>NC_064639.1:642606504-643231504 GCF_023864345.2 Schistocerca serialis cubense
ATGGAGGAGTATAGTTGCATAGCCGCACTTAGGTGTCCATAGCTTCTGGCAGCGCTGCCAAACCTGCGCCTCCCCCGCATTCTCCCGTAAATCTACTTTTCTGTAATTTTTTTCCCATATTCACCAAAATTTATAATTTTGCGAAAATATTTTTTTAAAATAAATTATGATTGGAAAATACTACTTCGGTATAAAACACAAAGTCAATATTAATAAAGCCGAAAAATTACAGGTATGATTTCCCGACAGAAAATGGAGAAGAAAAAGGTCCTTCGAACATGTGTCTGGAAATGCAAAGTTGCCACGGTAGATAGCGTTGACGAATGACAGTTCCTCTGACCATGTGCTGTGTGTTCCTTGTATGTTGCAGACTGATTGACGCAGCACATTGTAAGCAGCAGAATGGTCCGTTATTCATGTCGGGAACAATGCGAGATAGCGTTTGTGTACTGCCAAGCATATGCAAATGGTCGAGAGGCAGCACCAATCATGTCACTCTAAATTTCAATCCGTTTTTGGCCGTTCGTGTGATGATGGGTCTTTGCAGACGGGCAAACGCGCAGGAGGCGGCGGACTGTGCATATCCCAGATTTGGGGAACCGGGTTCTACAAGAGATTGAGACGAAACCTTGCGCAAGCTCCAGGCAAGTGGCCCTCCGACACGGTGTAAGCCGGAGTACGATTATGTGTGTCCTGCATTACAACCGCTGCTATCCCCATCACCAGCAATCTCATGGAGGCCACTTTGAACATTACCAGATGAAATAAAATGTCTGACAGACAGCAGTAACAGTTTTAAAAATAAATTTAAATCATATGTCCTTGACAACTCCTTCTATACCAAAGAAGAATTTTTGAATCGGAATAAATAAGTCTATACGCATAATATACGTATTTTGTGGCATTTACGGGCATGGGGTAGATAACAAAAATTTTAAGTTTTATTTATTTATTTATTTATTTTTTAAATCTTCATTCATGTGTGCATTTCTTATGCACTTGACTCGTTCCACATCATAACGGTCACCGTGAGATTGATTAATGGTACATGTAACTAACTAACTAATTCTGTTGTGACGAGGATGCCATGTAGCTGTGTACTGTGTTCCGGGACGATTTGTTGTCGTTGCACGTACACCATCCATTTCTGGACACATGTTCATAGGACCATTTTTCCTCCATTCCCTCTCAGGAATTCGTCCTTGCACTTTGTCCGTTTTATTAATGTTCACCCTGTATATTGCGCACAACGAATTAAGTGTCACAGAAAACGGATTACAATTTTTATAACTTTTACAAGTAAAACACAATCTATATATTCCACGTATAGCTTAAGTTATCTGGACATTGTATACTCCCAGAAAAAGTCAGGTCTCAGTATATATTGTAGCGTACGAAAGCTATTTTCTATTGGTTTTAGTATCATAGACGGCAAATAATAACTTTGTTTGCCCCTCACAAATTAATAGAAATGCTTAAATTTCTGTTGTTAATGAAATAGGCCCAAAATTAAGAAATAATGTCCCCCTTCACATTTGTTCACTTCAGGTTTCAGTTTACGTAAACAAATCATAGCTGTCTCTAGTCAAAACGATTAATTACTCCTGTAGTATTATTAATCACCCATGGAAGATTTATTCTCCAATTTTTTATTTAGACAGCAGATCTTACCAACTGAAACTTAGGAGCAGAAAAATTACCAGTTGTAGGACCAACTAAATGATGTATCCGTATCCCATCCACACATTTTTTGCTCCACGTTTGTGTCTCGTTGAATCCTCAACTGGCAGGAACAACCAAAACTTGGAACTCCTTATTCAACAAATACCCTATTTGCTTCAGCATCCGCTCGCAGGTCCTACAGTAACGTAACTGTGTAGCAGAGCGAACTGTATCGTTGCATATGAACGAGCTGTGTGGGTGGCAGTTGTGTCATCCAAGAAACCATGTTAGTTATTCGGTAGTGCTCATTGCCTTATTGTTCTGTTTCAACAAAATGACACAGTAGAAATGGCACTGTGATAACAGTATGCGCTAATAGTCGCGTGCCGAGGGAAAGGAATCTCGGAGGCAGAATGTAGCAAACAGGAGGTGGAGGAGAATTCACGTACTTTTCCTGGTTAATTCTTCTGTGTTTATTTCTTGTTTCTTTTTCGATCAGTTTTTTACGCTTCCTCTGTGCCTGAGCCTATTTCGCCATTCCTCGGTACGGCTCTGTTGATTAACTGATTAATAAATCCGTAGCTGAGAATGAATCATACTCTGCAATGAAGTGGACCATGTTTTGAGCTTTCGTGGTAATTAAAACTGAACGCCTGTCTAAGATTCGAACTTTTCTTTATTGTGACATCATTAAGACGTACAAGAAAATTAAATAGGTACATAAAGATTACTCAAGCAGGGGTGCATCGGAATAATAAAAGACATGAAGCGTTAACATTTAGTGGTTAGACGAGTTAATTTCAGTATTTGCGTTCAAATCAGAGGTAGCCTGGGAAATGGATGAAGCCCCAAAATTGAAAAGAAAAGGCGACAAATGCGATCGAGTAATGTATCAAATAAATTGCAAAGACAATGAGAAAGTTCTTGAGCTGCGTTGCGGCTCGCGTTGGTGCCGTTGATAGGTTGGCATCGTGTAATAGGGATAGCGGCGTCTCGTTTTCTTCTTGTGTTTACTGGTGCCACTACGTTTGCTAGCATTGTCTGTCCACTAGTGGCAGCAGCAGCGGTTATCGATATCTAGTACGGTGGTACCATCATTGGAGGTATGCCATGTGTTTTCCGGGTCAGAGTGTGCTGGGGAGTTTGGTTGGGACGGAGTAGCAGTGAGGTCTGGTAGCTCAGTGACATGCCGGGACCGATGGAGGCACACAGGCATCGCCGGATTGGGGGGCTGTAGTTGCAAGGGCCACAACCTGGTTATCCACCGGACCCAGGGCGTTTGAGTTGAGTGAACATTAACTCAGTAGTGACGCCTCCACTATTTTGAGATCACGCCGTTTGTTCGCACATTGCTGCTTGCAGAGTCGCTGAAACGAAGAGCAACGAGTGGAGTGTTTGGATTTGGCGACATTAATTAGCCATCCTCCACTTCTTATTATTAATCATTGAATTCCTTGTGTTATTATTGGTGAAGTTCAACCAGAGTATTTTTCTGTGTAGTGGCCGCTAACGCCCCAGTTACCTGTCCTAGAGGTTGGCGTATTTTCGCGGCAGTGTACCTTTTCTCGCCTTGCTGCTGCTGTCCAGTAAGGCGTGTAGGTCGATAGCCTCCTTGATTGTGGTTCGGATATGTTGTTTCTTTTGGACTACTTTGGTCGTAGTGGTTCCTTCTGCTTCTGGAAGTTCTATACACTACATTCCCAAGACGCAGTGCTATCCGCCGGTTCCACCTTGCCTGGGTTATTCCATCGTTGTGTTGGTTATCAGACATTAGGTAGATTTTGCAAGAGTCTTGGTGTGCATTTAAAGTGTCAGTAGTTTGAATTGCCAACTGGTAAAGTGAATGCAGCTCTTTGCTGCCTGTCTCATCGTTTATGAAGTTGATCGACTTCCGAGGTCGCTCCTTGGAGCCCTGTCTGAGGCCCACTTCTCTCTTGATTTGGTCAGATTGTGACGATTTTTTAAAAATATTTTAATTTTGAATTATTACTGTTTGGGTCTTCAGCCGACAAAGAGTTTGAACTTCTTGTTAATAAGGCCTTCAGCTGTGAGTGTAACTTGTCTTAAGAAATTTTATTTAGACAAAATATCTCAACACTGAAATACTGATGATTGTTCTTTAAATATGTCTCGAAGAAGTTTAATTGCTTCTCAAAAATTTGCTGTCCAGACCTTCAGCTGTCCAACTGTTTTCTTGAGTTATTACTGTTGGGGCCTTCAGTCGTCAAATAATTTGAATTTCTTGTCAATAAGGCCTTCAGCTGTGAACGCAATTGGTCTTAAGAATTTTTAATTAGATATTGTCTCTTAATAGTGAAATTTTGATGATAGTCTTTTTTTAAAAATATTTTAGTATCTCTTGGAGAAGTTTAACTGGTTCTTAAGAATTTACTGTCCAGGCCTTCAGCTGTCAAATTGTTTTTTGAGTTATTACTATTGGGGCCTTCAGCCGACAAATAATCTGAATTTCTGGTTAATAAGGTCTTCAGCCATGAGTGCAACTTGCCTAAGAATTTTTTAATTAAACACTGTGTCTTAACAGTCAAATTGGATAATTATTCCTTATTGCCAATTTTATTTGCAATTGTTTCCAAATAAAGTATAGGTGATTTAAAAGAAAAATTGAGCAATCAACGGTAACTGATTACGGCCCCGTCCGCACCGAATCCTACCTTTTTCTAAGTCCCATGTCTCAGTTCTATATGAAACAAACGTCGAGGTGGTTTATGGCTGTTTTTAGGGGGTAATGACATCGCATTTAGAAACCCAAAAGCATGGTTTAGGTCACATGAGTGAGAGTATTGAAGCTCTACGTAG
Source organism: Schistocerca serialis cubense (assembly GCF_023864345.2). Lineage (NCBI taxonomy): Eukaryota > Metazoa > Arthropoda > Insecta > Orthoptera > Acrididae > Schistocerca > Schistocerca serialis. The sequence goes on from NC_064639.1 coordinate 642,610,984, forward strand.
AGCCCGAAAAGGAAATGCCTTAAACGTACTAGGGTACCTAGAAATTTTACCTACGGGAACAGAGCTCCAGAAACAGTTTTGAACGAAAGAATGAACTCAGTTCTAACAGTTTTTTGACATTTTTCGAGAACCGCTGGTGTTACGTGTGCCGATTGTGTGTTCTCTCCCTCTGTTAAGCATTTATATACATTTGTATGTCGTGGTGGAGGGGGGCGGGGGGGGGGGGGGGGAGTGGGCACGAGCCGTGCTCGGACGCCTGGCCACGGTGTGCCCATCTCCGTACAGAATAATGGAGAGGCAGTGGGACGGAAACATTGTGCCCTTATTGAATTTTTTATTTCAATTTGTGTATCCTGAAAAACAATCACATCTGGAAAAGAAAACAAAGATATGTGCGACGGAAGTGACATCCTAGTCATTCCAATGGGAGGAATATCCTAGCTCATGAATCTGCGTAAACCTGGCTCATGAAGCTTGTTGCCTAGAAAGTACGCTTTGTATTTGGAGTGACGTCGGATGAGCCCATGTTGAATAGATGCAGCCAACAAGCCATGCCCGATGTGACGGACCGCGAGAGCACGTAGTACGATGCGTGTCCTGCAATCCAGCGGGTAGCCGACATTTTCTGTGGGGGGAAGAAGACTGCGTCCGGAAAGAATGATACGTCCGTGGTGATCGCGGAGCTGTCGGTGCGTTGGAGGAGGGCAATGATGCGTTGCGTCAGCCGTCAAACGTCCTTCGCCTCATCGCACTGTAGACAATATTCGCTGGTGCCCTGTGTGCCACATATAAGGCACAGGTGCGAATCCACCATGCGAATGTGGTACAACCGTTGGCTTGTGACTGTCCTGCGTTTGATAAACGTATACCAAGAAGATCTCGCTTCCATGGTGAGCAGAGGCGAATGGACCGCTCGCCAGTTTTGTCCCCAATCACTGGTTGCGTATTTAATTTCGGCAATATCGCTGACCTAATGACGTCTTAAGTATCGATATATCTCATGGGTGATGGGAATCCTTGTGAAAGATATTTGTAGATGAACATTACGAAAATCAACAAAGAATCGCGTGACATGAGAAAAGGAAGTCGATATTGTCCCTACCACCACCGGTGGTTCAAAGGACGGGGGAAGAAGAACGTCCAGCATCGCTTCAGATAGCGTGTTGCCATCAGATCCAGGTTCGTACCGTCGCTTGCAGGTGTAGAGAGAGAGCCTTGTTCCACACATTCGTGAGATTAAATCCTCCAGAACGACGTGGGAGAGTTAAAGTTTTGTAATAACGTTAAACAGCATCCCTTGGCTGACATAGTATCCAAAGGCCACCATTAACCTGTCAGAAATACCATGTGGCCTTGGCAGCACCTGGGCCAGGTGTGACAGTCATGAGACAAGATGAACATTAGAATGTTCCACGCTTTGGAGCAAGTTGTGGGATCGGAGTGAATTGTTTGCGTATGTAGTCGGACTTTCTGTAACAGTCGCCGGTAGCTCGTTGCTGCTGATCGCCGTAGCGATCGGTTGAACAAAACCCCTAAGCTTCGCATGATATCCACCGTCGTAAACGGACTGTGCAGATAGTCTAGGCATCCTCCGATACGCATAATCGATTTTATTCATATTGACCCTGTTCACGCCGTATGTAGTAAGAAGGGTAACTATCTGTCGTGCTTCGTTCTGTGATCGGACGAGTACCACCAAGTCATCGGCAAACTACAAACGACATCCTTGCCTAACTGAGGTGTACCACTGGTCTCATCATTGAAGGAGTGGTACGAAGGAAAAGCATGAGGATGGTAACGAAATCCTGGCGTACCGCCATGTGTCGTATGGATTTTACAGTCTTGAGTCCAGCCGTCAACATTCTTGCAAAGATTTTTTAGTCAATATTGTGCATCGTAAGCGGTCGAGATTTATGGGCACTGACGCACACTGCCGATTTCGGTATTGATGTAAGCATTCCCTCCATGAATGGCGACAGTACGTCATTATGCATTAATACCCATTGGGATGTCATTAGATCTGCAAATTCGTAATAAACTTCGAGTGTCAACCCATCTGGTTCTGGGGATTTATGCATCGCCCCCCTCCTTCAATGCCGTCCTGATGTCATCTTCTGCAACGCAGAACCATCCACCCCCGTATGCATCTGTGGCTATAAGACTTCTCTCATCCGATCGTCACTTAGCGTCCCAGAGGAAACGAGGCGGTAATGCTCCAGAAACCCAGGAGGAATGTCCTATTTTGACTTCAAAGGCCGACCATTCCCAAAATCGAGCACTATGGTCAACGACTGGCGATTATGTACCTGTCCCTTGGACACATGTTACTTGGAAAAGCGTCCTCCATCGACATTGTCCAAGCGCCTAGCACGGATCGAAAGTACCTCCAGTTCGATAAAATGCTGTCTGACTGCGATGGACTTCCGCTTGATGCTCAGGCGATGGGACCCTGAAGGTTACGAAGCACCATGTAGTAACATCCAAGGGTATGTCGGAGCCATGATGATTTTTCCTTACTGTACTGCATGAGAGCCCTTCGCGACGCCGATTTTCCACATGGTGACACCATGAATGAACCGTAAGGTGCACTTGGAGACGGCGAGTGCATGTCGGTCACTCTTCTGTCATCCGCAAACGACATTCTGGATCTACCTGTAGGGATGAATTATGTTTCCACGAACTACAGCTCCGCCTGACTTGCTGTGGTGGGGTGATTAATGTGCATAAATATGCGAGGTGATACGTAAAAGGTGTGAGCCAAAGTTCAGCATTCAGCACCTGACCCTGCAATCCGCCAGCTACATAAATCCGATCCAGTCTGCTTGTCGAATTGCTAGTACAGTAAAAAACGTGCAGGCCTCACTCTGCCGGTGGATCTTTCCCCATGTGTCCATTACTGTCATGTCTCGGCAGCACAGCGCACAGCAGGAGTTTAAAATTCGGATTTGATTCGTCGGCCTGAGAACACAAAACACTCTCCTATTATGATGTGATCATATTTGCCACGGAATAGGGGCGCTACCTTCTCCGAGTAGAGCTGCGCACGCGCCCGTCGATTGTTAGATCCGGAGGGGGCATAGATGACAATACAAATGCCGTCACGGTCATAGCCAAACCCTGGGCCAAAGGGAAATAATGGAGGTCCTTTCTCGGACCAAGATCGCTGTATCGCGTCCTGCCTCTAGAGTCGGCACATATGGAAGGTCAGCACTGCAGGTTTCCTGCACCAGCAAGGTATCCACGTCTGTCCCGGAAAAATTCGCAGGCGATCGTAGGGTATTAACGTTTTACCGTTTCCAACTTATATACTTGGTTCGTTGTCATCGTCATGCTTTGGTTCGTTGTCATCGTCTTGCTCATATCATGTCATTGTAAGCTACAAAAGGCTAATTCCACTACCCGTGCTTAGAGGGTTGCCTGCCAATGGGCTTCCCTCCACTGTTTTCATCCTGTGGTGGGTGTTCGTGGGAGAACCGCCATCAGGTGTGCCTGCTAACTCCGGTACCTCTTCGACTGGCTCTGCCCAGTCGCATTGGCCATCAATCCTGGACATGTCCTCTACTGCATTCCGTTTGAGACTGCCGGGAATCTGTAATGACTACTCAATCGATATTACCTGATCAGTTGTTGTCAATGGAGAGTGACCATCTGGACGCCAGGACATCCGATCACCGTATGACGGAAACCTTTGAACGTCCTTTAAAGGCACGTGTTCCAGGAGAAGGAGGAGGAGGAGATTAATGTTAAACAGTCCGCCGATAACTAGGTAATTACCGTCGGAGCACAAGCTCGGATTAGAAAAGGATGCTGAGGGATCCGTCCCGGTATTTGAGGCGATTTAGGGAAATGGCTGAAACCCTAAATCAGGATGGCCGGACACGGGCTGAACCGTCGTCTTCTTGATTGCTAGTCCAGTGTGCTAACCGCTGCTGCACGTCGCTCGGTGCAGTAGGGATGATCTTTCGAATCACCTAGGCTAGGGGAACCCGTGGTAACCGTGGTCTAGCGGTATCGTCTTTGCTTCGTAATCAAAACGTCTTCGGTCCCGGGTTCGATCCCCGCCACTGCCTAAATTTCGATAAATAATCAGCATCGGCGGCCGAAGACTTCCGGCATAAGAAGTCAGCCTCATTCTGCCAACGGCCTTGTCAAAGAGGGCGGAGGAGTGGATAGAGGTTCAGGGCACTCTCTTGTCCTTGGGGTGCGAAATTGCCCCTAAAGGCGGAAGAATCAGCAATGATCAACGACATGAGGATGCAGAAGGCAATGGAAACCACTGCATTACAGACACGTAACGTGTATCCACAGGACATGTGACCTGTAATTGAAGAAGTGTCATGATGATCTCTCCATTGGCAAAAGATTCCGGAATAGTACCCCATTCGGATCTCCGGGAGGGGACTGCCAAGGGGGAGGTTACCATGAGAAAAAGATTGAATAATCTACGAAAGGATAACGTTCTACGAGTCAGGGCGTGGAATGTCAGAAGCTTCAACGTGGTAGGGAAACTAGAAAATCTGAAAAGGGAAATGCAAAGGCTCAATCTAGATATAGTAGGGGTCAGTGAAGTGAAGTGGAAGGAAAGCAAGGATTTCTGGTCAGATGAGTATCGGGTAATATCAACAGCAGCAGAATATGGTATAACAGGTGTAGGATTCGTTATGAATAGGAAGGTAGGGCAGAGGGTGTGTTACTGTGAACAGTTCAGTGACCAGGTTGTTCTAATCAGAATCGACAGCAGACCAACACCGGCAACGATAGTTCAGGTATACATGCCGACGTCGCAAGCTGAAGATGAACAGATAGAGAAAGTGTATGAGGATATTAAAAGGGTAATGCAGTATGTAAAGGGGGACGAAAATCTAATAGTCATGGGCTGCTGGAATGCAGTTGTAGGGGAAGGTGTAGAAGAAAAGGTTACAGGAGAATATGGGCTTGGGACAAGGAATGAAAGAGGAGAAAGACTAATTGAGTTCTGTAACAAGTTTCAGCTAGTAATAGCGAATACCCTGTTCAAGAAACACAAGAGGAGGAGGTATACTTGGAAAAGGCTGGGAGTTACGGGAAGATTTCAATTAGATTACATCATGGTCAGACAGAGATTCCAAAATCAGATACTGGATTGTAAGGCGTACCCAGGAGCAGATATAGACTCAGATCACAATATAGTAGTGATGAAGAGTAGGCGGAAGTTCAAGACATTAGTCAGGAAGAATCAATAAGCAAAGAAGTGGGAAACGGAAGTACTTAGGAATGACGAGATATGTTTGAAGTTCTCTAGCGCTATAGAGACAGCAATAAGGAATAGCGCAGTAGGCAGTACAGTTGAAGAGGAATGGACATCTCTAAAAAGGGCCATCACAGAAGTTGGGAAGGAAAACATAGGTACAAAGAAGGTAGCTGCGAAGAAACCATGGGTAACAGAAGAAATACTTCAGTTGATTGATGAAAGGAGGAAGTACAAACACGTTCCGGGAAAATCAGGAATACAGAAATACAAGTCGCTGAGGAATGAAATAAATAGGAAGTGCGGGGAAGCTGAGACGAAATGGCTGCAGGAAAAATGTGAAGACATCGAAAGAGATACGGTTGTCGGAAGGACAGACTCAGCATACAGAAAAGTCAAAACAACCTTTGGTGACATTAAAAGCAACGGTGGTAACATTAAGAGTGCAACGGGAATTCCACTGTTAAATGCAGACGAGAGAGCAGATAGGTAGAAAGAATACATTGAATGCCTCTATGAGGGTGAAGATTTGTCTGATGTGACAGAAGAAGAAACAGGAGTCGATTTAGAAGAGATAGGGGATCCAGTATTAGAATCGGAATTTAAAAGAGCTTTGGAGGACTTACGGTCAAATAAGGCAGAAGGGATACAAAACATTCCATCAGAATTTCTAAAATCATTGGGGGAAGTGGCAACAAAACGACTATTCACATTGGTGTGTAGAATATATAAGTCTGGCGATATACCATCTGACTTTCGGAAAAGCATCATCCGCACAATTCAGAAGACGGCAAGAGCTGACAAGTGCGAGAATTATCGCACAATCAGCTTAACAGCTCATGCATCGAAGCTGCTTACAAGAATAATATACAGAAGAATGGAAAAGAAAATTGAGAATGCGCTAGGTGACGATCAGTTTGGCTTTAGGAAAAGTAAAGGGACGAGAGAGGCAATTCTGACGTTACGGCTAATATTGGAAGCAAGGCTAAAGAAAAATCAAGACACTTTCATAGGGTTTGTCGACCTGGAAAAAGCGTTCGACAATATAAAATGGTGCAAGCTGTTCGAGATTCTGAAAAAAGTAGGGGTAAGCTATAGGGAGAGACGGGTCATATACAATATGTACAACAACCAAGAGGGAATAATAAGAGTGGACGATCAAGAACGAAGTGCTCGTATTAAGAAGGGTGTAAGACAAGGCTGTAGCCTTTCGCCCCTACTCTTCGATCTGTACATCGAGGAAGTAATGATGGAAATAAAAGAAAGGTTCAGGAGTGGAATTAAAATACAAGGTGAAAGGATATGAATGATACGATTCGCTGATGACATTGCTATCCTGAATGAAAGTGAAGAAGAATTAAATGATCTACTGAACGGAATGAACAGCCTAATAGTACACAGTATGGTATGAGTGTAAATAGGAGAAAGACGAAGGTAATGAGAAGTAGTAGAAATGAGAACAGCGAGAAACTTAACATCAGGATTGATGGTCACGAAGTCAATGAAGTTAAGGGATTCTGCTACCTAGGCAGTAAAATAACCAATGACGGACGGAGCAAGGAGGACATCAAAAGCAGACTCCCTATGGCAAAAAAATGCATTTCTGGCCAAGAGAAGTCTACTAATATCAAATACCGGCCTTAATTTGAGGAAGAAATTTCTGAGGATGTACGTCTGGAGTACAGCATTGTATGGTAGTGAAACATGGACTGTGGGAAAACCGGAACAGAAGAGAATCGAAGCATTTGAGATGTGGTGCTATAGACGAATGTTGAATATTAGGTGGACTGATAAGGTAAGGAATGAGGAGGTTCTACGCAAAATCGGAGAGGAAAGGAATGTGTGGAAAACACTGATAAGGGTCAGGATGATAGGACATCTGCTAAGACATGAGGGAATGACTTCCATGGTACTAGAGGGAGCTGTAGAGGGCAAAAACTGTAGATTAAGACAGAGATTGGAATACGTCAAGCAAAGGGCGTAGGTTGCAAGTGCTACTCTGAGATGAAGAGGTTAGCACAGGAAAGCAATTCGTGGCGGGCTGCATCAAACCAGTCAGTAGACTGATGACCAAAAAAAAAAAGGCTAGGGGAGGACTTATCCCCCGAAATATGGCGACGCTTTTTATGAAGCCTCAGCGATCGTTGTTCATCAGGCGCTTGTTGATCCATTGCTGCCGCCACCCTCTCGACCTCTAGTTCGGCGCCACTGCGAGGCTGCAATAGGTTCCTTCCTCATCTGCCGTAGCGGCATCCTCCCTGTCCCCTCCCTTCCCGCCTCCGTCCACTCTTGCATCAAAATGACCAAGTCAGGCTCCGAATACGGGAACACCTCCCGGCCAGCTACCGACACGTACGTCATCGGCAGTTTCGTGGGAACTTCTCGCTGTGACGCTTCTCCACGTGGCAGATGCATGATGTGGCGTTGTACGCACTCCGAGCGGATATGTCCTCCTCCACCAACGCCAGGACATCTTGCGGCTGGCCAGTCGTAAATCACAATAGCTCGACGCCCTATAACATATAAGTATGAAGGAATATGTTTGTCAAGGACGATCTGCTTAGCACGGGACAGGTGCTAAAACTCGCCCAGCGTCCAGGCGAATGACTGATGACCGTCCCATACGCTCACAGCGATTAAGTAATCATAGATTGTGGTACCTCAAACGACGGTTCAAAGATCTGAATTACTCTCGCTCCTAAGGTCGAAAGAGCCACTGTTACTCCGTTTGCATCACCATCATTCGATTTTCATCCCCTCTGAGTAGCGAAGATGATTCTTTCACATCCAGCTTCATCGGTTGTCTTGAATACATTGCGCTGATTACGGTGGATAGGTGTATCTCAACAAGGTCTGTATCAGGTACACGGGCTTCATATCTCAAAAAATGCTCTATTTCAAGAGCCTTGGGTGTGGCATACTTATTGGGAAACGTAAATTAAATCGTAGTGTTTCTAAAATTATGTGCTATGCCGATATATTCAGACAATAACACGCGTGACTGTCAGTGGCGTACACACTTCCTCTTCCGCTCGCGGGCGGAGCAACAGGTTCGAAACGCGGCCACTGCCAAATGCAGGCTCCAACTCAGAACCCCGAATTTCAAAAAATGGCTCTGAGCAGTATGGGACTTAACACCTGAGGTCATCATTCCCCTAGGAATTACATCTACTTACACCTAACTAACCTAATGACATCACACACATCCATGCCAGAGGCCGGATTCGAACCTGCGACCGTAGAGGTAGCGCGGTTCCAGACTGAAGCACCTAGAACTGCTCGGCTATCCCGGCCGGCGAACCCCGAATTTCGAAGGCAACGCTCTTGCGGAGTAAGCTATCCAAGCACGTATTATGACCCAGCTATCAGCACATAACTGCGTTTGTTATTACTTTCAGGAAAAGCTCATTTTAGTAGCCACAATGTTAAACTGTATGCTGAAGTGTACTGGATTGCTGTCAAGATAGTGTGAAACCTTACGTGAAATAATGAGGCTCAAACAGGACACTTGTCAGACTACACCACTGTAATTAAAGGCTCAATTTGTAACACAAAAACTAATCGTGTTAATAAATGCATATAAGGTTCCTGAGCGTAATCTCACTATTAAAGATACCGAAATAGATAATTTTCCTATTACTGACAATTTTTCGATTGATAATAACCACTCCGCGGCGCAAGAGTTTCAAAGAACCACAGAACACATGGCTTCCGTTTCCAAAAGTAATGAACAATTTCCGGACACTATAATTTTACCCACTAATTTGGCTAGTAATCAGACGGCAGATTCCAGTATTGTGGACGCCACTGATCTGCACACGGCTGATGTGCACAGTTCAAAACTCGATTGTTTACCGAGTAACGTCGGCTATTTGCCTACTCTTCACGCAATTGCTCTGATTGCCAATAGTATGTCAGAGGAAACAATAGTGCAAAGTACTGAATCTGTTATAAAAATCCGTCAGATTCCGCAAACGGTAGTTATGCTGTTAATGCAACAAACGAAACGTACATTGTTGTAGATGATGTCTCCACATCACAAAGAACAACACAGGTGACACCAGACACATCAATTTCTAATACACTACTGGACATTAAAATTGCTATACCACGAAGGATGACGTGCTACAGACGCGAAATTTAACCGACAGGAAGACGATGCTGTGATATGGAAATGATTAGCTTTTCAGAGCATTCACACAAGATTGGCGCCCGTAGCGACACCTACAAGGTGTTGACATGAGGAAAGTTTTCAACCGATTTTTCATACACCAACAGCAGTTGACCGGCGATGCCTGGTGAAACGTTGTTGTGATGCCTCGTGTAAGGAGGAGAAATGCGTACAGTCACGTTTTCGACTTTGATAAAGATCGGATTGTAGCCTATCTCGATTGCGGTTTATCGTATCGGAACAATGCTGCTCGTGTTGGTCGAAATCCAATGGCTGTTAGCAGAATAAGGAATCGGTGGATTCAGGAGGGTAATACGGAGCGCCGTGCTGGATCCCAACGGCCTCCTAACAGTCGAGATGACAGGTATCTTATCCGCATGGCTGTAACGGATCGTGCAGACACGACTCGATCCCTGAGTCAACAGATGAGGACGTTTGCTAGACACCAACCATCTGCACGAACAGTTCGACGACGTTTGCAGCAGCATGGACTATTAGCTCGGAGACCATGGCTGCGGTTACCCTTGACGCTGCATCTCAGACAGTAGCGCCTGCGATGATGTACTCAACGACGAACCTGGGTGCACGAATGGCAAAACGTCATTTTTTTGGATGAATCCAGGTTCTGTTTACAGCTTCACGATGGTCGCATCCGTGTTTGGCGACATCATGGTGAACGTTCATTGGAAGCGTGTATTCGTCATCGCTATACTGGCGTATCACCCAGCGTGGTGGCATGGGGTGCCATTGGTTACACGTCTCGATCACCTCTTGTTCGCATTGACGGCACTTTGAACAGTGGGCGTTACATTTCAGATGTGTTACGACCCGTGGCTCTACCCTTCATTCGATTCCTGCGAAACCCTACATTTCAGCAGGATAATGCACGACAGCATGTTGTAGGTCCTGTACGGACCTTTTGGCTACAGAGAATGTTCGACTGCTGCCCTGGCCGGAACATTCTCCAGATCTATCACCAATTGAAAACGTCTGGCCAATGGAGGCCGAGCAGCTGGCTCGTCACAACACTCCAGTCACTACTCTTGATGAACTGTGGTATCGTGTTGAAGCTGCATGGGCAGCTGTACCTGTACACGTCATCCAAGCTCTGCCTGACTCAATGCCCAGGCGTATCAAGGCCTTTATTACAGCCAGAGGTGGTTGTTCTGGGTACTGATTTCTCAGGATCTATGCACCCAAATTGCATGAAAATGTAATCACATGTCAGTTCTAGTATAATATATCTGTCCAATCATAAGCGTTTACCATCTGCGTTTCTTCTTGGTGTAGCAATTTGAATGGCCGCGAGTGAAATATGGAAATGATGTTTCAAAATCTCATACACATGTTTAATGAACCATTTAATAAGACTGATGAAATAATTGTTAAACAAAACACTTAGTACAATGAACGGTTTAATAAAAATAATGAACAATTTTCCATTATAGGAAAAATACTAGTTTACACCAGCACTCAGTTCAATGAACGATTTAAGAAAAACGATGAACAATTTTCCACCATACGTGACGAACTTAAATCATACACAGAAACGACCGATAACCAGATCAAACAGGGAGATACAGACATTAAGGCCAGTGAAAAACATCTTTGCGATAAAATTGAAGCCATAGCCAGGCAATGTGCAGTCAGTACCAAGCCTTTGAGAGATGATAGTAATGCTTTAAGACATCAAAGTAGTAAAACCTATCGAAATTTAGTGAGAAATTAAACATGACCTCTTTTAAGCGGCATGAAATTCCTCTGACGCTACCATTAGCGACAGCAGATTGATAATTTTGGAAAACATTAATGAACCCCTTGTGCCTATCAAATGTGATAACAGAGCTGAGATACCCACGTCAGAAATTTCGTTCCATTCCATTGATACTGACAACGATACCATCTAGACTAACGCTCTATTGAGCCACCCACGCAGTCTGAAACAATTCATAGTGAAGTTATAAAGCTACACATTAAACATGATGACACTAACAGTAAAGAAGTTTCCTGTCAATCGAAAAATGGCACACAGAACGCCGCCTTTTGTCAGGTTTGTCAGGTTTACGCTTCATCGTGTGCGAACACTGCTGCTTCAGTCACCCTTTGTGCTGATAAATGCTATTTCCACCCTATCCATTTGCAAAGGAGATTATTACAGCAAAATCAAACCTTAACAAATAACTTCAATTTACCTCAGATGAGTGATGAGAATAATGAAAGAACAAAGTTAGTTTCCTTCCGTGACGCACTGACACTGACAGAATGCTAAATTTTTTTAAGAACAAGACGATTTCCCTTACACGGAAACTTTTAATTGCGCAACTAATACTGCGCAAAAGCGAACTACGTACACTCCACAGCCACTGACATACTTCGCAGCCCATTGTGAGAAGCAAACTTTTTCTAACAACAGTTCTGTTCAACTACTATTGCTATGGATTCCTGTGAAACCAAGCAATGTATCACCATGCCGTTTATCTCTTTCAAAGCAGCTACGTATAATGACAACCTACAATCATATTTTTCTAATATGTCTAACCACTGCTACATGCATTATGATGGGTGTATAGGCCACTGTAGATTAAGAAGGATTATCCATTACCAATAATATTGTCGTGCCTTGCTTGCTTAAATCTTTATGTCTCGTTTATTTAACTTGTATTCTAGTATTGATATGTTCAGAGACAGACTGATGCCACATTTCTTGAGAATTATTATACTTACAGCCAGACTGTTACCACACTTCTCACTGTATTGTATATAATTAACATGTCATAATGTATAGCACTGTGGTTTAGTCCAGTTCATGGTTTTATTAGGATGTTGTACATTTTCTGTTCATTGTTCCCACCTTCACTAGAAGTTGTCATGTTGCAACATGATTTAGATCTTCCAGAGACATTGCACTACATTTATTAGGATTTGTTCCTCTACCTTACCTGTTTTACTGCTTCCCACCTTTCATCATCCTATTTCCTACCTCTGCTCATGGCAATGGAGTTATTGGATATCAGCATTCATACTTCAGTGTGGCTATGCACAATATGGATCGATGAAGAATCTTCAACTTCAATTCTAATGATGATCATCACCACAATAGTGATGTACTGAGAAGAACCAAATTTGGGTGATGGTGAATATGGTGCCAGGTACCAATTGTACCTTTGTGCTGGAATAGGACTACGGTGACTTGTTTAGCTGTTCTTGGATGCTGGACCAACCTACTATGGCAAATGCTCATATGTGAGACTGCAAAGAATTGGACTTTATAATGCAGTCATGTCTACATGGTTATAAGCTTCAGCCAAGTAACAACCTTTCCTTAACCATTTTTCCATTATTTTCTTGGCAACTAATATTATGCATCTTCCAACAACATGATTTTATAACATTTTGTTTATGAGACGACCGAACATTACATTTATTACTTATGCACCAGAGCACCATCTTACTCAAGAGCTCAGTGTGTTGTACTGTCTTTAGGATTATATTGTAATGATTATGTAATACCTATTATTCATATTGTAAATACTGATGTAAAAAAATTGCACTTCTAAACGGTGTGGAAAACTTAAGAACCCTTGCTGGAGGATTATGAAGGGCCCACTTGTATGTGGCTCTCAATTTTCTGATATATTTCATGAAAAATGACACGAAATAGATATCACATGTAGAAGACATTATATCATTGACACCACTGAACGAAAGATGTTGTGTAAGTGGCAGATTCGATTGTAAGTAGGGGCGCGTGGAGTACAATGGCAGTTGCCGTTGTACTCTGCTAAAGGTAGGATGTAAGACTTCAAGCTAGTGGATAGCTATGAGAATTTAGCTGTTGGCCTATGGACGCAGCATAATACAGCTTTATAAACTAATGAAATTTTGTATATTTAGTTTTAAGTATGCAGTAACGCAATGTGGATTTTGCTAATTCTAACAGTACCATCCCTTGATTGTAGGAACCAAGTATCTTCCATAAGATTTAATGTATAGGTTGATTAGGTGCATCCAATTGTAATATTTTGTTATTTTGTAAACCCGATACTAGGAAGTTAAATTTTGGATCTGTTTTCTCAAACAATGTCAGACCTTTTGTCATGCAACAATCCAAGTACTGTTAACTACGTCAGTAAGTGAGAATCTTAGAACAGTTGAGAAGTTCACTGATTTTGAAGTTAGTGTAAAATGTTTCATATTACATTTTTTAAAGGAGAAACTTTATTTTGAATACAATTTTTAAACTGACGACCTTGGATTAAGCACACCTTTTTCTCAACAAGACATTACACAGTTAACTTTCCGTAAGACAAACAGTACACATTGTATATGCATTAGGAAAAACAAATTTTATTTATTAAATAATGTTACAAGTTTTTTGTTATAATGAAGCTAATAATGAAGTCTAACTTCACTATTACAATAACAGACATAAATCGTAGCTTCAAACTCAATTATAACCGCGAAGTTGTATCAACTCTCGCTGCCCTTGTCCAATTCATTCTCGATGAAAATCTGTCTTTGGCCAGTACCGCCGCTGTTGTCGATGAAGTAAATGAATTACACAGTAGAAGTCGTGGAACTTGTGACCACTGTGACCAGAGAAGACATTGGTGCGAACTACAAACATTACTCAGTGCCTCTTTGTTTCAGTTTCGAAGTTTACAGTATGGGGCATACAGTCACAATCTCTTGGTATGATGTATTTACCCTAACACACTTCTGAGATATGAATCTAATGTCTCTGAACAATTTGTTCGATGACATTGTGTAAGATAGAATGTAATAGAACAGAATCATCACCGACAGAAGAGTGAAGAAGGTTGGGAAGTACAGGAATGAAAGAATATTGTAGAAAGAGAAGCATCATAAGAAACGAAACTGATGTAAATTAACATGGTCCTCAGATGGCCAAAATAAAAAGTAGAAGCAGAAGAAAATCATTTTTTTTCAGTACGAATAAAAGTTTTATTTAAGTATAAACATACAAACAACGCTTTATTACATAGGTATTATACGTCCATTGTGTTTTATTTCCTCGCATATGTAATAAAAGTTTTGTCTCCAATCAGTTGCCTGTAGTACGTTACTATTAAGTGACCAGTGGTACTGTAGTATCATACTGGTAACCAAGGAGCGCTCTTTCCATCACTTTGATGTCTTTATAAAAGCGTTCACCTCGATCCTTGCTGCCACCATTTAAACGTTCACAAAACTATATGAATCTTGAGGTTCATCAAACACCCCAACTTCTTGAAATTTCCAGCATGTTGGCTACAACGGAAATATTACGTAAACATAAATGAGCAGCTGATGACAGGTGGCACTTCACCCGTACAACGGGTCCACACATCGACTTCACACGAAAACAATCAAGATACATACTGGTCTGAAGTTGGTCTGCTTATGTCTGAAACCGGTTGACAGAAAAATAAACACAATATGCGATTTAGACTGATTATTTTTTAATACATTATGACACAAGTTCACCGTTGCTCCATTTATGACTTAAACAATCTCCATCTTCTACTAGTGACATCGGCATGTATACCTGAAACACTTAAGGGGGCCGATTGTTTCCGATTACAACTAACCATGTCGCTGACAAGTTCACAGTAACTCACTTTCTATCCTGTTCATCTTCCTATTCAGAACGAATCGTAATCTCGCTGTACCATTTTATGTTGTTGCGTTTATTGCACTACATTCACATGACTTCTTTCTACTTTGCTTCACTGATACCGACAGTATCACAGTGAACTTACGTATTTTTCTCTTCAGATTTTCTAGCTTCCGTAGCACCTTCAAACGTCTCACATTCGACTCTCCGACTTGTAGAGTGTTAGCCTTTAGTTGGTTATTGAATCTTTTTCTCGTGGCAATGTTCTTCTTAGCAGTCGACTCTCAGAGACACAGATGGGGGACTAATCAGCAATCTTTGCCAATGGAGAGATCATCATGATACTTTTTCAATTAAAGGCGATGTGTCCTGCACATATTCTTTATGTGTCTGCAGTGGTCTCTGCCAGCTTCTGCAGCCTTGTGCTGTTGATCGCTTCTGATTCTTCCGCGTCTTAGAGGCTGTTAAATGCCCAAAGGAAAGAGGTTGCCCTGAAAGTCTGTCCGATCCTCTGCCCTTTTCGACAAAGCCGTTGTCAGAACGTCAGAAGTCTTTGATTACAAGTCAGACACAGTGCCCCTGGTTATCTGCAGGAATAATAATGTAATCCATTTTCTGTAATCAGCAGGTTCTTACAAGTGTATTAATTAAATTTTCTCTCCGCTTGTATTTTTTTTTTTGCCACGCACCTCTAGTAATATCCCTTCTCACTTGTCATGATGTCACATATAGTAAACAGGCAGTTCATCGTTCCATCTAGGAGCAAGATTTATTATAAATGGTATGATTTTCCTTCTAGAGTGCTATTAAATATGTTTACTTTTAGGTTGTATGGATTCCAATGTCATAATCAGAGCGAATGAATACGAACTGCCTCTCTGCATTGCCTTTGTTGACTTTAAAAAGGCATTTGACTCCGTTAGCCATATAGCTGTCCTCCAAGCTGTGAGTGAACAAGAAGTGGGAGCAGCATACATTGAAGAGCTCAGGAAAATCTACGAGAATTCTTCAGCTTATGTTAACATCGGCGAATCAACTCAAGAATTCCGCATCATGAGGGGTGTCAAGCAAGGCGATCCCATCTCCCCAAAACTGTTCTCTGCTGTATTGGAAATGGCTATGTCAAAGCTGAGCTGGGAAGGTAAGGGAATTAAAATTAATGGAAGAAGGCTTACCAACTTGAGATTTGCTGGTGATATTGCCTTACTGGCCAAAGACTTCGCAGAGCTCGAAAACGTAGTTACAGATCTTGCATCGGAATGTCAGCTGGTTGGCTTGAACATGAACCTTTTCAAATCAAAAGTAATATCCAACAAATGGGTCCCAGCTGGAGATGTGAAAGTCAAGGACAGTCTACTAGAAGAGGTCAGTTAATATGTCTACCTTCGCCAGATTATAAATATGAAGGGAGACATAAGACCAGAAATCTATCAACGCATCAAGCTTGGCTGGTAAGCATTTGGGAAGAATTCAAAAGTATTCAGATCAAAAATGCCAGTAAATCTGAAGAAAGCAGTATTTGATCAATGCATTCTTCCTGTGATGACGTATGGCTGCGAGACATGGACACTGAACTCATTTACGAAAGGGAAACTTAGGACAGCACAGAGAGCCATGGAGAGATCAATGCTGGACTAGACAAGAAAGGACAGGAAAAGGGCAGATGAGATCTGGTCTGTGACGAAGGTTAATGACATCTTAGAGAGAGCAGATTCCTTGAAATGACAGTGGGATGGCCACGTCGCAAAAAGAAAAGACAACAGATGGACGAAGCTAGTACTGAAGTGGAGTCCGAGAGAGCACCGGAGGCCTAGAGGAAGACTACCAGACAGATGGGACAAAGACATCAAGAAGATCGCTGGTAACACCTGACAGAGAACTGCCCAAGACTGTCCCACTTGGAAAAGACTTCTGAAAGCCTACCTGAATCCACGACTCAAAGAGGCCACATCATCTAATGACTGAATTGGCTGATGATGATGATGGTGTAACAGCTGACTCACTGAAGCTGGAACCTGAACATCAACGACGCAAAACGTTGTTTCAAGCATTCAACAGAATATGTCGTTCATTAGAAACATTCAATTGATGACATACAATCTGAAAATGAGTCTGTCATCATATTTTTGGCACTTTATTTTACAGGTCCGTCTTGAAGTGTAAAAGTTTCTGTGATCAAGACGGACCTGTGAAATAAATTGCGTTAGGAACACGTAAATATACTCTCATTGCCTACAAGTTGTTCACTCACAATTTTTCTGAATCAAAATAGCAGATAATTAGGGAAAACTACATGCTCAGATGTTTGTGAAAATTGTAGAACCAAGGACATACGTGACGGACATGAACATTGTATCCCTTAGATGATAAGCCTCAACACACAAATGGTTATGATTACAGAGATATTAAGCTGACAGGATAAAATATTAGTCACCCTCTCACAAAAGCACACTGGGCTTGTGGAGCACTGTATACTAATTGTGTCTGGTAACGGATGGTCATGTGATCCACCACCATTGATGAAAGTCATGGCATAGAAGTGGTGTGTATGTGCCAATCGACTGCACGGAACCATAGCTTTAAGATGGATCGACGAAGAGACATGACAGAATGGCAGGTAGGAACTATACTGTTTGGGCATGCCCATCAAAATACCGTGAATGAAGTAGTCCAATTTCTTGGCGTATCAATACGAATGTCTAAAGTTTTTCCCGACAGCCGCTAAAGTGTTTAGCATAAGTGCCCCAAGGCACAATAAAATCCATGCAAGCAATCCCAAAAAACGTATAAACACCTAGCCATTTCACGCTAAAGTCACTCAGTATCTGAGCTCTACTACCACGGGATTATGGCACTTGGAGTGCCATCCAGAATGTTGTTCATGGACCACCATTTCGACTCTGCAACAGGACAGTTCGCACTGAGATGGGCTAGCACCGGACGCGGGTGCATTTTACCGGCCATCAAAGCGGATCGTCGGATGACTGACGTCATCTGCCTGCTGCCTGCTGGGCAGTGCTGGGCGCGCAAGTCACGCCACCTCACTTACGGCCGTATGTACCCGAGGTCATTGGGACTTGATCCTTCGCTGACAGTGGCACCTAGGACACAAGCCCCTGTTTCGCCGATGCTGAACTCTGTCAGCATTGCTAGAAGTCAGGAGATTGCTGGACGCCTGTTGCATGCCTCAGCCACTGCAAACTGTATTAAACCATGGCGGGGAGCTGAAATAAAGCCAGTTTTGAACTCATCGCTATTTGACTATTACCATATGGCGTCTCGTCTACATCCCAAATCCACCATTCATCTTACACTATTTATTGTTGCATTCGCGAATGGCAAATGGTAAGAACGACAAGGGATAAATCTCCATGGACCTATGAGAACTAATTTCTCCTATTTTCTTCTTCTGGTCCAAGTGGCGTAAAAAAGTAGTAAAGGATGGGTAACGGGAGCCAGTGTCAAGATAGTAAAACGCGACAGGATTTTCTGGTGTCAGTGATCGTAGGTCAATCTACGAATTTCCGAGCTAACATTTGAAGAGTGGACATCTGGTGTCAGGTACCTCTCCAAAGGTCTTCAACACAGCAACTGGACAGTAGCTAGCGGAGGTGTTTAATGTGATTCAACGAGTGGTGATCTTATCTGTTTTCAAATGACAGGCCGGTGATGTATTTACCCTGTAGTGTGTGGAGATATACACTGAAGAGTCAAAGAAACTGTTATACCTGCCCAGTATCGTGTAGGACCCCCATGAGTACGCAGAATTGCCGCAACACGCGAGTACGCCGTTCGTTTGTTACATATTTTTACGAGCTTCAAACAGGAGCGACTTATTTTCAGTTATCTGGGAAGTTAGTAGTTTATTTTTGTAATTTCTAGCTTGTTTGAGTGCTTACTAGGCACAACCTTTTATTTGAATAACAGTATAGCATACAGTACCGCCGTTGTTATCGATGCTTGTATCGACCCTCGTATTGTACGGGTTTTTCTTCGTTTGGTTAGAACAGCTCTGTGTCGGTTAAACTGTCAGCGAGAGCAGCACCGCTGGTTCCTGCTGCTAATAAGACGAGTACACCGTTGACTTGTTACATATTTTTACGAGTTTCAAACAGGAGGGACTGCAGTAATGGATAGGAACTGTGATTGTTGAGTACAGATGCGAGCTGAGTTGGCGACCCTTCGCTCACAGCGCGAGGCTGCTTTGACTTCTGTTACACAGTCTGAGGCTGCTCCCAAGGGGCGTCACTGTGGGAGATCGAACACGGGGATGCGAGGGACGTCGAGCAAGTACCATGTGACCTATCAGTCCACTGCTGTTGATGCCCCTTAACCACACTCGAGTGGCAGGCTGCGAAAAACTGAGGGGGCGACCATAGGGCCTCCCTGGTTCGTTTGACAGGTTGCAGGCGTTATCTGTGGCTGACGATGTCTCTGAGCCGGATGCAGTCATCCATCCTGTTTCAGAGGAAGCATCTCGGCCCGAAAGGTCTGGGCATTCACAGGGGGTGGGCTTTCTGGTAGCTGGGAGCTCCAACGTTAGGCGCGTAATGGGGCCCCTTAGGAACATGGATGCCAAGGAGGAGAAGGAAACCAGTGTGCACTCCGTGTGCATTCCGGGGGGAGTCATTCCGGATGTGAAAGGGGTGCTTCCGGATGCCGTGGAGATTACAGGGTGCAGCCTACTGCAGGTGGTGGCTCATGTCGGTGCCAATGACGTGTGTCGCTTTGGATCAGAGCACATTCTGTCTGGTTTCGGGCGGCTAGCGGAAATGGTAAAGACTGACAGTCTTGCTTCCGAGGTTAAGGCGGAGCTCACCATCTGCAGCATCGTCAATAGATCCGACTTCGTCCTTTGGTGCAGAGCCGAGTGGAGGGTGAGAATCAGAGGCTCAGGCGGCTCTGTGACCGTGTAAACAACAGATTCCTTTACTTGCGCCATCGGGTGGTGGGTTTCCGGGTACCGCTTAATAGTTCAGGAGTCCACTACATACAGGAGGCGGCTACACGGGTAGAGGGGGCTGTGTGGAAGGGACTGCGCGGTTTTTTAGGTTAGAGGGTCTCAGGGAACCACAAAAGGGACGTTCGTCTGAAAGTGGGTAGGTAAAACACAGTAAGGTAGTTGTAGAAACGATTGGAATTGTAGTTGTAAATCGTCGTAGTTGTGTTGGGAAAGAATCAGAGCTCCAAGCCCTAATAGGAAGCACTGAAACTCAAATAGATGTAGGTACAGAGAGCTGGCTAAAGGCGGAAATAAGTTCAGCAGAAAGTTTTTCAAATGATCTAACAGTGTTCAGAAAGGATAGATTAAATACGGTAGGTGGTGGAGTATTTATTGCTGTCAGAGGTAGTTTGCCTTGTAGCGAAATTGAAGAAGATAATCCGTGTGAAATAGTATGGGCAGAGGTTATACCTGACAATCGGACTGAACTATTAATTTGTTCATTTTACCAACCCCCCGACTCAGAAGATATAGTTGCTGAACAGTTCAAAGAAAAATTCAGTCTCATTTTAAATAAATACCCTGCTCATACAATTACAGTCGGTGGTGACTTTAATCTACCCTCGAAATGCTGGAAAAATAACACGTTTAAAGCCGGTTTCAGGCATAAAACGACATCCCAAATTGAACTGAATGCTTTCTCACAAAATTATTTTGAACAATTAGTTCATGAGCCCACGCGCAGCGTAAATGGTTTCGAAAGCATACTTGACGTTTTAGCAACAAATAATCCTGGACAAATAGTGAATATCGTGACGAAGACAGGGATTAGTGAATACAAGGCAGTAGCTGCTAGAAAGAAACGCAAAGCATATCTATTTAAAAAAACCTGATAAAAATGCTCTTAACGCCTTTTTAAGAGACAGTCTTCACTCCTTCCGATCTGATCATGTGAACGTAGAAAAGTTGTGGAATGATAACGGGGAAGTCATTGATGACAGTGCCACTAAAACTGAGTTATTTAACACGATTTTCCGAAACTCCTTCACCAAAAGAGACTAAGTAAATATTACTGAATTCCAATCAAGGATAACTGCCAAGATCAGAAACATAGAAATAGATATCTACGGTGTCGCAAAGCAGCTTAAATCACTTAATAAAATCAAGGTCTCCGGTCCAGATTGTATATCAGTCAAGTTCCTCTCAGAGTACGCTGATACAATAGCTCCACATTTAGCAATTATATACAACCGCTCACTCACAGAAAGATCCGTTCCTAAAGACTGGATAATCGCTCAAGTCACACCAATACCCAAAAAGGGAAGTAAGAGTAATCCGCTGAACTACAGGCCTATATTACTAACGTCGATTTGCAGTAGGGTTATGGAACAAATACCGTATTCGAAAATTATAAAGTACCTCGAAGAAAGCCGGCTGGTGTGGCCGAGCGGTTCTAGGTGCTTCAGTCTGGAACTGCGCTACCGCTACGGTCGCTGGTTCGGATCCTGCCTCAGCCATGGATGTGTGTGATGTCCTTAGGTTAGTTAGGTTTAAGTAGTTCTAAGTTTTAGGGGACTGATGACCTCAGATGTTAAGACCCATAGTGCTCAGAGCCATTTGAACCTCGAATAGAAAGATTTATTGACACACAGTCAGCACGGTTTTCTGAAAATATCGTTCTTGTGAAACACAACTGGCTCTTAATACTCATGAAGTAACGAGTGTTATCGACAGGGGATGTCAGATTCATATTTTTGGATTTCCTGAAGGGTTTCGACAGCGTTTCTCACAAGCGTCTTCTAACCAAACTGCATGCTTTCGGAGTATCGCCTCAGTTGTGCGACTTTCTTCTAAGATAAGTCGTAAGGTCAGTATTGCCTCATGTGTTCCAATATTTCTACGGAATCCAAACTGATCATCCCCGAGGCAGGCTTCTACCAGTTTTTCCATTCGTCTGTAAAGAATTCGTGTTAGTATTTTGCAGCTGTGGCTTATTAAACTGATAGTTCGGTAATTTTCACATCTGTAACCACCTGCTTTCTTTGGCTTGCAATTATTATATTCTTCTTGAAGTCTGAGGGTATTTCGCTTGTCTCATACATCTTGCTCACCAGATGGTAGAGTTTTTTCAGGACTGGCTCTCCCAAGGCCGTCAGTAGTTCTAATGGAATGTTGTCTACTTCTGGGGCCTTGTTTCGACTCAGGTCTTTCAGTGCTCTGTCAAACTCTTCACGCAGTATCGTATCTCCCATTTCATCTTCATCTACATCCTCTTCCATTTCCATAATATTGTCCTCAAGTACATCGCCCTTTTATAGACCCTCTATATACTCCTTCCACATTTCTGCTTTCCCTTCTTTGCTTATAACTGAGTTTCCATCTGAGCTCTTGATATTCATACAAGTGGTTCTCTTTTCTCCAAAGTTTTATATTCCTGTAGGCAGTATCTGTCTTACCCCTAGCGAGATAAGCCTCTACATCCTTACATTTGTCCTCTAGCCATCCCTACTTAGCCATTTTGCACTTCCTGTCGATCTCATTTTTGAGACGTTTGTATTCCTTTTTGCTTGCTTCATTTACTGCATTTTTAAATTTTCTCCTTTCATCAATTAAATTCAATATTTCTTCTGTTACCCAAGGATTTCTACTAGCCCTCGTCTTTTTACCTACTAGATTCTCTGCTGCCTTCACTACTTCATCCCTCAGAGCTACCCATTCTTCTTCTACTGTACTTCTTTTCCCCATTCCTGTCAATTGTTCCCTTATGCTCTCCCTGAAACTCTCTACAACCTCTGGTTCTTTCAGTTTATCCAGGACCCATCTCCTTAAATTTCACCTTTTTGCAGTTTCTTCAGTTTTAACCTACAGTTCATAACCACTAGATTGTGGTCAGAGTCCACATCTGCCCCTAGAAATGTCTTACAATTTAAAACCTGGTTCCTAAATCTCTGTCTTATATAACCTATCTGATACCGTCTAGTATCTCCAGGATTCTTCCATGTGTACAACCTTCTTTCATGATTCTTGAACCAAGTGTTAGCTATGATTAAGTTATGCTCTGTGCAATAACTCTACCAGGCGGCTTCCTCTTTCATTTCTTAGCCCCAATCCATATTCACCTACTACGTTTCCTTCTCTTCCTGTTCCTACTCTAGAATTCCAGTCACCCATGACTATTAAATTTTCGTCTACCTTCACTACCTGAATAAGTTCTTTTATCTCATCATACATTTCATCAATTTCTTCATCATCTGCAGAGTTAATTGGCATGTAAACTTGTACTACTGTAGTAGGCGTGGGCTTCGTTTCTATCTTGGCCACAATAATGCGTTCACAATGCTGTTTGTAGTAGCTTACCCGCACTCGTATTTTTTGTTCAATATTAAAGCTACTCCTGCATTACCTCTATTTGATTTTGTATTTATCACCCTGTATTCACCTGATTAAAAGTCTTGTTCCTCCTGCCACCGAACTTCACTAATTCCAACTATATCTAACTTTAACCTATCCATTTCCCTTTTTAAATTTTCTAACCTACCTGCCCGATTAAGGAATGTGACATTCCACGCTCCGATCCGTAGAACGCCAGTTTTCTTTTTCCTGATAATGACGTCCTCTTGAGAAGTCCCCGCCCGGAGATCCGAATGGGGGACTATTTTACCTCCAGAATATTTTACCCAAGAGGACGCCATCATCATTTAACCATAGAGTAAAGCTGCATGCCCTCGGGAAAAATTACGGCCGTAGTTTCCCCTTGCTTTCAGCCGTTCGCAGTACCATCACAGCAAGGCCGTTTTGGATAGTGTTACAAGGCCAGATCACTCAATCATCCAGACTGTTGCCCCTGCAACTACCGAAAAGCCTGCTGCCCCTCTTCAGGAACCACACGTTTGTCTGGCCTCTCAACAGATACCCCTCCGTTGTGGTGGGGTTGCACCTACGATACGGCCATCTGTATCGCTGAGGCATGCAACCCTGCCCACCAGAGGCAAGGTCCATGGTTCATGGGGGGGGGGGGGGGGGGGGGGGGGAGGGCTCTCAGGGATATTTGTTCACATTTGCTTACGTGCATATATAAATATGAAACGGGTTCCTCAAGGGCCGGTGTTATTCATGTAGCAATTTTAGATTTTGAACGTGATGACTAAAATATAGTTGCCGTTAACTGTATTGAATGTAATTTTGTTAATTTCTATTTATTGATTGCAAAGCAAATCTCGAGAGATTTTCGATTGTTGCCGTGGAGAGGCCAAACAAAACTTACTGAACTCATGGTATCTGTATAATTTAAAAATTGAACTTTAACGTTAAATTAACTATTTGTTGCAGTTTAGAAAGGTTCTTACAACGAAATCTCTCGTATTTACAGTTACTGTTAACACGTCGAAAAATTAATTAATACTTCGGCGCGTAATGGCCGACCAGATGCTGCATCGGAAGATGAGCTTCCCGCAGCGTAAATTACTGAAAGGAATGCTTATTAAAAATAATTTGCCGCTGCGACCATTTGAGGTGACAACTATTACAAAGAAATTAATTTTGTGATAGCAAAAATAGTTTATTTTAATAGAATACAGGATAACTTACATTAAATATGTGTAGCCGCTCAATGGCTGCCTTCCGTATCGCGAAACAAAACAGTGTTTGTACCATAAAGTACGTCCTCCTCGGCCGTACAATCGCGTCTCTTAGGGATCCATTTTTATTTTCAAAGACATGTATTAAATAACATCAACAAGTGTCAGCGTGTGAACCATTCAGCGAAGCATAATCGATATGGGTTTTCGGAGCCGAAGGCCCAGTCGCGTACCCTTGATGACTGCACGACGGAATTATCACTGCATATCAGTTTTTTCAAGAATATTAACTGTATCTTTTATACTAATTATGTTCATAAAATACGTTAAGTGATTACAAATAATTTTTAGTTCACCCTTAACTCTTCACAATATTGTTCACTGCTTACAACCGGTAAAAATGTCAATATTTATATGACGTACCGTCTCAGTCCGCATCTGGTGGGACTGACGGATGACATCCAAAAGGACAAAGAAGGGCATCTCGTTTTGTATTATCGCGAAATAGGGGAGATAGTGTCACAGACATGATACGTGAATTGGAGTGACAATCATTATAACAAAGGCGTTTTTCGTTAGGACGGGATCTTCTCACGAAATCTCAATCACCAGTTTTCTCCTCCAACATTCTGTTGGCACCCACGTACATAGGGAGAAATGGTCATCACGATAAAATAAGAGAAATCAGGGATCGCACAGAAAAATTTAAGTTCTCGTTGTTCCCGCGTGCCGTTCGAGAGTGGAACGGTAGAGAGACAGCTTGAAGGTGGTTCATTGAACCCTCTGCCAGACACTTTATTGTGAATAGCAATCGCGTAGATGTAGATGTAGAACACGATTTGGCATGGACTCGACTGAAGTAGTGCTGGAGGGAACTGACACCATGAATCCTGCAGGGATGTCTGCAAATCCGTAAGATAACGTGTGGGTGGAGATCTCTTCTGAACAGCACATTGCAAGGCATCCCAGACATGCCAAGTAATATTCATGCCTGGGGAGTTTGGTGGCCAGTGGAAGCGTTTAACCTCAGAAGAGTGTTCCTGGAGCCACTCTGTAGCTGTTCTGGACTTAAGGGGGTGGGGGGGTCAGACTGCCCAGCTGAAATTGCCCAAGCCCGTCGAAATGCACACTGTACATGAATGGATGCAGGTGATCAGACACGTGTCACCTGTCAGACTTGTATCTAGACGTATCAGGAGCCCCATATTACTCCAACTGCACATGCCCCGCACCATTACAGCTCCTCCACCAGCTGCTGAGATGTAGGGTCCACTGATTCATGAGGTTGTCTCTATACCCGTAAACTTCCAGACTCGTCTTACCAGGCAACGTGTTTCCATCATCAACAGCCCAATGTCGGTGCTGACGGGCCCAAGTGAGGCGTAAAGCTTCGTGTCGTGCAGTCATCAAGGGTACATGAGTGGGCCTTCGGCTCCGAAAACCCATATCGATAATGCTTCGCTGAATGGTTCACACGCTGACACTTGTTGATGGCCCAGCATTGAAATCTGCAGAAATTTTTGGAAGGGTTGCACTTCTGTCCCGTTGAATAATTCTCTTCAGTTGTCGTTGGCCGCGTCCTTGAAGAATATTTTTCCGACCACAGTGATGTCGGAGATTTGATGTTTTTCCGGATATTCACGGTACACTGGTGAAATGGTTGTACGGGAAAAGCTCCACTATGTCGGAGATGGTGTGTCCCATCGGTCGTACGCCGACTATAGCACCACGTTCAAACTCACCTAAATATTGATAACCTACCATTATAGCAGCAGTAACCGATCTAACAACTGCGCCAGACACTTTCTGTCATACATAGGCGTTGCCGACCGCAACGCCGAATTATGTCGGTTTACATATCTCGTATTTGAATACGCGGGCCTATACCAGTTTCATTGGCGGTTCAGTATATTTCACGCAGCAGGTTGTTCTGTGATTTTTGAGACTGTTTTTCCTACAGTGACTTGGACCTATCCAATTATGTTATCTTTAACACGAAGCAAAATATCACATATTTTCGGTGACTATGAAACCCTCTCTTCTACCTCTTTATGTTGTGAATGCTGTGGACATTTCTTCTTTTAACCTCCCTCCCCACCCTAAGTGAAACACTTTTCTGTAAGCTAATAAGGGGGGCGGGGGTCAGGTTAACAGAGAGAACATGCTTTTTGCGAAAACTTACCTTGTTGCCTAATGCGAACACACTGACTGAGTTCATAAGTAACACACTTTCTGCCGGCTGGAGTGGCCGAGCAGTTCTAGACGCTTCGGCCTGGAACCGCGCGACCACTACGGTTGCAGGTTCGAATCCTGCCTCAGACATGGATGTGTCTGATGTCCTTAGGTTAGTTAGGTTTAAGTAGCTCTAAGTCTAGGGAACTGATGATCTCAGATGTTAAGTCCCATAGTGCTCAGAGCCATTTGAACCATTTGAACACGCTTTCTAACAATTTCTATATGCAACCACGCTCATATTTGCTTTTAAATTAACTTTTACTTTCACACAGAAATTTCCAATTGCTGTACTGATTTTCTAAATTAAACTACCACTCTATAACAGTTCACGGTAGCCTTCGTGATTGTTGAGATGATAACAGAGCCAGCCAACCGATGCTACTGACTAAGAATGATAATACAGCCCGCCAACGGATGCTCCTGACTAAGAATGACGACACTCATTTCGTGTCTAGTACAATCAAGCTTCTGTGAATAAACCCATTAAACACTCTCTGTTTCCTACCACTCGACGTAAAACTTCATCTCCAAAATTTTTTGGTACGACTCTATTGCATAAGACCGTTTCACGCGAATTCTGAACGACGACTGCGCTCGCCTCGCGTAAGTGCCCGTCAGTGGTAGCGCTTGGGTATTGTTGAGCGAAACAGCAGGACATTGACTTCTGCTGGTAAAGGCGCGTTCAGTTCCGAAAGTTCCAGAGAACCACCTATGCGTGAGGAATACCACTGACTACCTCATACCGCTATCTTCGAAGATAACAACAGCTGTGTTTACATAGCTGCACGCATGCACTCCTGGTTTAACGAGCATCTAGGCCCCATTGCACATCGACCGTCAGCAAAATCTTCCGATCATGAAACAATATAGAATAGCTGCACTGTTTGGACCAGTGGATGTAATGGAACAATTAGAATCTCTGGGATTCTGTAGCTCTACCTGGTCTAATCGTCAGTGAGTGGAAAATCTTCGAAATCTGTGGACGCTATTCCTCACTGAAGTGACACAGTCATCAACATATGCATCTACATCATCTTGATTACTCTGATATTCACAGTAAAGTGTCTAGCAGAGGGTTCAATGAACCACCTTCAAGCTGCCTCTCTACCGTTCCACTCTCGAACGGCGTGCGGGAAAAAACGAGCACTTAAATTTTTCTGTGCAAGCCCTGATTTTTCATATTTTATCGTTATGATCATTTCTCCCTGTGTAGGTGGGTGTCAACAGAATGTTTTCGCAATCGGAGGAGAAAACTGGTGACTGAAATTTCGTGAGAAGCTGCCGTCGCAACAAAAAACGCCTTTGTTTTAATGATTGACACTCCAATTCACGTATCATGTCTGTGGCACTATTTCCCCTATTTCGCGATAATACAAAACGAGCTACCCTTCTTTGTACTTTTCGATGTCATCCGTCAGTCCCATTGCGGATCCCACACTGCACAGCAGTACTCCAGAGTAGGGTGGACAAGCGTGGTGTAAGCAGTCCCTTTAGTATATCTGTTGCACCTGCTAAGTGTTCTGCTTGGTTCTTTGGTTGCCTCTACCCACAACATTATCTATGTGATCGTTCGAATTTAGGGTATTTGTAATTGTAATCCCTAAGTATTTAGTTGAATTTACAGTCCTCAGATTTGTGTGACTTATCGCGTAATCGAAATTTAGCGGATTTCTTTTAGTATTCATGTGAATAACTTCACACTTTTCTTTATTCAAGGTCAATTGACACTTTTCGCACCATACAGGTATCTTATCTAAATCATTTTGCAATTTGTTTTGGTCATCTGATGATTTTACAATACTGTAAATGACAGCATCATCTGTAAACAATATAAGACGACTGCTGAGATTGTCTCCTATGTGGTTAATATAGATCAGGAATAAAAGAGGGCCTAAAACACTTCCCTGGGGAATGCCGGATATTACTTCTGTTTTACTCGATGACGTTCCGTCTATTACTTCGAACTGCGACCTTTCTGACAGGAAATCACGAATGCAGTCGCACAATTGAGGCAATATTCCACAGGCACGCAGTCTGGTTAGAAGACGCTTGTGAGGAACGGCGTCGAAAGACTTCTGGAAATCTAAACATATGGAATCAATTTGACATACGCTGTCTATGGCATTCAATACTTCATGAGTATAAAGAGCTAGTTGTGTTTAGCAAGAACGATATTTTCTGAAACAGTCCTGACTACGTATCAATAAATCGTTTTCTTCGAGGTACTTCATAATGTTCGAATACAGTATATGTTGTAAAACCATACTGCAAATCGACGTTAGTGATATGGGCCTGTAATTCAACGGATGCCTCGTCGTTTTCAAGCCTGTTTGGCTGCCCATGCTGAGCACATTAACCATTTGTCAGAATTTGTGTACAAATCCGTTAAGTTGGAGAAGAGTGTTTTTGTCTTCCATTGTACATGTTGCAGTTGCTTACATTCTGTATCCTTTACATTGTTTCTACTTTACTATCACATGTTTATACTGTTTTGAGGCAAAAGAAACTCAAACTTGCAAAATTTCCCATTGTTGCTTTAGTTTTGGACAGCAGTGTACTTGTAGCGCTATACCACTGGAGTACTCCGAATTGTAGCAGAAACAGCGAGATATAATCGGGTATTCGGATTGGAACAGTTCGTGCTCATATGGAGCACCCTCTCCTTCAGCATGGCAATCCCAGACTACACACGAGCGCTGTGGTATCCAAAATAATCCGGCGCATTGTGTTCACTGTCATCGACCATCCTTCATACAATCCCGACTTGGCCCCATCCGATTTTCATTTGTTTCTAAGACTTACAGAACACCTTCGAGGACTTCACTGTGATGGTGATGAAGCGGTGCAAACAGAGGTGAATTTGTGGCTCCGACAACCATGTCAAATATTCTACAGTGACAGTATCGACAAAGTGGTCTCTTGTTGGGAGAAATGTGTTTGTTGAGAGGGTGAATCTATGAGGAATAAATATCTAGGCATGATGAAAAGGTTGTAGAAAGTTAATAACGTTTATTTTATTTGAAAAGCTTTAAGAATTTTCACATAAAAAATAGGAGGCATTACTTTTCAGCACTCTCTCGTGAAGCCATAAATAGTATATTGTCAGAGAATATGTCAAGCGTATTAAATAAATGGAAATAAAACTACTTTAGAAGTAAATTTATTGTATTAATTTTACCACACGATAAAAGAAAATACCCAGGTGCCCATTGAAGTATGGGAATGCAACAGTACGAGTTATAAATCGTGGGCGTCGGAGTGGCCGCGAGGTTGGAGACGCCATGTCACGGATTGCGCGGCCCCTCACGTCGGATGTTCGAGTTCTCCCTCTAGCATGGGTGTGTGTGTTGTTCTTAGCGTAAGTTAGTTTAAGCGGTGTGTAAGTCTAGGGACCGATGACCTCAGCAGTTTGATCCCTTAGGAATTCACACACATTTGAACATTTTATAAATGGTACAAAATAGTAACTTGGTCTCACTTTGGCCGGAAACCTGGAGTCCAGATCATGCGATTTTTCGACTCGAAGAATTAAGAACGATCAAATAACAAGACTTTAGAAAAGTGGTGCGAAGCATCTATCATCACCTGGAAATGGAAAAAAGAACACATTGACACCGGTGTGTCAGACCCACCATACTTGCTCCGGACACTGCGAGAGGGCTGTACAAGCAATGATCACACGCATGGCACAGCGGACACACCAGGAACCGCGGTGTTGGCCGTCGAATGACGCTAGCTGCGCAGCATTTGTGCACCGCCGCCGTCAGTGTCAGCCAGTTTGCCGTGGCATACGGAGCTCCATCGCAGTCTTTAACACTGGTAGCATGCCGCGACAGCGTGGACGTGAACCGTATGTGCAGTTGACGGACTTTGAGCGAGGGCGTATAGTGGGTATGCGGGAGGCCGGGTGGACGTACCGCCGAATTGCTCAACACGTGGGGCGTGAGGTCTCCACAGTACATCAATGTTGTCGCCAGTGGTCGGCGGAAGGTGCACGTGCCCGTCGACCTGGGACCGGACCGCAGCGACGCACGGATGCACGTCAAGACCGTAGGATCCTACGCAGTGCCGTAGGGGACCGCACCGCCACTTCCCAGCAAATTAGGGACACTGTTGCTCCTGGGGTATCGGCGAGGACCATTCGCAACCGTCTCCATGAAGCTGGGCTACGGTCCCGCACACCGTTAGGCCGTCTTCCGCTCACGCCCCAACATCGTGCAGCCCGCCTCCAGTGGTGTCGCGACAGGCGTGAATGGAGGGACGAATGGAGACGTGTCGTCTTCAGCGATGAGAGTCGCTTCTGCCTTGGTGCCAATGATGGTCGTATGCGTGTTTGGCGCCGTGCAGGTGAGCGCCACAATCAGGACTGCATACGACCGAGGCACACAGGGCCAACACCCGGCATCATGGTGTGGGGAGCGATCTCCTACACTGGCCGTACACCACTGGTGATCGTCGAGGGGACACTGAATAGTGCACGGTACATCCAAACCGTCATCGAACCCATCGTTCTACCATTCCTAGACCGGCAAGGGAACTTGCTGTTCCAACAGGACAATGCACGTCCGCATGTATCCCGTGCCACCCAAAGTGCTCTAGAAGGTGTAAGTCAACTACCCTGGCCAGCAAGATCTCCGGATCTGTCCCCCATTGAGCATGTTTGGGACTGGATGAAGCGTCGTCTCACGCGGTCTGCACGTCCAGCACGAACGCTGGTCCAACTGAGGCGCCAGGTGGAAATGGCATGGCAAGCCGTTCCACAGGACTACATCCAGCATCTCTACGATCGTCTCCATGGGAGAATAGCAGCCTGCATTGCTGCGAAAGGTGGATATACACTGTACTAGTGCCGACATTGTGCATGCTCTGTTGCCTGTGTCTATGTGCCTGTGGTTCTGTCAGTGTGATCATGTGATGTATCTGACCCCAGGGATGTGTCAATAAAGTTTCCCCTTCCTGGGACAATGAATTCACGGTGTTCTTATTTCAATTTCCAGGAGTGTATATTGCTTTGACATTCATCCTGCGATTTAAATAAAGTAGCCCTTTGGCCCCGTCAGCGCCTATCCACGTGATCTTATTTCTCTCTTGCATTACGTGGCGCTGATTAGTACCAAGTTAATGCACATAATTTATCAAATATTCGAAGAATTCGACTGAGGAAATATTAGCTGGCAATATGGGCGATTGGAGTCAACAAGACGAATAATGTGAATGAGCTATGCACCTGAGGCTTCGGCTCTGTAGAACTCCAGTACCTTTGCCCGTCGGGTAACGTGGACTGAAGCCAAGACGATTGTCCAAACCGTCTTTCTTTTCGTGTAATTCCTCTGTGCGAGCGGTCCACCTGATTATTGTGCGAGTCTTGTCATAAATACGAAAAACTGGGTGGAACAGTGGCCTGACGCTAGAATTGCTACCATCTTGGGTAGGAACTAACCGCGCCTCAATTCATGCGTCAGAGAATGGAAGAAAAAATAGCTTCCATTCAAACTCTACTACCATTGGTTTTTCTTTCATACAATTTTTCTCTGGCATACGCTGATCTACATCGTGGAGGATTGCCACATTGTGTACTTCATCTGAGTTTATCTGACAAAAGACGCACCTCACGGCATTTTCTCAGCGAGTGTGTTTATTTTAAAATTCAATGGCGCAGCAAACGGTGAAGAGAGTGGGCGATAATTTCGGTGCATCTTTTACTTACAATTTTTACATGCGGATTAAATGAGAAATTCCGTCACTCTCGATTAAAAAAAAAAAAAAGAAATTAAAGCTAATCTGATGGCTCTGTTGTCTAGATTCCATACTATAACTTATAAACAAAGTGCCAAACTCCTACCAGGTCGTTCTTCTAAAAGGTCCCACGCTTCTCTGAGTTTTCAGACAATACTTCTGCCTGCAAAGTAACTGCATGTATTACGGTAATGTCTGGTGATCAAAGATGTTTGCGTGTTGAAACGTATTTACACGGTATAGGTCACGGTGCATAGTCGTCAGTCTGCTTTTGGGTGTGGTTATGCTGGGCTGTGACAAAATAGATATGCGAGCGCGTCATGCACGAGTTTAGCGACGGCGCAGTCTCCTTTGTAGTGAGAACAGGTTTCGCTTTGCGGGTGCATTACACCGTGACCACGATTGTTTGCACTTCGCCACAGAGCTGCATCAAAGGCACCGGCTATTCACTTAGAATCCTCCGAGCGCCTCTACATCCGATGCGACAGAGGGGCGCATAGTAGGGTGCGGGTACGTGTGGAAGTTATGAAGCGACAAAGGCGCGCTCATGGTAAACATTCTTTGTAAACAGCAGACAAATGTGGTAGGCCCCGCCGTTCACCAAAAACGCTTCAGTCTGGGAATATCAAACGCGTCTCCTGCATAAGATCAATTTGAAGCCGTTCAAAGCTGCTCTAGAAGCGATATATTCTCTTAGTTGCTTTTCGAGGATCGCAATTTTTTGTCTTTAAGGATTGAGAAGAGTTTTTCTGAACAGTCTCTTTCTGGAATATATGTCGATCGATATACGTCGTAAAAAACTGATGTATTACACTTCGAAAAAAATCGTCCTTGAAAGTAATGTAGGTTGCGTAAAAAGTAAAGAACTCTTTTATCTGACGAGTTGCACATTCAGGGGTACGATGATACGAATCCGGCTCACCAGCTGATGATTCAGTGATTTCCTTAAGTCGTTTAAAGCGAATATCAGGACGCTTCCTTTGAAAGATTATAACCTGTGCTCCATCTGTAATGACTGCTTCGTTCAAATGGTTCAAATAGCTCTGAGCACTATGGGCACTATGAGCACTAGAACTTAGAACTACTTATACCTAACTAACCGAAGGACTTCACACACATCCACGTCCGAGGCAGGATTCGAACCTGCGACCGTAGCGATTGACCGGGGCGCGGTTCCAGACTGTAGCGCCTAGAACCGCTCGGCCACTCCAGCCGGCACCGCTTCATCGACGGGACGTTAAATCTTAATCTTCCCTCTCATCAGTTCTCATTTGTGTGTGGTTTAGCTCGTATTGTAGAATGTCCGTTGAATTTTGTTCATTCCACGGCTAATTATTCAGAATGAGGCAAGCAACCGACAGCTGTAATTTTGCTTTACTAATGAACACAGTTATAATCAACGATAATAGTGCCTCGATATAAGCCTCTTTAAGTGTAGCTACAAGTTGTATAGCCTTCTTTAAATTCCTGTTTCTACCTGTTCCATTCATTTTGTATGTAGTTGTCCGCCCCGGTACCTGAGTGGTCAGCGTGACAGACTGTCAATCCTAAGGGCCCGGGTTCAATTCCTGGCTGCGTCGGAGATTTTCTCCGCTCAGGGACAGGGTGTTGTGTTGTCCTAATCATCAACATTTCATCCCCATCGACGCGCAGGTCGCCGAAGTGGCGTCAAATCGAAAGACCTGCACCAGGCGAACGGTCTACCCGACGGGAGGCCCTAGCCACATGACATTTCTATTTCCATTATCTAAAACGCTGTTTGTTGTTGTGGAGGTGTTAAATAAATCAGTCAGTGTATCGAATGGTATTCAGCTATCTTACGATTTAAAAACGCCAGTCGAGAAGACATAGCTCATTTTGACTGGAATAACTGTACCAAGAGATTCATTGTTAAATCTAAGACCGGTCTTCGTTATAGTGTCTCGGCCCCTGAAATGTGGCTCTTAGATAATGACTTAGTACTATATTGGTGTCAACGTTCCCTAAATGTTGGTAAATTATTTTTAGTTGGGTGGGAAATACAGACTGAAATTTCAACTCTGCTGCGGAGTGTGCGCTGGTATGAAACTTCCTGTGTGCTGGACCGAGACACGAAGACGGTACCTTTGCATTTCAAGGTCATTTGCCCCCAAAGGCAAAAGTCCCGAGTTCGAATCTCGGTCCGGCACACAGTTTTAATCTGGGTGGGAAATGTCACAACTGCATAAATTAATTTTAGATGGATAGGAAATGTCGCAACTGTCACCTATTAATTTTGGCGACTGTTCACATGTCACGTTTCTTCTGTTGCGGTTCCCAATCAAGAGCGTATATATATATATATATTTCATTTTATGTTCTTAATTATTTGCATAACATACTACCCGTGCGAAATGTTATTTAAAATTTGCATGCGGTAAGTTTGAGAAAAGAAATTCATTTTATCTCTTCATGTGTTTTCCCTCATTGCTGAAAGACAAAAACTCTCCCATACGTCTGCATAAAAAGGAGCAGAAAATAAATCGAGAAAAGTGAAAATTGTGGAGGCATAAGATATAGTGGTATGCAGAAGTAGGAAAAAAATTACAGAAACGACGATCTATAAGTGCGTTCTCACAACAGAGGAACTGTACATAGCTTCCTCATTCAAGCCAGCGGCACTCCTGTCCACTTGCGTCACTTGTATGTGGTAGACAACTTCAAGTCTACGTTTAGCAGAAGTCATAAATTGATTACATATTATCCCTCCGCCGATCCATAGACAGGGAGAGCAACTTATAATGAGAAGTTCAAGTAGCCATGCAGAAAGATCAGCTGAAATCTGTGTTTTACCAAACGCAGTTGCTTTCTCGACGTCAACGGTACAATAAATGCTATACAGTGGTTTGGAAAAAAATACGGAAACATGGGGATAAATGCAAACTTGAACATAAAGAGATGTCCTGATGGTTCTAGTTTTGCCAGGTTAAGTAGATCAATAAACGCAGACACTAGCCAAGCTGCAACACCCTGATTGACATTGTAGCGAGAAGAAAGTACTTCTCTGGGCGGTATCACTAACCTTGCTGCTTCGGTCAGTCCCTCGTCGCACAGTAGTAGCGCTCAGTCGCCAGGTTCCATGTAAGTGGTGATCCTCCTGAAGTGGAGTGTTTAGGGATGTCAGTTGTTAACTGTCAATAACATTTGTACTATACTTGTTTTAATACAGAAATTGCTTTGTCACACACGTCACAGAATCAGAATTTGCAATATGGCGGCTTTGGGCCAGGCCGTTATCTTCGACCCTTTACAATACATTAACACAGTTTTCTGACTTTACATAATGATAGACACTGCCCACGACACGTGGTGTTCTGCTAACTAATAACTTCACTTTATATCTTGTGTAACTGCTGAAATATGTACTCGCGACCGTTCTCTTTGAACCGCGCCGGTTACTCGACGTGCTTTTTGAGTGGCTCTTCGCGACTAACTCGACCTGTCTTCCCGAAGGACAAGAAAGACCACCCCCTTTCTTCCTCAGCCTAAAGGACACCTCTCTCATTTCCTACATATATATATTTACACTACTGGCCATTAAATTTGCTACACCACGAAGATGACGTGCCACAGACGCGAATTTTAACCGACAGGAAGAAGATCCTGTGATATGCAAATGTTCAGCTTTTCAGAGCATTCACTCAAGGTTGGCGCCCGTGGCGACACCTACAACGTGCTGACATGAGGAAAGATTCCAACCAATTACTCATACACAAACAGCAGTTGACAGGCTATGCCTGGTGACACTTTGTTGTGATGCCTCGTGCAAGGAGGAGAAATGCGTACCATCACGTTTCCGTCTTTCATAAAGGTCGGATTGTAGCCTATCGCGATTGCGGTTTATCGTATTGTGACATTGCTGCTCGCGTTGGTCGAGATAAAATGTTAGTAGAATATGGAATCGGTGGTTTCAGGAGGGTAACACGGAACGCCATGCTGGATCCCAATGGCCTCGTATCACTAGCAATCGAGATGACAAGCATCTTATCCACATGACTGTAACGGATCGTGCAGCCACGTCCCGATCCCTGAGCCAACAGATGGGGGCGTTTGCAAAACAACCATCCGCACGAACAGTTCGACGACGTTTGCAGCAGCATGGACTATCACCTCGGAGACCATGGCTGCGGTTACCCTTGACTCTACATCACAGACAGGAGCGCTTGCGATGGTGTGCTCAACGACGAACCTGGGTGCACGAAGGCAAAACGTCTTTTTTCGGATGAATCCAGTTCTGTTTACAGCATCATGATGGTCACATTCGTGTTTGACGACATCGCGGTGAACTCACGTTGGAAGTGTGTATTCGTCATCGCCATACTGGCGCATCACCCGGCGTGATGGTATGGGGTGCCATTGGTTACACGTTTCGTTCATCGATTGTTCGCACTGACGGCACTTTGAACAGTGGACGTTATATTTCAGATGTGTTACGACCCGTGGCTCTACCATTCATTCGATCCCTGCGAAACCCTACAATTCAGCAGGATAATGCACGACCGCATGTTGCAGGCCCTGTACGGGCCTTGGATACAGAAAGTGTTGGACTGCTACCCTGGCCAGCACATTCTCCAGATCTCTCACCAATTGAAAACGTCTGGTCAATGGAGGCCGAGCAAGTGGCTCGTCACAATACGCCAGTCACTACTCTTGATGAACTGTGGGATTGTGTTGAAGCTGCATGGGCAGCTATACCTGTACTCGCCATCCAAGCTCTGTTTGACTCAATGCCCAGGCGTATCAAGGCCGTTATTACGGCCAGAGGTTTTAGTTCTGGGTATCTATGCACCCAAATTGGGTAAAAATGTAATCACATGTCGGTTCTAGTATAATATATTTGTCCAATGAACACCCGTTTATCATCTGCATTTCTTCTTGGCGTAGCAGTACTTATGGCCAGTAGTATATATACAGGGTGTTACAAAAAGGTACGGCCAAACTTTCAGGAAACATTCCTCACACCCAAAAAAAGAATATATGTCATGTGGGCACTTGTCTGGAAACGCTTACTGTCCTTCGTTAGCGAGGATACATGCATCCACCCTCCGTCGCATGGAATCCCTGATGCGCTGATGTAGCCCTGGAGAATGGCGTATTGTATCACAGCCGTCCACAATACGAGCACGAAGAGTCTCTACATTTCAAATGCCCCCATAAATGAAAGTCAAGAGAGTTGAGGTCAGGAGAGCGTGGAGGCCATGGAATTGGTCCGCCTCTACCAATCCATCGGTCACCGAATCTGTTGTTGAGAAGCGTACGAACACTTCGACTGAAAAGTGCAGGAGCTCCATCGTGCATGAACCACATGTTGTGTCGTACTTGTAAAGGCACATGTTCTAGCAGCACAGGTAGTTAAGTCCGTATGAAATCATGATAACGTGCTCCATTGAGCGTAGGTGGAAGGACATGGGGCCCAATCAAGACATCACCAACAATACCTGCCCAAACGTTCACAGAAAATCTGTGTTGATGACGTGATTGCACAACTGCGTGCGGATTCTCGTCAGCCCTCGTCAATTCGATCACGTTGGAATGAAGCCTCATCCGAAAGAGAACATTTGCACTGAAATGAGGATTGACACATTGTTGGATGAACCATTCGCAGAAGTTTACCCGTGGACGCCAATCAGCTGCTGATACTGCCTGCACACGCTGTACATGGTACGGAAACAACTGGTTCTCCCGTAGGACTCTCCATACAGTGACGTGGTCAACGTTACCTTGTACAGCAGCAACTTCTCTGACGCTGACATTAGGGTTATCGTCAACTGCACGAAGAATTGCCTCGTCCATTGCAGGTGTCCTCGTCGTTCTAGGTCTTCCCCAGTCGCGAGTCATAGGCTGGAATGTTCCATGCTCCCTAAGACGCCGATCAATTGCTTCGAACGTCTTCCTGTCGGGACACCTTCGTCCTGGAAATCTGTCTCGCCGGCCGGAGTGGCCGAGCGGTTAAAGGCGCTACAGTCTGGAACCGCACGACCGCTACGGTCGCAGGTTCGAATCCTGACTCGGGCATGGATGTGTGTGATGTCCTTAGGTTGGTTAGGTTTAAGTAGTTCTAAGTTCTAGGTGACTTATGACCACAGTAGTTGAGTCCCATAGTGCTCAGAGCCAAATCTGTCTCGATACAAACGTGCCGCGCCGCGGCTATCCATACATCAAATGGGCATCAGCCAACTCCGCATTTGTAAACATTGCACTCACTGCAAAACCACGTTCGTGATGAACACTAACCTGTTGATGCTACTTACTGATGTGCTTGATGCTAGTACTGTAGAGCAATGAGTCGCATGTCAACACAAGCACCGAAGTCAACATTACCTTCCTTCAATTGGGCCAACTGGCGGTGAATCGAGGAAGTACAGTACATACTGACGAAACTAAAATGAGCTCTAACATGGAAATTAAGCATTTCCGGACACATGTCCACATAACATATTTTCTTTCTTTGTGTGTGAGGAATGTTTCCTGAAAGTTTGGCCGTACTTTTTTGTAACACCCTGTATAATCAGCCAATGGGCGTTGAGATCGCTGTTGCTAGGCGGACATTGTGACGGAAGTTTCGGAAGTTTGTCTCGGAACGCTGTCTCAGATTATAAGATAGTCGGATCTTGTCCCTACTAAGGTTGCACAACATTGCCTCCTATGATTTCATCACTAATGCTCCTTGCTGACGCTTAATTGTTAAACGTACATGTAGCCTGGAGTAGCTGTCCCGATCGCATAAATATACATAATACTTGGCTTAAACACGTGAAGGGAATGCACATATGCATTACAAAGCCTTCAGTCTGCACTGTTGGTTTTCAATACGAACGGCACCAGTTCAACGTCCTGAATTCGTTACAATTGTCAGTCGTGGCCAGAAGAGTATTCTGTGTCGTTATATGCGCGTTATGTCGGAGTGAAGGGAATTAGAACGTGAGCATAGTTGGCGCTCGTACAGTGGGTGCCTCCTAAACCTCTTGGATCAAGAGGCACCGTATCTAAGATTGATACCGGACACAGGGAAAGGAGAGAAACAGCATCCACTACGTCACAGCGCGGACGAAAGTGTGTGTTGATTGATCGTGACAGTCGGTTATTGATGATCGTGACGACAAAATAAGAGACTGACAGCTGCAAAAGTCACTGCAGAAGTGAACGTCACACTCGCGAACCCTGTCAGCGCCAAAAGAACACGAAGAGAGCTTCAGACTTGTGTTGTTAGCACGAGGATGAATTTTCACCCCTCCACTGGTCACCAGTGTCACCATATCTTACCGTTATTGAGCCTCTGTGCTTTTATTTGGTGAGAACGGTACATGATCGCTATCCACTTCTGTCAGTTACCTGAACTTGTCAGGATAATGGTATAAGAGTCCTTTGAACACCATACGGGACCTCTGTTTATTGTTTCCGAGACGACTAGAAGACGTTTTGAATGCCAACGGGTTTCCCACACCGTTTAAGCATTGTAATGAGTCTTTGGTGTTTACATGTTTTTATCTAACCTGTGTACGAACTTCCTTTCTCACTTAAACAGCGGATGACGTCACTCTAAACTTGTTACACTCAAACACACCGTAGTGATATAGA
Source organism: Schistocerca serialis cubense (assembly GCF_023864345.2). Taxonomy (NCBI): domain Eukaryota; kingdom Metazoa; phylum Arthropoda; class Insecta; order Orthoptera; family Acrididae; genus Schistocerca; species Schistocerca serialis. The sequence goes on from NC_064639.1 coordinate 642,651,085, forward strand.
TTTCTGTGCTGTACTACTGAAGGATTCGTCGACAACATGGTATACTACATAAATGACGTACTAAATGGTGGGGTTACTGATAATACTGGTAGTAGTGATAGCGAAAGAAACATAAATGCATGTTTACGAGATAAATTGGGAGACGATGACTTCTCTTTGTTTTTTCTTTGTTTGGTAGTTTGTTTTGCACATAATTAGAACCGTACGTCATTCAGTGTTAGTTCATTACATTACAGATTATAAATTGCATTCCATAAGCAATAAACATTGGTTTATCGTGTAACTTCTGCTGTTTTGTGTACCCAACATAGCCGGCCGAAGTGGCCGTGCGGTTCTAGGCGCTGCAGTCTGGAACCGAGTGGCCGTTACGGTCGCAGGTTCGAATCCTGCCTCGGGCATGGATGTGTGTGATGTCCTTAGGTCAGTTAGGTTTAATTAGTTCTAAGTTCTAGGCGACTAATGACCTCAGAAGTTAATTCGCATAGTGCTCAGAGCCAATGGAACCATTTTTGTACCCAAAATAAGTGCTTTTGATGCAAGTACAATTTACATGCACAAACATAAAAACTATGTAATTACTGTTTTTACTTTGTACTCACAGAACGTTCTACATCATCATCAAGGGCAAGAGTTACCCACTACTAGTGATAGAGTCGAAAGTTGTTTACAAACAAGAAAAAAAAATGGTTCAAATGGCCCTGAGCTTTATGGGACTTAACATCTGAGGTCATCAGTCCCCTGGAACTTAGAACTACTTAAACCTAACTAACCTAAGGATATCACACACATCCATGCCCCAAGCAGGATTCGAACCTGCGATCGTAGCAGTCGCGCGGTTTCGGACAGAAGCGCCTAGAACCACACGGCCACCGCGGCCGGCTGTAAATAACAGCAACTTGTTTTATACACACATCAAAAAAGGTTTTGCATCACCATGGTTCCCAAAACTCCTGAAGATAGACGTTAACTGTCCAGTAATTATACCAGGAAGGAGGTACACGGCTCGTGTTGTCTGTAGTTCAAGCATGCATAGACGGTCAATACCGCGGTTCCATCGCGTTCGCGTTGTTACTTTGTGACAGGAAGGGCTCTCTACAAAGCAAGTATCCAGGCGTCTCGGAGTGAACCAAAGCGATGTTGTTCGGACATGGAGGAGATACAGAGAGACAGGAACTGTCGATGACACGCCTCGCTCAGCCCGCCCAGGGGCTACTACTGCAGTGGATGGCCACCGCTACCTACGGATTATGCCTCGGAGGAACCCTGACAGCAAAGCCACCATATTGAATAATGCTTTTCGTCCAGCCCAGGACGTCGTGTTACGTTTCAAATTGTGAGCAATAGGCTGCTTGATGCGCAACTTCACTCCCTACGTCCATGGCGAGATCCATCTTTGCAACCACGACACCATGCAGCGCCGTACAGATGGGGCCAACAACATAACAACATACCATATGCACCACTCAGGACTGGCATCACGTTCTCTTCACCGATGAGTGTCGCATATGCCTTCACCCATACAATCGTCGGAGAAATATTTGGAGGCAACGCGATCGGGCTGAATGCTTTAGACACACTGTCCAGCGAGTGCTGTTCTGGGATGGAATTATGTGTGGCCGACGTACGCCGCTGGTGGTCATGGAAGGCGCCTTAACGGCTGTACGACACGTAAATGCAGTCCTCTGACCGATAGTGCAGCCACATCGGCAGCATATTGACGAGGCATTCGTCTTCATGGACGACAATTCGCGCCGCCATTGTGCACATCTTGTGAATGGCTTCCTTCAAGATAACGACATCGCTCGACTAGAGTGGCCAGTATATCCTCCAGACATAAACCCTATCGAACATGCCTGCGATAGATTGAAAAGGGCTGTTTATGGACGAAATGACCCACCAACCACTCTGAGGGATCTAGACCGAATCGCCGTTGAGGACCAACAGTGCCTTGATGAACTTGTGGATAGTACACGAATACAGGCATGAATCAGTGCAAGAGGACGTGCTACTGGGTATTAGAGGCACCGGCATGTACAGCAATCTGGACCACCACCTCTGAAAGTCCCGCTGAATGGTGGTACAACATGTAATGTGTCGTTTTCATAAGCAATAAAAAGGGCAGAAATAATGTTTACGTTGATCTCTATTCCAATTTTCTGTACAGGTTCCGGAACTCTCGGAACCGAGGTGATGCAAACCTTTTTTGATGTGTGTATAAGTTCGACAAAGTATTGAAGCAATGTTTGAGATATTTTTGTTTAGCGTTTTTTTCTTACTTTACTTTTTTGTTAAGGAGCTTGAGTCTTTTAGCGATGTATCGATTTCTTTGCTTTTACTCCAAAATCCCTTTGTGTCACGTTACAAATCTACCATTTTCGTATAAACCATAATTAAACACTGACAATTTAAGTTTTGTAATAATTTCTGTTTATTCTTAAAAATAGGCAGGAGGATAACACTGTAGAACAAAACTGTTCCATAGGTAACCTGTCCTTTATACAGCCTCACTCAGTTTCTAGACTGTTCACCGCTTCCGGTTTCTAAGGAAATGGGTAAGACACTGATCACATACGTGAAGAAAGCGATCGTTATGAGATAACGCCCAGTAAGTGTGCACACCTAATGTACAGGTAATGTGGGTACTACCTTAACTGAGCAAAGCTACTAGGAAAACTACAATAGTCTACGCTTACATATGGTAGTCTATGACAGCCAACGGTAGTTTTACAACTCTGCAGTTAATATATTGTATGCTAATGTTACTTATTTTTCATAACAATAATTGTTTAAAGTAAAACTACGTAGTACCTTTTTGTTTTTTACTTTGTTGCAGGAACGTCGTTGCCTTCATGCAGTACAGAAAATTTGAGTCGCCGGACTCGAACTTCACCTGGTAGACGGCCGTCATCATGAGAAGCAACGACTGTTATTGATGCAATAACACAAAATAAACATGAAAATACACTACTGGATGTTGTCAACATTGCAGTCAGGCCTTTTTCTGACCACGATGAAATTACATGTATGTTATTAAGGCTTGAAGACTTAATACGTGTCATTGGATGATATTTTCTGATGTTCAGTACATCAAAAACAAGACATTTTCAAGGTAAAACGTACTAACGGTGTTTTACATCACCCATGAAATACCGACGTATTCGCAGTTATGTCTCGATGGAGGTTTAAATTAGTTACAGGTATTGAACAAAATATTTGAATACTGAACAGTAGGATAAGTGGGAAATGAAATTTCCGGATTTAAAACATTTCGCTCAGGCGTATTTTCATAACAGTGGTGTTTTTTAAAAAATGGAGTGAGCTACTAATTGAATCGAAATGAAAGCTATTTAGCTCCAATTGACTGAAAATAATCACCAAGTACACTGAAATGGAAAATATTTAATTTCGTATTCAAGTGCTAGCATAGAAATCAGAGATTCGACGAATTCAGCAGAGCGCAACATTAAATATTATCGTTGCTTGGACAAGCAACGGATAATAGATGACTAAGTTTAGGACGACTTCGGATAGAAGCTATAGCGAGAAGTAGAAACTTTTCTTGACCCATTCCATCTGAAACATGACGAACCTGCACAATTGATATATAGGGTGAGTCAGGAGGAAAGGTACGTCTTTTGACGAGTGATAGCATTAGTGATTCTGAACAAAAAACTTGATATGAACATTTGCCCTATTCCGAATGGTTTCCGAGATAAAACACTTTTAATGTACATATCTATTTATTTTCTGTATTATTCATTGTCATTGTTTACAACGTACCGCAGTAGTATAGAGGAAGTTGAGACGGACATTTTGATACGGGACTCCTGTGGTCTATCAATTCGGAAAATTACCTCAAACTGGCCTACAAAAAGTACCTAAGCTATAGCGCACGCGCGTCGAGCGAGATTTTCAATATTCTCGCGACCTCTTCGCGCGAATTGTTAGTCCTAGACAAAAAATAAATAAGATCTTTTTTTGAAGAAAATTTAACTTAGTTTAATTGTGTACTGAGACACTTTTTTGTTGGAGTGTGCTCTTTTCCAGTTAGTAAAGAAAAACGTACAAAATTGATATTAAACGTGTTCTATCTCGCAAATCATTCGCAATAGTGCATATGTCAATATGAAGTTTTTTGTTCAGGATCACTAATACTATCGCGTCTTAGAGCATGTACCTTTCCTCCTTATTCACGCTGTGTATTTAAAGAAGTCGTAGTGTGCATGTAGCAGTACACGAACAAAAGTAAAGTTCATTTAAATTCTTTAGTCATAACGACATCATTTTGCGCTACGCGTAAAATACTCACTGCAACATACATATAAGAATATTCTAATTAATTTGATGGGCATTCACTTGGGTTTGCGTGAGGCCTGTGATAGGAATCGACGACACATAGACAGCAGCGAAGCATGCAAACCGAACTGCGTACCAAGCGCATCCCCTCGTGCATGATATCTTCCCCGAAGTCGAAGGTTTCATCTAAACTGGACAGGTGTCCGTACCACAAGGCCAGAATCATGCCACAGTGGTTGGGTTGTTTGGGGGAAGAGACCAAACTGGGAGGTCATCGGTCTCATCGGGTTAGGGAAGGATGGGGAAGGAAGTCGGCCGTGCCCTTTCAAAGGAAACATCTCGGCATTTGCCTGGAGCGATGTTGGGAAGTCACGGAAAACCTAAATCAGGATGGCCGGACGCGGGATTGAACCGTCGACCTCCCGAATGCGAGTCCAGTGTGCTAACCACTGCACCAACTCGCTCGGTATGCCACAGTGGTTTGAGGGCCATGACAATGAACTCACGGTGATGTTCTGGCCACCAGAATCGTCATATCGGAAACAGATGCAACATATCCAGCACGGAATGGACCACAGGGGAATCGGGCCCCAGCTCCGGACTCACAAACCATCCACCCTTAACTTATGGGAATTACGTGACGTGCGCGTAGACATCAGGTGCTAAAGACCTCTTGAAACATACTAAAGAGTTGATGGACCTATGAGGCGTAGAATCGCTGAGGTACTGCGTTCCAAATGTGGACCAACCAAAGAACAATGATAGCTCTACAGAGTGAGGAGCCCGCACCTCGTGGTCGTGCGGTAGCGTTCTCGCTTCCCACGCCCGGGTTCCCGGGTTCGATTCCCGGCGGGGTCAGGGATTTTCTCTGCCTCGTGATGGCTGGGTGTTGTGTGATGTCCTTAGGTTAGTTAGGTTTCAGTAGTTCTAAGTTCTAGGGGACTGATGACCATAGATGTTAAGTCCCATAGTGCTCAGAGCCATTTGAACAGAGTGAGGAACTGAACGGGACGAACCCGTGATATAACGTTATATACGAGGTGCATCCAGCTGGAGTAATCGGTAGAGCACAGCCCATAATATGTAGCGGTCCCGATTCGAATACTGGTTACGTAGTGGTCCCGAATCCGATTCAAATGACCCCTCACATACGAGTAGCCAGAGTATTTCTATATTAAACCGAGCGAGCTGGTTCGAACATTGGACTCGATTCGGAAGGCCAACGCTTCACGACTCCCCCTCCGGTCATCCAAATTTAGATTTCTTTTGGTATGCCTAGATCGCTTAAGGCAACTGCGAAGATGATTCCTTTGAAATGGCACGGCCGATTTCCTTCCCAATCTTCCCTTAATCCGAGCCTGCGCCCTCGTCTGCTATGACGTCGATATCGACGAGACGCTAAATCTTAGTCCTCTTTCCTTCCTTATTCTTTCTTAATTGAATATGAAGTGAAATGAACATATGATATTATTGGCCGATAGACCTCGTCTGGAATTGCTTGGCTCCCTAGTTCATGTCTATCCATTGGATGGCATTTCAGCGACTTGTGCGTCGATGACGACGAGATAAAATGATTAGGACAACACACAATCATCGAGCGAAGAAAATTTCCAACCCGGCTGAGAATCTAGAGGCAGCAGCGCTAAGCACCAGTTCAGAGAGATGTATGACATTAACAACGAGGTTGAATAAAAGGAAAAGGCATTGGTGTTGTGTGATTTACATACAAATAGCAGGGAGACCTGACGTAGTTAGAAAGGTCGCCACTATCAGGTGCAATACAACAGGATACTGTAGGGAACGTGGTCGATGTGCCTGTGGCTGTGGTTGCAGTGTGTTAGGGGCGGTTGGTCGGTACCGCGCCACGTTCCAGCCGGGCAGGCACGTGCTTTAGTGGCCAGGGGAATCCGGAACACGACACCTGCAGACAGCTGCGCCGTGATTAATGAACGTGCGTGCGACGGCGGCCGCTACGTGTGCGTGCGTGCTGTGCTATACGCGAATAGCACATCGCGCTCCGCTCATCCTAGTTACACGGCTGGCTCGCATCGAACCGTGGTCTGTCGGTACGGCAGCTGGAGTGGATCCGCTACATACAAGCTCAAAACATCTTAGCCAGGCAGAGAAATACTCTCACTCTTATTCTTAACTTCCTTTTCTTCTTTCATTGCCTTTCAGTGTAAGTTAGAATACATATTTTCTACATAGCAACCTCCCGCGTAAATGAGCTGTGTCCAATGTTTTTCTAGTGACTGCGATTCTGATTGGTCTCCAAAATACCATACTTCGGCTGCCAAAGCTGCCAAATGCTTTCCTATGTTTGGATGTGCGAATAGGTGGAAGTTAGAGTTTACCGAATCTGGAAACAAACAGGGTGGGGGGGGGGGGGGCGGGGGGGGGGAGGGGGAGGGGGGTTCTGATATTCCAAACATTTGCAGTATGATATTTCTTAGAGCGTGTACAACCTAATGAAATTTGGAGAATGTAGTCAACATTACCGTAATCTACAGAGCTTGAAACGGTACAGTAGTTTCAGCTCTATAAGCAGCTGGTTTCGCTGCTCGCTCGCACATAGAAATACAAACAGGGGCGGCTCTGCCGCCAATTTTATTCGAAATGGTTCAAATGGCTCTGAGCACTATGGGACTTAACATCTGTGGTCATCAGTCCCCTAGAACTTAGAACTACTGAAACCTAACTAACCTAAGGACATCACACACATCCATGCCCGAGGCAGGATTCGAACCTGCGACCGTAGCGGTTACGCGGTTCCAGACTGAAGCGCCTAGAACCGCACGGCCACCCAATTTTATTGCACGACGCGGCCGGCCGCAGGTGCAGCAGAACCCATGTGGACGGGTGGAAAGAAATGTCTCAGGCTTCATAATACGTATTTATATGTGACGTGTATTATGCATTTCTTGTACGTGAATGTGAATCTGCACATGAACTTTCCTAATCATCCTCACACCTTTCCGTAAAGCGTGCATAAATCTTAGTTGGGAAGTAGTTCTGTAGTATAGTAGTGCCAACCTCACTCCTGGGTAGGGGATCAGAGAGACATCACAGACGTTCCAGTGTCACAAGATTTGGGGTGGAGTGGTTGGTCATGGCCAAGTGGTTCGACCATCCCCTCCACCGAGGTCCAGGAAAACCTCCAGGTGCCCACCATATTCGAGGTGTTCCAGAAGACGGGTAAGTGAGCAGACGTGCCCTCAGTGGGTCTGTCTCAATGTTCAAGAATGGAAGAGAGGTATTTGAATATTTGTACTAATTCTTTTATTTCCAGCTTTGGATTGTGTAACGAAATGAATGTTCTCGTTTAATTTCGGAAATTTTACCCCCTGTGTTAATGTATCTGGTCCCCAGTTTGCCCGCTATCCTCCTCATATAGTGAATGTCCTATGTAAAATATTGGGAGACTTTGGTGGTATACATTTGGCCAACGCAATTCCGTCTTGCTCGTAGAAACGTGCGTGCATATTAGTATATAATATACCCGAGCTATAAGTTGTAAAATTGTAATATCTGTGAACTGGAATAATTGCAGCAATCGGTGTAAAGTCGAGTGATAATGTTCAAAATAAATAGGTAATCAATTGTCATCAATCTTTAACATACCTTAAAAATCACAAAGAAGTCAAGTTAAAGAAATTCATTTAAAATAAAAGCTATAGAATGCAGGGAACCATACATCAGCGTGTGAGCCCTCCAGCCCCTTGCCTAGTATCGTACAGAGAGGGCACGCTCTCTAGGTAGCGCTCTCAAGCTCCCCTCCCCAGTTATCCGTTGCGCAATTTTCATTCAGGGCTTGACGACATCAACTTTCATCTGGCGTCCCTAGGCAAGCAGGTTCGACGGGAAACTTTCAATCTTACATCACGTTTTTGACTCAATTTCTACATCTACATACGTTCTCAGCAACCCACCGCATAATGTGTGGCGGACGGTACTCCGTCGTTTCTTTTCCCATTCCGTTCGCAAATAGAGTGAGGGAAAAACGACTGACTGTATGCCTCCTTATCAGTCCTAATTTATATTACCTTATGTTCGCGGTCCTTAAGCGAAATAAACGTTGACGGCAGTAGAATCGTTCTGCAATCACCTTCACATGCCCTGTCTCTAGATTTCCTCAGTAGTGTTCCTCGAAAAGAATTTCGCCTTCCCTCTAGGAAGTCTCTGAGTTGCCGAAGCCTTTCCGTAATACTTGTGTGTTGTTCGAACCTACCACAAATCTGGCGGCATGCCTCTGAATTGCTTCAATGCCTTTCAAACACGGTGCAGTATTCAGTAACGGGTCGCACCACTGTCCTACACGCGATCTCCTTTATAGATCAACCACGCTTTCCTAAAACTTTCGCAATAAACCGAATCTGGCCGTTCGCCTTCCCTATAACAATCTACATCTACATCTACATCTACAAGCCACCTGACGGTGTGTGGCGGAGGGTACCTTGATTACCTCTATCGGTTCTCCTTTCTATTCCAGTCTCTTATTGTTCGTGGAAAGTTGGATTGTCGGTATGCTTCTGTGTGGGCTCTAATCTCTCTGATCTTAACCTCATGGTCTCTTCGCGAGACATACGTAGGAGGGAGCAATATGCTGCTTGACTCTTCGGTGAAGGTATGTTCTCGAAACTTTAACAAAAGCCCGTACCGAGCTACTGAGCGTCTCCCTGCAGAGTCTTCCACTGGAGTTTATCTATCATCTCCGTAACGCTTTCGCGATTACTAAATGATTCTGTGACGAAGCGCGCTGCTCTCCGTTGGATCTTGTCTATCTCTTCTATCAACCCTATCTGGTACGGATCCCACACTGCTGAGCAGTATTCAAGCAGTGGGCGAAAAAGCGTACTGTAACTTACTTCCTTTGTTTTCGGATTGCATTTTTTTAGGATTCTTCCAATGAATCTCAGTCTGGCATCTGCTTTACCAACGATCAGCTTTATATGATCATTCCATTTTAAATCACTCCTAATGCGTACTCCCAGATAATTTATGGAATTAACTGCTTCCAGTTGCTGACCTGCTATATTGTAGCTAAATGATAAGGGATCTATCTTTTTATGTATTCGCAGCACATTACACTTGTCTACATTGAGATTCAATTGCCATTCCCTGCACCATGCGTCAATTCGCTGCAGATCCTCCTGCATTTCAGTACAATTTTCCATTGTTACAACCTCTCGATATACCACAACATCATCCGCAAAAAGCCTCAGTGAACTTCCGATGCTATCCACAAGGTCATTTATGTATGTTGTGAATAGCAACGGTCCTACGACACTCCCCTGCGGCACACCTGAACTCACTCTTACTTCCTTACAAGCTCGTTCCATTTCATATCGCTTTGCAACGTAATGTGTAGATATTTGATCGACGTGACTGTGTCAAGCAGAACACTACTAATGCTATATTCGAACATTACGGGTTTGTTTTCCGTACTCATCTGCATTAATTTACAATTTTCTACATTCAGATCTAGCTATCGTTCATAATACCAACTAGAAAAAGTCGTCTTATATCCTCCTACAGTCATTCGAGGACGTCACCTTCCCGTGCACCACAGCAGCATCAGAAAACAGTCGCAAATTGCTGCTCACTCTCCGCCACAATATTTATATGTATAGAAAATAGCAACGGTCCTATCACACTTCGATGTGACGCTCCTGACGATACTCTTGTCTCTGATGAACTTTCGCCGTCGAGGACAACGTACTGTGAAAGTCTTCGACCCACTCACATACAGGGTGTTGCAAAAAGGTACGGCCAAACTTTCAGGAAACATTCCTCACACACAAAGAAAGAAAATATGTTATGTGGACGTGTCCGGAAACGCTTACTTTCCGTGTTAGAGCTCATTTTATTACTTCTCTTCCAATCATATTAATCATGGAATAGAAACACACAGCAACAGAACGTACCAGCGTGACTTCAAACACTTTGCTACAGGAAATGTTCAAAATGTCCTCCGTTAGCGAGGATACATGCATCCACCCTCCGTCGCATGGCATCCCTGATGCGCTGATGCAGCCCTGGAGAATGGCGAATTGTATCACAGCCGTCCACAATACGAGCACGAAGAGTCTCTACATTTGGTACCGGGATTGCGTAGACAAGAGCTTTCAAATGCCCCCATAAATGAAAGTCAAGACGGTTGAGGTCAGGAGAGCGTAGAGGCCATGAAATTGGTCCGCCTCTACCAATCCATCGGTCACCGAATCTGTTGTTGAGAAGCGTACGAACACTTCGACTGAAATGTACAGGAGCTCCATCGTACATGAACCACATGTTGTGTCGTACTTGTAGAGGCACATGTTTTAGCAGCACAGGTAGAGTATCCCGTATGAAATCATGATAACGTGATCCATTGAGCGTAGGTGGAAGAACATGGGGCCCAATCAAGACATCACCAACAATGCATGCCCAAACGTTCACAGAAAATCTGTGTTGATGACGTGATTGCACAATTGCGTGCGGATTCTCGTCAGCCCACACATGTTGATTGCGAAAATTTACAATTTGATCACGTTGGAATGAAGCCTCATCCGTAAAGAGAACATTTGCACTGAAATGAGGATTGACACATTGTTGGATGAACCATTCGCAGAAGTGTACCCGTGGAGGCCAATCGGCTGCTGATAGTGCCTGCACATGCTGTACATGTTACGGAAACTAATGGTCCTCCCGTAGCACTCTCCATGCAGTGACGTGGTCAACGTTACCTTGTACAGCAGCAACTTCTCTGACGCTGACATTAGGGTTATCGTCAACTGCACGAAGAATTGCCTCGTCCATTGCCGGTGTCCTCGTCGTTCTAGGTCTTCCCCAGTCGCCAGTCATAGGCTGGAATGTTCCGTGCTCCCTAAGACCCCGATCAATTGCTTCGAACGTCTTCCTGTCGGGACACCTTCGTTCTGGAAATCAGTCTGGATACAAACGTACCGCACCACGGCTATTGCCCCGTGCTAATCCATACATCAAATGGGCATCTGCCAACTGCTTGTTGCCCTTCATCCATGGTTCGCTCGATATAGCGTGAGAAAAGGCATAGCTGAGTTTTGTGCGAGCGATGGTTTCTAAAACCGTACTTATTCGTGGACAGAAGCTCTGCCATCCCAAGGGAATTTATCATATTCGAACTGGGAGTATGTTCAATAACTATGCAGCACACAAATGTTAAGGAAATTCTTCTGTAATATTTCATGTCCGTCTTTTTATTCTTCTTGTATACAGAAGTCACCTACGCTTTCTTCCATTCGCTTGGGACTGCACTAGGTGAGAGATTCGCGATAAATGCAAGCTAAGTAGGGGATCAACTCTTTGTAAACCTGAACTGGGATGCCATCCGGACTTGGATACTCATTTGCTTTAAATTCTTTCAGTAGTTTCTCTAAGTCAAGGATGCTTATTACTCTGTGCTCTATACCGGGTATTTTGCCATGGCAAAGGACGGAAATTTTTTACGATTATCCTGCATGAACGATTTCTTAAAAGCGAAATTTAATAATTCGGATTTCCTTTTGCTATTTTCTACTACCACACCATACCAATCAACGAGTGACTCGATGTAAGTCTTAAAATTTGAGCCACTCTGGGTAGCCGTGCGCTCTGAGGCGCCTCACCGCGGTTCTCGCGACTCTCCCGGGCGGAGGTTCGAGTCCTCCCTTGGTCATGGGTGTGGGTGTTGTCTTCAGTGTAAGTTAGTTTAAGATTAAGTAGTGTGTAAGTCTAGAGACCGATGACCTCAGCAGTTTGGTCCCATAGAACTTACCACAAATTTCCAAATTTACAATTTGACCAGCTTATCGGTTTGCGTAGGACTAGTATTTTCTCGGGTTCTCAGCAAGATCTTTTGCTAAGGTACGACAGTGGCAGCCGTATGCTTCGCGCATCGATCTGCTTGAGTTTCTACTTATTTTTGGCTGTCGTCATTTGCACGATATCTTTGGAACAGAGAGAGCAACTGGCTTTGCTTCCTCACCGTTTTCCGAATTTCGTTTTTAAACTACGGTGGGTATTTTCCGTCCGTAATCCACTTACTCGTCACAGACTTGATTATTTAAGTGTAATGCTAACAACTGCTTATCTGCTCTTTCTGGCAGAAACACTCTCCTAGCCTAGTTTGACATCACTAACATCTTATCACGTGACCATAAGCTACGTGAGAAAAATGGCGCCGGCCGGGGCGGCCGAATGGTTCTACAATTTGGAACCGTGCGACCGCTACGGTCGCAGGTTCGAATACTGCCTCGGGCATGGATGTGTGTGTTGTCCTTAGGTTAGTTAGGTTTAAGTAGTTCTAAGTTATAGGGGACCTTAGAAGTTAAGTCCCATAGTGCTCAGAGCCATTTGAACCATTTTTTTTGCTGAACCACGTAACAACAGCTGCAAGAAATCATCATTGCGAAATATGGTTTTAGCTAACAAATGGGCATTGACATATAACTTAGCAGAAATATTGATCTAACTGGTAGTTTGCAGCAACAACTCGTAATGTCGGTATGGTATTATGAGTTTTTCTGTGTGTGGTATATGACGAGGAAGGAACAGTTTCTATTAGTCTTGTCATTAACATAGACAAGAAACGACAGCTAAAGTTCACCAAAGCGGTGTCTACCTTCAATAGATAGTGTGCAAGAAGTACAGGCAGAGAAAGCATACCACAAGGGAGAAAATGTTGCAAATCGTCACTCGCGTTAATCATAAATGTATGTGTGAGTGAAGCTACTCATGTACCACCACAAGTGAATAGTAGAGGGAGTGTGTATGATAACATTGGCGTATTTAAGTTTACAAAATAATGACAATTTTCATTAAACCATTAGTAACCACATAGCTGACTGATCTTACACGAAAATGTCAAACGCAAATCGGATTAGGAATGGCGTTTGACAGGCAAAACACACGTTGGAGTGGAAGCTCCCCTGAATTAATCCACTTTACAACGCATTCCATTTCGTTTACATGAATTCACAGTGAGGTTCAATTCTATTCGAATGGAATTAACTACGGTCAAGTATAACACAAACACCTGCTGTGGAGCCGTGAATATCATTTTAACAACCCTGCAGTGGTGCAGTAGTACTTTAACCTTTCACCTTGATTCAGGCCACAGCAGAAAACGGTGCGTTGAGCGCGAGGAGCGGCGCGCTGGGGCCGCTGTAATGTTTTAACGGTTCACAAAAATATGTGAACTACACAGTGTAGTGGGACGCGAAATTGAAGCGTCACTCATCCACCAGTGTCAGCCCAGTCTGCAGGTGACTATAAGTTTAGTTTAGTGTTTTGTTTATGTATTTTGTAATATTTGTAATGTTTGTGACTTATCTAAAGTTTTGTATTTATTTTTATGTTTCATGTACGGAGAGGGCGGCGCAACGAACGGAGTCAGCATCTTCACTGCCGGGACCAGAGAGAAAATTGCTGCCCACTATACGTCGCGGGTCGACAGCCAAAGAGCAACAGAAGATCCTGAAACCGAGTTGTTGCGTCGTGCTTCTAAAAACTGAAAAAATAAGAATTTGTAATGTTTCTACAACAATGATGTCATAGAAAGTTTAATCATGTTGTAAATGTTCAGTCCTATCTTGTCAAGGCTCAGGTTCACGTCTATATGTAGTGTATAGGAAGATAATAAACTAGTGTATACTACACAAGTTTAAATACGTGTTCCGAGAATTTATTTATGAAGAATTAGATTAAGAAGAAGTATTGGTGATTTATTTGACAAGATTATTAATTTTTGACAACGTTCATCGCGAGTTTGAGTCTTAAAAGTTTATTCAATGTGGTTTTAATATTTATTAAAGCAGATAACTTGCATTAATATAATTTCTGAGAAGAAACAAACGACATCTAAATTGAAAAAAGTTTGCGCAAACCAATTGGAGTAAGTGACGTAATTTTGCGCATACGACTCAAATGATGATGTTTTAATTACAGTTTCGTTCAAGAACCATTCAGAGACAACTTTAAAAAGAATTTAAATAATTTTGAAGTGTTTTGTAACTGATGTAGGTGACAAAGTCTGCACGTGGTCATATGTCAAAAGAAAATCATTTATACAAAACTTACGTGTGGCGTTCTGATTATCACAACGAGGGAAACTTCCCAATCAGAGCCCTGATATGCCGTCAGATTTCAGTGTGACGTGCAACCGCTCACTGTTCTGGCCAAATCAGTTTAATAACTAACGGGCACGACGGTGCGTGCTGGAATTGTCAAATGTCAGATGGGCAACTCAGGACGAATACGTCCAAGATGATATGTAGTTCCTCTATCGGTAATGTCGGCAACTGCCACTGGCTCTTAGTCCATCACAAGATATGGACCAGAAGTCTTATCCACTAGGGAAAGACCTAACTTTCTTCACCTGGGAAGGACCAGAAGACGAGGCCTTTGAAGAATCATCACCACTTTCCACCAAGGCTTGGTATGGGAGCTGAATTTGGAAAACGAAAACCGCCCCCAACGTTGCACAACTCTGCTCATTGAATCTCCCCTTTTTACTGTTCTGTTGGCCTGATAGCCAATCCAGACACAGCACCAGGGTCCTCAAGCTGAGGCAGCATCCCTATACTCTGCATATTCTGAGAGCCAATAAGGACTCCAGATCTCTCTTGTAGGCATCGTTCTCACGGTAATCTTGGCCATGTTATGGCACAAAAACAAAAACAAAAAAAACAAAAAACAAAAAAAAACACCATCTAGACGGGACCACAACCTCTCTTTTACAATTTGATTTAATCTTTCCGGGATGACCATTTCCAGTTACTGAAAGAAGGCAGTTAAGTTTTCCATTCGGTTATACCCATGAAATACATATATTTGTCGTTCACTAAAAGAACCTGGAGCCTCCTTGGCATTAGGGGCGGGGGCCTACAGTCCTACCTCCACTAGATAAGTACGCCAGCGGCTCTGTCCGTATCGTCCCAGCTTGTAACCCGAGAATTCAGTTTAAGTTTAGTTATCACCATTTGCACAAAAGCTGAGTCTCTCTTAAACGACTTTCTCCCCCCACTTTCAGCCATCCAGCACTCTTCCGTAAAGGACTGGTGCCGGGCTCAGGTAAAATGTTTTGTGAACAGGCACCCTTCCGTCTGACCCTAAGCAGAAGTATGAGAGAGCTTCGGCCAGAAGCTCCTCTGCAGGTAAGAACCACTGAACACTATGTCCGGAATCAAGCTAGGTATATGGGTCCACAGTCGCTCATTTACAGAATGATCTAATCTTTTCAGGCTGACCGTTTCTGAAAGAAGGCTGTTAAGTTTCCCCAACAGTCAGGCCCGTGAAATGTATGTTATTATCGCTCACTAAAAGAACCTGCCTACTTCCTGGCATCATGTGGGGGTGGGGGGTAGGGGGTCACAGGCCTACCTACAATAGACATGCACACCAGTCACTCTGTCCATATCATTCCAGCTTCTAACATGAGAATGCACGGAGATTTATGACCTGCCCACCATTTACACAAAAACTCAGATTACTGCAGTCTCTCTTGAATGGCTTCCTCCACCCACTTTCAACCATCCAGCCATCTTCCACGATGGACTGGCGCCTGGAGCAGGTGAAATTTTTTGTGAACAGGCACCCTTCTGTCCAGCCCTAATCACAAGGATGAGAGAGCTTCAGCCAGAAGTCCCTGTGCAAGCATGGATCACTGAACACTCTTTCCAGGAATCACTCAAACGGTCAGGTCACTGCCCTCAGCATTTATGGCCCCCAGTTCTTATTGATCCCTGTTCTTGATCGCTTCCGCTGTGGTCCCTTGGGTACAAGCTCTCCACAGGTTACACATGCAGTTGCAAGAATTCTCGCACAATTTCCTCCTGCAGAAAAATCCATTAACCACACATGACAAAAATAGTGCCGGGGAATCCCGAAATCATGGCTTAAAATATGAATGTTAATCTGACTGACGATGTTGTTAAAGTGAGAGGGTGGCGTGAACGTCAATAAGTGCAGCTCCACCAGTGCCGAAACTCAATTAATGTTTGCCACAGAATGACCATTAGCAGCATTTTATCGGAATAGACTGCTTGTTCTCAGTGTTGTTACAAAAGTTATCGATGTGAAACGGAAACCTCAAGGAAAATAAATACTCGACATCATACTAGCTGCAAGTAATCTACCCCACATTAAAACTCTCTCAGAATTATCCGCTTATACTTTGGTACAATCTTTAATTTTCTTTAGTCAAGACTAGAGATCTATATTTCAGCATTTGTGACAACTAAGCAATCGTTTATTCCCAGTACTGAGAAATTAGGTTCAGTTCCTGTCGCGAAATTTTGGAGGTTGTTCGGACATACACAATGAGTCTGTTGCACCAAAACGCTCAAAAACCACTCCTGAATTAACTCCGACATTTTGTTATTAAGTTTGGGTTCCCTCTTTAGAATGGTTCGATGGCCACTTAATCAGCCACGTACATGTTAAGTAATCAGTTTCAAGTCGACTATTACGCTGTTCTCACCTTCAGCGCTGCAGTGCTACACTTAACTATCATAAGAGGCTGGCAATAAATAATGTCAAAGGTTTCCAGTTGGACAGGTTTAATAAAGATAACATCTGTGATGACACAAATGAAATGGAATATTTTCACACATACAGGGCACCAAGGTTAGGTGACTAATAGAAAACGCTATGTTATACTGGACGGCAAGCTTTCAACAGAAATATCTGTAGCAACTGGCGTCCCCCAAAAAAAGATAACAGAATCTCTAAAATTCTCATTACAGCTAAATTATTTATGAGAAAGGGTAAACAGCCCACCAGATTGTCCCCTGGCGATGCTGTCGTCTACAGGAAAGTGTCGTCATAATACAGAAGTAAGGAGGCGCAGGAAGAAAAATGGAAAAATTTCTACGTAGTGTAACCCATGGCTGGTCTTTAGTGTGGAAAAAGCAGATTAATGCCTGCAAAAGAACGAGACGACACGATGGAGCACGATTATGAGATTAACTGTAAAATTCTGAAGCCTGTTCTTGCACATTTAGAATTCAGTTGTAATAGCGCTAAGCAAAACGAAGTGATAGAAACACGCACAACAAGTGGTAACGATAGCGAATGAAGATGTAGATATACTGCAGTGGTTCTGACAAAGACGGATATGTTATAGAAACAACCTACAAGACGGTACAGCGCACAGTTCTAGACATTTGGTCCAGGGACCGAGCCTGATTGCACACTGGTTAACTCACTGCATTCGCACTCGCGAGGACGTTGATTCAAATCAGCGTCTGGCCATCCAGATTTAGATTTTCCGTGATTTCCTTAAATCGCTCAAGGTAATAGAGGGATCGTTCCTTTGCAAGGGTACCGCAGATTTCCTTCGCCATTGTCGGCACATTCAGAGCTTGTGCTCTAATAGCTTCGATGTTGTCGAGACATCAAACCCTAATCGTCCTTCCTTGGTTCCTTCCTTCCTTCCTTCCTTCCTTCCAGTACTTGAATCTCTTATCAAGTAAGCACAATAGCTCGCATCGAAAGCATTCAGCACAAAAGCTTACAGCACAAAAACGTGCAGGCCGAAATCATCTGGTGACTGACAGAGACCGCCGACAATTGAAGAGGGTCGTAATATAAAATGCAATGTCGTGTGGCTAGGGCCTCCCGTCGGGTAGACCGTTCGCCTGGTGCAGGTCTTTCGATTTGACGCCACTTCGGCGACCTGCGCGTCGATGGGGATGAAATGATGATGATTAGGACAACACAACACCCAGTCCCTGAGCGGAGAAAATCTCCGACCCAGCCGGGAATCGAACCCGGGCCCTTAGGATTGACAGTCTGTCACGCTGACCACTTTTTTTTTTTTTTTTTTTTTTTAAATCTCATTTTGTTTGCTTTTGTTCTTCGCAACTGCTCGGGGCGGACGTCGTAAGATACCCTTTTAAGTTCGTTGTTGATCGATTAACTCAGTTTTTTTATTTCAGAGGGCAGCTACCCCTCTGACCGAACACGCTGAGCTACCGTGCCGGCGTCTACTCAGCTACCGGGGCGGACTAGAGGGTCGTAATGTGTAATAGGCTGACATCCATGTAGATCATCACATAGGAATTCCAAACTGCATCAGGATCCACTGCAAAAACTATGACAGTTAGGCGGGAGGTGAGAAAACTTTCGGTTTCGTGGTGGAGCGGCTGCTCATAAGCCACACATCACGCCGGTAAATGCCAAACGACTCCTCGTTTGGGGTAAGGAGCGTAAACATTGGACGATTGAACAGAGGATAAACGTTGTGCGGAGTGACGAATCGCGGTACATAATGTGGCGATTCGAAGGTAGGATGTGGGTATGGCGAATACCCGATGAACGTCATCTGCCAGCGTGTGTAGTGCCGACAGTGAAATTCGGAGGCGGTGGTGTTATCGTGTGGTCGTGTTTTCAATGGAGGGGGCTTGCAGCCCTTGTTGTTCTGCGTGGCACTATCACAGAACAGGCCTACATTGATGTTTCAAGCACCTTCTTGCTTCCCACTGTTGAAGAGCAATTCGGGGATCGCGACTGCATCTTTCAACACGATCGAGCACCTGTTCATAATGCACCGCCTGTGGCGGAGTGGTTACACGACAAATAACATCCCTATAATGGACGGGCCTGTACAGAGTCCTGATTTGAATCATACAGAACACCTTTGGGATGTTTTGGAGCGCCGACTTCGTGACAGGTCTCACCGACCGACATCGATTCCTCTCCTTAGTGCAGCAGTCCGTGAAGAATAGGCTGCCATTCCCCACGAAATCTTCCAGTACCTTATTGAACGTATGCCTGTGAGAGTGGAAGCTGTCATCAAGGCTAAGGGTGGGCCAACACCTTATTGAAATCCAGCATTACCGATGGAAGGCGCCACGCATTTTAAGTCATTTTTCAGCCAGGTGTCTGAATGATTTTGATCACGTATATGCATACTTGTTTTGATCCATTGTGCCTTTCAGGTCCAAGAGATCACACAGGGAATGCCACAGAAACATTTCCCATACCATGAAGCTCCCTCCACTCGCGAGGACACTTTAGACGTTTGCTGCAGGTATTTGCTTTCAGATGTTTCACGCCGTACACGCCAATGGTCATATGTTCGATGGAGCACAAAACGTGATTGAACTGAAAATATCACCTGTCGCTACTCAGTCGATGTCAAATTGCGTTCGTCGCCGATGAAGTTCAGTCAGAAAGCGGATGAACCAGTCATCAGCTGCGGAGGCGCATACGCAGCAACGTTCACTGAACGGTGGTTGGGGAGTCATTGTAGGTGACCCCTTCGATCATCGGGGTGATCAGTAGCTCAACAGTTTCTCGTGTATTCGTCCGTACATACCTCAGCAGCCGCCGTCCGCGCCTGTTATCTACAGTCCGTGGTGCACTATAGCTGCATCGGCGCCGGTTTCAAATATCGTCGTTTTGCCATGCACGGTGTACTCTAACCACAGTAGCAAGCGAACAGTTTACAAACTTAACCATTTGGGAACTGCTTCCACCCTTGACCCTACAGCCAATGATCAGGTCCTGTCGGACGTCAGATCCATCCGTTTCCGCATTACCACAGCGACTTCACTGTTTTCTGCGTCCCCCGACAGGCTTTATATACCCTCCACTGCTAGTGCCACCTGCCGTCTGTGAGCGACTATTGCACGTTGACTTGGAACTAGATCTGCTTAGCTACCAAAATGTGAGCTGTTTGTTGGTATGTTTCATCTGCTGCCCGAAAGAATGACTGACATTTTCTGTAAGATTAAGAACGGACGAGCCAGTCCATATGTAATAGATGGCGTGAGTTTTCGAAACAGATGCGCTTTGTCACTGACATTGTCGAAATAAACATCGAGATTCACATTGACCGTAAGACCCGTCCAGAATGTCGAAAGCGGTAACGTGCATAATTTCGACACATGGGGATGCAATGGGACTAAATCCGTCTCGTGAAATAACGAACTCTTGCAAGCCGAGCAGCCTGGATGTGATATTTATGAGGTTTCCCACTGACTACTGGGTAAATAAAAGACTAGTATACACATCCCAGCTCAGATACACGCTCTGAAAATCCCATCACACTCCAACATTGGGTCTACAGTAGACGCAGACCGATGGGGTACGCAGGTTCCTTCCCTGGGTGAGTGGTGGCGTCAGGAAGGACGCCCGGACATCAAATGCCACTTACACAGATGTACACTGTGCTCTAAAATTCCGTGACAAACTCCTAGCACTTGTTGAGAGGAGTGAGTAGGTAGTATTCTGAGCTGCAACTCATGTCATGGAACGTACGCTATTGATTTCGTGCTACGGCCGTTAGAAAACATGTTTGCTAGGTTGGGGGGGGGGGGGGGGGGGCGGCGTATTTCAGATCGGCTGATGATATTTGGCGTCCATCCTACCTCTGTGACCTGCTTAGAGTCACGTTCACGTGTCTATGAGTGTTATAGCAACATGGTTAAGTACACGTTTGTAGAATACACCGACTTGATCCTTCCGTGTGGCGAAGTCACAGTAACAGAAGAGCGGTTCGTCGCCTTTACCAATATCGTTATGCACAACATACAACTCCATACGCTTTCAGCCACAATTACGCAACGGCTTCGGTAAAGGAGTTACCTTCAATAGGCGTGACAGTGGTGCCCCAAGCAGAAGCCGCGCATCCGAATCAGAAGAGGTTGAACAACATCACGTTGAAGAGAACCCGTCAACGAGTACACGAGTACGATTGCGCGTGCATTGTATGTTGCTCCCAGCACCGTCTGGTATGTTCTGCAGTCACCCACAACTGCATGCATAGTACGTCCAAAGGATACAGTCACTGATGCAGCCGATTGTGCACCACGCGTTGAGTTCTTTAAGCAGTTTCTGCGCCGCTCCATCTCCGACCCCTAGTACTTCAACGGCGCGTTCTCTTCACAGATGAATGTAAATTTACTAGGGACTGTGTTCTCGGTTCTCGAAACAACCGTGCCTGGAAAGGCGAAGATCCAGATGCCACCTATATACATACACTAACGGCGATTCAAATTGCTACACCAAGAAGAAATGCAGATGATAAACAGGTATTCATTGGGCACATATATTATACTAGAACTGACATGTGATTACATTTTCACACAATTTGGGTGCACAGATCCTGAGAAATCAGTACCGAGAACAACCACCTCTGGCCGTAGTAACGGCCTTAATACGCCTGGGCATTGAGTCAAACAGAACTTGGATGGCGGGTACAGGTACAGCTGCCCATGCAGCTTCAACACGATACCACAGTTCACAAGAGTAGTGACTGGCGTATTGTGACGAGCCAGTTTCTCGGCCACCATTGACCAGACATTTTCAGTTGGTGAGAGATCTGGAGAATGTGCTGGCCAGGGCAGCAGTCGAACATTTTCTGTATCCAGAAAGGCCCGTACAGGACCTGCAACATGCGGTCGTGCATTATCCTGCTGAAATGTAGGGTTTCGCAGGGATAGAATGAAGGGTAGAGCCACGGGTCGTAACACATTTGAAATGTAACGTCCGCTGTTCAAAGTGCCGTCAATGCGAAGAAAAGGTGACCGAGAAGTGTAACCAATGGCACCCCATACCATCACGCAGGGTGATACGCTAGTATGTCGATGACGAATAAACGCAATGTGCGCTCACCGCGATGTCGCCAAACACGGATGCGACCATCATGATGCTGTAAACAGAACCTGGACTCATCCAAAAAAAATTACGTTTCGCCATGCGCGCTCCGAGGTTCGTCGTTGAGTACACCATCGCAGGCGCTCCTGTCTGTGATGCAGCGTCAGGGGCCATGGTCTCCGAGATGATAGTCCATGCTGCTGCAAACGTCGTCGAACTGTTCGTGCAGATGGTTGTTGTCTTGCAAACGTCCCCATCTGTTGACTCAGGGATCGAGATTTGGCTGCACGATCCGTTACAGCCATGCGGATAAGATGCCTGTCATCTCGACTGCTAGTGATACGAGGTCGTTGGGTTCGAGCACGGCGTTCCGTATCACCATCCTGAACCCACCGATTCCATATTCTGCTAACAATCATTGAATCTCGACCAACGTTAGCAGTAATGTCGCGATACGATAATCCGCAATCGCGATAGGCTAAAATCCGACCTTTATCAAAGTCGGAAACGTGATGGTACGCATTTCTCCTCCTTACACGAGGCATCACAACAACGTTTCACCAGGCAAATCCGGTCAACTGCTGTTTGTGTATGAGAGATCGGTTGGAAACTTTCCTCACGTCAGCACATTGTAGGTGTCGCCACCGCCGCCAACCTTCTGTGAATGCTCTCAACAGCTAATCATATACATATCATAGCATCTTCTTCCTGTCGGTTAAATTTCGCGTCTGTAGCAGGTCATCTTCGTGATGTAGCAATTGTAATGGTCATTAGTGTAGATTGCAAAAGAGATTTGATATCAATATGTAGGCATGTATTCTCAATGGTCATGTGACTGAACCGTATATCCAAGCTCACGTGTACCATCAGCTTGATCTTCCTACATGAAGTATTGGGTGTGTTGTTGGTTGTTAGCACGCTGAACGTGCATCAAGACATGTGGTTTCAGCACGACGGCGCATCTGCTCACTTTTCACGTCATCTTCGGGAACTTCTGGTCCAAAGATTCGGACAGACCGAGATGGTCAGATAGGATAACCTCCACGATCACCGCATCTGGCTCCTCTGGACATTTTCCTCTGGGTTTGAATGAAAGGTTTCGTTTTTGAGACTCCTTTGGCTACAGAAGAAAATATCGTGGCTTGGCTTGCAGTCGCTGCAGGACAGGCTACATAGGCAGCAGATGCGATAAAGCGTTTTTACCGCATTATTCATTGGTTGCCGCATAGAACCTTACATGCATAGGAACAAAATGCGAACCCTCCTTTGAGAAGGACAAATACGGTGTAAGTTTAAATGTAAACAACTGTGTTTGTGATAACTGATTGAGTTTCTTTTTTTTTTCTTCTTTGGTTGCTGGTGAGTGGAATTGTGAATTGAGTGATCAAGTTGGTCACGCTTAATTAATGACTTGTAAAACTGGTCGCCTTACCAACACGTTTTCAAATGTTTGTAGCAAGGAAACAGTAAGTTTCGAGACCTGGGTACAAAAAAAAATGTTCATATGTGTGTGAAATCTTATGGGATTTAACTGCTAAGGACAAACACACACACCCATGCCCGAGGGAGCACTCAAACCTCCGACGGGAGCAGCCGTACAGTCCATGATTGCAGCGCCTTAGACATGGGTACAAGTTCAAAATATTATCTAGTCAGTACCCTGTACAAGTCCTACAAGTTTATAAGAGGAATTTTAGAGGACCATTTATAACAACCCTGCCCCCTTAGAGAAAGGGAATGTATGAAGAGAAAAAAGCGGCGTTTTGGTAGTAACCCGAATTAGAGGACATAAGTCACTGTACAAAAGCCATGATGGTACATCACGAAACCTCCTTCATCCTTAACTGATACACAGAGACCGAGAGAGAGAGAGAGTGACGGGGAAGGCAGGATTAGAGGAGAGGGAGGATTAGAGAGGAGAGGGATAGAGGGAGAGACGGGCAAACAGGGAGAGAGAAACAGGTAGGAGGGGAAGAGGGGTGAGAAAGATGGGGGGAAAGATGGTGGGAGAAGAGGGGCATGGGTGGGGAGAGAGAGAGAGAGAGAGAGACAGACAGAGTGAGGGGGGGGGGGGAGATAGAGGGAGAGAGACAGGAGAAGTTACAGGAAAGAGACAAGTGGGAGAGAGGGAGAGATTTCCGGGGATCAGCAATGAATGTTCTAATGTGAGAAAATATACTCCCGATCTTGGGCATCCAATTAGTGGTTCAACCGAACCAATGAGGCTGTAGTTGTACTCCATTGCCGAATTTGTCAGGCTCGACCAATACTCGTAAGGTCTGTTAAGGACTACAGTGCCAGGAGCCATAGAGAGCAGGTCAGGCTCCGTGGCCATCGAGATGAAGCCGAAAGACTTCCCAGCAAAAAGGAGGAAAATAAAACACGCTACGAAGTGGAGAAGAGAGGGCGAAATGCGCAGCAATCTCCTGTGATTTCTCTCATCGCCCTGGGCCCCAGTTACGCAGCGGGCGCGCCCTGATTCCGGAGCTTCTTCCCCTACCCGACCCGCTCCACCCAACCGTTTCTGTAGCCCCCGCCACTGGCGTCACTTCGTTTTCTGTTCCCGTCTCAGCCATCGCCGTCCCACGCGATGTCCCGCGTCGCGTCATTCTCCCGGAATTGCGACTGTGGGGCCGTCGCCGTAGCCGCCGCCGGCAGCCACCCGCGTCTCCTTTCAAGGCTGCCCTTGGACACACTCCAGAGCAAACCGTTTCACACAGAGCTTGAGAGAGAGCTTGAGGTCTACATCGTCCTGAACGCTCCCCTGCAGAAGTGTGCTGACCCCTGTGATCACTGAGGAACGCCGCCGCCTAACGAGACCCGTATTATGCTACAAGAGGCGTTTTATTAAACGTTTAACGGAAGTGAGGTAGTTTCATATTTTTTATAAAACTAGGAGTATACTCTTAGATTTCTTAAGAGATATGTCAGATATATTAGACATTGTAATAAAAGTACTCGCTCTCTGAATCCCGCCTCTAATGTGTGCATCGTGTTGCAATATAATTTAAGATGCTCTGGAAGCTGAAAATGAGATGTTAAATGAAATGAAAGTAAGTGCTAATACCCACACATATTTGCGTTATGAAAACATAAGTACGAGTGTAGAAATAATCCCGCACCAGACCAAGTTGTACCAGCCAAGGGGAAGAAGTGATGTAGGAAGACCCAGCACGAAGTGGCAGTAAAAGGTGAAGACAGTAAAAGGTGAAGACGGAACAGGTACAGGTTCTTAAATCATTAATTGCAAAAGAAGGGGAAGAAGAAGAATAACTACACTGACGGAAAGAAATTGCAGCAACATCAAAAAATAATTAATGTAGAGTAATGAAATTTCGGGAATATAGTTGTCTAGGTAACATATTTAAATGCTTAATTTTGCATGATAGCTGGTTCATGCAAGCGCGAGATAAGCCATAGAAAATTTGAGATGACAGTACATTAATGACAGGTGTAACAACCTTAATGTTGCATTCAAGAATGCAAACGAGCATGTGTTGTACAGGTGCCGGAAGTCAGTTTGTGGGATGGGGGTCCATGTCTAATGCACTTGGTCAGTACAGGGACAGTTAATGCTGATTGCGGATGACGCTGGAGTTGTCCGGCAATAATGTCCCATATGCATTCGATTGGAGACTGGTCTGGTGATCGAGCAGGCTGAGGCAACATGTCGACACACTGTATACCATGCTCGGTTACAAGAGCGGTATGGAGGCGAGCGTTATCCTGCTGGAAAAAAAACCTCGGAATGTTGTTCATGAATGGGAGCACAAAAGGCTGAATTAACAGACTGACTCACAGACCTGCAATCAGGACACGTAAGATAAGCACGAGAGTTCTCTGCTGTCATACGAAATAGCACCGCAGACTATGCCTTCACGTGAAGGACCAGTGTGTACAGCACACAGAAAGGTTGGTTGCCGGCCCTCAACTGGCATCCTTCTAGCCGACACATGGCAGAACCAGCATTCATCAGAAAACACAACAATCCTACGCCCTCCGAATTCTCGCTTGGAGCTGTCCAACTTCTTCTCGTAGTCATATTAGACGACCTCGTTCAAACTCAGTGAGGTACTGATAAAGGCGTCTTTGTCGCCTTAAAAGCATGCTTGATTAACATCAGTTCAGCACGTCCACACTCAAAGGTAACTAACGCTCACGATGACCGTGGCACAGCGCTCCACGACCGTTACAGCGCGTATTTAAGGCTAAGCTGATTTGAGCCACTAACGCCACTAGTATTCGACTGTCGCGAAACGAGAATAGACATCACCTATGAGACGTAGAAACACGTCCATCCACTTTAGTTTATGCCACACAACTTCTTCTTCATGATACTATTTTTTCTTCCATCAGTGTGTTGCCATACCCATCCGGACAGCCGCATGCGTTACCTTGCCCCCCTCGGGAATCAGGGATGTGCACCGGTACCGGTTAGAATCAACGCATCGGATTAACGACGAGGGCCGCTGTGTCGGCGAACCGGGATGTGGTTTTTAAGAGATTTACCACATTCCAGTTCGGTGAATACCAAGATAGTACGCACATCCCACCTCAGTTATATGTTCCGCAAACATTTAGAAGACGTTCGTTCACCTTATCAGGGTTAACAATAGACGTAAATACTTATGTGGATATTGTGTCTGTTCATTCGGACATATCCGAAAGAGCAGACACAATTGATGGCCTGCAGCCGTCTAGAACGAAATTAGAATTATATTAATACTTTCAGTTGCTAACGGGCATTGATGTATATATATCAACGGGGACGGGTGAAAATGTGTGCCCCGATCAGGACTCGAACCCGGGATCTCCTGCTTGCATGGCAGACGCTCTATCCATCTGAGCCACCGAGGGCACAGAGGATAGCGCGACTGCAGGGACTATCTCGCGCACGCCTCCCGCGAGCCCCACATCCTCACCTTGTATGTCCACACACTACATTTGTAGTGCCCTCCCCCCCCAAAACACATTCATTATTCGTGGAAGACATTATTTCCAAGTCCCGTAAGAGTTCAGGGAATATATGTGCACCCGCACAGAAGAAGAAGGACATGGCCGGTGTTGGCAGAACTATATACTTATATGGATAGAAACAGCAGACACCATTTCCCGGATGCACACATATTCCCCGAATTCTTACGGGACTCGGTAAGAAAGCCTTCCACGAGTGTTGGGGTGGGGCACTACGAATGTAGTGTGTGGACATACAAAGCGAGAATGTGGGTCTCGCGGGAGGTGTGCGCGAGATAGTCCCTGCAGTCGCGCTATCCTCTGTGCCCTCGGTGGCTCAGATTGACGCCGGCACGGTAACTCAGCGTCTTCGGTCAGAGGGTTAGCTGCCCTCTGTAATAAAAAAAAACTGAGTTAATGGATCAACTACGAACTGAAACGGGTGTCTTGCGACGTCCGCGCCGAGCAAATACAACGAACGAAAACGAACAAAATGAGATTAAAAAAAAAAAAAAACATGGCTATAGCATCTGCCATGTAAGCAAGAGATCCCGGGTTCGAGTCCCAGTCGGACTACCCATTTCCACCTGTCCTCGATATATATCAACGCCCGTTAGCAGCTGAAGGTATTAATATAATTCTAATTTCATACACGTAAATGGTTGGAGTAGACAATTTCAGGGGGAGGAGGTGGCGACACCAAGTATATTTGGCCACAATCTAGATTAACATGCCGAACTCGTGAAGACACATGATAAAGTCCAGAAAAGAGAAGACCCGTAGTGTCATCCATGTAAGACAGTCTACTGGAAGAAATGTATATTCGTTTTAGATTTATTTAGAGCAAATGTCGTCTCGAGCCTTCACCCATGTTCAGTTGGCTTAATTTACTTATTTATTTTTCTTTAATTATTTGTTGCATTCTTTTGGACCTACTGTCTAGCGCGGAAATATCGCCAACTTGATTTCATATTTGTAAGAGAAAAAAAGGACAATCTCAAGATATCAGGTGAACAGTCGATCCTCCGTGAAAATTTGGTTCATAATTCTGGTATTATATTATTTGGTCTTCTGACAGTACACATTTTAATCTTTCGCTTCTTCCCACAGTATCCGCCTAACGCTCGAGCGTGTAGTATTGCATAGTCGGAGGATAACGTTGTAAGTTTTGTTGAGAGACTAGGTAAAAGATTCTCTGTGCTTTCCAACTACTGGCATTCTTGAATGTGTACGGTGCTATCCCCATAAATTCGTTTCTCTGTAAGTTTTCTACTACATTCTATGTTTCTATCTACGTCACTGTCAAAGTGTAACTTTCCAAAAGACTAATTAAGGTTTGAATGTGAATGCAGTCTAAATTCACAATCATTGCATCATTAGTGCATAAACAGTGTTCAACACCGACCCTTATAATACTTTTGGCTTACCTGTGCTTACCTGTGCTTCAGTGGATATCTGAGATATGCCTTGTAGCGGCATTTCACTACTGCAATCTCAAATAAAATTACTTAAGTATCTCTTGCCACGTTCAGTGTAAGAGTATTACGCACCAGCATATCACACAGTTAACGGTCGTATCTTACGAACCGCAGCGCAAGTCGCAAATGATTTTCTTACAAACTTTGGAATAGCAGATGGGATGTGTAGACTTAGTGCCAAATATTTTGAAAATTTATTGAAGTTAATTTTTGTATTCATCAATCAAAGTAATAAATAAGAACATACTTACAACATTGCATACTGTTATTCACAAATTGTTATCATCTGGAGACAAACAGTAAATTTACAGTTACCTTTACGACAAAAACTTCATAAAATCATTTCATTAAGCGAGATTTGTATTCAGTAGTTAAACATGAAACGACTTAAAAAGTGATGCATTTCTGCCGTAGATTCATGCATTGAAGAGTTGTTGAAATAACAGTGTCGTAAGAGTCAAATAATGTGCGCTATGAAATTTACAAACTAAAACTGAAAATCTCTAAACACAAAAGTCCAGTTTGTTACAAAGTAAACGCACTCATCTGGATATTACCTTCTTTAATAAACTCCTAATCACAGCTGCAGCTTTCCCAAATCAGGCCCCCGCACTAGCCACACACATGTGCCTCAGCCAATGCTCGACACCCAAATCGCCCTCTCACAGACGGACTACTTGACGACAACATAAACTTTGTAATCCACAGAGTCTCCTTTATACATATACTCAGTAAAAAGTGTTGTTCGTGCTCAGTACCACACACAAAACTGCCGCTTCTCGTATTATGCCGACATTTCAAGATGTGTGGAATACTGTTCTGAGATCGTTAACATGCTTTGTTCATTATTTCATTCAAAGTGCTCGGTTTCAGACCTGCAGTTCGTGTCAGAAATCTCTTTGCTTTTAAGATTTTTATTAATGTTTTCCCAGTTTCTGTCACAATTGCATTCAAAAAATTTTTATGTGTGGTGACTAGTTTCGGACTACATTGAGAATTCTCATACCATAGCCTACAAACAATACATAGTTTATCATATAACTTTTTTTATCTTAAAAATTTTTAGATTCCAGAAAATTAATCTAACCTACATTTTTGTGGGTGCATGAGATTCACTAACAGTGAACTTTGCCTCTGTATACATGAAATAGGCTGTGCAATGTTACATCTTAATTATTTAGATATCTCTGTAAATCTAAAGTTTATAAGTTTTTTGATAGTGAATTCAAATCTGTTATCCCATGCACAGGAGTATGTGTCACTAGCCACAGCGTATTGCAGCGTATCGGTCATTCATTACTGATTACGTGCCAATTTATGTTTGTTGTTTCAAATTTCTAGAGTAAGGTTTTGAACACAGCTTAAAGCCACTTTAAGTGTTTGATCACACCTCACTGTGGCGTTGTAATTTTAACGCTTATTGACTCTGGACACTTTTAATTACTATATTAATGGTTTAGTAGAATGTAGTAGACGCTGTGAAATCTGTGTTTGCATTAGCACCATTTAATTATCTTACTAAATTTTGTAGATCAATGTGATTCACGTACGGTGAACTATCACATTTGTGTAAAGAAACAGATTTTAAATCTTAATTGGCTTGGTTCAAATGGCTCTGATCACTATGCGACTTAACTTCTGAGGTCATGAGACGCCTAGAAGCTAGAACTAATTAAACCTAACTAACCTATGGACATCACACACATCCATGCCCGAGGCAGGATTCGAACCTGCGGCCGTAGTGGTCGCTCGTCTCCAGACTGTAGCGCCTGGAACCGCACGGCCACTCCGGCCGGCCTAAATCTTAATTATTTTTCATATCTGTGTAAATTTAAAATTTAATTTTTGAATATAATGAACACAAATCTGTTTTCCATGCATAAGAGTAATGTTCCATTAGCAAATACGTATTTGTAGGTCGAGGCACAGTACCATAGCAATCCGAACATGAGCCAAAACACAACGACCCCGCCTATTGGTCAACCGGCGTGCACAAACTCTTTTTGATGATATGTTAATGAGTTGGTGAATTATAACTAGGCTAGAATTGTTATGTGGGGTGTAACCTACATCACTGTTAATATGTGGTCAATGTTCTCTTCTATGTGTTTATGTCATTGTAGTAACTGCGTAATACATACTATCTAATATACCACCAAATCACTCTTTTACTGAGCACCAGCTTTCGGTATGCAAGGGGCATTGAAATATCTGCAGATATTTCTGCATCAAGTACTTAATTTCAGCTCCATCCCTGGTTAGGTGTACCTTATATCAGATACTTGCAGCCAGTACGTATTGTTCTTCAGCTGTAAAGAACAATGACAGCAGTTGGAAATGCGCAAAACTGGCGCAGGGCTACGCCTCCTCTCCTCACAGATCGCCTCTCCAGTTCGTCTTAAGCTCGATGATTAACTGAACGAGATGGTGCAGCGATCAGTACACTGCACTCATATTCAAAATGACGCCGGTTCAAAACCCATCTGGCCACCCAGATTTAGGTTTCACATGATTTCCTTTCAAAAGACCCAGCCGACTTTCTGCCATTTCTTTCCCGATTTCTAGTGCTCTGTCTCCAACGACCTCTTTAACGAGAATTCTTCCTTCTGTTATGTCTTCCTTTGCACGCTGTGTAGTTCTTGAGTGGGTACATGAGAGGGGAACAGATGCTGTTCATGAACTGAGAAGTCGGACATTAATTTATTCAAGGTCTAATATCAAATGGCAAAAATAATATATAGCTTTGTTGCTGGATTTGCAACGTCAGTTCCTAGTAGTAAGTACGAATGTAGCAATACATACAGATACAAAAAATTATAGATCTGCCACTTTTCAACACAAAGTCTACTCAGAAGATGTCGAGCCCTGGCCATTATGAAGTCCTGTAAATAGTTATTCCACTGGCAAACACACTAATTACACCCGCGGATGCAGCTCCGGAGAGGGGATGCTTGCATCTCATTGGCAGCAGCATAATAGTTCGTGGCAGCTCTAGAAAACGCGGCGGCTTAGGTGAGAGCACGCAGTTTTGAAAGTGCAGCCGACACCACACCCTCTCCTCCCAACTTACAAAGGAACCTCCCCATCGCACCCCCCTCAGATTTAGTTATAGGTTGGCACATTCGATAGGCCTTGAAAAACTAAACACAGATCAATCGGGAAAACAGGAGGAAGTTCTGTGGAACTATGAAAAAATAAGCAAAATATACAAACTGAGTAGTTCATGTGCAGGATAAGCAACATAAAGGGTAGCGCGAGCTCATGAGCGCCGTGGTCTCGTAGTTAGCGTGAGCAGCTGCGGAAGAAGAGGTCCTTGGTTCAAGTCTACCCTCGGATGAAAATTTTTACTCTCTTTATTTTCGCAGAGTTATGATCTGTCCGTTCGTTCATGGACGTCTCTGTTCACTGTAATAAGTTTAGTGTCTTGTGTTTTGCGACTGCAGCGCAAAACCGTGCGATTAGTAGACGAAAGGACGTGCCTCTCCAATGGGAACCGAAAACATTTGATCGCAAGGTCATAGGTCAACCGATTCTCCACAGGAAAACACGTCTGATATATTCTATACGACACTGGCGGCGGCATGTGCGTCATATGACAGGAATATGTTGTCGACTCACCTAACTTGTACACTTGGCGAATGGGTAAAAAGATTCTTCTACCTTGCCCGATTTAGGTTTTCTTGTGGATGTGATAATCACTCCCAAAAAAGTGATGAAAACATAAGCGTTTGTCACATGATGAAAACATAAGCGTTTGTCACATAAACTGAAAGTTAAAAAGTTAATCTTTTCACCCGAGAGAAGGCTTGAACTAAGGACCTCTCGTTCCGCAGCTGCTCACGCTAACCACGGGACCACGGCAACCCCGAGCTTGCTTTTTACTTGTAGTTGACTATGTTGCGAATGGACTACTCAGTTTGTATATTTTGCTTATTTTTTCGTAGTTCCGCACAACTTCTTCCTGTTTTCTCGATTGATCTGTGTTCGGTTTTTCAAGGCCTATCCACTGTGCCAACTTATAACTAAATCTGAGAGGGGGTGCGATTGGGAGGTTCCCTTGTTAGAAGGTACGAGAGAGGGGGAGAGTGGAGGGGTGGAGGGCAGTCCGTGAAGAGCGACGAGGCTGGTTGCTGGCTGGGGCAGAGAGACCAACCCGGATCCCGATATTGCTTCTTGGGAATGCCGGGAAACTGTCTCGGAAAATCAGGCGCAGGACGCATCCGACAGCACAGGTAGGAGCATGGAGCGTGCAGCAGAGAGTGCTGGAGACTAGCCGACGGTGATGGCGTCGAAGTCCGCGGGAGAGGTGACCGGCAGCGTTGGCGGTAACGGCATCGCAGGTCGGCAAGCGGAGACGTCAATCGTTGAGACGGCCGCGGGTGTAAACGTCGGCTCGTTTAGCTGCGTAGGAAGCTGGGTTGCGGCGGACGGATGTGACTGCGTCACGGCGCTAGGCGTCGTGCAGTGAGAAAATCTGAAACAGTTAGATCTACGACAGGACCACTGAAGACGCGGAGGCATAGCTGATATCGGTGGAACTAACGCGTGCCAGCACTGTCGCCAATAGTACACTGAGTTCTGCAGGCTGATCTGAAAAGGATGCTAGATCCCATAAATGTGGCTTGTTGTACACTCGATATTCCGGTGAAACTTTATGATCAGGTCTGACGATGGAACAGAGCGGTAAGGACGAAATAAATGCACCAAGTATACGTTCCGCCGGCGCAATGTCAGGAGCACGCAAAGTACGATATAAACACAGAAACATCAATAAGGCATCTTCACGTGAACGTGAAGTTCGAAGTTTTCACACCTGCGCCTTGAACATTCGAACGAAACTTTCGGCGTCACCGTTAGACTGTGGCGTGAATGTTGCTGTCCTGATTTGCTGCATTCCATTGTGTTTGCAAAATTGTGAAAATTCTTTGGAAGAAAAAGAATGTCCGTTGTCAGAAACAATTGTTTGTGGCAAATCTTCGAAAGAAAACATAGAAGCGAGAGCCTTGATAGTGATGTCGGCATTCGGCGAATGCACTGGGATGATATAAGTGTATTTGCTGTAGTCATCGACGATAATCATCCAGCGTGGATGCCAAAAGGGGCCAGCAAAGTCTATATGGAGGCGTTGCCATGATCAGAATGTGGCAAGGAGAAAAACTGCTGGTTTGGAACTACCTAATTGTTCATGTAACCGCGACATTATGCCGTCACTCGCTCTGTTTGCGTATCTAAATCCAGCCACGTACAAGGTTGGCGCGCCAGCTGCTTAGTACAAAACGTTCCCCAATGACCTCTACGTAGAAGACGTAACACCTCCTGTTACAAACGAGGTGGGGATTAACACCCTTGGCTAATAGTTAGGCGTGCGAAGCTGAATCACATAATTCAGAACACAAAGTATCTTCTCACTCAGGAATCGGGAATACAATTATGAGAGAGCGGACAGTCGTTGCGGGGGATCTCTTTAGCAATCATAGTAACTGGTCAGATACCGTAGTTTGTGCAATCCGCCATGAACCAACATGAAAAGAATCCATTGCTTGCGAATCAGAAGAATCATTGTGTAAACAAGAACCTACTGATGCTTAGAATCCTGCATCTGTGCCGACACGCAAACGAGATAATCTGTCGGTGATCGCGTGTTGGGTCGATCTGATCTTTGAGCAGGAGGACGAGCAGAATCTGAACATAAAATGACACTGACTTCCATCCATTCCTGCTTTGCATTATTATCGCGTGGAACAGAGGAGAGCTTTCTAGTCTTCTGCATGCGATGACAAAAATTGTCTGAAGGAGCAATTCTTCCGGTCGTGGGTGACATAGCAATTCACACGTCACTTAGATTTGTGCGGAGCTCAAGCATTGTAATTAGCGTATGTACTGCGCTCTGCTTACGCGGTGCTGCCTTGCGAGTGCTGGGGCCAGGGCAGTGACTGGGGCACGGACTGTTTGTCTTAAGTGAAGTAATAACAAACGGTTCAAATGGCTCTGAGTTCTATGGGACTTTACATCTGAGGTCATCAGGCCTCTAGGCTTAGAACTACTTAAACCTAACTAACCTAAGGACATCATACATATCCATGCCCGAGGTAGGATTCGAACCTGCGACCGTAGCAGCAACGCGGTTCCGCACTGAAGCGCCCAGAACCACTCGGCCACAACGGCCGGCTGAAGTAATGACTGCTATACAGAAATCTTGCTCGGCTAAATCCTGACCTTCTCTTGTATCGATAACGTGAAGCACTTGACTAAGGCTGGGGTTGCAATGCTTCAATATTTCGGCCCACAATTTCTGATCTGGTAGATTCTCAATAACAGCATCGCGAAGCATTTCATCCTGATAAGTTGCGTAACAGACAGAAGTGAATTTAAAGTCTCTACTTAGGCCCTGAACTTCCGCAATCCTTTCTTTATAGGACTGATCACCACGACGTCGCGTACGGAAAAATTTATGTTGTGCAGCAGAAACTTGTATTTGACTCTAAAAAAATTCGTCTAATCTTGCAATTATGACCTCATATGGCTGGAATATGGAAGTACTAAGGAATGACGAGATACGTTTGAAGTTCTCTAACGCTATAGATACAGCAATAAGGAATAGCGCAGTAGGCAGTACAGTTGAAGAGGAATGGACATCTCTAAAAAGAGCCATCACAGAAGTCGGGAAGGAAAACATAGGTACAAAGAAGGTAGCTGCGAAGAAACCATGGGTAACAGAAGAAATACTTCAGTTGATTGATGAAAGGAGGAAGTACAAACATGTTCCGGGAAAATCAGGAATGCAGAAATACAAGTCGCTGAGGAATGAAATAAACAGGAAGTGAATGGAAGCTAAGACGAAATGGCTGCAGGAAAAATGTGAAGACATCGAAAAAGATATGATTGTCGGAAGGACAGACTCAGCATACAGGAAAGTCAAAACAACCTTTGGTGACATTAAAAGCAACGGTGGTAACATTAAGAGTGCAACGGGAATTCCAGTGTTAAATGCTGAGGAGAGAGCAGATAGGTGGAAAGAATACATTGAAATCCTCTATGAAGGTAAAGATTTGTCTGATGTGATAGAAGAAGAAACAGGAGTCGATTTAGAAGAGATAGGGGATCCAGTATTAGAATCGGAATTTAAAAGAGCTTTGGTGGAGTTACGGTCAAATAAGGCAGAAGGGATAGACAACATTCCATCAGAATTTCTAAAATCATTGGGGGAAGTGGCAACAAAACGACTATTAACGTTGGTGTGTAGAATATATGAGTCTGGCGATATACCATCTGACTTTCGGAAAAGCATCATCCACATAATTAAGAAGACGGCAAGAGCTGACAAGTGCGAGAATTATCGCACAATCAGCTTAACAGCTCATGCATCGAAGCTGCTTACAAGAATAATATACAGAAGAATGGAAAAGAAAATTGAGAATGTGCTAGGTGACGATCAGTTGGGCTTTAGGAAAAGTAAAGGGACGAGAGAGGCAATTCTGACGTTACGGCTAATATTGGAAGCAAGGCTAAAGAAAAATCAAGACACTTTCATAGGATCTGTCGACCTGGAAAAAGCGTTCGACAATATAAAATGGTGCAAGCTGTTCGAGATTCTGAAAAAAGTGGGGGTAAGCTATAGGGAGAGACGGGTCATATACAATATGTACAACAACCAAGAGGGAATAATAAGAGTGGACGATCAAGAACGAAGTGCTCTTATTAAGAAGGGTGTAAGACAAGGCTGTAGCCTTTCGCCCCTACTCTTCGATCTGTACATCGAGGAAGCAATGATGGAAATAAAAGGTTCAGGAGTGGAATTAAAATACACTCCTGGAAATGGAAAAAAGAACACATTGACACCGGTGTGTCAGACCCACCATACTTGCTCCGGACACTGCGAGAGGGCTGTACAAGCAATGATCACACGCACGGCACAGCGGACACACCAGGAACCGCGGTGTTGGCCGTCGAATGGCGCTAGCTGCGCAGTATTTGTGCACCGCCGCCGTCAGTGTCAGCCAGTTTGCCGTGGCATACGGAGCTCCATCGCAGTCTTTAACACTGGTAGCATGCCGCGACAGCGTGGACGTGAACCGTATGTGCAGTTGACGGACTTTGAGTGAGGGCGTACAGTGGGCATGCGCGAGGCCGGGTGGACGTACCGCCGAATTGCTCAACACGTGGGGCGTGAGGTCTCCACAGTACATCGATGTTGTCGCCAGTGGTCGGCGGAAGGTGCACGTGCCCGTCGACCTGGGACCGGACCGCAGCGACGCACGGATGCACGCCAAGACCGTAGGATCCTACGCAGTGCCGTAGGGGACCGCACCGCCACTTCCCAGCAAATTAGGGACACTGTTGCTCCTGGGGTATCGGCGAGGACCATTCGCAACCATCTCCATGAAGCTGGGCTACGGTCCCGCACACCGTTAGGCCGTCTTCCGCTCACGCCCCAACATCGTGCAGCCCGCCTCCAGTGGTGTCGCGACAGGCGTGAATGGAGGGACGAATGGAGACGTGTCGTCTTCAGCGATGAGAGTCGCTTCTGCCTTGGTGCCAATGATGGTCGTATGCGTGTTTGGCGCCGTGCAGGTGAGCGCCACAATCAGGACTGCATACGACCGAGGCACACAGGGCCAACACCCGGCATCATGGTGTGGGGAGCGATCTCCTACACTGGCCGTACACCACTGGTGATCGTCGAGGGGACGCTGAATAGTGCACGGTACATCCAAACCGTCATCGAACCCATCGTTCTACCATTCCTAGACCGGCAAGGGAACTTGCTGTTCCAACAGGACAATGCACGTCCGCATGTATCCCGTGCCACCCAACGTGCTCTAGAAGGTGTAAGTCAACTACCCTGGCCAGCAAGATCTCCGGATCTGTCCCCCATTGAGCATGTTTGGGACTGGATGAAGCATCGTCTCACGCGGTCTGCACGTCCAGCACGAACGCTGGTCCAACTGAGGCGCCAGGTGGAAATGGCATGGCAAGCTGTTCCACAGGACTACATCCAGCATCTCTACGATCGTCTCCATGGGAGAATAGCAGCCTGCATTGCTGCGAAAGGTGGATATACACTGTACTAGTGCCGACATTGTGCATGCTCTGTTGCCTGTGTCTATGTGCCTGTGGTTCTGTCAGTGTGATCATGTGATGTATCTGACCCCAGGAATGTGTCAATAAAGTTTCCCCTTCCTGGGACAATGAATTCACGGTGTTCTTATTCCAATTTCCAGGAGTGTACAAGGTGAAAGGATATCAATGATACGATTCGCTGATGACATTGCTAACCTGAGTGAAAGTGAAGAAGAATTAAATGATCTGCTGAACGGAATGAACAGTCTAATGAATACACAGTATGGTTTGAGAGTAAATCGGAGACAGACGAAGGTAATGAGAAGTAGTAGAAATGAGAACAGTGAGGAACTTAACATCAGGATTGATGGTCACGAAGTCAATGAAGTTAAGGAATTGTGCTACCTAGGCAGTAAAATAACCAATGACGGACGGAGCAAGGAGGACATCAAAAGCAAACTCGCTATGGCAAAAAAGGCATTTCTGGCCAAGAGAAGTCTACTAATATCAAATACCGGCCTTAATTTGAGAAAGAAATTTCTGAGGATGTACGTCTGGAGTACAGCATTGTATGGTAGTGAAACATGGACTGTGGAAAACCGGAACAGAAGAGAATCGAAGCATTTGAGATGTGGTGCTATAGACGAATGTTGAAAATTAGGTGAACTGATAAAGTAAGCAATGAGGAGGTTCTACGCAGAATCGGAGCGGAAAGTAATATGTGGAAAACACTGATAAGGAGAAGGGACAGGATGATAGGACATCTGCTAAGACATGAGGGATGAGGGAATAACTTCCATGGTACTAGAGGGAGCTGTAGAGGGCAAAAATTGTAGAGGAAGACAGAGATTGGAATACGTCAAGCAAATAATTGAGGACGTATGTTGCAAGTGCTACTCTGAGATGAAGAGGTTAGTACAGGAAAGGAAGTTGTGGCGGGCCGCATCAAACCAGTCAGTAGACTGATAAGAAAAAAAAAAGGCTGGATTTGGGACTCACTGAGGGGAAACCATTTCTCTATGAGGCCGTACACTGCTACACATGAAGAGAAAAGACGACGTGATTCACCTTTGATTTCATAAACGTCGAATTGTTAATCAGCTGCGTTATTTATTCTTTCCATGTTTCCTTCATCTAATCGAATTGTTGGAAGGGCGGAGAAGGCAGCTGAGTGCCTTCGTTAGCTTCTGGCGCCTTTGTCAGCTGTGTTGCTTGAGCCTGTACGAGGGAAGAAACTGCTGACAGCAGTTCTGTTATTTGTTGACTCTGGAACTCAACAAGAGATGTTAGACGCTACCCAGATATTAGATATTGCACTCCCTGGTTTTTCATGGTTCCTTAAATATCTGCACTTAAATTTTTCGTCTTATGTAGTTCATCTTTTACTAAGTAGATTGCAGTCAGCTCAAGACGGATAACCTGTAGTAAAAGATGTCAACAGCTGCTGCGGAAGATGGCCACGCAAACAAACGAATTATGTAATTCAACTTAACGTAATTACAAACACACACAAAAAAATTAATTCAATAGAAGGAAAAAGTTGTCCTGCACTGGTGTCCAAAACTCCTTCTTCAACGTACTTTTCGCTCGTCGCCAGTCTGTTATGTCTTCCTTTGCGTGGTGGTTCTTTAGTGAATACGGGGGCGAGGAACAGATGCTGTTCATGAACCGAGAATTCAGATTTTAATTTATTCTGCATATAATATCAAACAGTAAAAATAATACGTAATGTTGTTCCTGTATTTGCAGCGCCAATTGCTAACAGTAAATATGAATGCAGCAACATGCACAGATAAAAAGATTTATGAATCTGTCGCTCTTCAATACAATGTCTATTCAGAAGATGCCGAGCCCTGCCATTATGAAAGTTTCTAGTGGCAAACACACAAAATAGGGTCAGCGCATGAATGCTGCAATTTAATTACACCCGCCGCTGTATCTCCGGAAAGCGGATGCTTGCATCTCATTGGCAGCGGCGTAATCGTTCGTAGCAGTGCCCTCGGGTCGCGGTGTAGGCTGTAGGAATTACAGCGGCGTAACTGACTTCCTTTCAGGATAGATTATTGGGCACCCATGTTTTCAACATACAGGGTATCCAAGGAGGAATGGCCAATATTCAGGAAAATGACAGGATCGATAATTCGAGGCAAAACAAGTCTAGTAAACAGTAAAAATGCATATAATAGCTACGAGCACTTCTTCATCGTTGATACTGTGAAACGCGTCTCTTCTACTGCACACTCTTTGCTTTCAATATTTTGGTAGGAGATAGTATGGACCAATACCAAAAAAAATTCCCTAGCAAACCTGGGCTCTAAGACGTATATCTTAAGAGCTATGGGCTGTTATTCAGTAGGAGAGATGTGTTTCACAGTAGCGAAGATGAACAAGTGGCAATAGTCTTCAGGTATGCACTTTGAAGCCCATGTTTATTTGATATTTTCTCCTGTTTTGGTCCATATTACTATCTCTCGGAGTGTGAAAGGCAAAGAGGTTACAACACAAGAGATATGTTTCACATGATTGAAGATTAAGTGCTCATAGCTCTTTACGTATGCATTTTAGAGCCCATGTTTATTAGTCCTTTTTGCTTCGAATTGTACTTACTGTCATATAGCTGAATAGTGACCGTTCCTCCTGGAACACCCTGTGGTAATGTACTGATGTACTGATGTACTGACTGCCAATATGTGTATGTCGATTATAATTTCAAAGCTGCAACTGTCTCAACTGTCTTCCGGAAAGTAAAAAAAAAAAAAAAAAAAAAAAAAAAAAAAAAAAAAAAAAAAAAAAAAAAAGGTTCACATGGCTCTGAGCACTATGGGACTTAACAGCAAAGTTCATCAGTCCCCTAGAACTTAGAACTTCTTAAACCTAACTAACCTAAGGACATCACACACATCCATGCCCGACGCAGGATTCGAACCTGCGACCGTAGCGGTCGCGCGGTTCCAGCCGCTCGGCCACCACCGCTGCCCCGGAAAGTAACAGTTTCCTCAGTCATCACCTTATGCGAATCGCATGCAACGGCTAATTTAGAGTTAACATGCATTTATTTGAGTTTGTGTACACTAGCTCCTTGTTCCACTATTATTTACTTATATTTCATACTCACCTTTACACAATCAAGAATACAACAGAAGTGCAACAGTCACTATGTATCAAACATTTACCTTTTTTTCTCGTCGCAGACGATAAATGAAGCCTAATTACAATCATGAAAAACGTTCGGAAATTATCTACGAAGTTAGTTGCATTATTGGGGTTGGTGTTTACAACACGAAAATTTTATCTATGTGTGTATGTTTTCAAAAATCCCTTCTGCGACACTAATAATAAGTTAAGGTTTTGTTAAAGATGGATGAAAACTACTCAGATGAGGTCGTTATTACATTTTAACCTCACAGATCAATTTTTTTTGACTTGCATAGAAATAGGACGTGCCTGCAGTAATATTCGGTTCTTCCTTTCAGCATTCACAAAACAAACAAAACACTATATTTTGCACGTTTTTAACACTGTTGTATACACTTCACAGTTACACTAGGCACATAATGCGTCTGTCGAAGGAGAGTTGCCATTTGTACCACAGATTAAATTTTACTAGCTTTGACAAATAAGATGTAAAGTAAAAATGGTTCAAATGGTTCTGAGCACTATGGGACTTAAATTCTGAGGTCATCAGTCCGCTAGTTAAACCTAACTAACCTAAGGACACCACACACATCCATGCCCGAGGCAGGATTCGAACCTGCGACCGTAGCGGTCGTGCGGTTCCAGAGTGTAGCGCCTAGAACCGCTCTGCCACACCGGCCGGCAAACTGCAAAGTAAACGAAACATTCTGCGACCGATTTGACGTGAAAGGTGTGACAAGAGGCTATGACAAATAAACCATATACAAGACCAATTATCACGTACAAGTGTGTTGGTAGCCAAAGGGAATCTTTCAATAAACGAGAAAATCAGATGGGAGTGGCACAAACACAAGTGAGTGTAGGTAGATGTTAGCGTTAATGCGGCTCCAGACTTGCACCATTCCACGAACACTAAGCCGAATACCGAATGCTGGGGATGGGCTGCCAGCTACTTCTTGAGAATTTTATTATCATTTACACTCCACTGATTGTTGTAAATCGCTAACGCCAGTAAACTTTTAAACCAAATGAGAGTACAGAATCGATATTTGTCATACCATTCGCCATTTAGATGGCCACCTAAACTAAGCATGATATATAGGGGGATGGAATGATGGAATCTAGTCTGAATCAGAGTAAACTTAATCGTATCTGAATTCCAGTTATCCGCGACTGAACACCTGGGACTGATGGTAACATGCTTAATTATGATTCCAACTGCACTGAAACTGTGGTCACAGCAGAAAACACACAACGCTAACCACGCTGTTAGATCAATACAGAGGTCCAAAAGTTCTCTGACCTTTAAGATAACTAGGCTGCAGCCACAATGTTAAAAAAAAATGGAACTTGTGTTTCTGATGTCAATTATTTGATCTCTAACAGTATCCCCTGATTGATGAAATGAAGGGGAAACCAGTTGCAGACTTTTCACACTCTGTTTCACTAGACATTAAGAGTTTGTACTCCAGTATTCCCAAAGTAGAAAAGACTGAATCATCAGAAGGAATTACCTTACATACAATAAAATGCATAGTACTTTTAGAGATAATGACAGATTTTGACTCTTGCACTTTCAACCACTAGTTTTAAATTAAAAATAATGGGTTTACCACAGGTAGAGGTATTTGACGGACCGTGACAACCATTTTTGTTAATTTTTGACAAGCTATAATGGGTAAAACTGACAGCTATGAATGTTATGTAGACGAATGCTTTGCTTATTGGTAGCACTGAAGAGAATATAGAGGAAAAAGTGAAAAAGTCTGCTGCGAAAAAATAGCATTCACGTGGACCATGAAACTGATGACAATGTACGATTCCGTGATATGAGCGCTAAAAGACTGGGTAATAGGCATGTGTTTAGCATGCGTAGGAAACCAAAAACGACTGATGCAGTAATTCCTAGACCATTCATGTCATACGTGGACTTATGAGCAGGCATGCAGCCAATGAACAAGCATATTAAACAAATAGATGTAAACATTGTTAGGAAATCAGTGGCTAGCAGTGCTTGCAAAGAAGATACAGTTAGTAAATATCTGCGAAA
The DNA here is from genome assembly GCF_023864345.2 of Schistocerca serialis cubense. Taxonomy (NCBI): domain Eukaryota; kingdom Metazoa; phylum Arthropoda; class Insecta; order Orthoptera; family Acrididae; genus Schistocerca; species Schistocerca serialis. Next base: position 642,693,658 of record NC_064639.1, read on the forward strand.
GAATGGTAAAAAAGAAAGAAGGAATGAAATGAGGAAAATCGTTAGTATTCCATACAATGGAAGTGCTTCGCAAAAGAAAGCGGATATTTTCTAGTCTCCTGCCGTAAAGTAGCACTCCAGACGAGTAATTTAGTTAGATATAATCTAGGAAAATTATGTTGGTAACGGCGTGAGCTAATATGAAAGGTCGGGAGACTATAAAATACTCTGCGCACCCTGTGATGCAAAGTATGTTGTAATGCGTTGAAGGTACCTAATACATTTCATGGAAAAAGAGGTATTCATAAGTACATCTGGAGCGATAAAAGTACTAGACCAGTCATAAACCACAAGCAGTTAATCATTTGATGGGCAATGTGCTTCTAAGAACTAGATGGTAAAATGTAAGAAACAATTATTACTAGAAAAGAAAATGAAGGTAAATTGTAGTATTGCACTGTTGAGTGAAAAATCAATAGCAGATCTCTATCTGCAAATATTAATCATTTATTTGGTAAGAAACGAAAGAAAGAAGGATATTAATGAATAATGGCAGGGATAAGGAACGGTATAGAAAGAGCAGCGGATGAAGTATTGGGCAAACGTACAACCTGTAAACGAAATAAGGGTTTGAGAATATGGAATGACGAAACAGAAAAGGCCCTCAGAGATAATCAAGTGGGGCATGAAACACATTTACAGCTAAAAACACAGCAAGCTAGACAACATTACAATGCAGCATTGGTATATCACAGAATGATCGAAATATTGATCGTGGAAATCCCATAGACTCATTACTAGGCCGATTCAACAGTTAATTTCATATAACATACGTATAAAATTACTACTTTGTATAACAACTTTTGGGCAATTTGGAGAAGCGCTGATTATTGTGAAAAAGCCTCGAGGACTTGATTCTCCCAAGGTGACGTCTGAAATACGCGTTTTAAATTTCACGAGTTGAGAAATAACCGAGAAAATGGCAATTAAATTTATAGTGCTGTAGCTGCATCTGTAATTCACATCAGAATCCTGGTCACCGTTTTTCAGTTTCGTAGGAGAGGCACAGAGTCCTTCCGAACAGATCTCATTGCCATATCTATTGTATGTACTCTTTGATGACATACTGCTTCTACGCCGCGTTGGATACGATATTTTTCTACCTCTTCTGGCCGAGCACCCTTTATTACCGCTAGTTCTTACTTGAAAGACAAAACATTATACTACAAAATCACAGATACACTATGAAAGACAATAACACACACAAAAATCAAGATTCGAAGTGGAAGAATTGTGTTGCTCATACACGTAGGCATGCTGATGCCAAGCTAACGTATTATAGCTGTGAAACGCTTCTAACTGTACACAGACGCCACAGGGGGTAGCGAGTTGGCGCATGTACACCGTTTCAGGTCATCCAAGCCGCTGGAGGAGGAGGTAGAACACTTTCTTTTTTGGCTCAATAAATTTTTGAAGGTTCATAGCACCTTTTAAGTCAATAAAATGATTTTTGAAAATCATGTAGTGGTGTTAATCCTTAACGTGTCTTGTCGAAAAACAGGTATCGTTGAAATTAAATTGTGTGTATTTCTGCAGAGAATAAGTTGGCGGATGTTCTCTGCACATCGTCAGTTTTCTAATTTCTGTTATTTGATTGTCTACGGTGACGTGTTGATACAAAATCGCAATATCTTACCATCTCTTCTTTAGGACGAACTGGAATAATTATGTTTCTTCGAGCTCCGTTTCATGTGCGTTTATTAAGAATATAATCGCAGTAGCGATGGCACGAAATTTCTGCGTTGAAAGCGTTGACGCGCGCGACATGATATGAACCCAGGCGGCAGTAGTGTTTCGGAATACTGGCTGCATCGACGGCGTCTGCGTCGTCAGTTCAAGCGGGAAGATTACCAGTTTTAACTATTTACGACTTTATTATAGTGTCTACTAACGCTGCAAAGGTAGCTTGGGGTACTTCTAGAATGTAACTACCAAATAAATTGGTTCAAATGGCTCTGAGCACTATGGGACTCAGCTTCTGAGGTCATTAGTCCCCTAGAACGCACGGCAACTTCGGCCTGCCCAAATAAATTATTCAATAATTTGTTAATAGTATTGGTACAGCTCTGCGTGGTTCCGCGTTGGTTGACTTGGTGGCCGACCTGTTTGGTTCTCTCGAATATGTAAACAATCTTTTTCTTGTTTTTAATTTAATGTTCGCTTAAGCTTTGACATGAAAAAATGACAATCAGAAGAGCACAATCTCTCACCAGCAACCGTAACATTTGTTGATCCTTGATCAATTCGGCATGGCAGTTTATGACCATGTTCCGAGGAGTAAAGTGATCTACACTGTTAATGATGTAAAGGGTGTGCGGAGCATTAAGTGCTGAACAGTTTCATACTTCGTTGATCATTGGAGTTAAACGAAAATGTCGCATAACCATAATATAATTTGCATACAGGTCTAACTGAGATGTCTCGGAAGATGTGGCTTCATTAAACTTCCCCTCCTACACCGTCATTACGTCATCGGTGCATCTTTTACAGAGCCGAAGAATCATGAAAAGCAGGCTGAAGATACTTATCGAACATCGTACAGCTAGATAGTTCATTAGACGCTAATGACAATCTCGCCCCTCTGAGGTAGAACCTTTGGCAGTAGAGAAAAGCTGTTATAAATGTGGCGGGTCATACGGAACGACCAATCTTTTCCACGTCGATTTTCAAGAATGTTTATTCCTTTATATCTCGGATACGAGTCATTCTTTCGTTTAGGTGACTGACCGTTACTCAAGAACTCCGATTCATTATGAATGGAGAAGAAAGTGTGTCTTTTATGAGGATGAAATGAATCATTGACTAAATAGTGTACCAAACTTAGGTGATTTGAGAAACCGTACTTAAGTTATTTGGCGTTCGACATGTGCTGGGTGCTTTGTATCGTAATTATGAGCGAGGAATCAAGGTTAAGATTTAATTTTCTGTTGGAATACTAATTCATCTTGACAACGCTGGGATACAGAATCAGTTTTTGTCCGATTGTGAACCTATTGCAGCAAATTGCAAATAATCGTAGGAAAGCAGTGAGAAATAGAAACTTAAACTAGCTCTCTCATGAGGGAAGTGATCGCTTTCTAACCGAAAACAGTCGAAAGTCGTAATAACTCTGTCGTCTCCCTCTTCGTTGTGAGCGTAAACTTACACACATCGTCTAAAGCAAGCGAGTTAAGAGTAAGGTACATTTTACATATAGTGATGAAAAAAACTTGAAAAATAGTGACCAGCTCTTAAGATCTTAATGATTCTGCAAATATTTGCATGCGATTGTCAATCAGTTGATTTATCTTGGGGTCGAGATGTGAAAAGTGGCGCAACATATTTTTTTATATATATATAGAGATACATGATTATTTCAGCGATTTAAGAGTGGTGACGATCGTGTCTCATATTTTTGTGGCCTTATCTCTTTGCATCTTTGCCACTAGAACAGAAACGTTAGTACAGGCTATTCTTCTCCTGCTAATGTATTTCAGAGTGAACACTTATGATTACAGTTTTATTCATGGCTGTCAATCAGCAGCTAGTGAAGCACGTTTCAGGAATATAAACTGTCAGTTGCACATGTTTTTATTAATTAACTTCTTGACTAGTTTTGGTAAATTGCTTCGATTCTTAAAATTTATGATTACGTTTGGCAGCCTGAATTAATGGCGAAATGACGGTAACTTTGGGTACAGCATTATTAGAAGTAAGGTCCTCCTCTGACAGTCTTTTTACTCATTACGCTAATTCACCTCTACACATCTAACTCCATATAGTGTAGCCCAATGTAAGATAATCACATAAAAACGTGTTAATGGATTGTTTACCTTATATTGTCAAATGTGAAAGTGAAACTCGTTAACCCAGTGGGACCGAGAAGAGTGGCTCGCATTATATAAATGAAAAGTTTAAAGTAGGCGTATACCAATTCTGGAGGTTGAATATTCATACGCATTAAACAGATGCAACCATATTATTAACTAGAGTTCCAGCAAATATGTAAAGGGCTGCGGCGTATTCAGCATTGAACATATTTAACAGAGAAAATGGCCCTTTGACTTTGTGATAGTAACAAGCTGCATGTTGTGTAAAAACTGGTCGCTACTTAGGTACCTATTTCATAACTGGCTGATGATATGGTTCTACATGTTTTGGGAAGTTGAACGTTATAGTGAACGGAATATCATTCCCTTGTGTTTTTAATTCAAAACAAAATATTGAAAACTCTGTTTATATAGAATATGTGCAAATATGCACATGACAGTGGATTTCACTGATTCTATTGTGAGAACGATAAACGGCATTGACCTTACAACTCTTATTTTTTCCCCGGTCTATTGTGTTTGCGCAAATTTTATAACAGACACGACTTCCGTCAGCTGCGCATCGTGCAGACATAGATTCTGCTGTGAGAAAATCGTTGTGGCTGAAGCCGCTGAGTCAAGGTAGTTTAATGACACTTGTCTGAGCTATGATAACAGTTTCTAAAACCAGAAATTGTAAGGAGAGCCAACTTTTTTCATAATATAAGGAGATACTTATCCAATAATTGAAAAATTACGTTTCCTACGTTTCGAATTTTAGATCCTAGTCCCACCAAATTTTGAAACCGCCACTCCCTAAGTCCCGCATTTCTGCGAATTCGATCTGAGAACACTAGTGTAATACTTACGTCATTAAACGTACAGAGCAACCTGGTGAACGTTTCAGCGCACATCCTAACACGTTGAACCAAATTTGAATTTCAGTTGGACGTGGAAAAAGCTGGCCTTGATCAGCAGAACATCAGATGCCACAGTAAATACCAAGCAGATACTCCATCCAGAGTGGAAGCTGTTGCCCGACTCAAAACAAAAAAAACAAAGAGCTATACATGGAATGTTTCGCGCACATTAAAGACGTATTGAAACTTTAAAACGGACTTTAGTGTAATTACGTTATATACCCAACTAGTATATGGTTTTTTAAATTTTTTAATAAAAACTGTGTTTTTGAATAGATACATTCTCTGTAAATTACTTATCAGAAGTATTAAGTATCGTGCCAAGATCAGTCGCGGCCAGTCACTGTAATTCTAGAGTTATCGTTTACATTAATATACTCACCATAGCGTATAACTATACCGTCATAAATATACGCTATAAAGGACAATTCCTTACAATGTACTACACGAGTGTAGGGAAAGTAGAGACGAACGGTTGGATACAGGATGCCTGTGGTCTATAAATCTGGGAAACACCTCATTCGCTTACGAAAGATGTATGAGCGCCGCGCTGTGTTTTGAAATATCCTCTCACACTCTTATGGCATCGAATTCGTAGTGAACTTACAAACTGTAAACTGGCCTTGTGTACATTTTACCTCAAAATTTTGTAAATTTTAATAGCGTAAAACTAAGAAAAGAAACATTTTGTTTTTCTGGCCTTCTTACTAGGGGACTTCTGTGATTTTAAGGGTTAAATTTAGATCGAATTGTAAACGTAATTAGCTTTTACCTGACATGTTCAAAAGTTAAATTACTAGTGTTAACAAAAGCCGACGGCTAAGAGTACAAGAGGGTATGCAACATCTAGAGCAGTGCGCATGCTTTTGTAGGCTAATTTAAGATTGCTTCCCGGCTTCATAGGCCACAAAGGTCCTACGTCAAATTGTTCGCCTCGACTTCCACTGTGGTACGCTGTAAACAGTTATCGTTTATGTCCTGTGTAATATATCATATTTCGCATAGTTTTAGTCGTAAATGTAATGTAGACGATGTCAACAGAGCCTTTCCCTGTATCTATAAAGAGTGTTACAATCTACGTAGATATATTTCATTTTTATTATCCAGTTATACGGAAAATTATAACTGTTGAATTCAGTAAAAACTTTCACAGGTAGTTTAATCAGCTCCTACAGTTATCAATTGTCACCTTGGCACTGAGCCATAGGAACGCAAGAAATGCATATTCATTTCTTAATCGGTCTCCTATATGCAATGATTCTGTTTTGTTAACTCTTTGGTTTTGCATTTTTTTTGCCAAAAATGTAACCTCGTTTCCATATAACAACGATGTGTAACTGATGTCCAGTGGCAGCAAATGCGATTTTCAGAGGCAGAATGCTGCAGAAATACTGCTGCACTTGCACATAGGTCAGTTGATAATATATCGATAGATCGATAGTATCATCAAGAAATATCGATACAAGTAGGCTACATCCTCCTCCGATATATTGATATCCGTATTAATTGCAAAGTCGCCGATTTTTCAAAATTTTCGGTAAATATTTGAAGTTGTTCTTTTGAGATTGTGTTGGAACGGAACTTTATTTACACTGTGTGAAGGAGTCTTATTGCTTGTTGGGTTTCCGTCACGTCCAATACTTCCTTTTGACTGTGTGAAGCCAGCATATGTGCCACATAAGAAGAAGTCCGATGTACTGGGGGTTGGCGGTGTGAATGGAATAACAAGATTTCCGATGGGAAGAAATAGCACACAAGCTGCGTTAAAAAAGCGAATGGGGGCTGTATGGCGTCTCTGTGCTAGGTAACCCACACTTGATGGTGCACACATTCGCCGTTCCTGGTGAATACTTGCTTGCATACTTCTTACCGACCAGAACACTATTTAACTAAATATGCTAAACCAAAAATATCTAATGGCCAGTGCAGAAAAAAATAAATAAACTTATTCCTTCACAGCCCGTACCACATGCCAGCGGAGCTACACGACTTACATCTATGTAAATATTACGTTATATTCCCTTTTTAAATTAATATATGTATCAGATTAAGTTTATGCCTCTGTAACTTACAAAACAGGATTATTTATTGAGATAAATCCACATAAGAAACGTTACTCTTTCTGTGGGGTTATGGATATACACTACTGGCCATTAAAATTGCTAGACCAAGAAGAAATGCAGATGATAAACCGGTATTCATTGGACAAATATATTATACTAGAACTGACATGTGATTAAATTTTCACGCAATTCGGGTGCATAGATCCTGAGAAATTAGTACCCAAAACAACCACCTCTGGCTGTAATAACGGCCTTGATACGCCTGGCCATTGAGTCAAACAGAGCTTGAATGGAGTGTACATGAACAGCTGCCTACGCAGCTTCAACACGATACCACAGTTCATCAAGAGTAGTTGAAAGGTGGCTTTCATTTGTGACATTCATTTCGCAGATTATTCTGCATATTTGGAGTAAATAAACCCATATAATGGTTATTTAGTCTTATTAGGTGGATTTGAAAGAGAGATACATGATGATTAGACACATGTCTGAGATAATACGGGCTTTGGAAATGATAATATTTAGTTGCATGCTGTAGGTGTAAGCAAAGTGGATTTGCCAGTGGAGGCGGGGAGGCGAAGGCCGGTGAGCGCCGGAAGAGCACTGTGCAGGGGCAGGGGCTCCCAGGGGATGCGGCCACTGACCTGCAAGCATCAAAAGGAACGCTGCCGGGTGCCAGGTGAGAGAGAGGAGGGAGATGTCGAGCAGACAGAGAGCGTCCAACGTACGCGCTGGTGCCGCCAGGTCGCACGCTGTTTCAGCGGCAAATGGGCTGAGCTCTGATTGGGCAGTTCATATGAAAGTGCGGGAAACGCTGAGGGTCAATACCCGCTGTTTGAACACAGAAATTTTTGGATAGGTGGAGAAATTGTATCACTCCACGAGGGAGATGTGGGAGGCCTTTGCAGCGTCGGGATTGGCTGATTAGACTTTGGCGGCAAGATTGTCGCAAGAGCATCGTGCAGACCGAGGTATGGGGAGAGCGTCTTGTGCCGTGAAAGCAGACGGTCGCAAAGTTCGGTAGCTCTGAGATAGGGACTTAGATTCTGAATACTGTGCTGTGTATGATCTAGAGTCTGCAGCCACAGTAGGACATCGGCGTCCACAATAGGCATTGCATTGACTACTAGTATAATTGCATTTGATTCCGCCCTATAGGCTGGCAGTCACCATTCAACGTAGTCAACCAGTGCGCAGAGCTGTTATACTGGTATTGCACGTTAGTATAAGACACACTGGGCTGCACCTTAAAGGTTGTTGAGCCAGTCTTGAAAGCGTTGTATACCACTTAGAGGAAATATAGAGCTTGTGGTATTAGCAGTTTCAGAGTTGTTTATTCTGCTAAAGATATTTGAGACACTTATCTTAATTCAGATGCAGTCGTCGCCCCAGCAGCATCGACAGAGCCAGCACGCTGGTAGACGGTATTGTAAAACTTGCAGCTGCGGCAGTAAAGTTCAGAAATAGTTGTTGGATCGTGTTCTTGCCATCCACTGAGCATCCGTGCAGTTTTGCTTACGATTCGTTATTGGTTATTTGTCTGTTTGCATGTTGTTTGGTTTGTTTCTTGGTGGTGGTGTCTGAAGTACGTATTATTTGAGACACAAGAGATTATAGGAATGCAGTTAGATTGCATTTACCATTTGCTTATCCAGGGGCATAATTAAACCTAACTTTGCATCGACTTAATATTAAGAGCTGAGAGCCAGTCTTACCAGTGTAGTATATCTAAGAACAGTGTACAATTTGTTTAATTTGTTTTCATTCACGATTTGTTCAATATGATCTAATTTCTATCATGAGGTAATGTACAATAAATACAAGTTATTTACAATATCGCTTTTTGATTCAGTAGTAGGTGGTAGTTAGCCATCACTGTCACATTAATATATTTTATGCATGTTCAATAATGGCCACTACCCTCCAATAGGAACCCCTTCACATGGAGACCCTGCCAGGATCGAAATTAAAACTGGTAATTAAGAAAGAGAGAATGAGAGGCAAACCAAATAACGAGAAGAATTGACTCGGTGGAAAATTTTCAGTAATTGTGATCCAACATTTGCTTCTTTTGCGAGACTTGTATTTATATGTGCATTGTATTTTATTGTTTTGTTTATGTTTTCTTTTCTTTTGTGGGAAGTTTTGTGTATAATTGTGCTATAGTAAATAGGAGTGTATTTGTTTGCATGTGACTTTGAATGCAGTTTCAGATTATCAGATTATAGGATACGTAGTTATGTCAGGTTGTACAGTAAACTTTGTGTGTGAATTACGGTTAGTGTGATAGTTCATTGTATGTCAGAGAACAGATTTGGTCGTGTGTAGTACATCTATGTTATGTACAAAATCAGTGGGGTTGTAGTAAGGGTAATTTGATGATTACAAGGGCAAGAGCACGTAAAATTGCAGACGATATAAGTCGGGAAAGAAATGAAATGATGACAGAGAATCGGGGTAGCACTGACAGTTTACACGAATTACGTGAAATCAACGACGAAAGAGAGAGCAGTTTCGGCAGCGTGAGAGCCGGTGCAGTGGAATTTAATGAAGCAACAACGTTCGATCAGTCAGCTTCGTGGCCAATTAGCCAATCAAGAGCAAAGGGAACAATACGTAGAGCCGGTTATTGTAGTGCATGAACACGGAGAAATTTCTCCTAGAGGGCGGAGAACAGCGACAGAAAATTTCAGTGAGGTTCAAAGATATAGTTCAGGACATAACAGTCCGACGCAAATATATCGCAACGAATTTTGTGCAAGTCCAGAAAGAGTAAGACAAGACGGGAGACGAACACCCGCGAGTTATGACGGAGGGCAACCCAGTAAGAAACAAGATCTAGGCGTAGGTGTGGTGAGCCTCCTTACACGAGGCATTACAACAACGTTTCACCAGGCAACACCGGTCAACTGCTGTTGGTGTATGAGAAATCGATTGGAAACTTTCCTCATGTCAGCACATTGTAGGTGTCGCCACCGGCGCTAACCTTGTGTGAATGCTCTGAAAAGCTAATTATTTGCATATCACAGCATCTTCTTCCGGTCGGTTAAATTTCACGTCTGTAGCACGTCATCTTCGTGGTGTAGCAATTTTAAGGGCCAGTAGTGTAGTTTATTGGGTAATTTTTCAGAGAGTTACAGCAACATGATACTATTCTTATGAACAGAACGTTTGTTTATTTCTACAATGTAGCTGATGTAATTAAATTGGCTGTGTACAAATCAGCTTAAATCATACTTCTATCACGTTTAGTTTGGGAGCTAGAATCCTTCAAAGAGCTAGAGATGGATGTAACATGCTCTACATAATTCTTGGCAGTGTGCAGATGGTTGTTGGTGGCGGAATTTTGACGTAAGTGAGATGATCAGATGTGCATCCTTGTTTCCGAATGAACAACTCAATGCGTATTCTAAATTCCCTGCGCGGGAGAAGTAACGTTGCTGATATCACAGAGCAACAAGCTTCCTCGATGCGCCCTTTGAAGTCATCGAGGGTTGTGGTTTCAGTGACAAACATCATTCTTTAGTTGTAGCCCCAAAAAGAAATCTGATGGTGTTAAATATGGCGACCTTGCGCGACATTCCTGTGGACCACGGCGCCCCAACTATCTTTCAAGTCATCTGTTGTTCAGTTCCTTCACAACATTACTCGCAGAATCGGATGGCTGACCGTCGTGCTGCATCCAAATGCGTCCTCTGATGTATAGACGAACATATTCCAGGGAAGCAACTAAACTGTGTCGACGTTAAATCTCGATACATCTAACCTGTCTGTGTATCTGCGAAGTGGTGTGGACCGATGATTCCATCCCCAAAGATGCCACTGCAGACATTAGTGTCTGTCGATCAACACGATTTTTGTCATCCTGGGTTTCCTGTAATCCTGCAATGTGTATTATGACGGTTCACTGCATCTTAATTTGTGAATATGGATTCATCGAAGAGCATAACACTTTGTAAGGCGCCTGGCGTGAAATTATGCAGGGCCCATTCTCCGATTGAAATCATTCCCATGCAATTCCTCTTTCCGCAACAGGTGGCACGGGTGAAACCTCTGATCCTGCACTACGCGCCACACGCATATGAGGCTACGAGTGACTGCAGCAGTGGTGGCTGTTGCATGAGAGTATAAGAGCACGTGAACACAAGAACTTACGACACCTTGCGGATTTATTGGTTATTTTCCTCTGAGTGCTGTAAAACGCAGTGTAGATGCGGTAATGTGAAATACACGTCCCTAAATCTACCGCGCTACGCTACGCTAATTGATTTGTACACAGCTGGTTTAAATACCCCAGTTACACGCTAGGAAAAAATGATCTGTTTAAAAAATTGTACCTAGTTTGCTGTAAATTTCTGGAAAGCAGCTCAATGAACTACGTTCATAAGCTGGCAGTAAGTGTAAAGTTTCTTATGTAAATTTACCTCAGTAAATTTTCCTGTCGCTATTCAAAAATGATCAAATGTGTGTGAATTCCTGAGGGACCAAACTTCTGAAGTTATCAGTCCCTAGACTTACACACAACTTAAACCAACTTATGCTAAGAACAACACACACACCCATGCCCGAGGGAGGACTCGAGCCTCCGGCGGAGGGACCGCGCAATCCGCAACAGGGCGCCTCAAACCGCGCGGCCACTCCGCGCGGTTGTAACCTATTATTTTGTTAGTTGGAGAGACACAACTGGAAATTTGTGATAAGGTCTTATGGGACTAAACTGCTGAGCTCATTGGTCCCCTAAGCTTACTTAATCTATCTTAAACTAATTTAGGCCAAGGACGACACACACGCATGCCCGAGGGAGTGTCGAACCTCCAGCGTGGGAAACGCGTGGACTGCGACAAGACCCCTGAGACCGCTCGGCTATCCCGCGCGGCAGAGAGAGATACATTTTATCTGAACACCCTGTGAATTCAAGGAAAAGTAGGTAAAATTAAGGTGTGTTTCCATATTTCACACATTTGACATCTGCCCTACAACTATTATAATTCGGGTGATGTGGATCGTATGACATAACGAACACTTGATAAGTTGTGTCAACTTGGGCAACTAAATCTGCAGGTTGACTGTAATATGAAATAAGATTTCCTGTCTTTATGTAATTTGTGAAAAATAGGTATAGTTACTAAGTAATACTATTAAGAGAGATGCTTGTTCCATTCTTTTTTCAAAATTTCAGATATAAATCACTAGCTGAAGTATCAAAAACTCAAATTAGTAAATTTACTTGTAAGTTCACTGTTTTTCATTTTTCCTGTCTCAACTATTGCAGTCTAATGGCTGCATAATTGAGAGTACAACACTTTTAACAATCTGTGAGAATATAAAACTGAGTCTAGCCATGTCTACATAAAGATATGTTTTTTTTTTCTTTAAAGAAGTAAAATATTTGAGACAATATTGTGTTAGGAACACCTTATCAAGTTCTATACTCTGTTCACCATAAGAATAAACCTGTAAGCATTACACTATGTATTAATACACGTTTGCTGGAATTTTGATGGATTTCCTTTAACGTGGAGCGGAGGCCAAGCTGGCTCTAGTACAGTCAAGTACAATTTTAAGGATGCGTTTTATGTTCCGCGTTACGCCCACATCAACTAAGCGATAAGACGGGACAAAGGCTTTACCAGCGTGTTTAACATGGACAGCACTGCCGAGCCAGCTGGTTCAACTAACCTGCAGTAATGTGAGCAGTAGCTGTTAAGAGGTAGAAAGAGAGGGGCAGAGAAACAGTACAACTTTGAATGTTATTTAATTTTTAAAGGGGATGAAATAATATTCGGCAAATCTGCAGCAGTACCGCAAGTTTCTTAGTGGACCAGAGGAAAAGCATAACATGCTTTCGTTCGTGACTATCATTTCATTGTAATTAAAAACAAGAGTGATGGAAATTTCTAACTGAAAAGAGATTAATTTTTTTGAGGGAGCTATGACTGACACAAAGGAATATTACAAGAACTTCACCTACGGCTATATATTGAAGCCACTGTAGGTATTACACTTTTATGCAACTGGTTACTGATTATTCCTTTATAATTTATATTTGGAATGAAAACTGGAAATTTGTGTGCAATATGTAGTTAGAAACAAGACGAAGCGGATTTTTAATAAAAATTATAATTAGGTATGTTAATTCGCATGAATTTGGTGAATTAAATGTTTAAAAGGTGTAGGTATTCCTAACAGATCGAAAAAAGACCAAACAGAGATTCAACTACTATGCATCGCGGTTTACAAAATGTCTTAATTGTAGAGAAAACAGTTCCACGGATAACTTGAGACCCTTTCTCTGGTTTCTCTCCTTTTTTTGTTACTTGAGAAAAAAGTTATGTTTTAACGTATCTCTGTCACAACATGTAATCCAGTTATCTATATCTCCTTCTGTTCTGAAGAAGACACTTTCATAAATTTTGAAACATAGTAAAGAGGATTTAATAAACCTTCCAATTTGCAATTGGTTGGCTGTTTACGATTTCTAAAAGAATATCCCGGATATTTTGCGATAGATGCAGTTTCCAGAAATCTGTAATCAATAGTGTAGTAATACAGTAGTGGATTTCTTTTCTTATTTATGCGCTATATGTTAAATCTATTTACGTTTAGGGTCAACTGCCAGAACGTGGACTACTTCTGCAAATTGATATTGTCCTTTGCCACTGCTACTTTCTTGTAGACGATCACATCGTCTGCAGACAGTCTTAAAGAGCTTCCAACGCTTTCTACTAGATCATTTATATACATTGTAAACAGCAACGGTTCTATCGCTCTTTTGTGAGGTACTTCAGAAATCAGGTTCACATCTGTCGATTTCGTTTTGTTAAGAACGGCCTGTTGAGTTCCATCTGCAGGAAGTCTTGAATCCAGTCGCAAATCTGGTCCGATACACAGTAAGGTCGTATTTTTTTCACTTAACGGCAGTGCAGGACGGTTCCAATTTCCTTCCTGAATTCAATTAACGGTACGCTTTGATCAATGTTAGTATTTTACTTAGCACTACGTTTGTGGACACAGGTGTGCAGAATATGTCTACGCGAGTGTGTAAATGAGGGGGTTACTGTTTCTTTCAGTGGCTTCCTTCTGATAGCAAAACCGTGTCTTTCTGTAATTCTTGTGGAGCAGGGATTCTTTCCTGTAGTGTCTCGGCTTGATTAACTTCCTGTTGTTCCATCATGCCTGCTGAACTTGAGCCTTACAGGACTTCAACTGTTAATGGTGCACCGCAACCAACCAAAGATTGGTTTTACTATTCTTTATTCAGAAAGTACCTTTACCGGTTTCGAAATTTTCACAATTCATTATCAGACGGTTTTCGTGCTTTGATCGGAACAAATGATACGTTAGTTTCTTGTACACTGAAGTGCCAAAGAAACTGGTATAAGCGTGCGTATTCAACTACAGAAATATGTAAACAGGCAGAATATAGCGCTGCGGTCCGCAACGCCTATGTAAGACAAAGAGTGTATGGCGCAGACGTCAGATCGGTTACTGCTGCTACAAAGGTATGTTATCAATATTTCAGTGAGTTTGAACGTGAGGTTATAGTCAGCGCACGAGCGATGGGTCACAGCATCTCCGAGGTACGATGAAGTGGGGATGTTCCCGTACGACCATTCCACATGTGTACCATGAGTATCAGGAATCCGCTAAAATATCAGATTTCCGACCTCGCTGCGGCCTGAAAAAGATCCTCTAAGTACGGGAGCAACGATGACTGAAGAGTCGTTCAACTACCGTTGCGCAAACTGCTGCAGATTTCAGTCCTGGGCCATCAACAAGTGTCTTCGTGCTAACCATTCAACGAAACATCATCGATATGGGCTTTCGGAGCCGAGGACCCCACTCGTGCACCGTTGACGACTGCACGAGACGAAGATTTGTGCCTCGCCTGTGCCCGTCAACACCGACACTGGACTGTTGATGACTGGAAACATGTTGCCTGGTAGGACGAGTCTCGTTTCAAATTGTATCGAGCGGATAGACGTGTACTGGTATGGAGACAACCTCATGAATCCACGGACCCTGCTTGTCAGTAGGGTCTGTTCACATCTACATCTACATTTATACTCTGCAAGCTACCCAACGGTGTGTGGGGGAGGGCACTTTACGTGCCACTGTCATTACCTTCCTTTAATGTTCCACTCGCGTATGGTTCGCGGGAAGAACGACTGCCGGAAAGCCTCCGTGCACGCTCGAATCTCTCTAATTTTACATCCGTGATCTCCTCGGGAGGTATAAGTAGGGGGAAGCAATATATTCGATACCTCATCCAGAAACGCACCCTCTCGAAACCTGGAAAGCAAGCTACACCGCGATGCAGAGCGCCTCTCTTGAATAGTCTGCCACTTGAGTTTGCTATACAGCTCCGTAACGCCATCACGCTTACCAAATAACCCTGTGACGAAAAGAGCCGCTCTTCTTTGGATCTTCTCTATCTCCTCTGTCAACCCTACCTGGTACGGATCCCACACTGATGAGCAATAGTCAAATATAGGTCGAAAGAGTGTTTTGTAAGCCACCTCCTTTGTTGATGAACTACATTTGCTAAGAACTCTCCCAATGAATTTCAACCTGGCACCCGCCTTACCAACAATTAATTCTATATGATCATTTCACTCGAAATGCTAATTTATTCTCCGAAAATCAGCTCAAACATTAGGAGATTTATGTATATAAGAATGTAAAGGCTTTTACTGAAACGTGTTTTTGTGTGTGGGTGGGAGGGGAGGGGGGATGGTTACCACCACCAGATCCCTACCGCCCCCAATCTCTCCAACCACTAGATCCGCGCTTCCCATCAGGCAGCGAATTTGTGGGCCTTATTGAGGAAAGACTGATGACCTCAGATGTTAAGCCCCATAGTGATCAGAAGGGAACCTCCCCATCGCACCCTCTTCAGATTTTGTTATAAGTTGGCACAGTGGATAGGCCCTGAAAATCTGAACACAGATCAATCGAGAAAACAGGAAGAAATTGTGTGGAACTATGAAAAAAATAAGCAAAATACACAAACTGGGTAGTCCATGCGCAAGACAGGCAACATCAAGGATAGTGTGAGCTCAGGAGCGCCGTGGTGCCGTGGTTAGCGTGAGCAGCTGCGGAACGAGAGGTCCTTGGTTCAAAATCTTCCTCAAGTGAAAAGTTTAATTTTTTATTTTCAGACAATTATTATCTGTCCGTCCGTCCGTCCGATGCGAGGTAACTGTGCCGTAGTATGAGGACGCTACACCTAAACAAACATCGAAACATCCACAAGAAAACCTAAATCGGGAAAGGTAGAAGAATCTTTTTACCCATTCGCCAAGTGTACTAGTTAGGCGGATCGACAACATATTTCTGTCATGTGACGCACATGCTGTCACCAGACGTGTTTTCCTGTGGAGGAATCGGTTGACCTATGACCTTGCGATCAAATTTTTTCGATTCCCATTGGAGAGGCACGTCCTTTCGTCTACTAATCGCACGGTTTTGCGGTGCGGTCGCAAGACACAGACACTAAGCTTATTACAGTGAACAGAGACGTCAATGAATGAACGGACAGATAATAACTTTGCGAAAATAAAGAAAGTAAACTTTTCAGTCGAGGGAAGTAATGAACCAAGAACCGCTCGTAGCGCAGCTGCTCACGCTAACCACGGGACCACGGCGCTCCTGCGCTCACAGTATCCTTGATGTTGCCTATCATGCACATGGACTACTCAGTTTGTATATTTTGCTTATTTTTTCATAGTTCCACACAACTTCTTCCTGTTTTCTCGGTTGGTCTGTGTACGGTTTTTCAAGGCCTATCCACTGCGCCAACTCATAACTGAATCTGAGGGGGGTGCGAATGGGAGGTTCCCTTGTCAGAGCCATTATTTAGGAAAGTGACCAGTAAGCAGGAACGCTGCTTCGCTGACTCACCCTGCTGTGCAGTAAACACGCACGTACACGTACGGAGGCGGCCTGTTTCGTTGCGTGCAGCCGTGTAACACTTTTTGCGTCGGGGCCGTCTGTGAAGCCTTTGCACGGGATGTGGTGCGGGCCCGCGAGCCGCCTGCAGGCTTGTGAATTCCGTGAGGCGCGGCGCCCCTACGGGCCGTCCCGGCCTCCTATACGCCGGAAATAACGTCCTTCCGGCTTATTCAATATCGGCGTTATACGCGCGCGCTGCAGAACAGCGCTGCGGCACGGCGCGGGGGAGAAAGGCGGCCGGCGCGTGGCCCGGCTGTAGGACAGGTGGGCGTGTGCGGCCTAGGTGTGGGGGAGGGGTAACGTTTCTGTCTAGAATACTGTGAAGCAAAAAGAATTAGAGAAGAAGATCGAAATTTAGCCAGGGGGTAGGGGGCGGGAGAAAAGGGAAAGAGGAACGGGAAAAGGAGAAGCTAAAATAAATATAGCGGTGCGAGGGGGGGGGGGGGGGGGTGGCTAAAAAAGAGTAACTGAAATTTCCCTTGGACGTGCGTTTGGTGACAAAGCGATAAACAACATATTTTCTGTTATGAGTTTAACAGCCCTTGCGTTTACGCAGTACCGTCGCTTAGCACATACTTGGCGCATATTATGGCACCTCCTGTTACACTTATACGACCCCAATATAATTCCCATTATAGAGAGTACGTAAGCCACAGATTGCTTTGAACATAACAGCACTCTTATAAGGAAAGATCGCTAAAATTTTCTTACTGATTTCGGCTCATTGACAAGCCATCTTCAGATCTAAAAATTGTAACCTAATTGAATGTATATGAGCCACCAAGCATTACACATCACCATAATCTGTTTAGCTGAGTCGCCCTTGTAGTCATATACACACAAATGTAGGTCGTCATGTTTCTATAGTTTACAACGTTGATCATATGCATGAAGTGCTCATATTGGCTATCGGGTAATTTACAAGAATGATTGCCTATCGAAGTCGCGGGGTCCAAACGATACATATCGAACGTGCGACAGTAAATCGATCATGAGACTCCGGTGGCGGGCATTATGAGTATGTTGACGCTGGTCGCTACAGCAACGAGAAAAGAGCGTTACAAAAATACTTGTAAATGCAAAGGAGACGACTTACCTTGCTCGTCGTCGGTGTTGTTATCATGTAAAAGTCCTTTACGGTGGTCTGGATGGATAATTTGGAGGAGTCGAACCATGTATTCTTCCTGATACTCGTTTGTTATCCGCACTGCCTGCAATGAAACTGTAAACAGCATCGAAACTGTTCTTTCGAAGTTTTATACACTTCGCACCTCCACAGTCTACACAGTCCCTTCTTTATTCGTCCGGTAGTACTCCATATTTGCACCAAAAAGTCGAACAATCTTCCACGCTGAATAAACATGGAATTAGATTTTTCCATGTGAGAGAATGCGTCGAAGAAACTTCAAGAAACCAGACATCCCACTCACTAACGACATAAA
This sequence comes from Schistocerca serialis cubense, assembly GCF_023864345.2. Taxonomy (NCBI): domain Eukaryota; kingdom Metazoa; phylum Arthropoda; class Insecta; order Orthoptera; family Acrididae; genus Schistocerca; species Schistocerca serialis. The sequence continues at coordinate 642,711,864 of NC_064639.1, forward strand.
TCGTCTGGGATTCCCTAGCGACTCACAAATAATTCGCGAAGAGCAACTAAGGGAACGACGGAAAACAGATAAAAATGACGATCACAAATAATTGATCACAACACCAGCCACCAGAGTTGCATGATCGATTTACGATCGCACCTTCGATATGTATCGTTTAGACACCGCGACTTCGTTGGCAATCATTCTTGGAAATTACCGGCTATCGTACCAAATTATGTAACGACTTCAAGTTACGTAGTGTGTAAGGACGCAGTCCCGAATCCTCCCGAAACCAGGTAGGTAAGCAGGTAACAGGACCGAATCCTCCCAAACTGACACAATGCGACAGAGCATTGTTTGTGCTAATGGCCACAGCTGCCTGCGGCCACTTCGCAGTTCGCGGCAGATCGTCGTAGAGTGAACATGTCCCTCAGACGAGCTCACAGTTTCAGTAAGTAGGAAAGGAAGTAAAATAATTGGTTCTGAAAGTTGAGACCTTCGGTTTTCAAAAACTGCTGAAAGGTGGCCTAGAGCGATGGGCGTGCAACATTAATGGCTGCAGAAGTTTTGTTAAAACTACTTCCATTGAGAAGCTAGATGTCGTGGAGTGTCAAGAAGAGCACAATCATGAACAAATGCCTCATAACAAAACATTTTACATTAGACCCGCAACAGTATAAGTGTCAAAACAGCAACTAACTTCATGCACTACTTTTTGCATAATGCGAGTACAAACATCCTCGCAGAAGAAATTATAAAAATATTTTTTGCCGTCTATTGCGCTTTTATAGCCCATTCAAATTAAGTTTTCTTAACCATCTCCTATACTCAGACATCGGACACTTATGAATTTGTTGTATGTATAGATTTGCTGGAAATGTAACCGTAATTCATAAAATGAACACTGCGATAGAATATGTGTTGCGAAATCATGATTGGCTATTTTAATAAATTACTTATGAAGATATCAAGGTTATAAATGATTCCAGTTTCTAAAAATAAATATCTGAATAATATCAAAGTTAAAACTTTTAAACGTACAATACACGCGAAAATTTTTTACATCTTCTACTGTAACTTCATATGCTTTCCTTTGCCTGCTTGGAGTATTCATATCTTTTAGAACTGCTACCTGCTTCAAACGGGAGGTTTCGGTCCCATCGTTTTTCAGACCTTTGCGGGCTTGGGAGGATTCGGTACCATTTTTCTGACCGCGGGAGGATTCCGAGCTGCGCCCGTGTGTACATGACAACAAGAGCTGTTCACCTCCACAGATATGACGATGTGTAATGCCTGGTGGCCGGTACACAGTGAGTGAAGTAACAATTCTTAGCCGGCCGGAGTGGTCGAGCGGTTCTAGGCGCTACAGTCTGGAACCGCGCGACCGCTACGGTCGCACGTTCGAATCCTGCCACGGACATGGATGTGTGTAATGTCCTTAGGTTAGTTGGGTTTAAGTAATTCTAAGTTCTAGGGGACTGATGACCTCAGGAGTATTGATGTATTTCCCTACAAAATAACACTAAACCCAGCTCTGTATCTTCTTTCAATAAATTTTTTTCAATTTTTAAAAATGAAGTCCTTTCTGAAACACCCTATATGTATCCTACTGTTTACCAGTTTCGCAGTGGGTCTGCGTAATTTTAATTATTTTATGAATAGAGACGAGGTAAACGCTTGCCACTTTTCAGTATCAAATAACTGTTTCGCAGCAATCGCAAATATTGTACGTATTTCTCTTTCTTGCTGTCCGCCCCGACAGCCCCGTCACGGTAGCTTAGAGTGTTCGGTCAGAGGACTGCTCGCCCTGTGTAATAAAAAAACTGAGTAAAGGAATCAACGATCAGCCTGAAGGGATGTCTTGTGACGTCCGCCCAGACCAAACTCAACCCAAAATACCGAACAAAATGAAAAAAAAAAATACCTGAGTGGTCAGCGTGACGGATTGCCGTCCTACGAGCCCGGGTTCGATTCCCGGGTCAGAGATTTTCTCCGCTCAGGGACTGGGTGTTGTGCTGTCTTCATCATCATTTCATCGCCATCCGGCGCGCAGGTCGCCCAATGTGGCGTCGAATGTAATAAGACCTGCACCAAGGCGACCGGACCTGCCCCGCAAGGGGCCTCACGGCGAATGGCGCCAAACGCTCATTTCCATTTTTTCTTTCTTACTGTGCGTGTCGCAGGTACTATATTCCAAAGTGAAAACTACTTTAGTGTTAATTTTCGACATATCTACTGTTGATTTTACGTTTCTCTTGGTATAAGTTCCCTAGATATTGGGCACATAGTAATAACTATAGTTGCGGTCCGCATAATTTCGGCAGGAAGAGAATGTGTACGAGAGTGCAGGTGTAGCGCGGAGCTGCCTGCGAAGTGGTTGGTGCCTGCATCGCCGCCTGCCGCCCCCGACGACTCCACGTTGCAGACCTTCATCTTCCGGAAGCCGACGCAGAGCGGCGCCTGGAGTCGACGTAATCCCGCCGTAAGAGGATTACGTGTGCCGGTTGCTGGGTGCGCGTTGACCGGGCCGGTAATTCGCATCCGCCGCCTGCAGCCGCCCTGGGCTCTGTCGCTGCAGCGGCGCCGCCTCAGACCCTCACAGGGAGTTGTGCGGTCCGCCAGCGCTCGCTCCCCACCTGGGGCCAGCCGCACAGACTGCCTGCTCTGTGTGGGCGGGGCGGCTTACCTGCCACCTTAACGGCTCAGCTGCCTGAATGAGCGGCCGCTCTTCAACTGCTGTTCGTGACGTTTTACGAGAGGCGTCGGTCTGAGTGTTGAGAGCCGTACCAGGCGAACTAAGCCGTCTCTAGTTGGAGGAAGAAATGAAGGTGTGCTGGTCGAATTAGGACAGGCGACGGAGAGCGCGAGATGCAAGATCCGTCCCATCGTTGCAGATGCTACTGCTTCTATACTTGTATGAACACTTCGATTAGGTTGGTGCATGAATTAGTAACGTTCTTGTTTTGCATGTTCGCATTTCGGTTGCTATTTACCTATTGTCATTTTTTGTTTGTAGTTCACTGTTTCAATTTAGGTTTACCTAATGTCGTTTTGTCATTTGGAGAAAGTGAGTGGAGCTGTGGACGCTAGAAAATGGACTGTCAAGTGGAGCAATCGGAACACTTCCGACATATGCTTCTGTCTGAGTGCAGTAGAGGGTGACAGCAACATAGACCGCCAGAAATAATTGCGCCGTCTGTGGGGATAATGTCGTTGGACAGAGCACGGAATGAAAATGGTTTCCTCCTTTTGAGATTAGTGACTCTCCAAGTTCAGGAAGACCTTCGGAGTTTGATGAAGTTCGTTTAAAAGCTTTAATCCACAATGAATCACGTTATTGTACTCGACAGCTAGCAAATGGGATGAACTGTTATCATTCTACCATCGTGCAGCATTCGCATGCAAAGTGGAGGGTTCGAAAATCGAGTGAATGGTCACATAATCCTCCAAGCCAAAATCACAAAACAGAGCGGATGGCCATACGTGCATCTCTGCTTGCTCATCATCGATTGGTTCGTTGACAACACCGACCATATATGAAAGCATTGTTTCTCGACGATGTGTACTGATAAAATTTTTTCGGGCGCTGTGTAGAATAGGAGGGATTTTTCCGCCTTCGTCACCGTGAAAAATCAGCAGTAGCGGAGCACGCTCTATAAAACAGACATCGTATTGCATTCGAAGAGACATGAGTTAATCACACGGGATAGTAGTTTCGGGGATAGCGTTATTAAAGAAACTAAGCACGGCTTGGGGCCTGGCCATCGGGTGGTTGAAGCGGGCACGGGGGTTGCGCAATGAAAACATTATCTTGTATGGCGTTCACCGACCATTCCTATCCTGTATCGTTACTGGGGACGAGAAATGGTGTCTTCGTGCTGACATAAGGAGAAGAAAGGAATGGTTGAGCTCAAACAAAGCTTCGACTTTCCGCACCAATACTGCATATATCTACAGAAATAATGTTATGCATCTAGTGAAACAGCAACAGTGTGGTGTATGGTGTACTACGAAATGCTTCCCAGAGTTGTAACCATCACTGCTGACATTTGTTAACAGCTCAGATGTCTTGAAGATGCAATCCAAGAACAATGAGCAGGAAGACTGCGTGACGTGATGCTACTCCACGATAACGCCCTCTGCATTCTGCTAGACTTAAATGTTCAAATGTGTGTGAAATCTTATGGGACTTAACTGCTGAGGTCATCAGCCCCCAAGCCTACACACTACTTAACCTAAATTATCCTAAGGACAAATACACACACCCATGCCCGAGGGAGGACTCAAACCTCTGCCGGGACCAGCCGTACAGTCCATGACTGCAGCGCCTCAGACCGCTCGGCTAATCGCACGCGGCTCTTCCAGACTGACAAAATGACAAAATGGTTTGGGGAGTCATCCCGCACCCTCCTTATTCATCTGAGCTTGTGTCCTCAGATTTTCACCTTTTCCCCTCTATATACAGCAGCCTTCAAGGAACTTGTTTTCTTGATGGAAATGCGCTCTGAACTTGGCTCGACGAGTTCATCATCTCAAAACCACGTGGTTTCGACACTAGAGGAATCAAAAAGTTACCCCAACCTTGGCAACCTGTTAGAGATAGAAGAGGAAAATATATTTTTGATGACTAAAGTCTCTGTTATGTGTATCTATTGCGTTTGTTAAACTTATGGGGGAACGCTACGAATCTGTGAACCAACCCAATATAACACTGGGGTAAAAGATTTACGTCGCTTACAGGACGTGTCACATGTTTCCAGAGACGCATTTCGAATGATGAGGATACGAAGATATCATCTGGTTGACTCCATGTCTCTGGAAACATTATCTGTTGAAAGATGTGAATAGGATTCCGGCTGGCTCTTTCTACATAAATTAGAGACTGCATACCATTCTTTCCATGGCAAACTGGATCCCTACCCACCTCCCAAAACCTGCATCACATCCAATAATCCTTTGCCGTATACAATACAACAGTTTTCATCTCCAGTCTCACAAACTTACCATATACAATACAACTGTTTTCATCTCCAGTCTCACAAACTTACCCAAACCTCCCGCTTAGTGTTATAAGGAGACACCTCATTCAACATTTTCATAGAACAGAGAAATACAGACTTCTTCTGGCGAAACATTGTTTACAGAACCGGCATTTCAACTGCCTGCAGAACGAATCTACTGCCACCAACGCACATCTCTCTTAAGGACCACGAAGGTGAGATAAACAAGGGCTCGTACAGAAGCATATGCAGAGTGGTTAGAGACAATCTGCTTGTAAAGATGTTGCAGTGCAGGTTTGGAACCTGGTAGTCAAGGAAGGTAGGATTCGGTTACGATTGTGGACGGGGCCGTAATCAATTACTTTTGGTTCCCTTTTGCAGTTACACACATTTATTTTAGCTCGGTAATTTCAGACTCAACAATAAATCAAGATATCACACGTTACTAATGAAGGAATAAACAACTGTGTAATTAATAGTGCTCTCAGTGTGTTACAATTAACCAAATGAGCATAAAATACAGACACAGGAAATAATGTTTTAAAAACAAGCCAGTGTGATCCCAATTAGAATATTAAGGCAGGCAACCCCAGTAACGGCTGAAGGCCTTTAACGCCAAGAATGGCAATTATAAAAAAAAAAATTAACAAACATACTGTAAAACGGCAATGCAATAGCAAAGGTTAATTTAAAAAGACAGGCAACTGATCACCAAACCGGTGACACAAAATAATGATAAACTTGGTAGCACAACCATTTAAACCTACTGTAACGCCAAGAATGGCAATTACATAAAAAATCTTAAAAACATACAGTAAGACAGCAAATAAAACGGCAAAGGTTAATTTAAAAGGACAAGCAACTGATCACCAAACAGGTGAGAGAAAATGATGGTAAATTTAGCAGCACAATCATTTAAACCTGCTGTAATGCCTAGAATGGCAATTATAAAAAAATGTAGAAACATACAATAAAACAGCAAATACAATAATAAAACTCAAGGGCCAGTCACAGACGTTGCACCAGGAACCGACCTCTGAGTAGGTCCGACAAAAAACACTTTCGCGAGCGATGAGATAAGCAGCCAAGAGTTGCAGTCACTTCACAAGATGGTAACTCAGGCTAGTGGCAGTCTAACGAATGAGTAATGATAATCTTACTGAGGCTATCTGACGTCCAATAAACTAAATGCAAAGATGTAAAAATACGCCAAAGCCGGAACCGGAGGTCTGGACTCCGCCCGCAGAAAACCGTGCTTAGAGCGCCCGGAACGAGAAAGGAATCACTATTACCAGAGTAGAAGAATCGCCAACAAACCTACAATCAAGAAAGCTGTCAAAACTACACGCCTCACCGGACAGCAGCGACAAGGTGACGAAACATACACTGCCGTTATATACACTAACCTCCAGGGCAGGTAACTGGGGCGTTAGCAGCCACAAGGCAGGAAAAATACCGCTGGTTGAACGTAACAAATAGTAACAAACGGAACGCAATGAATAGTAATTAGAAGTCCAGCAAAGCTAATCATATCCGACTTCCCCAAGCACTCCATTCGCTGCTCTTCGCCTCGGCAACAGTATGAGCACCAACACGAACCCAGGTTACTGGAGAATCGCAAGACCTCGAAATGGTGGAGGTTTCTCTGCTTGAATCCAAATGCACTCAACTTAAAGCTTGCAGGATCCGGTTTACGTCGAGGTCGTGCACCCTCGTGACCACAGGCCTTCGACCCAGCAGTCCATGCGCGCCGCCAGCGGTCCCGGCGTTTTCTTGCACTGTGAGGACCTGGCTCCTCCTCAGTCCCAACCGAACTGCACACTGACACGACCTGGAAGAACAACGACGTCGCCCCAAAGATAGGGCCACAATTACTACATTTCGATAACCACCGCTGCTGCCACTAGCGGACAGGCCACGCTTGCTAAACCAAGTGGCGCCAGTCAACACGAGAAGAAGACAAACAACCGCAACCATGTCAGCTAACCGATACAATCTGGCCTCCAACAGAGGACGGAAACCTACAAACAGCACCAACGCGAGCCGCAGCACGGCTCGAGGTTATACTAAGAAATAATTGTTAAAAAGGAAGTTCGACAGGTTTCACCGTTTCCGAGTTGACTAGAATGAAATTCACAGGGGGCTCTGCAGTCACGTGTTGGGTGCGGTCTTGGCGACCCCTGGTTCCCAGCTGGTGACTGGTTAGCGGTGCCAGTCCTCTGTCACTGCAGCCTCTGGGCGTGCTTCAACGACCACCGTACGGCGGGGCGGTGTAATGTTGTGTCTCACTGGGACCGGGGATCTTGGCTTAACCGCCTGTGTTGCGAGGATAATAAAGACCTTTATTACATATATAAAACAAAAAACCCTCAATCCTGAGGTGTGCAGCACGTTGATGGGATATATGGCTGTTGAGGCAGAACAGTCGTAAGCGGACGACCTGTGGGGAACCTGCCGCACCTCAGTTGTACAAGACTTACCCAGGCAAATGGAGCTCTGTCTGATTGGACATCTGTTCCCTAGGTGCTCATAGGACGAGCATGGAGCCTATTAATTCCCCAAAACCTGCTTCCAGTGTATCGGGTAGGCCACCGGTGAGCAATCTTATCCAACACAGCAAGAGAAGCTGTGAGGCCACCTCTCCTTAGCATTCTCCTCAGAAATGCTGTATTATCGGTTATAGTAATAGGACACAGAAGTATCAAAGTGATAGAAAGGCCCCATTCTACATCCAGTAAGGTTTAGATGGTATTACCAGTGGACAGAAGAGAATAAAAAGGCTTCGTAACGGCACATTGTTGATTGAAACGGCCACTTCAGGGCAAGTACAGAAACTTCTGAAAGCAACAGCATTGGGCGATTACCCTATTACTGTTGAACTATGTAAAACCAGCAGCGAGGTAGTAACATGTGAAAATCTCATACATGAGGAAGTCAGTGTCTTGCAACAGGAATGGGAAGACGAAGGCGTTATGGACGTTGAAAATGTGAAGAAGAGATTGGTTGGGAAGCTTGAAACAACACCTAAATTCATTCTAACTTTCAGTACGCTACTAGTTCACCCTTTTTTCCAAATCCTATGCAGTGTTTCAAGTGTCAAAGATCTGGTCGAACTGCCGTTGCATGTAACGGTCGTGCTACTTGTGGGAACTATAGTCAAGCAGCCTATGAATCAGGTGTGGAACGTACATTTCCACCAGTGCGTGTTAATTACTCTATTTAACAGCCAGTCTAGAGTAGAGAGTATCCCATCTTAAAGTTACACATCGCATATCATACGCAGTAGCAAAGAAGCGGTTTAAAACTACACAGACCCCATCATTTTTTATCTCATCTGCATCAGCTGTGAAACAGCTCGTAGTTAAAGTTAGTTGGTTGGTAGGTTGGCCGGCCGAAGTGGCCGAGCGGTTCTAGGCGCTACAGTCTGGAACCGCGCGACCTCTACGGTCGCAGGTTCGAATCCTGTCTCGGGCATGGATGTGTGTGATGTCCTTAGGTTAGTTAGGTTTAAGTAGTTCTAAGTTATACGGGACTGATGACTTCAGAAGTTAAGTCCCATAGTGCTCAGAGCCATTTGAACCATTTTTTTGGTTGGTAGGTTGATTTGGGGGAGGGGACCAAACAGCAAGGTCATCGGTCCCATGGGATTAGGGAAGGATGGGGAAGGAAATCGGACGTGCCCTTTCAAAGGAACCATCCCGGTATTTGCCTGAAGCGATTTTGGGAAATCACAGAAAACGTAAATCAGGATGGCCGGACGCGGGTTTGAACCGTCGTCCTGCCGAATGCGAGTCCAGTGTGCTAACCACTGCGCCGCCTCGCTCGGTGTTAAAGTTAGTGTGACGACACAAATGGAATATGCATCTGCCGCTGTCAACACTTGCTCCTGTTGCTGGACATGCCGACAGACAACCTCTAGTAACACTGCGCTTGCCAGCGACTCAATTACAGAAACTTCTTAGATAACAATGTGCAGCCGTTGCCCGCAATAGCAAATGTCCCACTGGCACCGACAGGTACACTCATTAAGGGACGTCTCCGTGTTTCAGTTCAACAAGGGAAAGCCGCCACAAAGAACAAGTAGAGTGGAACAGTATCTAAAGCATGGGCAGTGAAATCGGCTGCTATTGCTACTACTGATGATCTGGTGATTAGATGTGGTTCCAATCTGCGATCCATCACGTGCTACTAGTCCACCACTAATGACCATGCGCTCCCCGTCAAGGTACAAAGAGAAAGGAAAAACAGACTTTCTCAAAAGGTAATGCACATCCTGCAGTGAACTAAAATTACTCACACAGACCAGACCAGTGTGAGTTTGTCTTCAGAGAACACATGTTACGGGTTCCGATACCCCTTTGTTTAGGGGTTATCGTCCACATCGAAAAGTTGACCTACATGGTGACAGAATTCAGGTAGGGGTGGCAGTGTTCATCCATGACACACTTTACTGCTCACCTTTCACCCTAATCACCACACTACAGGCAGTTGCCTTTACCTTCCGCCACAGGCACCGCTGGATGGCGAGGCACTTTCCGATCTGGTCGACCAGCTTCCGCCAACGTTTGTATTCTTAGGAGACTTTAATGCCCATAATATTCTATGGGGTAGTCTCTTCATCTGCCCAAGGAGACGAGTAGCTGAAAGTGTATTACGATATGACACCACGTTTTTCCTGAATACGGTCGCAATGACCCATTTTTGCACAGCAACAGGGACATTCGCCACCATTTATTTGATAGTTTTCTCTGCTACTCTGACAGGCTCCGTCGAATGGGAAGTGGAAGACGATCACTGTCACTGTCTCCCTCTTTCTCAGTTAAAAAAAAAAAAAAAAGCGCGAGTGTAGTTGCAAGTTAAAATTTTTTGGAAAATTTTTAAAGGTGGTCAGGAAATTAATATGAGGCAGTTGGTACCCCACTTTTGAGGCAGGAGCATATTCACCTTTTTTGTGCTCTGACAGGAACACTTTTCCGCTCATTCCCTTCTTTCATCTATCAAAGCAGGACATGCCACTCATCTCTCTCATGTAAGAAGAAATTCATGGGCCAGTAAAATTTTGATAGTTTACTGATTTGAAAGGCAATGGCCTTGCCGCAGTGGTAACACCGGTTCTCGTGAGATCACCGAAATTAAGCGCTGTGCGGCGTGGTTGGCACTTGGCTGGGTGACCATCAGGCCGCCATGCGCTGTTGCTATTTTTCGGGGTGCACTCAGCCTCGTGATGCCAATTGAGGAGCTACTCGACCGAATAGTAGCGGCTTCGGTCAAGAATACCATCTTACGACTGAGAGAGCGGTGTGCTGACCCCACGCCCTTCCTATACGCATCGTCCACCGAGGATGACACGGCGGTCGGATGGTCCTGGTAGGCCACTCGTGGCCTGAATAGGGAGTGCTTTTTACTTATGTGAAACTGAAATGAACCAAAGCTAATTTTGCACCTCAGAACGTATTTCACACGCACAAAAGTTTTGCATCTGCTTCAGTACTACAACATGTGGTTCCCAGAAACCTTCTGATGATAAAGCAGAAACTTTATTTCATATTTCTCCGTGCTATATCACTTTATAAACTACATTTTCGCACGACGGCGAATTTTACCTGCGTATTTTACGCACACAAGTAGGGAACTTTGAACCTCTGTATCTCATAAATGTATAAAGATGTCAAGAAGAATTTCAAATTTGTTCGATGTTGGTATCTTAGGAATATCGTAAGGTTTCAGCCATTTGCTGCGCGTAGCTGTCTTGGAATTCGCACCTCGGTTTTGGTGTGAAGATATGATGCCTCCACTAGCCTCTTAAGGCCCACCGTAGGCCACATCAAATGCAAAAAGAATCAACCGATGTGCTCCATTGGTCAGCAATGAAATGAAATATCGTGTGGTTAGGGCCTCCCGTCGGGTAGATCGGTCTCCTGGTGCAAGTCTTTTTAGTTGACGCCACTTCGGCGATTTCCGTGTCGACGAGGATGAGATGATGATGAAGACAACACAGCACCCTGCCGGGAATCGAACTCAGGCCCCTTGGGAAGGCATTCCGCGGTACTGACCACTTTTTTTAGGCCACAGTCAAATCATCATGTAATATAAGCTGCAAACGGGAGAAAAAATTAATTATGATAACAGAATAATAGTAAAAAATGAAAAGAAGAAAAGAAAAAAAAACGAGAACACAGTCGACAAACCACCACCAAGCTCACAAAATATGTGTCAACAATTATTTTTATATGGGTGTTTTGTAATTTGTAATTTTTTGTTATTTTGTAACCAAAACCTCGCAAAGGAAGAAGCTTGCATTTACCTTCATTAAGTTTTGCACCTGAACTCTGACAAAAATCATCGATTACAACCTTCAGTCGAGGTACTTGAGCAGGATCGCGAAGTAGAACCATCACGTCATTCGCGTATGCACGAACAGCTATAGTCCCGCCGGAAAGCGACCAACCTGTTTCAGCTGGGAGGCTAGCATCCGAAGCAAGGGCTCCAGAGGCAACACAAACAAAGTCATGGGTAGCGGGACTCCTTGAGGCACTCCCCTACGGAAATTTATTGGGGGCGTCAGTCGGCCATTAACAACCACCGAAGCCGAAATACCCGTAAACAGATTTGAGAGCACTCGCCATGTGTCAACAGTGAAACCAACTGCCTCCAGAATCCGAAGTAGAAAGTCGTGATTAACACCATCAAATGCCTTATTGAAGTCTAGAGAAGCAAGGGCCCAAGGAACTGACTTTACAGCAGCAACGGAAACCTCGTCACGACACTCGACTATAGGGGTAAGAATGGTACGACCAGACCAGGTACGCAGCTTTGATGTTTTGCAACAGTCGTCTCCATCAGAGCCGACATCCTACTGTTAACTGCCCTCGCCACAGTCTTACAATCAAAGTTTAACAAAGTAAGTGGGCGAAAGCTATCAGGGGCAGCCGGTCCAGTGCGTTTTGGGATTAAAACCATTTTTCCCACTTTGAACGACTGTACTACTCTACCCTGCAACACTTCATTCAAAAGGGATGTAAAGGTAGCACCCAACATAGGCCAAAAGCGCACGTAAAATTCCTTACGAAGTCCATCTAGAAAATCTTCTAATGTGTGTGAAATATTATGGGACTTAACTGCTAAGGTCATCAGTCCCTGCGCTTACACTCTACATAACCTAAATTACCCTAAAGACAAACACACACACCCATGCCCGAGGGAGGACTCGAACCTTCGCCGGGACCAGCCGCATAGTCCCTGACTGCAACGCCTGAGACCGCTCGGCTAATCCCGCACGGCGTCCATCTAGACCCGGGGACTTTTGAGAAGGCGATCCCACAATAAGTTTGTAAACTTCCTTAGGCTGAAAGGCAACTAAGAGCGTTGAATTATGTGTAGGTGTAATTTTCGTATCCAAAATGCTGACAAGTTGGCCGTAAAAGGTTTCATTGGACTCATCGACGTCATAGATTTCTACAAAGTACTGGTGTAAGACATGCACTATATCGGCTTGCGCCATTACGGTACGGCCATCATTTGTCGTGAGACAATGAATACAAGAGCGTCGGCGACGGGTCTGATACCGAAGCAAATGACATGAGTCAGTTCTTCCGTCACCTATGAACGCTGCTTCGATCGGATTTTCAAACCTTCCATTTGCATTCTGTTCAAGGTCAACAATTTTGCTTTTACACGCCTAACATCCTCAATTCGCAGAGGGATATGATGCGAAGCAACATAAAGTTCACGCAGGTTGGAATTGTAATATTCATAACTTCTCCGAAAGTCTCGCGCTTTGGCAGCACAGAAAAGTATCAAAGTTTGCCTGAGCCTCGGTTTTGCTACCTGTGTCCACCAGTCAGGACTATTTACCGGTGGGTCGTAGAGTACGCTCCCACATGTCTCGCATCACGTCATCGAGATAGGGCTCAGCTAGGTGAGCGACGTTTAACATCCACGGAAGGCGAAACAATTTGGCTGGTTGCCGTTCAAGAGTGAGAGTTGTGGCCACAGCACAGTGATCCGTAAAGGAAGCTGGGATGACTTCAGCATTAAGAATACTATCGCTCAGGCAGTCTGATAAGTAAAACTTATCTAACCTGCTACAAGAAGTCGCAGTAAAGTGGGTAAATTTAACTACCGCCGGGTATTTACCTATCCAGGCGACTTTTAGGCGAAGGAGCGGGCCAATTCATGTAATTCACGAGAAAAATTAAAATTAGGAGATTGATCTGCAGGACGTAATACGCAGTTAAAATCACCACCCAACAGAATACCAGGAGGACTCTTAGGCAACAAATAAATAATATCCTCTTTATAAAAACGCGAGCGATCCGCTGCGCGACAAGTGCCAGAAGGGGCATATAAAGGAACGAAGATACGATTACAAAGTTGACAACCTATCCCCTTACCTGAACCCAACATTACCACCTTAACAATAGGAATGCCTTCGCGAAAGAATAAGGCGGTCCCCGTAGAATATTTGGGTGCTACATTAAAGATGATACAAAAACCAGGTAAGGAGAAATTGCAAAATAACACCTCCTGCAAGAAGACTATGCCCTCATACGAATCATAAATGAACCGACGCAGCGAAGCCAATCTAGTTCTGATTCCACAAGATTAATGTTAAGGAAAGGAACGTGTAGGCTTGGGTCATTGATCACAGCTGGACAGGGATGTACGGAACCTTCGAGTAGAATTAGGTAAACAGCTGAGAGTCAAGGTCCTTTACGGAATCCACAGAGGAATCAGACATCGGAGGACCAGAACCCCCGTCATCGCAACCTTTTTTTCTTAGATTTCTTACGTGTCACAGCACGTTCAGGTTGTATACTCTGATTTTGTCGGCTACGTGGGATGGCGGCCTCTGCAGGGGTCATAGGAACAGCTGCCTGCCCATCAGAACCAGGGTCATGTAATGCAGTTCCAGACACTAATGCAGAAGAATTCTGTTGAACTGCCAATGCAACAGGTGATACTTGGTCGCTAATTTTATTCTCCTCGGGAGTTGCTGTAGTCGGCAAATGCAGGAAACCGACGGCGGCTGAAGATGAAGGGGCAGGAGGACATTACATCGTCTCAGACTGTAACGGAGGACACAAAGACTAGGGGGGGGGCTCTGCTCCATCTCCATACACAGACAGCTCAGTAGGAGCCACTTCGCGAGCAGGAGGGATGCTGGGAATCACTTCTGCGCCACTCACCGTACCACGGACGGGAGATACCGTAGCATCTAGAGGAGCAGGGGATACAGTCGATGCGGAGGAGGTTGGCGCAGAAGGCACAGCGAAATCCTCACCATCACCATCCTGAGTGCGACGTCGCTTACTGGTCGCCGTTATAGGTTCTATCCTGGGGCCAATAGGATTCTGAACCGGTCGCGGAGGTAAAGGCGGATATTCATTGACACTATTATCAGAACTGACTGTTTGTTCATTATAATCCAAAGCAGAATTAGGCCCAACGGCGGGAGTGGAAGGAACAAGATCAGCAACCGTCAATTTGCGACGGTGCACTAATGACGGCTTTAATACAAAAACCTTCGGCGGACAATTAGACCGAACGTGTCCACTTTCATTACATAAGAAACAAGTTCCCTCTTGGCCGGTATACTTGACACGGACGCTGTAACCACACACTTATAAATGTGATGGAATATTGCGTTTGACATGCATTTCCACGGAACGAATTCCGCTATAACACTGTAATCTGTGTTGAGTAGGCCAGCGTTCACGACGGACGTTTTTCACGTTACCATATGGAGTCCTTATGTCCTTCAGAAAGTTGTCATCTACTTCCTTCCGGGGGGAGGTTGAACACTCGAGCCGGCCGCGGTGGTCTCGCGGTTAAGGCGCTCAGTCCGGAACCGCGCGACTGCTACGGTCGCAGGTTCGAATCCTGCCTCGGGCATGGATGTGTGTGATGTCCTTAGGTTAGTTAGGTTTAAGTAGTTCTAAGTTCTAGGGGACTGATGACCACAGTCGTTAAGTCCCATAGTGCTCAGAGCCTTGAACACTCGAACATTGGTATATTCGACTTCAGCATCTGCGAGAGACACCATACTAACGGAATTATCGCGATGCTTGAACGGGACTTGAGGGCCATGTCGCGACAGTAATCTTTCAACGTGAAGGGAATCCATAAATTTCACGTAAAACACGTACTCGTCTGCATCAAGATAAGCGGTGTGGACCTGATCAGAGTTCACATGCATTGAATCGACTAGCCAGTCGTGGCTTTCTAGAGACCCGGGCTGCACGTGTCCGTAGTTTTATCGAAAGTAAAGCTTTTCGTGGAACACACGTAGAAACCATCGTACACATAGCGGAGCGGCCGACGCCGCTGCAAGTAGACGAACAAAAACAGACAGTAAAGGCGGAACGGAGGCGCTACGACTCACTTCGGTAGACAGAACAACACTAATGAGGAAAACTCCACACAAGCGACGCTGCGGCAAATGAAATAAACAAGAACCCACCACCTCAGCACTCGAAGCGGAACTACCACTCAGTTGTCGGGGACGACTCCATTTAACTAAGGAGGAGGAAGTGTGTAATATTCATATTTTGACCCCATACTGTAGGATAGTAACACTAAGGTGACCCTTCACTGTGCATGAGAATCGTCACTAGCCAAGGGCTATTCAGAACTCTTCTGTTTTTAAATGCTGTTTAATTTGGATCGTAATAGGTAGCGCATAGTGTCTCACCCATTCTGAAACATAGTAATAAAATGAATTTCCCCTCTTGCTTCCCATTGTCTGTCACTCAACAATGTATGCTTGTGTCGTATTGTCATATGTCCTCATTCATTCTAAATTATAGGGGGTAGTCAGATGAAAAGATACATCTTAGAAGCTGAAGAAATGAATTAAAACTTGCGCAGGTGGGCTAGCCATAACACCACCACAAAATCATGGTTAACATACCTTCGTGGACTACTCTAGTCCGATGCCCTCCCTAACACTAATTTAAATTCACGTCTTCACCTTATTTTTCCCTTCTTAGGTCGGCCGGTGTGGCCGAGCGGTTCTAGGCGCTACAGCTTGGAACCGCGCGACCCCTACAGTCGCAGGTTCGAATCCTGCCTTGGGCATGGGTGTGTGTGCTGTCCTTAGGTTAGTTAGGTTTAAGTAGTTCTAAGTTCTAGGGGACTGATGACCTCAGAAGTTAAGTCCCATAGTGCTCAGAGCCATTTGAACCATTTCCCCTTCTTAGATCGTCACTATTTTACTTAATTTCTTTGGCTTCTATCACTATCACAGATGAGACTCAAATGTGTCAAGGAAAATTTAATTATATCAGACCTATAGATCACCTACGCCTGAGGTACAGGCATGATTTCCCCATTACGTCCAACGCTGGGATGCTGCTCCAATACCGTAGAGCTTTGGTAATAGTGACGACCTAAGCTCAAGATGTGATTGAAGTTTGTGTTAGGGAGGAAACTGGATTACGATAGTCCCTGCAGCTGTATTAACGGTACTGCTGCGGTTGCGTAATGTCTAGCCCGCCAGCCTACTAGGCAAGAGAACCTGGGTTCAAGTTCTGGCCGTGGTACAAATTTTAATTCACTTCTGTAGCTTCTATTGTCATCTTAGGTAAAAATGAGACTCAAATGTCTCGAGGAAAATTTAATTATATCAGGAAACGAGACAGATGGGCAAAAGATAAGTATACTGTTTATTATTTCGAAAGTAATTGACATAACAACTAGTACATTAATCACACTTTGAGACAAAATGGCTAATGCCAACAGAAAAATTTCTTTGCCATTTCCTAGAAATCATGATTGTACCCAGGCATTCATCCTATCATCTGAAGCAAAGTAACGGCCAAAAATGCTTCCTTAGGATCAAAAAAAAAAAAAAAAAAAAATGGAAATTGCGTGGCGGGAGACCGAGAGTGTATGGGGGACGTGTAAGGGCTTCCCAGCGAAACATCTATACCGTAGTCGAAACAATCAATTACGTCTCGATTTCTCTATATTCACTTTAAAGAAACACATTAGTGGCCATCGATTTGCTTTAGACGGAGAGGTGTACACCTGAGTACAATCACAGTTGCGTAGGCAGCTGGAAACATTTTTCCATGAAGGCACTGATTGTCTTGTCTCACAGAAGAATAAGTTTATTAAAAGCTATGACGATTGCTTTTCAAATAATAAAGAGTTTACTTTCTTATTCCATCGGTATCATTTTCATTTGACATCATCATAGAATTTTAGGGGGAATAAAAGAAACTGATTTAATAAGACCATTACATTTTCTATATCTAACCTGCCTTTTACCTAGTGATAATATAAATGACTAATAATGAAACACCCAGTGCATGGGAGCGAGTAGTAGGCGAATGCCAACGCCCGTCTCGTTTTGCACAGTTGCTGTCATTAGTGTGGAGTGGAAATTGCTAGCATTAAAACCACAGACGTCAGCGCCTATCTCCAAAATGAGGCCATAGGAGTGCCTACTGTCTACAGCAAAATGGCAGCATCAAAATGGGGCAACTGAAGTAGCAGTGCTATGCTGCATGATGGGCACAGGTATTTCGAACCATACCAGTAATTGCGCAAGGTTCCAAATTGGCTACGGAAATCGGCAAAATGCATGAATGTCCTCATCGTCATGAAGGATAGGGTAGTAATCGGAGAAAAAGTAAAGGTAAGTAGAAACAGTGGAAAACATAGAGTACATAATGAGTATGATGAGTGTAACCGGTACGCAGAGATGACGACAGCAAAGGATAAATACAAACAGTAGATGTCTGTCATTAACCCTGCCGAAATATTGGTACCGGTAAAATACTATTATAGCATTTTCGTTCGGCTTTCTGCCACCGCCGATCTGTTGCGCTCACAGAGACTAACACTCGGGCCACGTTAGGTGTGTGTTGATGGATCTTCTAGCCCTTACCTGCTTAAAGCAATCCGCAGCGCAGGTGACCTCGTAAAGCGCCTGTTGCGTGTACTATATCGACGGTATCTTTAGTACCGCCAGGCAGATGTCTGATTTTATCACTGCTGTAATAGACTGACTCGATGCCCACTCGACGAATAATTTAACTCAGCCAGTGCTAGTCTCATGTTACCTAGCCTCTTTCTCGTTGTGGGGAAGTATTACGTCTTCCTGTCTACCTCTCTCACCCTAATGATCGACCTGCCTATGTCAAATAATTCATCTTCTAAGCTGTGCGCATCGCTGATGCGCACTTGTGAGTGCTAGAATTCTTCTGTTCTGTCCGCCGGATACACTTCATTATTTTTACTCCCGTGAATGGATTTCCCAAAGAGTCTGAAGCTATTCCAACATCATTACCTAGGAAAATTGACGCAGCATCCCGTTCATCATCTTTCTCCCCAAATTATTATATTTCTTTTTTCTGATCGACTTACTCATATAGTACTGATACGTCAGGCCAGCTGTGTTGTGTTTGAAGGAAACAAAAAGAGATGAACGATATGAGGTCATTGGAGACGCAGTACGAGCTCGGATAGGGTAGGGAGGAGGAAGGAATTCGTCATTTTCCAAGGGACCACCCTGATATTTCCCGGAGCGGTTTTAGGAAACCATGAACAAAAACATAGCTCTGGATGCCCTGATCACGGTAGATCCCGCTCCTTCTAACCCAAGACTAATGTCTTAACCACTGCGCCGTTTCGCTTAACACCAGGAAATTATATGTTTGCAAAGAGCAACTGCAACAGGAGCGACGCAGAAAGTGACAGTATTTACAAATACAATATAAAAATAAAACAATGTGGAGAATACAGTAAAAAAACTAACAAAAATAAAAGAGATTTTATTAAGTTAAAAACGTTAATCTTATATTAGTAGACACGCTTGTGGCAGCGCTCGAGGTCTGCCGAATAACAAGTGTACCTACATCCAGACATATTGTTACCTCACTATTTTACAATTCCCGACTGGTATGAGAGAGCGTCAGCAATCCTCGACTCTATGCGTACCGTTGTGGGTTGCCATTACATATTCTTTTTACTTTATTCTTATTTAATTTTTTTACAGTTCTTCCTAATTATTTTCATTCGTCTGATTTTATTTTGATATTTGTAGTACCCACTAAATCTTAGACTGCAAGCTAAGCAGTTGCTTTTTAGATTTAAAACTGTTTGCAACTCTATCTGCATTCTCTCCCTACCGGGAGATCGGGACAACTGAAAATGACATGATCAAAGGAATCTTCCTCTCCACTTTCACAGATTGGTGGGTCCGTACGTCCTACTCCACGTAGATACTTGAGATCAGGGTGATGACCTGTTGATAGATGCACCATACCTTGAGTAACAACAATCTCGTATTCATAATGCTTGGGAATGTGCTATAACCCGCCTTGCAGTGCGTCTAATGTCCTAGTGAGACGACCACTCATCTAATTTCCAGGGTCATAAGGTTCTCTTATTAGAAATATGACCTTCTGTGGCCTCATACACTCGATCATATTGCTCATGCCCCAACCAGTACAACGCTGCCATGTAGCGTACCACGAATTCCATCGGACATATCCCGACCTTCAAAAATAAAACCTTAACAGGTTAGGCACCGTTGAACGTCAGGATGCTCCGCTGCATTCGTCCGCAGTATTGTTCTGTAGCTCTCCAGTCGAAGGCGATGCGTCCAGACGCTGTCAGCGGAGCCCACAATATCGCTCAGGATAGCGTCATGATACTACCTCACAACACGTAGTGGCAACTTATAGTTGGCTATCCTTTTCTCATCTAGAAGAATTCCTAGATACCTGCAAACAGTGCTGCTTTCTACGGGACTCTATCAAGCCTCAGTGGAGGATTTCTAGCGATAGAAAGTAGAAAGTCTTCCCTTCAGAAGTACGCATACGGTTTCATGGGCAGCTACAGACAGTTCGTTCCCACTCAACAGCGCTACATCTGAACAACCACATCATTCGTCTTTTTCCGAAGTCCCTCCCTGGAATCCAGATCTACTACTACAGTCCCTAGATAATAGACTGAAACGTCCGCCATGTTTTCCCCAACTCTGTCGATTCGGGAATGTTTACCTTGTGGGTGGTTAACCTCTTCACGCAGCTTTTTACGATATTTCTTATACAATATTTCATATTGCTTGTATGTAGTGTACCGAACAATAATTAATGTGTATACAGATATTTAGAATGCCCTTTCCAATTAACAGAAAAGTTGAAATGTAATGTTACGCAGCTGCAGAAACGTATGCTTGGAACTTGCGTGGTAGCTTGTAAATATTAAACGTAATGAGTTGAACTCGGTAGCAATGCCTTCAAGTATGGGTGTTACGCAGTAACAGCCAGTGCCTATTTATTAGTTTTTGCCTGTATGCAGGCACTTACAAAAGTGATGTTTATTTCTTGATTGTAAGTGGGTACTGTGAAGGAGTGCGTCATTTTCAATGTACAGAGGGGAGTGGGGGGGGGGGGGGAAGAACAATTTTATGTTTCAGGTTTCACAACTATTTTAGACAATTTTACTAGCAAAGTTTCTTTTACAACGCATTAGCTATACAGAAATCAGAATCCTCACATGTTCATGCAGAAAGCGAGCAGGGTCTTTACTGAGTATCAAAGAGCAATAATAATACGCCGTAACAGTAGCATTATTGAAAATGTAATCCCGGGGATTAAGTACTCAGTATCCCTTTCCATAACGTGAATCTAACCACAATAAAACGTGAAAGATCGTATCATAACGAAGCCCCTAGGATAGTACCATGCATGAACTCAATT
This sequence comes from Schistocerca serialis cubense, assembly GCF_023864345.2. Lineage (NCBI taxonomy): Eukaryota > Metazoa > Arthropoda > Insecta > Orthoptera > Acrididae > Schistocerca > Schistocerca serialis. The sequence goes on from NC_064639.1 coordinate 642,732,562, forward strand.
CTAGGATTATATTCATATAGGCCTATTACCCAAACCTAAAATTTCATGGTACTATTCATTCACTAGATTAAATTACTTCTTGCTCAGCAGTGAGGTCTGAGTAACACCACCCCCCTCTTCCATACACAACTGTGAATCCTGTGGATCTATAATTCGCGTCGCTGTTATAAGTCTTTATGATTAACGTTACAAAAATAAGAGAGAAAATTTGTTGCTTGTTGAGTTGTGATCAAAACTTTTTTCTTTGAAGGTTATGTTACTTGTACAGGTCTCCTCACAATGACCAATCCATTATAAAAATATCTTATTATCAATCGTCCCTTCGTACGCGTGTAAGAAATGTGATTAAGTGTTATTCATTTTGTATATTCACTTTTGCGATAACTACGTATAAATACGTCACAGAAAATATTCCTCTCCAATTTATCAAAGTTTTTAAACGGGGAAAGAAACGTCATCGTACCCAATTGGTTTCATGTTTATAACAACTTTTACTAATACGGACTTATAGCACACAATTGAGCTCCAGATCCTGGTTCCCTGTTAACTCTGTGGAAATTTATGGACCATCTTTTTCTTCGGTCGGTTCATTTGCAGATTTAGACATGCGAAAATATTTTTTGCAATGGTTAGTGTAGTTGGCAACTGAGCATCTATCCATACTTACGAGGAATTCTTTAGTACATTTAATTACAAATCTTCAGTCGCATTGCGACTCATATGAGGGGGTTAAGGCCAAAGTGGTGTAAGTCATGTTTCATGCATTTTGAGAAACAGGAGGTTTTGTGAGAAGCATTATAATAAATTCCACAAGAAATCAATACCACTTTTTTTGTGTTTAACATCACAGGAAGGTGTCATTGTTTCAATGTGTTCATAACTGAAAACGGTTTAATACAAAATTACGTGTCTTTTGAAGGGCCCAAATGACTTACACCATATTGCCTTTAACCAATCTTTTATTTGCAGTAAATTTAAATAAAACAAATGACAAATGATATATTTCAGAAATAACTAAGAGCAGTACAACGAAATATCCTTTCTTAGCTATGACAATGTTCGGTCACGTTCAGTGTCAACAACATCCAGTGGGCCTGCATCATCTACTGTTGCTTCAGCTGCTGTAAGTCCCTGGAAGTAAGCATGGTTGATGGGTGGAATGTATGGTAGAATATCTTGCGTGTCTCTTTTCTTTTCCTTGGTTACAGGTCTTGGTCCATGGTATAGGTTTTCCATAGCAATACGTCGAAGTGAAACTGGCCTTCCTGGTTTGGCTGGCTTTAGACTTAGAGCGGAGAATGGAAAATCCTCATTAGGAGTCTCCTTGTAATAGAGCATAAAAGGTTCGTTCTTCAGTAAACGAATCCACTGCATATTAAGCCACGACACTGGTTTCTTAGCGACATTTTGTTTTCTCCTTGCAATAGCTTGTTCAAAATTCTTCATAGACTTGAAGTCTTTACGTGACATTTGCGTAACAATAAAAGCTTTCTTTCTTCTTGATTTTGCGATTATGGAGCAGCAATCAGCAGGAACATAAACTGTTGTTCCTCTTGCATAGGATTCTACAGATCCAAAATCTGAATCATTAGGGAGATAGGAGTGGCCACTAACCATAAATTTATGGTCCATAATGTCGATGTTAACACTGGTGTGAAGCAATTTCATGAGACACAATGCAAATTTCAAATTCCTATTTTGCCCTGTACAAGTGTCACTATACATGACAACATGTTTTGAAGCTGAAGCTCTTGTAGTAATATGTTTTGTAACACAAGAACCTATTTCTTCTGACCCACGTGAGGCCATTGTCTCGTACCATGTGTACATAAAGCCAATATCAGTTGACAGCTCATGACAGCCAAGATTGTATAAGTACATGTTTCTTTTATAATAGGCCACAGAAGTGGTCAGTTTGGTGAATGGTAGAGCTTTCTGCCAGTCAAAAGTGAAGGCATAATACAATTTATCTTTCTGTGACTTTTCTTTATCTAATTTCATGGATGTTCTAGCAGCCTCCGCCTTTCGAAGATGAAGTTCGTGTTGTACTTCCACGTTCTTTCTTTCTGTTGCAACTTCTAAAGTGGACATCTGTATTTTGTACTTGTCACACTTCACACAGGTATCTTTACGTGGAGCATGAAAGTGCAAGTTGAAGTCATGACTGAAACATCTGCGATAAATGGGCTCTTTAACAGGTAAGATTTTTTTCTCTTTGCAGTATTCTCTGTATAACTTATACATAAGATGTACATTAAGGTCAGGGGACAAATATTTTCTGGTTGGATTTTGAGCTCTTGTATAATGAGACTGGTATGAGGGGAATGATGAAATATGCTTCTGGACAATATCCATTCTTTCATCAGAGATTTTGTTCACGGGTATCCCGCTTCCTCGATTGTCCGATCCTGGTTGCTCTCCCATTTTCAACTTTTGTACAGCTCTGGTCATCCGCACATCTTATATTTGGAATGTTTGAAGGAAATATTTTTTGCATACTTTAACACTAGTTCCATCAACTTGAATATAAAATTGATTGCTGGTTGACTTTGGCAATCTTGACCCATCTCTAGGACGCCTGTGTTGAGGACTTATTTAATTAATTAACCCACATAGAAAAGCATTCTGACAGGAAAAAGAACCTATATTCCAAAATGTTTCGAATGAACTTCTGCGTGGCACTTCTGATATCTTATCTATACATTTTAATCTGCAGTTACAATTTATGTTTGAGAACGTCTTTTCAGGAAACTTTCTCCCTTCCTTAGTTTCATATGCATGACCCAAATTTCTTTTTTTCTTTCTTTCCTGCTTCGTACTCCCCCTTTTTTGCCTCTTTCTACTTCGATTTGGTAATTCATGTTATTTCCACTTCTTCCTCTGCAACCAAACAAACACGCATAATTATTTTCCGAATGTTATGCTACGACGTTATTAGGTTGTGTTATTATTTTTACGAATTGTTTTGCAGAAATTATGCTACATCGTTTAGCTCGCGCACCACGTTTGCTATTATTTTCAGTGAAATTACGTTTATAGGCCAGTAATTGTTAAACTTCAAAGACCTGATAATGTGTTACTAACGTAATGGGCCAAATGATAGACTACGTGAGTTAAACTTACCTGAAGAACCAAACATTTCATTCTCTGAAGGATCATAATCATAACTAGATCCTGCATTTTTGCAGTATACTGGGTTCACTACTTGTGTCTTCATAAAATTGAGGATCCATCTTCACCAAAACACGTAAACTACACAGTACGAAAGCACACCTTAGAAGAACTTAGAGGAATAATGGCGTAAGTCAGACTTGCACCGCAATGCCTTTATACAAAGCGGCCGTTTCATTCACAAGTGAAATTGCTAACGCCATCTATGGGGGTAAGAACAAAACTGTGAGCTACACCATTCTTCCATTTAACAGAGCTATATTTCAAAATTGTATTGCAGCACTTAAGTCAATAATTTTAAAAACGTGACTTACACCATTTCGACTTTAACCCCGTCATATGTGAACAACTACGAATACCCTATAATTTCGGAAAAACATGGCAGACAGGTCAGTTCGAATGAAGGAGTCTTAGCTACTACTAGGACGTCATCCGTGTTTGCAACAACACCTACTGCAGTATCTACCCCGTGTACCAGACGGCCCTCAGGGGCTCAGCATTTGTATTCTGAGTCTGAGTGGACTTCTATTTCCCTCGCTGCTCTTGAGATCAGGAGGGATCCTTCAAAGTTTTCTCTTCCACCTCCCAGGGAAAAGGCTGGGTATCTGGTAGGTACTAACAGCCTGTAAAGGAAGAGGGCTCATGTAGCCAATCCTCCTGATTCTGGGCTTATCCAGAGTGATAGTACTTATTGTAACAGAACACATGCAGCTGGCGAGAATGTTTTTTTTCACAGTGGAGTGGAAAGAGGGTAGATTCGAAAAGGTTTCGCCCATCTATATACGAAAGGGCTTAGAGGGAACCTGTGGCCCCTTAAACTCAGTCCAGCGCTTGCGAAATGGAACGCTGCTAGTGGAAACTTCTAATTCCCAACAAGTAGTTAACCTCGAAAAAGCTAAATGTCTTGGTGAGTATGCAGCAGAGACAGAACTGCACAACAGCTTGAACTACAGCAAAGGTGTTGAGACCTCCAGGGATATCATTGACATTCCCAGAGAAGAAGTGAAGAATAAGTGGGCCCAAAAAGGCATTGTTAACCTACAAAATATAATGAAAAGGGTGGATATCGATCTAGTGAAACAGGACTCTTTTGTACTTACATTGAATAGCATCAAGGCAGATCTCCATTGCCTCAGTGTACAACAACATTTCCCGCACCCATTTTGCAGTTTTAAGTACCAGAGCTTCGGACAGACTACTGTCGGATGTTAGGGAGAAGCCACTTGTGGGGAGGCCGCCCATGAAGACGTTGGTTGTTTATCTCCTGCGAAGGGTGTCAACCACTCTGGGGATCACCCTATCTCGACAAGGGACCACAGTGTCTACCTTGAATAAAGGAAGATACAGGAAATAAAAACCACTAATGTCGTATGGAGAGGTCAGAAAGATCTTTAACACCATGCAGTCCCCAATGTTCGCTACCTTCTTTGCATCTGTCAGTCCATGCTGCTACACAAATGGAAGGTGCCACTGTCGCACTAGTATCTGTGACTGCCAGTGCACTTGTTCTGCTGCAGCTATTTTGAAGCCCATACCTAAACCCAGGACTTTGGACAAGGCTGTGGTTACCACTGTTGCTTATCTCCCTGCCCCTCCAAAGTTCAGCATGGTCTGCCGCCCAGTGATGCTACTTCCACAGCCACAGTTGTGGCCCGAAGCCCACTCAGAGCAAAAAAGCCAAGACAAAGCGTCAACTACTGACAGAGTTGGGAAGTCTACTGTCTGAAAATGTCGAACTCATTCTCCCTGACATATCTCTTGATTTTTCCTCAGAGCTAATGGACCTCAGTGTCGAACTGGGGCAATCATCTCGCCCCAAAACTGGGCCTCCTCATACGGTGGGCTCCCCTCCCAGGTGGAAAGACAAGGTGAAAGTGCAAAGTCCCGTGATAAATTGCTTCCATCATTCAGGGGAACGTTAATGGGAACAAATGGGGGAACTGAAACTCCTCGCACAGTAACGCCCAATGGGCATGTGGTGACAGGAAATGCATTTTAAAGCGTCTGATGCCCCTGTCCATGGGGCTATACAGTCTATCACAAGGATGACCTGGCTGGGAAAGGTCTGGTGGTGAGGGGTTGCTGTGTTTGTAAATAAAATAATGCACACCACTCCTGTGTTCTCCCCCTGGCTACTGACCTGGAAGCAGTTGCAGCTGAAATTCACACTTGTGAGAGGATCACAGTTGGCTCAGTGTATTTTCCCCTGTCTGATGCAGCAGACTCTCAGGCTGTCACAGATCTTATGGAACAAGTTCCCTCCCCATTTCTTCTCGTAGGAGGTTTCAATGTTCATCATGTCTTGTGGGGCTCTACTTCCACTTGCCCTCAGGGATTTGTTTTGGAGGGTTCATGACATCCCAAGAGCTGTGCATCCTACACACTGGTACTCTCACTCTTATCTGTGCTGCTACTTGCTCATTCACAGCCATCAAACTATCTCTCTGCTCACCAGACCTTGCAGGCACTGTTCAGTGGGAGGTCGTTGATGACCTTCATTCCAACAATCACTTCATCTCCTCATTAACCTACTGGATGGAGGATTGCTTTAACAGAAACTAACAAAGTGGATCGTCAGCGGGACTAACTGGCTACTCTTCAGCCATCTGGCTGTGTTCGAACACCACAACAGTGTCCAGGAATTGGTAGACCACATCACACGAGTGATCCATCATGCTGCTGACTTACCCATCCCAAAGTCCTCAGGTCATCTTAGGAGGCAACCTGTACTTGGCAGATTGCTGAGTGCCAGTCAGAGATCTGGGATAGGCGTGCAATACTTCGACGGTTTAAATGCCACCCAACTGCAGATAATCTCACAGCCTGTCAAGTCGTGAGAGCCAAAGCTCGACGCTTAGTTAAGGAAAGCAAGAAAAGGTTACGGCAAGCGTTCCTGGACTCTGTCAATTGTTCCACTTGTTCTACGGAAGTATGGGAAGCCATCCAGACGATTTCCGGTAGGTGCAGTCGTTTACCAATGGCAACAGTCTTGAAACAGGGGGTCTCCAAGCAATACCCAGGGACATAGCTCCGACGCAGGCAGAGCATTTTGTAACAACTGTTGCCCATTACAGCCAGGATCCGACGTTTCGCCACTACCGTGTGACTGTAGAGGGCAGCAAGTTGGACTTTAGATCCAACAGTTCTGAGTCCTACAACTGCCCTTTCTCCCTGTGGGGGATGGAATCGTCCCTGTCTGAGACACATGACACTGTACCCAGTCACGAATCTGGAACTGCATGCTTCGATATTTGCCACCAGAACCGAGGGAAATCCTACTCGAATGTTTTAGTCTCATATGGCAGACAGGTCACTTCTCCAACACTGCGGCGAAAAAAATTTTGAAGCCTTTCTTCACACCACGAAGGGACTGCACGTGCCCCTGTAGTTATCAGAGTATCGCCTTAATGATCTGTCTGGAAATACCCTGTAGTGAGTGGTTCACCATCGTCTGGTCTGTTTGTTAGAGACCAGAAAACCCCTTAGCCACTCTCATTGAAGATTCCTAAGATTTTGGTCCACAGTCGACAAACTGACCCTTCTAGGGGCGGCCATTCACTAGTCTTTCCTATGTTAACGTCAGTGTATTCACATATTTTTTTATATCAGTATGGCGACTGACACTATTTGGAGACAGTATTCTCGCGAAACTGCATCAATGAGGCTTTCGTGGCCACCTCCCCACCTTCCTTCGGTCTTTCTTATCTCAGTGGTTTTTTAGGACTCATGTTGGTACCATGTTGTCGGATCGTCTTGAGCAGGAGAATGGCGTCCCTCAGTGCAGTGTTTTAAGTGTTACCCTCTTTGCCACAACCATAAACAGTATTACGTCGAGTACTCCTTATTTGTGGAGGATTTTTCTGGTTTCTGTTCCTCCTCCAGTGTTGCAACAGAGAGCAGTCAGTTGCAACATACATTATGGAGATTAGAGGAGCCGGCTGCAAAGATGGGTTTTCCGTTTTTTGTAAATAAGTGTGTAAGTGTTCATTTTAATAGTGCTCGTCGCCGAGCGGAGTAGCTTCGCGGTCTCGGAAAGCTATTTCACGGATTGCGCGGCCCCTACCGCCGGAGGTTCGAGTCCTTACTCGGGAATATATATGTTCATAAATTTTATTTAAAAAATTGTTCTCGTCTTGTTTTTAATTTACCTGACTTTCATATGAGTGGCACAATGCTACATTTTAAAGATTCAGGAAGGTTTTTGAGCCTCATTGTTGACTCCAATTTTTGTGGTGGCTATACCTGAGAGACGTGAAAGCCAGATCCTTCAAGGCACTGAACATCAAAAGTGCCTTAGCCAAAGGTCCTGCGTACCGGAGAGGGTACGTCTGCTCCACTTTCATAGGGCTTTCATGCATTCACAGCTGGACTATGGGTACACAGTGAATCGATCGGCGGGGCCTTCTTATTTGAACAGCACTGACGAGGAATTCGGCTGGCTACGGGTGCTTATAGGACCAGTGCTGAGGCCAGGGAACTGCCATTCGCCATCCAACAGTAGCTCCTCACGGTGCGTCAGTCTGTAAGTTCCTCGCAGCTCCAACGTCACCCACATACTGTACTGTTGCTTGTCTGCCTCTGACTGTCTTTTCTCCAACGGTCCAAGAGCCATAATGCCCTTTGGGATCCGCGTGCAGCGTATGCCGGAGTCATTCGGTGTGGAAGGCGTACAACCTCAAGTATAGGGTTTCAATCGTCTGCCGCCCTGGTTACTGCAGAGGCCCAGAGTAAGTTTAGATTTGGTACAGTGTAGGAGAGATTGCGCACCTGCTTCTGTTTTCATGTAATATATTCTGACATTTTATGTGGGCGCCATAACAATGTAGCTGTTTTTACGAATGGGTCTGAACAGGGAGACTCAGCTGGTTGCTCTGTTGTTTTCCCGGATCGTGTCCTCAAGATCCGACAGCCTCAAGACTTGATTATCTTTGGTGCTGAATTGTATGCGATCTCGTAGGAAATGAAGCACATGCGAAATTCCTTGTCTGTTCCGATTCTCTGGGAACCATTCACCCTCTACAACGTTCTTATCCAGCAGATCGAGTAGTCCAGAATGTCGAGAATGCCCTCCAGAAACTACAGCGATTGGGGAAGGAGGTGTCTTTCTGCTGCACATGGGTATTCCAGGGAACGTGAGGTCTCACCTGGCAGCCAAGGAGGCGTGTCACGATCCATAGCTATTTCAGTGTGCTACCTCCCTGCCTGCTATAGCTCCGCTATTGAGCTCCACTATCTTGTGTCGGTGGGAGGATCAGTAGCTGGAAATCGCAAGACAACAAGCTCCATCTAGTAAAGCCCACAATGTGGACTCCCAGCCTTTTAAACGGGACGAGGCCCTCCTTAATCGCCTTTGCAAAGACTACAGCTCTACGGCGCAAGGTTTCTTATTCTGATGAGAGGACCCTTCAATGTCTTGTGCTTGTGGCGAACAGATCACTTTGTGCAACGTTTTATTGGACTGTGTTTTTTTTCTAACCAGCGGGCAGCTGGCGGATTTGCAAACGGATCTGCCCACTATTTTAAGTATCGTTCAAATGATTGGGCTTCGATTTTTAGAGGTTTGTGAATTGTTCAGTATTTTTCCCAATATTTAGGAGAGATGGTTTTAATGTATTAACAGGGTGACTGGCTTCTTGTTGTTGAGGTCTTCAATCCAGAGACTGGTTGGATGCAGCTCTCCGTACTACTCTATCCTGTGCAAGATTCTTCATCTCCAAGCAGCTAATGGAACCTAAATCCTTCTGAATCTGTTTAGTGTCTTCATTTCTTGGTCGTCCTCTACGATTTTTACCTTCCACGCTTCCCTCCAATACTAAATTGATAATCCTTTGATGCTTCAGAACGTGTCCTACCAACCGATCCATTCTTCTAGACAAGTTGTGGCACAAATTCCTCTTCTCCCCAATTCTAGTCAGTACCTCATCACGAACTAAAAAGAACTTGCAATACGGCGGCCGAACTTCCCCTCAAGCCCAACAATACCATACAATCATTTCATTTAAGTTACGTGATCTACCCATCTAATCTTCAGCATTCTTCTGTAGCACCATATTTCGAAAGCTTCTATTCTCTTCTTCTCCAAACTATTTATCGTCCATGTTTCACTGCCACGCATGACTACACTCCATACAAGTACTTTGAGAAAAGACTTCCTGACATTTAAATCTATACTCGATGTTAACACATTTTTCTCCCTCAGAAACGCTTTCCTTCCCACAGGCAGTCTACATTTTATACCCTCTCTACTTCGACCATCATCAGTTATTTTGCTCCCCAAACAGCAAAACTCATCTACTACTTTAAATGTCTTATTTTCTAATCTAATTCTCTCAGCATCACCTGATTTAATTCAACTACATTCCATTACCCTCGTTATACTCCTGCTGATGTGCCTGGCTTACCCTTTTTTTTCTTTTTTTGGAAGTAGCCAGCCAGTGATAACTGCGTGTGCCTTTTTTTTATATCCCTTATCGTTTTACTTGCGTTTTTTCATCTCATGTATAGCTACTTTTAGTCTTTCTCCGTTGATTTAGAGCATGTGCGGTAGAGTGATTGTGTGGTCGATTCGAGTGTATGTGTATGGAACAATTACCGAGCTTTGAGCTACATTTATTTGCTTTAATGAGTATAAGGGCGCTGATAATCATGCCGTTGAGCGCCCGTAAGCTCCAAATACACACACACACACACACACACACGCTCACACACACACACACATACACAGGTAACAGTGGTTCGATACTAAAATCCCAGAACAATGGACGTCTTATGGCGGATTAGGACAGCCTTTGTAACCATAGGAATATCGAATATCATTTCATGGGTGACGCTGAGTGAGGTGGTGAACCCACAGATGCTGTAGCGTTCAATTACTCGTTGCGCCACTCAGATTTACATTTATAATGTTTTCCCTTAACTTCATAAGCTGAATGCCAGGATGATTCTTTTGAAAAGGACACTGTCGATTCCCTCCCACGTCCTCAGTCTGTCGCAGCTCGTGGACTGTTAATAATTACCCCGTCGAGACAATGTAACGTTATACCATCTATTATCCTTCGATTCAGGTATTATTAATTTTAATTTTTTATTTTTGATTAAACCACTTTTTGATGATAGAATCATAATCGCTTTGAAGGCGGGAACCGGTTATGACTATATCATAAAAGAGTGACAGAGTTAAAAATAAGAAAAAATAACAATACCTGACATTAAGTAAATCACCGTCTCCGCAAACGGAATGTCGTTTTTACCAAAGTCTTTTGTTTTCCTGGTTGATGCAAGCTTTGTCAAATTAGCCATACGTATTTTGCATCATACAGAGTATTAGTAGGCAATATGGTGCCTATTATTTTATTTTTGTACGTAAGCTTATTTCGGCTTTATTCCCGTCATCAGTACATCTGCAAAAAATCTCATTTATTTGCATTTTCATGATACATAATTTACAAAGGTCTTTTACGTTGGATGATGTTCTCATGTCCTGGCCTTGTGAAAGGTCATATTTCAACCATGAGGGAACTGTTCCTTCTGTCCGCAGTCGTTGAATGTAAAATTTTTCAGTAACGTTCATAAGTTTTCGACGATTTTATGTTGCACATATACTGAGAGTCGTACAAATTCACGTCTGACAGCCAGCTGTTTACTGAAATAGATTTATGTTGTTGCGTTTCAGGTATGTATGGAACTGTTATTGATGTGTTTGTAATTTCTGCCGTTTTAGTTATCCGTTATATCTACATAAAATTTCAATAATTTTTTTCTGTATGTGCTTGAAATCTGTGTGTTCATTTAGTATATCGCGAGGATGATCCTTAGTGGTTATGTTTATTTTAAGTTCCTCCAAAATATTCATGACTGGACCTTTTGGGATTTTGTTCATGATTTGTGGTCCGTTTTCAATGTTGCCAACTTCGCGTTTTTTGCATTTGAGGTTTGTAAAGAAGGCGGGTTGGTTTTTATTTGTTTCTCTCGTGTGTTTGCTGAACCTGACGATGAAATTTCTTCCAGTCTGTCCTATACAAAATTTTGTGCAGTTGTTGAAGTTAATTGTGTAAAATCAGGGTTGAAGCGTTTCGGGAGTGTGGCTTCTCCTGAACGTAGTTTTGTACTAATATAATTTGTTGTTATGAAGGGTAATTTCACGTTTGCATTTCTTTTGGAAGGGCGTTTATTTTATCGGATAGTTTCTGTAGGATAAGATAAGATACAAAACACAATCTTGGTAAAGGCAGAGTGGGTTCTATGGTATTGTCAGCTGACTGGGAGATACCAAGGCGTTGTTTAGCCGTCTAGTCGGACAGAGTTTCTTTCCGCGTCGCGTGCGCATACATACAATGTACCAGAATTGTGTCTTGTACATCTGTTGAGTCTAACGGATATGTACGTGAAGTATGACATCGTATTTGTGTTGTAAGACGATGAGATAAGGGAAAGGGGAAATCCAGTCCAGACACATAGGATACTTCCTAAAATGAATACAATGTCTAAATCTAAATTTATCGCTGAAATAATTATTTCCAGTACTATACGAAACTACCACACCATATGAAATATAGTAGCAAGAGGGACGCCATGTTTAACGTGCCGGTACTACGGACGGGGATCATCATCAACAGTGTCACATGCGTTCACACTATGAGATACTCGTGAGAGGTTTGGAAATTAATCCTGGACATTGGTCCAAAGACCTATGACTACGAACCTTACGCCACCACCACTTCTAGGCGGTCAAATATTGGTGAAGGAAATTTCCATTGGCACCAGGATTTGAACCGCACGGATGTGTGTTAGGACAGGGATCAACACTCGATCATTATCAACTAATTAGTGTTAGAACATTTAATATTTGCCGAATATTTCATATGGTGTGGTAGTTTCGTATAGTACTAGAAATAATTACTCCAGCGATAAATTTAAGAAGTATCATCATAATTAGCCGGTTAACTCACTGTGAAACAAAACAAGCGCTGTATCGTGTGTGAGATACAGAGGTGAGTGAGTATGCCGGTACTTACCCCAGTTCACTATTAGTAGCGCCACCTCACCATAACGCGTCTGCGCGTAACGCACAATTATTGCAATTAAGTATAAAATTAAAAGACAAATTTTACGTTCAAAACTTTGTTATCATATATTTTATTGAAATAACTTTTCAAATATCAACTGTTAATGTACATAGACTTGATAGTTTTTGTATAAATGCAGTTTTAAGAAAAACTTTAATGGCGCAAAAGAATAAAGCTAGAAAGTCAGAACTGGGTCAGAATGTTCCTATGGAGCTTATAAATAAGTGGTGCAAGTTTCAAAGCTAAAGAACGATTATTACGACCGGAATAGATGATTTTAGAAAAATGAAGGGCGCAAAAAACTGGACTTAGAAACGTAAAAATTTGTTTTCTAGTTCAGTTCACCATAAAAACCATAACTAAGAGACCACATTAAGCTACCTCTATAGTTTTGAGTAATTAAGTAAAAACCAGATTTGTAACTAAAATATATCGATTTGTAGTAAATTAAGTACCAGTAATTTTAATGGTAGAGTTTTTGGATACTGCACATAATAAAACCTACTAAATAACAGAGATATACCAAATTTTAGAGTTGGAATATTAATAATAGCCAACACATGTTCTAGTAAAGGTATGTTTGAGAAGCAACGATCTACTGTTTAGTTAGACTATGTTGTTGTTGTCTTCAGTCCTGAGACTGGTTTGATGCAGCTCTCCATGCTACCCTATCCTGTGCAAGCTTTTTCATCTTCCAGTACTTACTGCAACCTACATCCTTCTGAATCTGCTTAGTTTATTCATCTCTTAGTCTCCCTCTACGATTTTTACCCTCCACGCTGCCCTCCAATGCTAAATTTGTGATCCCTTGATGCCTCAGAACGTGTCCTTATAACCGATCCCTTCTTCTAGTCAAGTTGTGCCACAAACTCCTCTTATCCCCAATTCTATTCAGTACTTCCTCATTAGTTATGTGATCTACCAATCTAATCTTCAGCATTCTTCTGTAGCATCACATTTCAAAAGCTTCTATTCTCTTCTTGTATAAACTATTTATCGTCCACCTTTCACTTCCATACATGGCTACACTCCATACAAATACTTTCAGAAACGACTTCCTAACACTTAAATCTATACTCGATGTTAACAAATTTCTCTTCTTCAGCAACGCTTTCCTTGCCATTGCCAGTCTACATTTTATATCCTCTCTACTTCGACCATCATCAGTTAGTTTGCTCCCCAAATAGCAAAACTCCTTTACTACTTTAAGCGTCTCATTTCCTAATCTAATTCCCTCAGCATCACCCGACTTAATTCGACTACTTCCATTATCCTCGTTTTGCTTTTGTTGATGTTCATCTTATATCCTCCTTTCAAGAAACTGTCCATTCCGTTCAACTGTTCTTCCAAGTCCTTTGCTGTCTCTGACAGAATTACAATGTCATCGGCGAACCTCAACGTTTTTATTTCTTCTCCATGGACTTTAATACCTACTCCGAATTTTTCTTTTGTTTCCTTCACTGCTTGCTCAATACACAGATTGAATAACATCGGGGACAGGCTACAACCCTGTCTCACTCCCTTCCCAACGGCTGCTTCCCTTTCATGACCCTCGACTCTTATAACTGCCATCTGATTTCTGTACAAATTGTAAATTGCCTTTCGTTCCTTGTATTTTACCCCTGCCACCTTTAGAATTTGAAAGAGAGTATTCCAGTCAACATTGTCAAAAGCTTTCTCTAAGTCTACAAATGCTAGAAATGTAGGTTTGCCTTTCCTTAATCTATATTCTAAAATAAGTAGTAGGGTCAGTATTGCCTCACGTGTTCCAACATTTGTGCGGAATCCAAACTGATCTTCGCCGAGGTCGGCTTCTACCAGTTTTTCCATTCGTCTGTAAAGAACTCGCGTTAGTATTTTGCAGCTGTGACTTATTAAACTGATAGTTCGGTAATTTTCACTTCTGTCAACACCTGCTTTCTTTGGAATTGGAATTATTGTATTCTTCTTGAAGTCTGAGGGTATTTCGCCTGTCTCATACATCTTGCTCACCAGATGGTAGAGTTTTGTCAGGACTGGCTCTCCCAAGGCAGTCAGTAGTTCTAATGGAATGTTCGACTATAAAAATCTAGAAAGCGAAGTTTTTATTCGAGCGAGCTTAAACTTTTTCTTTGCTTTCAAACAACTTACCTATGTTCATGTAATAATTAAGAAGATTCTAAATTAATTCATAACTATGTTATTAAAATGTGTCCGAGAATGCGGTCGTTCTGAGGCTGCTGCCGTGTGTTAAGCCAGAAGACAACGGATGTTTCCTTGGCCGTCTGCTGCACCACCTGTGTAAATAGAGCCCGACAGGCAGGAGGAAGGTTCACTTCGCACTCAGCCACTGTAAGATCCACGCCTGTTAAACGTCGGAGCGCGCTCTGCCTCGGATGACGTCAGAGACGGAGTGTGACATACCGCGTATTTGCGGTAATAACGGATAGTGAACTCGCGAGGACTGTACACTGACCTGGGTCGCCCTAGGATTCGCTGAAGTAACTGTTAGTATGCCTTCCGTGATAATTACAAATCCTCGTGGCAAGTGATTACTATTACTTCCACTTTTGTGGCGAGCATTTATGTCAAACATTTATTTGAATATTATTAATCAGGGTGAAAGGCAATCTGGTTGGAATATAACGTAGAAGTAACCTCTGAACTGCTAGTTGTACTGTTTAGAATAGAGAGATTTACTGTCAGTTGAACCTAGTGACTTTCAAAGTGTTCAAAATGTTGTACGTGAGAGGCTTTACTCACTATATGTTTGAACTAAACTTTATACCTTCATTTATAATCATAGTCCTGATCCCGCTAAATAGAAAGATAATAGAAAAATTTCTTTCAGTGGGCTGGACCAGAATGTGGCTGTGCAGAGTGTAAACTAAGGTCATTATGTTCTACATCGCTTTCTGGCTGACCACAAAATTAGTTGCCAGGCTCGCGTGAGAAAGACAGCGTACAACCATCGTCATTAAATATTCAAACCAACCGCCCCACAACTGCCGCGCGTTGTGACCTCATTTCTTCATTCTGCCTCCACCGACAGCGATCTTCAACTCATCTTTATATAATGTGAAATGATAGGCTGCTGATCTTCTTCGCTTGATCCAAACGTATGATGGCTGCTCTTCCTCGTGGTCTTCTGCTTTCAATTTTGCCTTGCAACACAGTTTTTTTTTTTGCAAATTATCCTCTTCTCTTCTCAAAATGTGTCTACAGTGTTTTTGGCTGACAAGCACTTTGTTGTGCTAAGTTCTTCTACTTTCGAAGCGTTGCTTCCACGACCACCACATTTCGAAGGCATAAATTCGACTCTTGTTACTAACTTTCACAATCTAGGTCTCGCAGCCATTAAAGACTATAGGAAACGCCAACGATTCCACAAGGGGCATATTCATTCCTTTGGATGTTGCTTAGTTCTAACAGATCTTAGTGAGTGTAACCATTGCAGCTCAGCCAAGGCGATTCTTCGTTTTATTTTTTTTATCGAATCTCTTGTGCCACTGATCATAGATCCTAGACATATTCAGTCTTTCATTACCTCCAGATCTTTTAAGCATCCTGTAAGTAGAATTTGGCATAAGCCTTGTCGATTAATAACCATTAGTTTGGTTGTTCATGTTTATCTCTAGACCTTAACTTAAAATAATAGTTTTCACTCTAGATACCAGGTCCCTAGATCCTTCCGCATTTCTTGCAATGAGTGTAGTATAGTCTACGAAGCGCAGATTGTTGATTTGCCTACCGCCGTCCACCCTACCAGCCATATCTGGAATAGAGCACATGAGTATACCAGTCTCATCCAGCACTACAAATGATTATCATCAACAACACAGCACACAATATATGATGAAGGGGGGAGATGATAGCTATGAGCCACACAGGCATTCTTGCATAGCAGCTCTTCTCGAGACAACCGTTTGGTAAGGGGAACCGCGAAAAACAGCCGTATGCCTCTCGAGTGCAACACAAATGTACTCATGGAAATCATATCGCGAGATCAGGCTGGGAGCTCTTTATACTGAACTGTTTACTGGTGAACACGTGTAACCCCAAGATGTGCCTTTGTCAGATGAAAATATCCCTTTTGTCATCGAGAGAAGTAAGATCATGAACATATAACATTCCATCTCTGTAGATCAGTGCAGGCGTAGTTCCACGTAATGATTCAGATCCAAGCACATACCACTGACGGATATTTTCTCGTTAAAAAAAAAAAAAGGTATGTATGAATTCTAAGGGACCAAATAGCTTAGGTCATCGGCCCCTAGACTTACAGACTACTTAAACTAACTAACTTATACTAAGAATAACACACGCACCCATGCCCGAGGGAGTAGTCGATCCTCAGGCGGGAGGGGCCACGACGGATCTTTGATTGACGCAAATGTGTGCCGTCTTGTCGCCAAATTAAAGCAGATTTGCCTTCGCTTAAAATGTTTATCGAAAATCATATGTGAAAAGAATGGTCTTTTACCAGCTGTAGCGTAATACTGTACAAACGATAATGTACCCAATGCAAACGGTGTCCCGTGTGACGTGTCGGGAGCTGCACATGCGCGGTCGACGAATAAATCTCATCTACATGTAACTTTCAGTGAACAGTAATCGAAGATAACAGACTTCTCATCTGCATGGCAGTAGCAAGAGCCAACAGTTTTGGAATTATGTTACAGCAGTATTTCCTCGAGTGCTTGAGGGAAATGTCGGTCAACGGCTCTCGCAAAGGTTTAACTGTCCATGGTTGATCAATCTGGATGCCAAAACAGGGGCTTAGAACAATTAAGACCACGCCTCCCAAATACAAAAAGCCCTTCATTACTGTGGGTCTAGTAAAGCCGCGCCATTAAAACTGCAGTTATACTTCATTACCTCAGTGGATTTTCATGTAACATGGGAGAGGAGCTCAATAAGTAATGCAACATCTTTTTTTCTGAAAGCAGGGTGGTTTTATCCGAGATTTCCGTACACCAAATTATTCCCCGCTCTTTTGGCTAGAAAACTCTATTTTCCAACATAATTTCCGTCCAGTGTATCCGTCATTGGGTCGAACATGTAGAAGCTGGAGGGTGCAACATCTGGGCTTTAAAGTGTATTCCAGTGGGCACATCCCTTTGAGTAGCCCTGGTAGTGGGCGAGTGTGTCAACGCTGCCAACAGAAACGTCCAGTTGTGCAGCGCGGTTTTTGACTGTGACTCGTCGATCACCTCGAATGGGAGTTTCTGCACGTTCCAACATCGCAGGAGTCACAGCTATGTTTGGCGGGCCGGCACTTGGGAGATCGGACAGGTTCGCACTGTTGCCATAATGACAGAGGCTCAAAAATGGCTCTGAGCACTATGGGATTCAACATCTGCGGTCATCAGTCCCCTAGAACTTAGAACTACTTAAACCTAACTAACCTAAGGACATCACACACATCCATGCGCGAGGTAAATGACAGAGGCCTCGCCCAGCGACCCACCGTGCTTTTGTTCAATACCTGGTCTTTGTAGGCACTGACAACTCTCTCCTGCTTGGAAAGCACCTCCGTTTACATACGTCATTTTGAAGGCTACGTAAAGCGCCGCCATATGGCCGTGACTCCTGCAATGTTGGAACGTGCAAAAACTCCCATTCGAGGTGATAGACGATTCACAGTCAAACACCTCGCTGCACAGCTGGACGTTCCTGTTGGAACTTCGTGAAACAATAGAGGCAGAAGTGGGAATATTGTACGATGTCCTCAATAAATTCCGCTTTTTTTCAACCTAAATTTGCTGAAATCAAAATTTGTTGCGTTACTTATTGAACGCCCGTCGTATATTAATGTTCTTAATTAATTCTGGCCAAGAGAAGTCTACTAATATCAAATACCGGCCTTAATTTGAGGAAGAAATTTCTGAGGATGTACGTCTGGAGTACAGCATTGTATGGTAGTGAAACATGGACTGTGGAAAAACCGGAACAGAAGAGAATCGAAGCATTTGAGATGTGGTGCTATAGACGAATGTTGAAAATTAGGTGGACTGATAAGGTAAGGAATGAGGAGGTTCTACGCAGAATCGGAGAGGAAAGGAATATGTGGAAAACACTGATAAGGAGAAGGGACAGGATGATAGGACATCTGCTAAGACACGAGGGAACGACTTCCAGGGTACTAGAGGGAGCTGTAGAGGGCAAAAACTGTAGAGGAAGACAGAGATTGGAATACGTCAAGCAAATAATTGAGGACGTAGGTTGCAAGTGCTACTCTGAGATGAAGAGGTTAGCACAGGAAAGGAATTCGTGGCGGGCCGCATCAAACCAGTTAGTAGACTGATGACCAAAAAAAAAAAAAAAAATAAACTTACGGTCTCTTGCCAATATTTTAAATCTCATCAACCGCTTCTATGGTGGGTAGCTGCTGAGATCCTTCATTGCTTGTAGCTTTTGATTAATATTGTTGGTGAAAATTGTTGAACCTGTGGCACCTGCATTTATGGTGTTCAATTCTGTTCATACGGAACCATGGCAGTGTGTGGTCTTTTGCGCTTGATGTAGTTACTGCTATCAACAAATGCGATGGAATTCTCTAATCATCATCGCAGATGGTGTTAGCTGTCCGTTCTACTATATGAATCTCCTCTCGCGTTTGCCTCATTCTTGTTGTACATTTTTTCTAACAGTTTAGTATCACGTGTATTCGTCCTATCGTAGCTTTCCGAGTCACTCAGGTGGGCTGTCAGTGCCAGTTTATCCTGCTGCCTGAGTTATACGTAACACTCGTGATGTGTTCCTTTCCTGTGTTTCTTGTTGTCGCTATTTGGTGAATAATGTGCTTAAGCAAACATCGCCTTCGATGATATTACCAACCTGCAATTCAAACTTCATTCCTACTCCATGTTTCCTATCTAGAAACAGAACACTAATGAAATACATTATGAGTTTTATAACGCTGTAATTATGAAATAATAGGGGCAGGAAGGAAAAGTAGAATAAATAAGCTTTAGTAGTATTGGTGCTGTCGTCTATAACACTCTGATGAAGACAATTTACGAAAATGGTCGACGGGTCGTTACTTAATACAATACGTCACTGTAGCAAACGTATAAGAATTTTTGTCGTCTCTGAAGTCGCTGTATCTCGCTCGACTATGATTGTTGCTCTAATTCCACCCTCGCTAGGCAACTCATCAAGAGGAGAAGTTGGAGCACACTGCAGCATACACAGAGAACATGCTGCTCATGCATCACCGTCACGCGTTGAGACGCACGGGCAAGTAATACGTTTCCTCCGCGTTACGGTGTTTACGTATTTCTTTCACCACTTCAAGTGACGTACTTCGTGTTCTGTGTATCGCTACATCGATGCATTTGTGTGAGATGCAGTTTGTACATCTTGCGTATAGAGAATGAGTTTAATGTCTGTATATGTAAGTGGACTGAAATGACTGAAATGCCTCAGTCAACGTTTTTAATTCTAATTCGTACTATTAAATTATATTTGAAAAGCTGCTCATAAAAACAGCCAATGTTGTGTTGCTGTAGTTATGAGGCACTTCTCGTCATATAGTGTCATTTCAGTTTGAAGCCGCATTGAGAAAGAAACTGACGAAAAGGACTCGCTTTCAGGAATAGTTTATATGCACATGAGATAATAATGTAGGCTAGTCAGATTGATTTGAAGGATCAACGGAAGAATGGGATACAACACGTCGGCTTTGTCCAACGACGTCATAGGTTACTCAAGGATGTTAATCATAGATGTTAACGTCTTTATTTTCAAGCCATAGATAATAAATCGGCTATATTCTGTGGTGAGGCGTCATCATTGTAAATTGAAATAAACAAGTGTTCTCAAAAGACCGCGCTAGACACTGTATACGATTTCTGTCGCTTGTGTTACTTTAAATCATTTGCTCTTCCCAGTTCATTCGGTTCTTGTTATCTTCCTTAGTGACTTTGAGATATTTCGGAAGAATTATTTTTCAATCTGGATAACTTTTACTTTTTGATTTTCGTTTGTAGTTATGTATTTGTCTATTCCTATGAATCTGGAAGACTGGAAGTAGGGTTCGTCAACTGTAGCACGGAATACAAATTTTACAGTTTTTTTTTTCGCCTTCTCTAGCACTATTCTTACTACGATATTTTTCAGTCGATACTAGTACTATCGAAGGCGAAAAGACCGATATATGAAAAATCTGTACCCGTACATCAGTTGGCCTTTATAGGTCAACTGAAGAATAGGACACTAATGTTAGCAAAGACGAAAAAAAGTGACATATGTAACATTGGCAACCTGTACCTCAATTGAACTGCGAAGGTGGTATCCTGTTCTTCAGTTGATCTATATGGGTAAACTGAAGTACGGGATAAAGATCTTATGTATGTCGCTATTTTTGCCTTCGCTAGGAATAGTACGCTTTTCCTCAGTTGACCTATATAGGTCAACGAAAATCCGAGATACAAATTTTCCTGTAGTAGGATTTCTCGCCGTCGCTAGTACCACTACGATAATTTTCGGGTGATACTATTAGTATCGAAGGCGACAAAAAATTTGTATCCCACACTTCAGCTGACCTGTATACACATTTCACGCATTTCGCCTTTTTCCTTCTTCGCCTGCATTAGTATCCTCTTCTTCAGCTGACCTGTATAGGTCATCTGAAGTATGGGGTACAAATTTTACGTACGTCGGTCTTTTCGCCTTCGCTAGTACTAATATCAACTGGAGAATGGGAGACTAGTGCTAACGAAGGCGAAAAAGTTGACATTGTTTAAATTTGTATCCCGTACTGCGGTTAACCTATACAGATCAACCGACGTTCGGCATACAACTCTTATGTCAACTGAGATATTCCATGCTAACGTTATTTCTATTTTTTCTTTTTTGCATTAGTATCCCATTCGTCAGTTGAGCTTCATAGGTCAACTACAGTATCCTGTTCTTCAATTGATCTGTATGGGTAAACTGAAGTACGGGATACAGATCTTATGTATGTCGCTACTTTTCACCTTCGCTAGGAATAGTACGCTTTTCCTCAGTTGACCTATATAGGACAGTTGAGCTTCACAGGTCAACTGAAGAATAGGATACTAGGACTCAAAAAAAGCGATATACTTAACGTTATGTTCGAAACATGAATGTACGTCATATGTCTACCATTCCTTTGTTTCACAACATTCATATTTGCTGTTAGATCTGTGCAAAACATCATCACTGGTAACTTCTGACGACATTGGGCAAAGCCAACGGGTTGTATCCCATTCTTCAGTAACCCTGATTTGAACAAGAGTCACATAAAAAAGACGATCTTCACGTGTAGAAACATTCATAAAGAAATTAAAGAAAAACAGGAGTTAAAAGTTATTTATTGCAGTGTTTTCAGAGAACACCAGCTCCGTAAATGATAGTAATTTTAGGTAGCCTTCTGCGTGAAAGTTTTGAATTTATTGCGTAACCTTCATCTTCACTGTTGACACTTTTAGATTCGTTTTCTGAAATATTCCGTAATACTTCTGTATTTTTTCACAGATACTTAAGTTGCTAGCCATCGTAAATTTGGAATGTGGTAGCATACTTTGTTTGGAACTAACTCTCATATTTTCTTAATTCTGAGTGTGCTGTACTTTAAAGTACCTTCCTGTCAGTTCAATACCAAATTTCTTATTTGTGAAGCAAATTATTTCAGAATTGTCGCTAGTGTTGTGTATGCTGGTGCTAGAAATGTCAAGCTTAAAATTTTGGATTGCTTCGTCCCTATCTCAAGATGAAATTTTTGTTTTATTAGATATGAGTGGATTTGAGTTTTTTTTGCAAGATGCTCTCAGTGTGGGTTGTCAGTCTTGCTTTTATTCACTATGACTGTGTTACGTCCTTGATGTTGTCATATTCGAGAGTGCGCTGGTTTAAACTAAAAATGCTTGTGCCTTTGCGTTCAGCCCATCACATGGCACACCTTTTAATTGGACCCAGCCCATACAGTCAGGCGATCTTAGTGATGGAGGCTGCATGCTGGTACTCCACTGTTCAGAGAAATGTGAATGATGGTGTAGTTGACAGCTGTTTTTCTGTAACTTCATTCTATTTGCAATCTAACCCTTCTATATACAGCTTAATTATGCTTTAATTTGCCAATTTACAGGTTAATACACCTCCTGTTCTTCTATACCTACGAACTTTTTGTTTAAAGCGTCATGTGTTTCAATCACGCTGCGTGGCCTACCTGTATCTGAGTGACTTATTTATCTTTGTGCCACAAATCAGTCGTTTTTGGGCATAACAAAAAAGTAAGACCTGTACTAGCATATTTCCTTCTTTTAAATAGTTACAAACTCCACGTATCAAAGAGTTTCTCTTTCTCAGAAGCTTCGTATTTAAAATGACACTTAACGACTGAAAGTGGCATGTGGATGGGGGCTAAAAATAGAGATTGATGCTACAACTATCATGTAACCATAATTTAACTGAAAGGCGCCAAATTACGAGGTGCGTTCATGTAACGCGTTGTCCCCGTAGAAATTAGAAATAAATACGTTAACGGCGCAGGAAATGGTTTCCATTAGCTGAAACGTCTGCACTACAATAACCGAAAAACGTTAGTCCATTCATTCCATCATTCTTTGAAGACTCAGCAACTTCAGTTACGAAAGCAGTGTAAAATATTTAAACTGTCCTCATTTACAAAGAAGAGCGGACAATGAAACTAAATATCATACATACCCGAAAAAAATAATGTTAACTTAATATTAACAAAACTAAACCTTCTGTAGGTCGGTCTTTTTAATGGTACTTGTGTGTCTTTACTTGAAATTGCCACTTTAAACAGACCATCGAACACGATGGCACAGAGCCTAAGACGCTGGGTATGTACAGGGGAGGAATTGGAATCAGATCACAATCCATCCGTCGTTACTACGTTTCCCTAGATCACTAGAGAAGAACGTCGGAATTGTTTCTTCAACAATGTCTCTGGGGGCATCCTTCACCACCGCTGCCCATCTCACCTCGTATAAGACTCCCAGTGACTTCAGCGCTGATAGGTTGTTAAACTATAACTTTCTTTATAAACCTTCGTTTTGGAAGGTACATGTATATTAATTAAGGTGCTGTACTTCAGTAAATGACAGATTTTACTATCAATTATTTCTCGATTCGTTGGTTTGATACTTCCGAAACTACAGAGTCTTATAAAAGGTATATTCGGAAATTTATTCTTTTTGTATGTGCTACTTACTGGTAATTCTGGAAGATCACGGAAAAGATTTACTTGGTAGGCTTTCGACAAGAAATTGATGCATTCAAGGAAAACAGTGCTGTCATGCGTGTCAATAGTGCGTTAGTCGCTAAGGAATGAAAATTTTGCAAGTGCTATTTAGCTATACTGTACGACTGTCAAAGCAAAACAAGTGGGAGTCTATAAGGAATAAAGTAATAAATATTCTTTGAGTCGCCACCATCTGAAGGAGCAGTACGGTTGTTTTGAAGAACTTCGTAGTTCTGTTGATAACTATAAGGGCACAAAGAAAAATCGTCGCGTCTAGATTATTTTGTCACACGCTTAAGATGGATGGAAGTAACTTATGTGTTCGATCTTTTGTTTTCACTTTCGGTTACCTACAAAGCAACTATGCCCGCAGAGATGTAGAGAACTCTTATTCGCAACAAAAACACGCTGTAACCTTTATACGTATTAATTATGGTGTGTTGCAATGTTGCGTGTAAGAATAAACTAAGTGAAGCTCACACACAATCGCATATGCACCTACAGGATCGTTAAGGTGTGGCTGTAAGAAAAGTACTATTTTGTTGTGTCGTTGTCGTGTCTAGATTATTTTGTCACACGCTTAAGATGGATAGAAGTAACTTATGTGTTCGATTTTTTGTTTTCACTTTCGGTTACCTACAAAACAACTATGCCCGCAGAGATGTAGATAACTCTTATTCGCAACCAAAACACGCTGTAACCTTTATACGTATTAATTATGGGGTGTTGCAATGTTGCGTGTAAGAAGGAACTAAGTGCAGCTCACACACAATCGCATATGCACCTACAGGATCCTCAAGGTATGGCTGTAAGAAAAGTAGTATTTTGTGCGATTTTTATAATTAGGTCAAGCCGAATAATGCAGGCGTTTAAGTGAACGGCAACCGCTTTCTGTGTCAGCCACAATTTTATTATTAACATTACTATTATTGTTATTAGTGCTGGCACTATGCGTTTCAAATTGCTTTTGGTGTATGTGTGTTCACCTCGGTACGTACAATGTCATTTTAAAGACAAAGCTATTCAAAAAGAAAACAAAAGACAAGTCCATATACTGCATTCATAATAGGTTAAAAGAAAGAAATGAGCAGCGATTTAGCTCCATTTTCAGATGATTGTCCTGTATGCTGACCTGACGTAATGGCTTTCAGCGTCGAAATATCTTTTGAAATTCTACTCTTTTGCTTTGTTTTACTGCATTATTATCGTGGAGAGTTTAGCATCTTGCCTTCAGTCTGTGTTAACAATGAAAGAGGACTAGAAATGCAGAATTTATTACGAAGTCGTCTTGCTATTCTGAAACGGTAAAATGAACATTTTAAGATGAGGTAAAACCCTTCGAACGAGTCGTGATTAACAAATATTAAATTAACTAGTGTTTTTATTGATTTGATAATTTAACATAAAACCCGTGGATACAGCTTTTGCAAACGTAGATTATGGGGTAAGTTTCCCGAATTTACGAACCCTGCTTTAAAAAGTTATGACACACAAGGTCCAATTCACCGTAGCGCATCGCAAGTGGAGCCCCACTATTAACGCTCTTGGACAACTTACTTTGCTTTTGCTGTACAGCACACAAGGTTCTCAGACGGTGAAACGTTTAAAAAACATGAGCTCTTTCTCTGCCTCTCTCTTGAATCCGCCCTTTTGGAAGGCGGGCAGCGCTCCTGTATAGTGTCATTTCCCTAGAGGAAAAAGAATCTTTCTCATTTCCGAGATCGCTTTTGCCCGGTTCCAGTATCTGCTTCCTGCGGAAAACGATCTCTTACCCCGTCTGAAATTCCTACCGCGATCTCATTCTCGCTTTTGCCGTTGGAATATTCGGCTATAGAAGAGGTGCGAAATGCATTCTTTGCATATTTCGAACGCTCTGCCACTGCAAATTCGATTTCATTGCCGTTTTTCTAAACTACAGTTTTGTCAGAAAGCGTCAGTGGCTGCAATTTCTCTTTAAGCAAATATGACGTTCCGTCTTAGATGTGCATTGCGTAAAGATTCTTCTTTTCTGCTTTCTCCTTTTAGTTAACATGAGACTACTCTAAACCCATCTGAACATAAAAGGGTAATAATTACGTTAGAGAGCAATTGCCACTTGCTATACATAATGCAACGTGTACATTATCGAACAAATTTAATAAAATTCTAACATGGTTCATATTCACTGATGTAAAAAGAAAGAAAAATATTCCTTTCCCTATTCCACCCACTTGGTTGTAATTTTTCTTTTCTTGTCACTTTCTCCAGTGACTTATGTTCTTTCTGAAGTTTCACGCTATCTCAGTACAAAATCTCACCAAATCGGTTCAGCGGCTTCCTTCTGAAAATGTAACAGATTTACTTTCGCATTTAATAATGTTAGCACGGAAGTATGTATTTAACACGTTGAGGATTATATTAGCATTTTATTCATTACTTTGAATCGTAATACGTAGAACATATCAACAAACAAAATCGTTTTCAAGAATATGATAAAATTCAAAAGTCAGAGAGCAATAGCATTTTTAGAGGTACATATTTTTCCCTAATTAGTATAATACTCCTCAATACCTTCTAGTACAAATTTTTTAAGGTAACCTATGTCCTTCTTCAACGCTCAGCGATTTCCATATCAAATTTCATCCAGATCGGTTCAACGATTTAGTCATGAAAACGTGACACACAGAGCTACATTCACAATTTTTACAGTAGTATGGATTGGTCAAAGGCTTACAGTTATTTCCCAGGGTACTTCAAATCTTAAAATTTCTAAACGCTTTGCTTGACGCAGATGGACACAGTTCCGTGGAGCCATGAGATGGTATTCCAAAAATATTTACATTTCGATTGCTTACGGAAATCCAGAATTAATCTTCTGCATCCAGGCAGTTTCCTGACATTTCTTCGCAAACTGGAAGTTTCTGAAATGTTGTTCTGTAGAAAAACGGTGACTTTAAATACAGTAGTAAAAACACGGGTGTTACATATAGGTGATGTACTGAATGCTTGAAAAAGTTACCATAAAAACGACAAGTTGGAAAGGCACCCAAGAGTGGTTAAATGAACGCTGAAGGCGATATTAGAGGGAAAGCTCAACGTTGGCAACAAAAGTTGGAGTTTATGGGTTACTGCCAACATTTAAAGTAGCACAGAGTGTCACAAGCAGTGACTGAGTTATCAGGTGTATTGCATACCTTCGGGTCGAGAGACCTGGCTGGGGATCCCCACTCTGTCTCAGAATTTTTGCCTGTCACTGATCGCTTGTTAAACATCTGGCAATGTTTGTTGACTTGAAAAATGCCCTGTAGGATCGTGCTTCTGAGTCTATGCTGACTGCACGTGCCACTATAACTGGTTGGCTGAGTGACTTCAATGATCTGAGGAAGACAACGGTACGACACAACCAATAGGGCCGTGTATAGTAAACCACTGTTGTGCCCAAACCATACTGCACTTTGGGTTTGCCTACTAAACAGCAACGACCATGTGATTGTCACTCATATTACGAAGGCGAATATTTATTTACGAAACAGGTGAAGACCATATCAAGAGGCCCGGTAACGATTTCCTTAAGAACTAACTAAAACATGTAATTTTTTGAATAAATTTAGTTTAAAGTAAAAAACTTTTAATGCCTAGACCGCAGTTTTCCTTTTACAATCGAAGTACGATAACTAGTTTCGGTTGTTTTCTACAACCATATTCAGGTCTGTAAACAAATGGAGGAAAAGCAGCATAAGAAAGTTTTGTCCACTCAGGCAGTATATATAAACATCGTTTTCAAAAGCTGACCAAAAAATATAGCGGGGAGCCAATTTCGAAACTAAAAGTGAACACGTAACTGTAAGAAATTGACAAATATCACCGTGAGCAAGCCAGACTGTAGACCTGTATAAAGAATTTTACACCAGAAATCTTCAAAAACGTGTATCTGCATCCAAGTGAATATTAAAATTATAAATATAACAATGGAATGAAGTACATCGTCAACTGGCAAAACGCTGTGTGTAGGATGCAAATCCTATGTAACTGGCAATAATACATAATAAAATGAATGCGACTGTATTTAAGTCCAAATTATTTAAAAACTGTAAAAATAACAAGAGAATGAAGTTAAAAATTACATGGCAGGGAAACTTCCATATATAGCCAACTAGCAACGTGCCATACGTAAAAGACAGATCATACGTGAGAGTGAAATGATAAAAAACGTCAAAGTTAGGCTTCACTAACGTATCGTTTTGGAACTGGCACAAAGCAGAAATCTCTTTAAGCAGCTCAAAAAAATGGCTCTGAGCACTATGGGACTCAACTGCTGAGGTCATTAGTCCCCTAGAACTTAGAACTAGTGAAACCTAACTAACCTAAGGACATCACAAACATCAATGCCCGAGGCAGGATTCGAACCTGCGACCGTAGCGGTCTTGCGGTTCCAGACTGCAGCGCCTTTAACCGCACGGCCACTTCGGCCGGCTTAAGGAGCTCAGCTCGGTGACCATGATATCATGATACCAAAAATGATAACCATGGTGTAAATGGCGACGGAAAACATCCAAGGAAATTTGCGTTGTGTCAAAGTTGACAGTGCCACAAAAGTGTTAGTGGAGATGGGTATCAGTGACGTGGGAATATAATCAGACATCAGCATAGACGAATACAACAGCCTGCAATCCGTTTTAAAGTATTCCACCGCAAATAAAAATCACCCATCGAAAGGACAGACAGAAGAACTGGTCGGCAGACATCCTGTAATGGGATTGTGACAGCTGCCACGTAGGTCGTTCTTCATGTTTGTTCATCCTCCGGACCCGGACACGATTTGAATGCGTCATGTCTTTTGTAGTCAGGGCACGATACACCATAACATTGCCCCCAGTCAGCCTTCTTGAGCTGTTGCAAGCTGAAAAACGACATGGAGAAACGCGACAGATGTGACGGAATCAGGATCTCTGAACTTGATTTCCGTCTCTGGAACTATCGGAATATCCTTGACAGAAACATCCCAGGTTTCTGTAGCGAACGATTGCTTCGGAATACCACTCATTTACTAAAGATATATCACACTTTTTAAAAAAACTAAACAATTTAACAGCAATTTCAACTGTCTAACAAAAATAAATAAATGAAATCAAGAAATAGAAAACTACATAGAACTGAAGAGGCACAGAGAAATATTTAAAGACAAACAGTTAAAGATCCAGCAAATATGAAGCATACCAGGACAAAACAATTTCTGCAAATAATTGGTAACATACTAACATGTACAAGTGACAAATAAAAACTAGATTAAGAGACGGATGTTGTACATCGCTTGTGATCACGACATTTGCTTCTGATGGAAGTTAAGAAGAAAATATTGCGTGTTATGGGTGGATTAGGCAAATAACTGTTAGTTTTTCATAAATTCAGTAACTTCCGTACCACAGCAATCACTACCGCCTGTTTCCTCGAAGCACTGTGCAAGCTCACGCTGAAGAAAGCCGCTTACTTCATAACCATATTTCCTCCATCCTCAATGCAAGGGCAACACCCCTCGACACTTACAAGCACAAGTTACGCAAATGTCTATCTCCTGCTACTTTCACTCTAAAACTGTGTTACATATTGGCACACATTTTGACGTGAAAATTATTTTCATTACCAAACCGTCCCTTCAACTCGCTTGCTTCTGCAACTTATATGTTTCCCTACATTAACTGAAACTGTCTCTGTAGGTTATCCCTGTATATCACACGCACAATAGCTACAAAATGTCTGTGAAGTGACAGACATTACATTGCGTTCTTTCCGATACCTGAAAGGTGGAAAATGTCTTTGGGGTTACTTGCCAGTTAAGTCACATGTTCTTGGCGTTTTAGCCTCACCGAGAATATAGGCAGGTCTTCGAGTTGGAAGTCGATGTGCTAGAAGAACCCCGGGTACCGTCATCACTCACTGTCACAACACTTACACCCATGAGAACACCGCCTCACACATTTGGGTCGCTAGGGCTCGTTGGTAAAAATCCTCTACATACCAAGTAGACAAGTGATTTGCTACGTTGTCGATGTTCGCCTTATGATTGGACTCTCAGAAAAAAGATTTCCATGCGAAGATATGGAGTGTTTCTGTCACTGGCGTCAAGACAGCTACGAAACTCAAACCGAAACTTTCAAGGGAACCAATTCTCCAATACACGCAAGTATCACCGTGTCGTTCCTGCAAGCGCTGCAGATCAGATTTCCATGCGAAGATATGGAGTGTTTCTGTCACTGGCGTCAAGACAGCTACGATAACTCAAACCGAAACTTTCAAGGGAACCAATTCTCCAATACACGCAAGTATCACCGTGTCGTTCCTGCAAGCGCTGCAGATCAGTAACGACTATTTTCGGTGGCACTGTGTGTTGTGACCTGACGGGAACAGACATGACATATTTTAACCCTGGCAGTACCAAAATATTTTCCATAATGTGTACTACCAACGGGGGCTACTTTACACCTAGCACAAAAAATGAGAAAATAATTTCATTACTACTTGTTAAATTTCATTAACAACACAAATTAAATAAGTACTGATGTTTAAATAAGGCTCAGAACCTGAAAATATCTTTTAGAACGTTTTTAGCTGTACCAATGTGTTTTCCATAACCAAGAGGCGATATGTACTACTGCCATAAAAAATTAAAATAATACAAATTTCGGTAATTGTCCTTTACTTTTATTCAAAACATACATGTTAAACACATTTTGATGTGTAAAAATGGTTCTCAACCTGAAAATATGAAGATGATATTTGTTGGGAAAAGTCATCCCTACAACTAAGACTTACAATTTGGGTTCAGTTATACTGAAAAGATTTGAAACACTTATTGAGTCCGGTAGAAAAAAATTATTAAAAACAATATTTTTTTTAAAAAGAAGTTCTAAGCTGTATACTACATCACTAGATGACAATATTTTCAAAAGTACTCCTCTCTCCCTCTTGGTACTGCGAAGGTTACTCCCTTATGGGTGTGGACGATGGAACGCTACCCTAGATGAGTCGAATGGTAGCTGTCACACTCCCATTTCCGGATATCTCCATGCTATTATTCGCCTGGATTTTCCTATCAATCCTTTTGGAGGCGATTCGTTGTATACTGCATCCAGTTTATTTTACATGGCCAATTCAGTGCCACTTTATACGTTGCCGAAATGTCATCGCGATAAATCTTTAATATGAAGAACCATGATTTCAAGAGATTGGTTCAGAAGGCACCAGTGAACCGCAGAAATGCAGCTATCAGCGACTTCAGTATTCGTCTTCATTGTTCAAAGGAATGCTGTGAACCTTGCAAGGGCAGAAATGATGGGATTGTGGTGTGCCCTTGGCGCTGGCAGTGGCAATCTGGTTAAACACCAAAATAATATCTGTTATCTTTGGATATATTAGTATGTTATCCCCTCAGTGTTTCTGTAGAATGATAGAGTGATACTTTCCCTATTCAATATAATGATAATGTAAGTGGCATTGTGTCCATCGACAGATAGTTTACTGGTTGCGCACTCTTGCCATATTCGTTCAAGAACACCTTATCCCTTACGTTTCCAGAGACTGTCATCATTATGCCACCCACCAAGACAGCGCCGTCTGTCTCACTGCCCCGTCTAATTCCAGCAAGATCTGCCGATATAGTGGCCAAGGCTGCAGTCTCTCTTCTTCAGCCTGCTGTTCGCATGGTTCCCTTCGCCGATCTACAGAGTGTTCTATGTCGTCATGTCGTTCTTTTATGGCACGCACATTGGTCTACACTTCCCAATAATAAATTGCGGGACGTAAAAGCTCTTCCCTGTGCTTGGAACTCTTCCTCACGAACTCGTCGCCGGGAGGAGGTAATTTTAACTAGACTCCGGATAGGGCACTGTCGTTTTAGCCATCGGCAGCTTTTAAGTGGCGATCTTTCCCCACTTTGTCCCCACTGCTCTCAACTGTGGACGGTGAGACACCTTTTACTTGAGTGCCCCTATTTTCCTCCGTTACGCGCCCGTCTGCAGCTGTCGCCTGATATATCTTCCATTTTAGCAGATGACACGCGCTCAGTCGATGCCGTCCTCGAGTTTGTTAGTGTCAGTGAGAATACGTCGGTCATTTGAAGCTCTTTTTGGGGAAAACAACTCCCCCCCCCTCCTATAGTGGTTTTCTAAGCTTTCCTTCCGATTTTTAGTTTCCCCACTTTTGAGTTTCGCTCCCATTGCTGCTGATTTCCATTTTTTTTTCTTACGTTTCCCTAAGCCACAGACCGAGCGCTAATGACTGTAGCTGTTTTGCGCCCTAAAACCATAAAAATAAGATCCGTTCTAGAAATGAATTTCAGAACAAACGTCTACGCACTGAAACTTGTAGAAACTAATCGTAGCCCTTTTTCTCCTTTTTTATTACTCGAATGACGCTTGATCAGATGATCTTTAATGTACTCTTCATCGTTTCAACAGCGCAGTTACTCATATCAGGCAGCAAAACAGGAAGGTAGCCTTATAAAAATCGGTTTCGTAAAGACTGCTATGAATCCTCCCTTGACACGGCGTCCTAGAGGGGGAGTTCCTTTTCTGAAAAAATGCAGTTGGTTGCAGTTGGCATATGTAGTCTATCACTCGTTTGGAAACCGGGAAAATCTTCCAGACCAGCCTTAGGAAGTGTCAACGACAGTATATCTCGGCGACTCCAAGGCGACATCACCAGTAAGACTCGAGTGACGTGGCTACCGACAGTAGCAAAAATTTTTAGCGCTTGCTGCCAGCACCGCTTTTCACTTAGGGAATTGCATTAAGGCAGCGTGTTTTGTGTTATACACTCTAATCTACGACGAACTCTATCGTTCTGTCTCTCTCCTTTCGAGTCTCACTAATTTGCTCTCCTTTTATAAACAGTTGTATCAGGTAGCAATAATACTGAAAATCTGGTGAAATTTTTAAAACAACTGTGCGGAATTTGATTCTATGCTCATAATTATAAATTTCCACAGAATATTTATTATAAACTATTCGGATGGTGCAACCATGCACTCCTAGGCGTAGTGAAGTGTACTTGCTGATAATTTATTGTAACTTATAATAAAATATGAAGCGAGCGACAAAGTTCAATATAGATCTCGTTTATAATTACCAAAGTCCGCACCGGTAAAAATAAAATATGGTTTAGTGGGCTCTTGAATGAAGTAATCATCGAAGACGTTGTTTAAGTTTCAGACAAGCTAAAATTTCACAAGTATAATGCAGGAAATCTGTAGTATCTAAGAGCAAACACCCGGAATTCTTAGGGGAACACCCAACAAAACCCAAATGTGACTGGCCTGACGGGGATCTGAACCACAGGCCCAGTGCCGTAACACTGCATCACGTCATTGAACAGACTAAACAACAGAGGTGAGTACTAGTGGCGTGTGCTCATTCACACAAAATATGCGTATCTGCACACATTCAATAACACATTTCGAGTTGTTGACTGAATAGAACTACGACGAGTGCAACGTAAGATGTCGGTTAGTATGTGAAGGGCCGGCTCTTCAGTAAATCTTATTCCAGAGACGAGGAAGCCGTGGGTGGAAGCAGCAGGAGATTTGCATTGCTTCTGCTTGTTGCTTCTGTGTGTCGAGCAGCACTGCGCTAGCACAATGCTCTTTTGAGAAAGAAAGGAATGTGGTTACGAAATACGAGACTTTCCTCCTTGTATGCTTGCACAGAGCTCCGAGAAAAACTGAGCAGCTAGCGTTGGCTATGATACGCATGCCACTGAAAACAGGAAGAATTCGTAAATTTATTTTTTCTTTATTTACATTCAGATGCAGGCGCAGTGGTTAAAGACGACAAACATGATATAAGCTTGACCGAATTCAGAAAGTGACCACCTGTGAGAAAGATGATTAGTTTGATTTATCTCAGTGCAAGTTGCAAGCACCCTACTTCACGCTGTGAGAGTACCTGACAAATAGCGACAATTTGTAAGCGAAGTAACAGTTCAGTTAACTTAAAGATAGTTGACAACAGGTCTCATTATATGTGTTCCAGCTTCGTATGACCATGGAGCTGAGGAAACATAAGTTTGGTGCAATCAAATTAATGTAACCACCACTATATTCAACGTGAAAGTGCAATAACCACTCACCGACGGAAGGTGGCACCGCTAGAAATGTAGGGTATATAAAGTTTGTCAGGAGACAGTGTAGTCATTGCAGTGATGCAGAAATGGTGTTATTTGCCCGACATCCAAAAAGGGATAATAATTGGCTTTTGGGGCGAGGTAGGAAGCATCTGCAAAACTTTCGCGTGCTGATGTGGTTAAAGTGTATCGTACATGGCAAAACGGAGCTATGCATAACCGAGGCTGAGTCAACTGCGTTGCATCATGGGCTATAGATGACGAGGGTGAATGACGGCTGCAGACATGTGTATGGGCGAATAGACGGCAGCTGTTGAGAAACTGACAGCCCAGATGAAACAAGTGGCTACCAACAGTGTCTCGTCAACGACCGTTCAGCGTATATAAATGCGTATGGGCCTCCGCAGCCAGTGCCTCGTTCATGCGCCCACGCTGATTGCTGTTCAACGACGACGAATTCTGGTATTTGCCGTCCAGTATCGCTACTGGATCTCCACTCATCGGCGACAGGTGGCCTTTTCACGTTAATCGCGTTTTATACTCCCTCGGACAGATGGCCATTGGCGAGTATGGTGTGAAATGTGTGAAAGGAAACAAGCTGCAATAATCGTCGGAAGGGCCCAGGCCGGGAAGCATTTCGTGGGTGACCTAGTCATTCTGGGAGGAACAATGGCTCAGCAAAAATATGCCTCTGTTCTCGGGGAACATGTCCACCCCTATATGCAGTTTCATTTTCCTTGACACCGTAGCATCTACCAGCAGGACAATGCAACGTGTCACACAGCTTGCTGTGTACGTGCGTGGTTAGAAAAGCACTTGGATGAGTTTACCGTACTCCCCTGGCCGCCAAACTCCCCGTATTTAAACCCAATCGAGTATCTGTGGTACCAGCTCGATCAGGCTGTTCGCGTGGTTGATCGTCAGCTGAGAAACCTGGTACAGCTGGCCACGGCCCTGGGGTCAGTACCTTTCAGAACCTCACTGACTCTCTTTGGTTAACCAGGCTGTTGGCAGGTGGTCACCCTGTGGGCGGTGTATTTCAGGTCTATAATCTTCTCGTTCCTAGCCTGAGTCGATCAACTGAGTATTACAAGGAGGATACGGTAGAGGCTGATTGGTAGGAAAAACATTACAGACGTTAATTCTATTTTTTGTATGGACAACTCACACACTATACATTGGTCTTGTGGTACACGGAACAACGGAATAAGAACTGAATAATTGCAACATCCAGAAAAGGAAGAATAAATCGCATCATTGTGCCGATGATATCACCGCCATATGTCTGACGCCTTTGAATGCCGCCGGCCGCGGTGGTCTATCGGTTCTAGGCGCTCAGTCCGGAACCGCGCGACGGCTACGGTCGCAGGTTCGAATTCTGCCTCGGGCATGGATGTTTGTGATGTCCTTAGGTTAGTTAGGTTTAAGTAGTTCTAAGTTCTAGGGGACTGATGACCACAGATGTTAAGTCCCATAGTGCTCAGAGCCATTTGAACCATTTGAACCTTTGAATTCCGCGCGCCACCTTCCCCCGCCGGTATTACAGTGTGGCGCGACCAGCGCCACTCAGGTGTCTTCCCTCTGCCGACTGCCACGAGGGGCGGCCGCAGCCACCTACGAGGAGAACGGTTGCAACCAGGGAGCGAGACGGAAGAGCCGAACCCCGGATTGCGTCAAGCTGTCACACGACGTGTTCCGGGCAGAAGATGTCTTTGGTCGCTATCGGTGATACCGTGGGTAGTACCGATTATTAACTTTTTCGAGTTATACTGAGCTATGGTGATTGGAGCGGTCGTCGCCCAGGGGTCTGCTGGATGTGACTCAGCTGTGGCGAATATTTAACTAAGGGAACTCTGAGGGAGGGGGAATCCCAAAACTTGTCGTGCTGCTCATATGTACTGGATTCAGATGGTTATTTTCGTGTACCTACCAGAGAAAAATTCTGATAGTTGCGTTTTTTTTTTTTTTTTTTTTTTTTTTTGTAACTGTTTGCATCGAGCAAAGATAGACGAATGAGGAGGAACTGCAGTAATTTTGATAGGATGAGCGCATGTGTTGTATTCGATACTAATTGTAAAGAAAGCCAAGGAATCGCATTAAATTAAATTAAACGTTTCATTGGAAAGTTTTCTTGACATATTGTTTTAGATCAATTATTTCTTGTTGTTTTTGTAAAAGGTTGTTTTTAACAATATCAGTGGATTTTACTGGATGGTTAGTTACTATAAAATTACCCCCAGCCCTTCCATTTAATGCTCTGTTACTCCATTAACTCTAAATTGGTGGTGGAGACCTTATCGTACTACCCACACGAGCAGAGGTCACGGTTCAGATATGAACAGGAAGATTTAGATACGGTAGTCGGATGCACTTCTTAATTACCGTGGCAGAATAAAGTTTCAACGATTTCTCAAACTTCTCTGATGAAAGACTGGTGCACAAACACAGAAGCAAACACAACACTGCACAGTTTCTTCCAAAAATTGGCGATATTACTAAAGATCGCTAAGAAGAAGAACTCAGCTAAGATTATCAGATTTATATAAGAAGAAGAAGAAGAAGAATGGGGGACAGAAGAAGAAGAAGAAGAAGAAGGAGAAGAGTGAGGAACAGAAGAAGACGGAGAAGAAGAATGGGGAACATGCCTTGAGATCCACCAAATACCAGTCATGTTCCGAGTGAAGTAGCATAGTGGTTGGCACACTGAAGTCGCCTTTGGGAGGACGACGGTTCAGATCCGCGGCCAGCCTTTCAGATATACGTTTTCCGTGATTTCCCTGAGTCGCTCCAGACATATCCCGGGGTGGTTCCTTTATAATGGCACGGACGTTTTCCTTCTCGATCCTTGAAATATTTCGAGCCTGTATTCCACCTCTAATGCCCTTGATGTTGACAGGACGTTAAATCCTGTTCTTTCTTCCTTGCTTCCCCTTTCGTAGTACGTGGGAGATTAATCTATCTCTAAGTATGAAACCCTTCGGCACATTCTAAATGATGAGAAATAAAGCCATCTATTCCATAAAATAATGAAGAAGAAAGTTGAGCCACAATACGTTCCTGGTTTTTGTTCACTCATATTTACACAGTCAACGTGAAAAGTTCTCCGTCTCATGGGGTAAGAGCGTGTTTTCTTGGGTGAAACTGTACTTGTTTTTCGACATTTTCCATTTTTGAGTCCGTTTACCTCCTGGAACGTTTCTGCACAAAGTAGATTCTATTCCAGAAGTGTGGTTGTGTATCATCCGTAAAATGCCCACGTATAATTATCAGTATCTCTCATTAGGCCTCATAACCATTTCGAGCTTTGATCTATTTACCTGGGGAACAGTTGGAAGCCTAGGGTGTTAAATGTAACGAATAGGGTGTTGGTATTGTGTCTGATAACAATACTTTGAGTATGAAAAGTGTAACATACTTCATCATCCACCAGAACTTCAAATTAAATACCATACTCTTCTCCAGATGCTGGATGTAGGCATTTGTATTTTCTTTTAGGCAGAGGGCACCTATTGAAATGTCCATTCCTCCAGATGTTCCTCTGTCAAAGCACATTTTTGAACAGTCACAGTATTGTTACAAAATATTTTATGTTTTTGTGCTGACTCAGCAATGCCACATCTAATGACCCTCCCTTGATCTCTAGAAAAATTGTTAGGTATTCCTGACAAGCGCAAAAAGAACAGACAGGCTGCCACGAAACTTTCCGCTGCTAAATTAATTATAATTACTCTTTCTTACTCTTACCAGGTCTTCTTTCCTTCCTAGTATTAAATGATTTAACTAAATCTGTCCTTTGGTGTTTCTCTTTGAATACGAAAATTGAAATTGACGTTTTCATGAAAAACTAAATATTTAGTTCGGTGGCTTTTAATCACTGTCTTCTTGGCTGAAAAAGAGAAAATTAAGAATTTTGCAGTAAAGCGTGGCTTCTCCGGAGTGCAATCGAGCGCACGCAAGGTTAAAGTTCTTCTTGGCAGCCAACGTAAGAAACAACTTTTCAAGGTCTGCGTCGTAACGTAGCTCTGAAAAATTCTTGATGCTGTTATTGAAGATCAAGTCAAGACTGGTACTATTCTGAACAACTGTTGTAGCCTTTGTCGGTAGGGAATTTCCACAAACTTTCGCTTTTCACGAATGAGAATCTGTTCATTCCAAAAGACTGTGTTATTAAACAGGGATACCACAACACTACCTACCATTCAAAATCCTGTCTTCTGGTTGCTTGCACTTCGTATTGTAATTACTAGGAGAGGAAAGATGAGCATAATATTCACTTCAGAAATGAGAAAAATTTTGCCTTTTAAGATAGCAATTACTATTTCACAAAACCGTTCTTCTCAGGGCTCAAGTATTACAATATACGACTATATTCAGCTTCTTACAAGAGCGTATATTGACAAAAATTAACATTTCTGATACCTCGCAGCAATGGCGGATGTCATTTCTTCTTCTAATAAAAGTACACCTCCCTTGAAAATATGTCCTTCGATAGCCAAGTCTACTATCAGGTCATTAGTAAAAGTCATTAGTAAAGGCACGGAATATACAAGTTTGTTAAAAATCACGGAACGCTAACAAACCAACGATGTTATTTAAAATGCTGCGCTCTCGCAGGCGAAAACGATAATTCAGGCTACGGCAAGCAAACGAAGACCGGCAGCAGCCGCCATGACGCGACCCTTAAATGCCCGCCGAGCCGCCGCAGCACCCCAACGCCACAGCCCCACCACCCGTCCGAAGTGACACCATACATCCAAGCACAAATACACCACACCCCGTGCATGATGCCGGCAGTAGTGGCCATGCTATAATGGGAGTCATTCTCAGCTGCTAGCCAATGTTGAATTTAACATTTGTCAATTGCTTATTTTATATTAAATACACTCCTGGAAATTGAAATAAGAACACCGTGAATGCATTGTCCCAGGAAGGGGAAACTTTATTGACACATTCCTGGGGTCAGATACATCACATGATCACACTGACAGAACCACAGGCACATAGACACAGGCAACAGAGCATGCACAATGTCGGCACTAGTACAGTGTATATCCACCTTTCGCAGCAATGCAGGCTGCTATTCTCCCATGGAGACGATCGTAGAGATGCTGGATGTAGTCCTGTGGAACGGCTTGCCATGCCATTTCCACCTGGCGCCTCAGTTGGACCAGCGTTCGTGCTGGACGTGCAGACCGCGTGAGACGACGCTTCATCCAGTCCCAAACATGCTCAATGGGGGACAGATCCGGAGATCTTGCTGGCCAGGGTAGTTGACTTACACCTTCTAGAGCACGTTGGGTGGCACGGGATACATGCGGACGTGCATTGCCCTGTTGGAACAGCAAGTTCCCTTGCCGGTCTAGGAATGGTAGAACGAGGGGTTCGATGACGGTTTGGATGTACCGTGCACTATTCAGTGTCCCCTCGACGATCACCAGTGGTGTACGGCCAGTGTAGGAGATCGCTCCCCACACCATGATGCCGGGTGTTGGCCCTGTGTACCTCGGTCGTATGCAGTCCTGATTGTGGCGCTCACCTGCACGGCGCCAAACACGCATACGACCATCATTGGCACCAAGTCAGAAGCGACTCTCATCGCTGAAGACGACACGTCTCCATTCGTCCCTCCATTCACGCCTGTCGCGACACCACTGGAGGCGGACTGCACGATGTTGGGGCGTGAGCGGAAGACGGCCTAACGGTGTGCGGGACCGTAGCCCAGCTTCATGGAGACGGTTGCGAATGGTCCTCGCCGATAACCCAGGAGCAACAGTGTCCCTAATTTGCTGGGAAGTGGCGGTGCGGTCCCCTACGGCACTGCGTAGGATCCTACGGTCTTGGCGTGCATCCGTGCGTCGCTGCGGTCCGGTCCCAGGTCGACGGGCACGTGCACCTTCCGCCGACCACTGGCGACAACATCGATGTACTGTGGAGACCTCACGCCCCACGTGTTGAGCAATTCGGCGGTACGTCCACCCGGCTTCCCGCATGCCCACTATACGCCCTCGCTCGAAGTCCGTCAACTGCACATACGGTTCACGTCCACGCTGTCGCGGCATGCTACCAGTGTTAAAGACTGCGATGGAGCTCCGGAAGCCACGGCAAACTGGCTGACACTGGCGGCGGCGGTGCACAAATGCTGCGCAGCTAGCGCCATTCGACGGCCAACACCGCGGTTCCTGGTGTGTCCGCTGTGCCGTGCGTGTGATCATTGCTTGTACAGCCCTCTCGCAGTGTCCGGAGCAAGTATGGTGGGTCTGACACACCGGTGTCAATGTGTT
This sequence comes from Schistocerca serialis cubense, assembly GCF_023864345.2. Classification (NCBI taxonomy): domain Eukaryota; kingdom Metazoa; phylum Arthropoda; class Insecta; order Orthoptera; family Acrididae; genus Schistocerca; species Schistocerca serialis. Next base: position 642,772,389 of record NC_064639.1, read on the forward strand.
CTTTTTTCCATTTCCAGGAGTGTAAAAAGGAAATTCTGATACTTTAAGTAATGGATTTTCTTTCTGTAAATTTTATGATATATTTTCTTTTTTTTCGTAAAATAACATTGATATTTAATTTGGAGATAAGTGAAGTCGTGGGAGTCGTGAATTATCTGTACAAATATCCATTTGGGGGAAACAAGGAGCGGTTTGAAATTCAATAAACGATGAATTGGTATTTATATTTAAATAGTTATTCATTTTTTCTTTGTGCTTGAAATGCAAAGAAAATACAAAACCACGTTGATAGAATCAACTTCCCAATCCACCTATCTCTTTCTCTTGAGTGTTGTAACATTATTTCTGTTTACAATATCATTCTCCTTTAATTATTGAAAATAATATTGACTGAAGCACCAAGTCAATTACTTTACGTACAGTTTGATTTGCAGTACAGTCAAACACAGCAAATATATCATCTGTCAAGTTGCTGTAACACATGTAAAACAATACATTTCTTTGACACCTTTCCCGAAAACATAACTCTTCTTTTTAACATCCTGACTAGAAGAACACAGTCCACCTCTACTGGTAACAGCTGTTAAATGATTTCTGTAATCTTTCAAGCCCTGGTCATCTTCTGTCAGATACATTTTACAATAATCACAGTTAGTTTACTTAAGTACAGGCCACACATCCTCGTCTAACATCTTCTATAACTAAATTTCGCTCATTGCCGCACGTCACTTTTGAAAAGTCATTTATATCTGACTCATTAGATAAAATGTCATCGATATTGCAGTACCTGTGTTGCTATGAAGAACGATGCAATGTCTCTAAGAACGTGCATGTGTGCATGCCAAAGCGGTAAAAGGCGACTGCTCGCATAAAGTGGGTACTCCCTTATACAGCCAATGATTGTTCATATTCGCAACTGCAAACGGATTTCGTGTATAAATTGCTCTTTTGAACTACAACATCAATCATTTTTTGTGTCTTTAATGTCAGTGACACATGGCATCTTTACTTTGTCTCAAAAATTTACTTGAGATATCGTAATTACCACCACTCACATGCTTTCCACGTTGAGTTTGAACGTTGCCTGTTAGAACGTGTTACCTCTTTTTTTCACCGAGCTGTATCCACCAAAGCAAGAGAGATATGTATAAGAGCTAAATGAGTTTGTTTGCAAAGATCTATTATGAACTAAGAATTTTCTTCATTAACATAGGCTTTATATGCACATTCACTACTATTATAGGCCTGACCAAAAAGAGTCCCTGCTTTGTAATCCACTGTCAAGAGAACAACTGTTCAGCCCTGTTCAGTTAACATTGATTCGTTATTAGCTATGTTCTTTTTCTTCAAAAATGTTCAAATGTGTGTGAAATCGTATGGGACTTAACTGCTAAAGTCATCAGTCCCTATGCTTACACACTACTTAACCTAAATTATCCTAAGGACAAACACACACACACACACACACACACACACACACACACACACACATGCCTGAGGGAGGACTCGAACCTCCGCCGGGACCACCCGCACAATCCATGACTGCAGCGCCTCAGACCGCTCGGCTAACCCCGCGTGGCTCTTTTTCTTAAAAAAAAAAGTAGTAATTTCATGTTTATCCAGCAAGTTTTCAGGTAACTAATTCAAAATAGTAACTACAAAATCAATACTATCACCAGGATCCGTATCTTCTCTGCTAAATTTTAAGTCGATAATTTTAAGCGTATGTTTTAACTGTGTTTTGTTACTTACAGTTACTGGAAACTTTAAGATCCGTTTCGACCAATCTCTAGATGATTAAAATGGGCAGTAAGACTTAAGTTTGCACTAATTGTGACATGGTACAGAACTTTCAGAAATGGAATCTCACTAATTGAAATAAAACATGCACTAGTTTCCCTTTTAACAGAGATCCACGCAAACCACACCTATTAATTTTATCGCAAAAATGCTGAGTCTCAATGAACTGACATTGAATAAATGTTTACCGGTTTCCAGCCTCGTCAAGTGATTAAAATTACACTCTCATGGTGTATGCAGTATCAGTGAGCGTACTGTCTGTGTGTGGAATGGGGAAGGCGCACGGTGTATCCTGAGTTCGACAGAGGGCAGATTTTGACGGCACAGAGGCTTGGCAAGGGCATTTAAAAAACTTCATGGCTTGTCGGGTATTCGAAAAGTGCTGCAGTAACTCATGACTTGTCGGGTGCTCGAATATAGCTGCATTAACTGTCTTGAACATGTGGTGACAACAAGGTGAAAGCAGACGCCGTGGGATTGGACCGGCAACCATCACTACAGAAGTCGGGCGTCGTAGGCTGGGCAGACTGGTAAAACATGACAGGTGGCGAATTCTGGGGGAACTAACGTCGGTCATTAATGTTGGGAAGAGTGTTACTGTGTCTGAACACACAGTGCACCGAACACGCTTAACAATTGGTGTCCCCGGCCGACGACCCATGCATGTGCCAATATTAACACCACCACATAGGCAACTACGACTGTAATGGGCATGTGACCATGGGCATATTGGCGCAGGGGCAGAGCGTTGCACGGTCTGATGAAGCCCGAAATTCTTCCCCATCATGCACATGGAAGGGCGCGAATCCGCTGTCTTCCAGGGGAACAACTCCATGACATGTGTACTGTGGGACGGAGATAAGCTGGTGGTGGCTCCATTATGCTCTGGGGAACAATCATGTGGGCATCCATGGCTCCAGTGGAGCTCGTGAAAAGCACCATGACGGCCAAAGAGCATCACACACTGGTTGCAGACCACGTACACCCGCTCACGACGATCGTGTTTCCCGACAGCAGTGGCATTTTTCAACAAGATAATGCGTCATGTCACAAGGCCAGAGGAGTGATGGACAGTGACGAGTTGCAGTTGATGTACTGGCCCCCCAGCTTGCCAGATCTGAACTCGATCGAACACATCTGGGATTTGGTTGAATGTGGCGTCAGCGCTCATTGCCCCCATCTCCTCAATTTATGGGGATTAGGTGACTTGTGAGTGCAGGTGTGGTGCCAAATTCCTCCAGCGACTTACCAAGATCTCATTGCTTCCATGACATGACGTGTTGCCGCTGTTATCAGTGCCAATGGTGGACATACCGGCTATTAGGTAGGTGGTCATAATGTTGTGGCTGCTCAGTGTGTGTGTGTGTGTGTATGGTATGTGTGTGTGTGTGTGTGTGTGTGTGTGTGTGTGTGTGTGTGTGTGTGTGTGTGTGTGTATGAGAGAGAGAGAGAGAGGCCGAAAATAACATAGACTGAGAGAAAGAGGGGAAGATGAACACTGCTAGGGGGAGGGAGCGGGCAGAAGTGGTCTGTTTTGATAGTGCATCACTTTATGATATTTGACGGTACTACCGAGTGAAGAAAGACAGCGAGGAAGTGTCAGTCATCAAAGAACTTACTCTCGATACTCGTTTCATATGAAAATAACTCTATATCTATTTTTACCAGGATAATGACTAAAAGTATCAGTTTTTGCGTATTTGTGGTTAAAGTCTTTGTTTTGTTAGAATGAAACTTGTGCTATTAGGTACATGTATCTCACAGGCTTGACACATCCTTTCGTATTTTGTTTCCAAGCAATTGCAGTAATGATGAGAACCACTTCATTGACACAAAAGTTTCACTTCGTAACAAGATAAAAAGAAATTGCAACCTAAAATTGTGAAACATACGGAACATGGTAAACAACAGGTTTCCTGTCTTGTTTCTGGAATGTTTCCTAGTATATGTTTAGAGATAACGTAGGAAGAACCTTTCAACTGGAATCTCTTCCGCTGCTGGCTTTCCTGCTCTTGCAGTTCAGAAATACGTCAAGGTCGGTGACGTACACCTTTAACCCAATCTTTATTGACTCTATGTCCACATGTCCCTCAAAGGCTGTGGCTATACATCAACAGTAATACATTGCAGCATTAAAAGCTTAAAAAATGAGAGACGAAAGAAATGGCATTGGGCAGGAACTTATATTTTGTTTGTAGCTCACAGGAAGATTTATTTTTATTTTTGAGTGCACATCGATATATTTCCAGAGACCAGTGCACATGAGTGGGCTACTAGAAGCCACTGAAGTGCGTGGTATTAACAAAGATCCATAAAGATGGCAAGAGCGTCTCTGTCCTTTAAGAGGTTTACAAAAGCATGCACTGAAATGTAGTACAAAAGAATTCCTAGGCGCTAGTATTTATCAGTACCATCATCATCATCATCATCATCATCATCATAGCCATCGTCGTCATCATCATCCACCTGTCACACACCACTGGAAAAATACCCGGCATGTTTTATAATGTCATCACCTACCTCCCACCAGACCGTCGGTTCGATACTTTCTCACCTTTCAGAAATCCTACACAGAACTTCCTCTGTTCTTCTAAAACTGATTCGTATGGTTACTTGTCGTTCCTGTCATCAATAAAGTTTCATTGGAGTGATAAATAAGAATTCTATTAGTGTACTGCTTGGATGGTCCTATCTCGCTTCCATAATACGTGGCTGATGATGTAGACTGCTCCTTACTATTCTTTCTTTGGCACGTAGGAAGTTTAGTTTTGATAACTTTGTTTAATTTAGCAAGAACAACCCAGTCCATTTTTATTCTCTTATTTATGTCTTTCCTCCGCATCTAGTTGTCCTTAAGGAGCCACTATAAACAGGAGAAAAATAGGGAAAAACTATCTGACAACACAACCAAGGAAAAACGGAAACGTTGGTACGAGCTGTTACCCTTCCTAGCAAGAAGTTCACACTGGAAAGAAAAAAAAATATCAACTGCAAGTAATGTTGTTGATGGGTGGCACCATAAACTTCAAGTACTTGTAATCTCTTAAGAGTCATTATGAGTCATGTAACGATCATTTACGGCCATCAACAAACGCTAAAGCAGAAACCCTTATAGAAGTGATCAATAACAGAATTTCTGTTGAGGAAATGCGTGATAACATAACAACACAACCTTCTTACTTATTTAGAAACACAGAGCTACAGATCGCATAGCCCCCAAATGAAGAGATGTTAAGGAGTGATTCAGAAACTCCACTATGCACTGACAATGAGCAATGTACACAACATACAAACGTTACGCTGACCACATCTGATAATTATGTTTTGGACATCAAATTTAAACATCTGTAAAAGGAAGGACAGACGAAATACAAAGAAAAATTAAATAATTTATTTCTAATTGTCACAAATCTCTAAACATGGAAAAATGTGTGTGTGTGTGTGTGTGTGTGTGTGTGTGTGTGTGTGTGTGCGCGCGGAAGACATCCAGAATATCCATCATTAGATCAATCCCTACCCACGAGTAAAAGTAAAGTGCCTGTTCGCTGACGAACAAACATTCAAAGACAATAAGAAAATGAAAACTTCGTCACGCCTGTCGTATCCCGAGGCATGTTTGCGCCCAATGTTGTGTCTTAGGTCCACGTTGAGAAGCAAGTACTATGTCTCAGACTGGCTTTTAACTATTATCGTATTGAGGAAACGAGTGATAATACAGCAAAAAAATCTTAATAAATGTTTCATGAATATAGAGTCGTAGATCACTTAGCCATCAAATACACCGATGTTAAGGAACTGCGTCACCATCATCATTGAACAGTCTTGTAGTAAAGCGATGCTTTATGATGAACCGTTCCTCAGTGACGAGTTCGCGTAACTCACTCCAAATGTTCTTGGTTCTTTTTTTTTCATTTGTAGGGAGTCAATACATTCTTAACGGCGTCAGTGTATTCATTGGTGTTGGTGCCAGGCTGTATACTACAAGCCATCCAAAGCATTCTGCATACTAAAAACGAACTAAAACATGCTGCAGTATGCATGCAGTTCTGCATGAGGTGTTAGGAATGTGCTACCGAAATGTGAATCATCAGTTATGTTTGTATTACATCAATATCAATCATTTAAGAAATACGACATATCCTTTACCTCGAGTGATTGACTGAGAAAACCGCAAATGTTGCCTGGTTTCTCAGAAATAAGATTTTTCCAGGGCACTTTACCAGTAGTATATTTGTGGAGACTCCAGCACCCGTTGCCCTTCAAGCATATGGTGAAGGTCACCACGAATCCATCACTTATATATGTCATCAGTAACCTTGAAACACGCATAAATATCATCAATGAGCTCATGATGTTACCGCTAATCTTGAACGTATGACATCAGCAAGATGTCACATGCTGGCAAATTTAAAAATTAAGGAAAGCAGTGGCGGTAAATTATAAATGTAAGCTGGCTCTGGTGGGAAATATATTCGCATTTTAACCAATCACTTTGCTAAAAAATTCAAGATTGTGTCACTGAACATTTTTAGCAGACATTAAAAATGAAAGAGCCAATTATCGCGCTTAAAAATGCAAGGGGATGGCTGGTGGAGAAGAATGTACGCTCATTAAAATGAAACAGCTGGCCACAGTGTACCATATTTTTAACTAAAACCAAACAGACCGGTCCATGAACAGGTCGGTCAATGTACATAGCCCGCCATGTACAGTAGTATCTTAATTATTTTTGCATTGTATTCAACAGTATCTGGTAATACTAGAGAATATCCAAGAAATCACATGAGCTTCTTGACATGAACTGGGCACTATCTTCAAAAATATTCAATTAAGTTAAAAGTTTTTCTAAAATAGGGCACACACACACACACACACACACACACACACACACACACACACACACAGAGAGAGAGAGACACACACACACAAACACAATTATTTATGTTATTTCACACGTACCTCAAGAGTTTCAGTATGGCTCTGAGCACTATGGGACTTAACATCTGTGGTCATCAGTCCCCTAGAACTTAGAACTACTTAAACCCAACTAACCTAAGGACATCACACACATCCATGCCCGAGGCAGGATTCTAACCTGCGACCGCAGCAGTCGCGCGGTTCCGGACTGAGCGCCTGAACCGCTAGACCACCGCGGCTGGCGTTTCAGTATGATCAACATTATAAGGTGCCAGACTAGTAATCAGCTTTATACTAAATGAAATTCCGGTTGAAATAAAAAACATTGGGGTATCATGTATTTACTTTTATTTTTCACACAATAAATCAGTTATAAATCAAATTTACTGTTTTTACACTTTCACACACACACAGAAATCGCATATAACTTTTTCTGGCAGTATGAACCTCATTTTACATTTTCGTACATAAAGAATAAAATCATTCATCATCTTTCAGGTGCTAGTGACCCTACGTTAGGGTATAAGCATTATGTGAAAGTATAAAACGTTTATCATCTTCTGCTAGCTCGTCCTGTCTGACTGTGGATACTACATGAGTCTTAGATTAAACAATATACAGCATGCCAGGAAATGGTGTAATGGAACGAGAAAGACGTTAAACAGAAAAAAATATATGGTGCTACAATGTGTAATGTGACAAGTAAATTTGTTTTTTACATTACAGTAGGCTGTTGTTGAACCACTGTGGCCCACAGCATGACTACAATGTAACAGTGTTCACTTTACCATCTAGTATGAAACACTCACCATCTTCAACTGAAAAGAATTTTTTCAAAACTTATAAATAACAAATGTGTTTGATGAAACTATGCAATATACACGAAAAATAAGAGCCATAAAACTAGCGACATCTTGAAACAGAAGATATGGAGCAGCTTCTGACTGAAAAACCAAAGTTTCAAAGAACGTTATATTTAACGAAAATGTGCTGAGTTGAACAGATTTAATATAGTGCGTAAAAAGTGAATATTAGTAGGAATGGCTGTTTCAGATATTTGAAAATGCTAAACTTGCTGCAAAGCTTATAAAAGTGTGTGACAGGGATAACGAGTGATGTGATACATTATATTTTGTAAATAACAGATATAACACTCCTGTTGTACATGAAAAGAAAGTTGCGTTATTGAAAGACGAACTGAATGGTGAACCTATTACTGAACCTGTATGGCCTTCCAGCTAAAATGTGTCTGTTCAAGAGTGAATAAGGACGTGTAATTCGCAGAGAAAAGGATGCGAAAGTGTCTTCCGTGGAAGAGTTAACCAACGATTATTGACAGTATTACAGGTTTCTGATCTCGAAACAACGGTATATTATGTTGTTCAAACCTGTCATGATTGGCTGATATGACAGCACATGTCCTATTTTTAAAAGTTGCGTCCAAATAAATCTATTCTAGACTATCAACGTTTATTTTAACTTGCTTCATTGTTGACACACTCACCACTTATAACTTAAACTATTGAACTGTCCATAGCACCCCTCTTCGTCACCGACAAACTTAAAAATAGAGATGTCATAATAAACTGATGTGCAAAATCTCTCGATGACACACACGGACACAGCAGCTCCAAATGACATGCTTCTACTAATGCCTGCCTCACTATTATTACCTACTTTTTCGCTTAGTCAGCAAGTCAATACTTTCACAAATAAAGCATGTCACTGATCGCAGACTCAACAACAATGCATGTATACTTTTCTCAGACAAGCCAGGAGACAGTGCGTCTTCTTCCGACAAGCAAAAACACTTTGCCAGCGAGTTTCGACTTCGCTATACTATTACTCTATAGTAGTATATCTTAACAGAGACTGTTAGGCCAGCTTAAGTAAAAATGTCTGTTAGATTTGAGTTTTGATAGCACTTGTCACAACAATCAAGATTATGCAGTTTGTGTATGATAAATTTATTAATAGTGCATAACAATGTTTCATTCTGACAGCGTATTAATTCTGTAAATATTAACTGTTCCAGTTTACCGTATTGTATTCATCCATTCTGAGAAATCTCCTGAAAATAATCAGGTTAATAAGTATTATATTCAAATGTTTTATGTTTTTTATGTTATACTTTCTGAGATGTTCCACAGCCCTGAGAATCATCTCATTTTATGGAACTATGGAACAAAAATTGAATCTAATCTAATCTTTTCTTGCCTACTTACTCCAGAGGAATCAGCATGCGGGTCATATAATGCCAAGCCGAGTCAACTGAACTGGGAGGATCCTGAGCTGTGTAATGAAATTTCCAATAATTTCCAAAATGGTTATAGAGAAATGAAGTATTATTTTGACACATGTCAATTGCATAATAAAATCTACATCATAATAAATAAAAAAGACATTATACCACAATTTAATTTATTTCATGCAGAATTTCTTTTAGTATAAAGTTGATCGTTAATAATAGAGCTTTTCGAATATTAAGGGAGCCGACAAATCGTAAATGGTGCACAATTAAAAGGAAGTGCACTTGATACAGCATCAGATATTAAAGAAACTAGACAACAGGTACTGGGGACTATTGTATCTACGGGGCAACACATCCAGGAAAACTCAATGTTCCCTCGTCGGTGTTTCAATCTAGTGAAAGATTTTTACAATAACACGGAGGAAAACGCACCGGAGACCACCATAAGTAGTTTCCGGCCTTTTCTACTGGTTTGGTTTGTTGTGAGTCACAGCGTTGTGTTTTGTGCAGCGTTTATAAATATTACAGTGTACGTAATACTACTACGTAGCTTACATTAATGAAATACGAAAACAGCTAAAATTGTATTCTTGTAGTACTACGGGATGAGAAATTTCATTGTTCCAATTGATAAAAAATGATATTGTTATGTAATACGATCTTTGCCTCTTTAGGTCATTGAATTGAATATACAACTCAGTTTTTTAAACAAAACTTTTTTTATCGGGCCTGTTCTGATAACTGACTTCGTGAATGCATTATCCCCTGCTATTTGTTTGAGTTCGGTGCAAGCCAAAGTTAGTGAGTATCATCTATTCGGTATGATTGCGTCAACACCGCATCCAAATGCATAAAGAAATGTATACAATGTCGCCTATATAAACAGCGAACTTAGAAAGGTTCTTACTTGCAGATACTGAAATTACGATCGGCCGGGAATTCCGACCGATCGTCTACTCTTCGACACAAATTAGGGTACAGTTTCTCAGGTCAAACTATTGGTAAAAATTCCTTCAGTTTGAAAGGTAACTCAGCATGATCAGATTACTTATATTTAAAATAACTTTCTTTCCTTGGTGATATAATTTAAATAAACAGCTCACTTTTACAGAACAGTTACATATATCACCTCGAAGCGCCAAGCAGAGAGAGAGAGAGAGAGAGAGGGAAATAAATCAGTCATGAATCATAGTTTTATAGTCACTAGATGAAAAACAAACTCGGTGCGATAATGAACATTACTTGATAGTTTCCTCAGAGCATGCTTATATTTCTTTGATAAACGACAAAGTTACCTAAAGCACTTTTCGATACTTTTTATTTGATATATGAAAAAAACGGTTTAAAATATTAAACTAGCTAAAATTAATAAAGGGAGCGCCGTAAGTTCTACATATTTAAGTGCTGCACAATATGTATTTCCTTACTGGAGGATACTCTCAATTCTTTATTACATATCTTTATGGTAAATAAATTTCTGCGTATTTTAAAAGCTAGTGACGCAACGTGTGGGTTGTTGAGACATTCTTAGTCACCTGTGCACCACCGCATACCTTGAAGCGGAAGGGCTTCTTACTATGGGACACACGATATTTGCAGACGCATTTTCCCTGTCTTTAAACTGTAAATTCATGTTATTTTGCAATAGCTTCTAATTAAAAATATTTTTCGTTTGTATCTGGTGTTTGATGACACTTCTTCTTAATCTGACATCACTAAGTGATTATTGGTGTAGGAGAGGACAAAACATAACACACAGATTTTTAAATACAGTACAGACAAAATTTTCTCGATTGCAGCACTTAAATTCGAATAAAATATTTGTTGCCTGGTACACGGCAATACTGCATCCTAGTACATTTTTTTCACATTTTCGGAAACCCTACTTTTCCCGATCAGTTTTCGTAAAAATACTACAACACACACAGAGTGAATGCTGTCATCTCTAAATTGAATAAGAAAAATAATAAACTTCTATTATATTAGAGGTAAAAGTCTGAAAAGTATTCCAAGGCACAACACTCTCCCTTACATCAGAATCTCAGTGTAATAGTTTTCATGTTGTTGGATTTATTTGTTTTCTTCTATGTCACGTTTTAAATTTGTTGTCTTGTGTACTATCATTTCATATGACTTCCGCATAATTATCAGTTGTTAAACAATGCAGTTAAGTTTGCAGGTAGCTGACGAGGTTCTAACTCCCGTGGTGCAACGCTTGCCTTTCAGCTGCAGAATGCTTCATTGGGTTTCCTGTGAGGTCTCCATTTGTCTCAGTTCCACGCGCTTGTTCCAGCTGTCCGCTGTCGGCATTCGTACTTGAGATTAATACAGGCTTACCGACTCGCATTTGTCTCGTGCAACCGGAAACGATTTCTCCTACCCGCCAGCTGCATTCTATGTCTTCAGCTCTGACGCTGTCACGAACTGTTAGAAGGTAGTAACGCGACAGCGGGGGAAAAATAAACTTCACCAACTGCAGGTCCCTCTTTGCAATACCAGTTACTCATCAGCTATTCCACACAGCGGTTACGGAAACAACAATGAATTGCGACCATTAACCGTGCAACTAGTTTGCATTTTAGGCATCTAATGGCCCAAGCGTCCGAAACCACGATAGTAAATATGCTTAGACGTGTATGAATTGCCTGGTTTACTGAAACTTTACTTATGAATCTGTACAGTTATTTCACATAATGCTGTACTTAATCTCTGAAGTGCTACCAACTTTCCAGTTGTTACTTTTCTTTTAACGACCCAGGGTCTCTTGAGCATGCTTCGTTTTTAGGCTTAGTAAGAATGTCATCCCGCAACGAATTCAGAAGCTGTAACTCAGTCCAGTAAGATGCTTATAATGTTATAAGTTTTAGTGACTAAATCTTTATAAGCTATATTAAACGTTAAGAGATATCTTTGTCGTACTAAAGCATCATTATTGTCACATATATCAGAGATACTTCTTAACAACCCTGCTATTACATTGCACTTTTACAATAGATTCATTGTAAAGGAATTACGAGAAAAATTACAAAAACTATTTAGTTAAAGCTAGGAGAGCAACGCTACACGTAATCGTAAACAAGAACTGTTAAGCATTCACATTGCACGTTTTGGGATGGATACTGTGATTACAAAAAGTTTCTATTAGCCGGTAATGTGTTAGTACAGGGAGCACTGATAACGTTTTGCAGTATCTTTAAGCGATAATATACGTTTCGTTGTGATCATTGCCTAAAAACCTTGCAATTTTTTCTTGTGAGGCAGCTAATACAAGCCAATGCTTGTGAAATTAGGATCAGAATTTTGAAATTCAGGCTCAGAAACCTAATGTTCTGAAATCGATAAAATGTCTTAAGAATCTGAAATTAAAGTTTTAAAAATTTTTAATTCAGCAGCTACCAACGTGAAAAAATTCTTTAGTTTGTCAGAAAATTAATCGTATTGTTCGCCAAATTAAATGAATTACTCTTCCAGAATTATATATATATATATATATAATCTATATAATATAATATGTATAATCTATATATAAATAATCTTTATATATATATATATATATATATATATATATATATATATATATATATATATATATAATTCTGGAAGAGTAATTCATTTAATTTGGCGAACAATACGATTAATTTTCTGACAAACTAAAGAATTTTTTCACGTTGGTAGCTGCTGAATTAAAAATTTTTAAAACTTTAATTTCAGATTCTTAAGACATTTTATCGATTTCAGAACATTAGGTTTCTGAGCCTGAATTTCAAAATTCTGATCCTAATTTCACAACTTTTAAATCCTTACAACTTTCTACCTAAAGAACTTAGACAATTTAGAAACACTCCAGAAACATTAAACTTTAACAATGTGTGATAGCTGTTTAAAAATTTAATACTAAAACCTTAAATTTTAACACACCAAATAAATTTCCTTAAAACAGTTTGATAGTATTTAAGATATTCTTACCGTTTTATGTTCCCTGAATGATCGATCCAACGGTCTCCAAATTTTCTGTTAAACAGATTCCGTTACATAGATTCTATGTGTAATTGGACGAACATCAGCTGTGTTGGTAGCATATGGATTGCGTTGTATCGAGTGGGGTGTCCTCCAATAACTGCTGCAGCCTATTTCCTAGTAAATGTAACACTTGTGAATGTTTGAAGGCCCAAGTGAGATGGGGAGTGAGATGGCGGAGTCTTGAGAGCGGATGATCTGGTCAGAGACAGTAAATTTGTAAGACTGGATGTCATGAACTGAAATATATATTATGACTTTTGAACACTCTTAAGGTAAATACATTGTTTCTTATCTATGAAAATCTTTCATTTGCTAACTATGCCTATCAGTAGTTAGTGCCTTCAGTAGTTAGTATCTTTTATTTAGCTGGCAGTATTGGCGCTCGCTGTATTGCAGCAGTTCGAGTAACGAAGATTTTTGTGAGGTAAGTGATTCATGAAAGGTATCGGTTATTGTTAGTCAAGGCCATTCTTTTGTAGAGATTACTGAAATTGAGATTGCGTTGGGCTAAAAATATTGTGTGTCAGTTTAAGCACACTCATTTATAATTTTTCTAAGGGGACGTTACAAAGTGCATACGTTAAGAGCTACGAGAATTTGTTCCTCTCTAATGTGTACACATGTCTTCTACAGAACAAGTGCTCATAGCTCTTAAGATATGCGTCATAGAATCCACGTTTACTGCGAAATTTTTCTTCGAGTGATCGTTCCTATCATACCCCTGAATGCTGATCATTCCCCCTGCGATTCCGTATATATTCGGCAGATGAAAGTCATAAATAATCCATCACAACTTGAGGAGAATAGTTGTGTCGACACCTGCCACACTAGAAAAAGGTCACTCTTTACAAATTATTAAGGCTGCCTTGTTCTCAGAAAGGAGCTCTATATGCATCAAGAAAAATAATTCATAATTTGTCCAATAACATAAAATGTGTGATGCGTAACAAATAGAGTTTAAAATATAACCCAAAATCATTTGTTCTAGTCAACACCACCAACACCACTGACGATTTATTATTTAAAAACTGGTATCCTGTAACAAGTTTTCAAGTACAGTTTCCTGAGTAGACCGAAAAATAATATCTACATCTACATCTACATACATTCTCCACAAGCCAACGTACTGTACAACGTGGAGGCTACTAGTCATTTCCTTTGCTATTCTACTCACAGACGAAATGAGGGAAAAATGTCATTCTATATGCATCCGTAAAAGCCCTAAATTCTCTTTTCTCGTCTTCGCGGTCCTTATACTAAGTGTATGCGGTACTGGTAGTTCAATGTTTGTTCTACATATTTTCTCAATAGAGTTTCGCGAAAAGAATAGCATCTTTCATTCACGGATTCCCATTTGAATTCACAAAGTATTTCCGTCACACTTGCAAGTTGATCGAGTTTACCGGTATCAAATCTAGCAACACGCTTCTTAATTGCTTCGATGTCTTCTTTTTTCTCAGACGTGGTAGTTATCCCGAACACTTGAGCTGTACTGACGAAAGGGTGGCAAAAGGGTTCTATAGGTCGCAAAAGTGTCCTATATGCCTCCTCCTTTGTATATGCGCTACACTTTCCTAAAATTCTCCCAATATATCGAAAACAACCAATCACCTCTCCCGCTACCGTTACTATGAGTTCATTCCATTTCATATATCTTTACAATGCTACGCTTAGATATTTAATCTAAGTGACTGTCAAGCAGCGTACCATTAATACTGTACCTTAGCATTGCAAGTTCGTTTTCCTTACTCTGTATAAATCGTACCGTATCCTTCGACGCTAACTCAATGATACTATCCCTATACTGCGGCATCATCAAGAAAGTCACATGTTTCTGATTATCCTATCCGTCGTCAGGTCATTTATGTATATAAAGAATAAGAGCAGTCCTGTCACAGTTCCCTGAGGCACTCCTGACGACACCCTAGTCTCTGATAAACACCCGCCACTGGGAGAACGTACCGGGTTCTATTACTTAAGGACGTCTTCGAGGCACTCAGCATCTGAGACTCTACTCCGTATTGTTGGACCTTCGTTAACCGTCTCATGGGAGCACCGTGTCAAAGACTTCCCTGAAATTTATGGATATGGTTTCTGTTTCTTGCTCTTCATCCACGATTCGCAGGATATTGTGCAAAATAAGGGCAAACTGAGTTTCGCACGAACGATGGTTTCTAAATCTGTCCTGATTTGTGGACATTAGCTGTGTTGGCTCAAGGGAATTTATCACGGTGGCATTTAGATTATGCTCAAGAATTCTTCAGCACAACGATGTTAGAGACATGAGCCTATAACTTATGAGCCAGTAATTTGGCGAGTCCGTTCTTTCACGCTTCTTACATACAGGAGTCACATAACCTTTTTTCCAGACACTTAGGTCTTTGAGCTGGGCGAGATATTCGCGATAAATTCAAGGTATGTAAGGAATCAATGCCATCGAACATTATCTGTAAAACCGAACTAAAATTCCGTAGAACTGGTAATTTACTTGTTTCAACTTTTTCATTTGTTCTCTAGGCCAGGGATGCTTGTTATTATGTCCTCTATACGAGAGTCTATGCGGTGGTCAAACGATGGTATGTCCGTAGGATTCTCCTGGGTGAACCAACTAATTAATCTATGTTTTCCAATTTTAAAGATGTACTAGTTCATAGTAAAAAATTTCATATTTGCCATGCGCGACGTTTCTCTAAGTTCCAAGCCTTTAAAACATGGTTAAATTATTCTCATTTTTAAGTATCTCGTTTATTTCGCCGTAGCGGCTCGAGCGCTTATTTTGTTGATACTTCGTTTGTAATATCGTTCGGTATATGTATTTTCAAAATTAATGGCAACTGAATTTCCAAGAAAACAGATTTTACTAATTCTACCATCTCTACTTTGTAGATAGAACTATTACTGAAAAAGTGAAGGCTCGGAACTGTGAATGTTGTATCTATATTTGATACTGCCATTGCTTTGAGTTTAGATGAGAATATAAAGAGAAATCGTGTCGCTTATTCCGAAGGAGAGTTCAATTTTGTTCCTTACCAATTCACAGATAGCTTGAGTAGAAACATTTGCATAAATAATGTGATGCCTAATGATGTTTACGTTTGTCACAGTATTCCAATTATAGACCTATCGATCTGTCTTCTCTGATTACTTCGTTGTTTTGGGGAGTTAAACAAAAATCTTACTTCCTCCAGAAAATGTAGTACACCGAACGTTAATTCGAAAAGTGACTAATTCCCTTTTAAAATTTAAGTTTTGTGCATTTAATTGACTCATTTGTACCAATGAAATATTGAAATTTTCATTTTCGTTAAGTATATCGATGAGAGGTAATGTAAAATTGGGTCTCACACATATAAGCTATGAACAATGGAAATCAGATAAAGCATGCCTACGCTCAGTTTCTTTATTGGGCAAATCTTCCTCCGGTGTGTGCAATAAACGGCTAATCGGAACACTTAGTAAATACTTGTTATGCAGATCCAACTGCCTTTTCCTACTGCTATTAATTTTATTTAATCCATACGCTTTTCGCCTTCTACTGTTTTAAGGCATCATCAGTGGTATCTACAATGATACAGTTTTGTTAGTTATAGATTATCAAACAGTTCACTTCGCGATTTTTTGTAAAAATGTCATTACTTACGATTTGCTGATCTGCGTTTCCTCACATCTGGTCTGGAGATCGCACTACCACTTTTATCGCTATTCTATATTCACCTCTTCTAATTTTTCTCATGTCACCTTCTCTTACATCTTCAACAATAAAACGCGCCTTCTGACCATGCAAGAAAATTACCACATACATAAAACCAAAACAGAGGGGAAAATCCTGCTGAATGACCAAGTACACATGCCAAGCAATTCATTATTTGCACTAATAGATAAAATAATAGAATAATTTTCGCAAAAAGGATAAATATAAAAATAGTGTTCAATGCAATAACAGCAACACCCCCCCCCCCCCAAAAAAAAAAATCGGGTCTATCGCCCCCCCCTCTCTCTCACTCATACGCACACACACGGTATAAACAGCATAAACAGAAGTTAGTAACGAACATATACTTCGTTAGGTTGGCGACACAAAGGTAAAAATACCAAAGACGATAAAACATGTAACGGAGTCGCAATATTTACCCTGTGAAAAGAAGTGTACGACGAAATAGTTGTATCGAGTGACAGAAGAACGATAGTCCACCACAAAAAAGAGTGAGAAATATGGTGAACAGTGTGTGGAGGGCGAAAACACAAAGAGGTGAATATAGAACAATGATAAAAGTGGTAGTGCGATCTCCAGATCAGATGTGAGGAAACGCAGATCAGCAAATCGCAAGTAATTACATTTTTACAAAAAATCGGGAAGTGAACTGTTTGATAATCTGTAACTAACAAAACTGTATCATTATAGATACCACTGATGGTGCCTTAAAACAGTAGAAGGCGAAACCCGTATCGATTAAATAAAATAATTAGCAGCAAGAAAAGGCAGTTTGATTCGCAAAGCAAGTATTTATATGCTTGCTGCGGAGGATGGCCACACAAACCAACTTGTTGTGGAACACCTAGTATTTATTCAATTTGCAGGTTAAACAGTTTATTAAACATTGATAGTGTGCCTAAAATTAGATATTTTGGGAAAATACTACACTTTCACTCTGCAACGTAGTGTAGAGAAGATTAAAACTGTGTGCCTGACCGGAACTCGAACTTAGGACCCTTACCTTTCGCGGGAAAGTGCTCTGTCAACTTTTTTTTTCTTGTTGATCTCATGGTCTTATTTGTTCGGGGTGACGCTTGTTCAAGTTCATCATGGATCAAGTAACTCAGTTTTTTTTATTACAGAGGACAGCTAATCCTCTGACCAAACACGCTGAGCTACCGTGCCGGCCAGGGCGTCGAGTGTCATGCTTTGGTAGCTCTGTTGGCATAGCATTTACCAGCGAAAGGCGAAGGTGCCGAGTTCGAGCCTCGGCCCAGCATATATCTTTAATCTACCAGGAGATTTTGAGATGGTAATGTTCGAAACTGGGAGTGGTAAGAGCAGCGTCAGGTGTAAAACCCTTCTGGAATTCAGAGTGCAATTGGCTGTGTACGTAATTGCTATAAAAATGGATTACACTCCCGAGTAGGCCATCTACTAAGAACTTAACTGAACGGGAGTAAGAAAATGTCACCGTTTCGTAGCTGTTGAAACTCTGTGAGAACAGCGAAAACTGCTGCACACAAATACTTCAATAATTCTGTATACGAGCCACATGAAGGTTAATTTTGCTGTTGATACTGTCATTTACCGTCTCGTAAAGCCATCAGGTGATCAAAATCGATTGCAAAATGATTTAGATCACATATCTGTATGGTGAAAAGTGTTAACTCATCCATGTGAGCACTAAAAGGAATCCGCTAAATATCAGTGGCACGATAAAATCACACAAATCTAAGAGCTGTGAATTCAACTAAATACTTAGGGATTATAGTTATGTATAACTTAAACTAGAACGATCATATAGATAATATAATGGGGAAAGCGAACCGAAGAATTCGGTTTACTTACAGAACATTTGGAAGATCCGACAGGTGTACTGAAGAGACTACCTACAATACGTTTGTCTGCCGTCTTCTCGAGTAATGTAGCGTGGTGTGGGATTCACATCACATAGGATTGACACAGGATATCGAAAAAGTCCTCCCCCCATGAACCATGGACCTTGCCGTTGGTGGGGAGGCTTGCGTGCCTCAACGATACAGATAGCCGTAACGTAGGTGCAACCACAATGGAGGGGTATATGTTGAGAGGCCAGACAAATGTGTGGTTCCTGAAGAGGGGCAGCAGCCTTTTCAGTAGTTTCAGGGGCAACAGTCTGGATGATTGACTGATCTGGCCTTGCAACGCTAACCAAAATGGCCTTGCTGGTCTGGTACTGCGAACGGCTGAAAGCAAGGGGAAACTACAGCCGTAATTTTTCCCGAGGGCATGCAGCTTTACTGTATGATTAAATGATGATGTCGTCCTCTTGGGTAAAATATTCCGGAGGTAAAATAGTCCCCCATTCGGATCTCCGGGCGGGGACTACTCAAGAGGACGTCGTTATCAGGAGAAAGAAAACTGGCATTCTACGGATCGGAGCGTGGAATGTCAGATCCCTTAATCGGGCAGGTAGGTTAGAAAATTTAAAAAGGGAAATGGATAGGTTAAAGTTAGATATAGTGGGAATTAGTGAAGTACGGTGGCAGAAGGAACAAGACTTTTGGTCAGGTGAATACAGGGTTATAAATACAAAAGCAGATTGGGGTAATGCAGGTGTAGGTTTAATAATGAATAAAAAATAGGAATGCGGGTAAGCTACTACAAACAGCATAGTGAACGCATTATTGTGGCCAAGATAGACACAAAGCCCACGCCTACTACAGTAGTACAAGTTTATATGCCAACTAGCTCTGCAGATGATGAAGAAATAGATGAAATGTATGACGAGATAAAAGAAATTATTCAGGTAGTGAAGGGAGACGAAAATTTAATAGTTATGGGTGACTGGAATTCGTCAGTAGGATAAGGGAGAGAAGGAAACATAGTAGGTGAATATGGATTGGGGCTAAGAAATGAAAGAGGAAGCCGTCTAGTAGAATTTTGCGCAGAGCATAACTTAATCATAGCTAACACTTGGTTCAAGAATCATAAAAGAAGGTTGTATGCATGAAAGAATCCTGGAGATACTAAAAGGTATCAGATAGATTATATAATGGTAAAACAGAGATTTAGGAACCAGGTTTTAAATTGTAGGACATTTCCAGGGGCAGACGTGGACTCTGACTACAATCTATTGGTTATGAACCGTAGATTAAAACTGAAGGAAGTGCAAAAAGGTGCTAATTTAAGGAGATGGGACCTGGATAAACTGACTAAACCAGAGGTTGTACAGAGTTTCAGGGACAGCATAAGGGAACAATTGACAGGAATGGGGGAAAGAAATACTGTAGAAGACGAATGGGCAGCTCTGAGGGATGAAGTAGTGTAGGCAGCAGGGGATCAAGTCCGTAAAAAGACGAGGGCTAGTAGAAACCCTTGGGTAACAGAAGAAATATTGAATTTAATAGACGAAAGGAGAAAATACAAAAATGCAGTAAATGAAGCAGGCAAAAAGGAATACAAACGTCTCAAAAATGAGATCGACAGGAAGTGCAAAATGGCTAAGCAGGCATTGCTAGAGGACAAATGTAAGGATGTAGAGGCTTATGTCATTAGGGGTAAGATAGATACAGTCTACAGGAAAATTATAGAGACCTTTGGAGAAAAGAGAACCACTTGCATGAATATCAAGAGCTTTGATGGAAACCCAGTTCTAAGCAAAGAAGGGAAAGCAGAAAGGTGGAAGGAGTATATAGAGGGTCTATACAAGGGCGACGTACTTGAGGACAATATTATGGAAATGGAAGAGGATGTAGATGAAGATGAAATGGAAGATATGATACTGCGTAAAGAGTTTGACAGAGCACTGAAAGACCTGAGTCGAAACAAGGCCCCGGAGTAGACAACATTCCATTAGAACTACTGACAGCCTTGGGAGAGCCAGTCCTGACAAAACTCTACCATCTGGTGAGCAAGATGTATGAGACAGGCGAAATCTCACACTTCAAGAAGAGTTTAATAATTCCGATCTCAAAGAAAACAGGTGTTGACAGATATGAAATTACCGAACTATCAGTTTAATAAGTCAGCTGCAAAATACACTCCTGGAAATTGAAATAAGAACACCGTGAATTCATTGTCCCAGGAAGGGGAAACTTTATTGACACATTCCTGGGGTCAGATACATCACATGATCACACTGACAGAACCACAGGCACATAGACACAGGCAACAGAGCATGCACAATGTCGGCACTAGTACAGTATATATCCACCTTTCGCAGCAATGCAGGCTGCTATTCTCCCATGGAGACGATCGTAGAGATGCTGGATGTAGTCCTGTGGAACGGCTTGCCATGCCATTTCCGCCTGGCGCCTCAGTTGGACCAGCGTTCGTGCTGGACGTGCAGACCGCGTGAGACGACGCTTCATCCAGTCCCAAACATGCTCAATGGGGGACAGATCCGGAGATCTTGCTGGCCAGGGTAGTTGACTTACACCTTCTAGAGCACGTTGGGTGGCACGGGATACATGCGGACGTGCATTGTCCTGTTGCAACAGCAAGTTCCCTTGCCGGTCTAGGAATGGTAGAACGATGGGTTCGATGACGGTTTGGATGTACCGTGCACTATTCAGTGTCCCCTCGGCGATCACCAGTTGTGTACGGCCAGTGTAGGAGGTCGCTCCCCACACCATGATGCCGGGTGTTGGCCTTGTGTGCCTCGGTCGTATGCAGTCCTGATTGTGGCGCTCACCTGCACGGCGCCAAACACGCATACGACCATCATTGGCACCAAGGCAGAAGCGACTCTCATCGCTGAAGACGACACGTCTCCATTCGTCCCTCCATTCACGCCTGTCGCGACACCACTGGAGGCGGGCTGCACGATGTTGGGGCGTGAGCGGAAGACGGCCTAACGGTGTGCGGGACCGTAGCCCAGCTTCATGGAGACGGTTGCGAATGGTCCTCGCCGATACCGCAGGAGCAACAGTGTCCCTAATTTGCTGGGAAGTGGCGGCGCGGTCCCCTACGGCACTGCGTAGGATCCTACGGTCTTGGCGTGCATCCGTGCGTCGCTGCGGTCCGGTCCCAGGTCGACGGGCACGTGCACCTTCCGCCGACCACTGGCGACAACATCGATGTACTGTGGAGACCTCACGCCCCACGTGTTGAGCAATTTGGCGGTACGTCCACCCGGCCTCCCGCATGCCCACTATACGCCCTCGCTCAAAGTCCGTCAACTGCACATACGGTTCACGTCCACGCTGTCGCGGCATGCTACCAGTGTTAAAGACTGCGATGGAGCTCCGTATGCCACGGCAAACTGGCTGACACTGACGGCGGCGGTGCACAAATGCTGCGCAGCTAGCGCCATTCGACGGCCAACACCGCGGTTCCTGGTGTGTCCGCTGTGCCATGCGTGTGATCATTGCTTGTACAGCCCCCTCACAGTGTCCGAAGCAAGTATGGTGGGTCTGACACACCGGTGTCAATGTGTTCTTTTTTCCATTTCCAGGAGTGTACTAACGCGAATTTTTTAACAGACGAATGGAAAAACTGCTAGAAGCCGACCTCGGGGAAGATCAGTTTGGATTCCGTAGAAATGTTGGAACACGTGAGGCAATACTGACGCTACGACTTGTCTTAGAAGAAAGATTAAGGAAAGGCAAACCTACGTCTCTAGCATTTGTAGACTTAGAGAAAGCTTTTGACAATGTTGATTGGAATACTCTCTTTCAAATTCTGAAGGTGGCAGGGGTAAAATACAGGGAGCGAAGGCTATTTACAATTTGTACAGAAAGCAGATGGCAGTTATAAGAGTCGAGGGGCATGAAAGGGAAGCAGTGGTTGGGAATGGAGTGAGACAGGGTTGTAGCCTATACCCGACGTTATTCAATCTGTATATTGAGCAAGCAATAGAGGAAACAAAAGAAAGGTTCAGAGTAGGTATTAAAATCCATGGAGAAGAAATAAAAACTTTGAGGTTCGCCGATGACATTGTAATTCTGTCAGAGACAGCAAAGGACTAGGAAGAGCAGTTGAACGGAATGGACAGTGTCTTGAAAGGAGGGTATAAGATGAACATCAACAAAAGCAAAACGAGGATAATGGAATGTGGTCGAATTAAGTCGGGTGATGTTGAGGGTATTAGATTAGGAAATGAGACACTGAAAGTAGTAAAGGAGTTTTGCTATTTGGGGAGCAAAATAACTGACGATGGTCGAAGTAGAGAGGATATAAAATGTAGACTGGCAATGGCAAGGAAAGCGTTTCTGAAGAAGAAAAATTTGTTATAATCGAGTATAGATTTAAATGTCAGGAAGTCATTTCTGAAAGTATTTGTATGGAGTGTAGCCATGTATGGAAGTGAAACGTGGACGATAAATAGTTTAGACAGGAAGAGAATAGAAGCTTTCGAAATGTGGTGCTACAGAAGAATGCTGAAGATTAGATGGGTAGATCACATAACTAATGAGGAGGTATTGAATAGAATTGGGGAGAAGAGGAGCTTGTGGCACAACTTGACTAGAAGAAGGGATCGGTTGGTAGGACAGGTTCTGACACATCGAGGGATCACCAATTTAGTATTGGAGGGCAGCGTGGAGGGTAAAAATCGTAGAGGGAGACCAAGAGATGAATACACAAAGCAGATTCGGAAGGATGTAGCCTTCAGTAGGTACTGGGAGATGAAGAAGCTTGCACAGGATAGAGTAGCATGGAGAGCTGCATCAAACCAGGCTCAGGACTCAAGACCACAACAATAACATCGAAAAAGTTCAGACAAAGGCATGTCGTTTTGTATTATCGCAAAATAGGGGAGAGAGTGTCAGGAATATGATAAGCGAATTGGGGCGGCAATCATTAACCCAATTTTTTTTTTTCGATGGGACTTCCTCATGAAATTTCAATCACCAACTTGCTCTTCAGAATGCATCCACCTACATAGTGAGAAAAGGTAATTGTAATAAAATAAGAGACAACAGAGCTCGCATGGAAATATTTATGTGTCGGTTTTTCTCTCTCGCTGTCAGGGACCAGTTCACTTGAAAAAAAAAAAGCTTGAAGGTTTGTTTATGAACCTCCTGCTAGTCAATTACGAGTAATTGTGAATTGCAGAGTAGTCATGCAGATGTAGATGTAGATATAGGTGGAACAGAACCTATTGGTAATTAACAAAAATTTCCACTTTCGAGACAGGAATGATTGTTTAATACAACGAAAAATCTCATTTCATTTGCAAATATCATGTTTTCCATGGTAATAGGACCATCCATTTCTAGGTACAAGACGTTGCACAACTGACAAGGTATGGATTAAACATTCACATGTTATGTAAATATTTTTTAAAAAATATATAGAATTTTATTTAACATGAAGTCTTGAAACTAAAGAATCTCAACTATTGTCAAAATAGCTTTAATATATTATACAACACTTAAATATGTAGAAGCCGCAATATTTACAAACGCTACACAAAATACAACCTCAGGTCTCACAGCAATAAAAACAGTAGAAAATACCGTAAACTGCAAACGGCAGTCTCTGTTGCGCACTCCTCCAATTGATTCTAAGAGTGATCAGTAGAGTTAAAACACCGATAAGGAAACATTATGTGTTCGTAGGGACAATAACATTCAGGTGTCCGTTACCACAACACAAGATGGACAGATGACAAGTACTGCAAGAGGGTGCAGGATGTCCGTGACATACCGTTGTGCCGTCAAAGTTCCCTCTTTCACTACCAGCCGTGACTCGAGGTTGTACCCGATAATACCCTAAAAAGACCCAAGTAGTGCCTTTCCAAAACACTGGCAAAATGAATCCTCCCCCCAGGTCGCCACCATACTCGCCGACGATGGTCATATGGGTTAGTGGGGAACTATGATTCGTCGATAAGCAATTTACGACGCCATTCAACAGTTCATGCATCCTGGTGAATTCAACAACGCGAATGCAGTCGTTTGTATGGTTGTGTTAACGGCAGCCTACGTATGGGGCAGTAACCCTCTTGTCCGAAACTGCTACTTTCCGATAAATGGTGCGGGATGAGACAGAACGTTGCTGGGAGTCCACTGCTTGTTCACGACGGCAGACGCAGTTGTAAAGGGGCTACGATGTGCTTGGTGCACAGTGCGAGGATTCTCCATTGTGACGGTCAGACGTGGTTGATTGGAGCCTTGACTACGAGAACCCTTGCCATTACGTCCCCTTGCGGTACAACCTGGGGCCCCTGTCAAACTTGATTACTCCAGAAAGCTGGATATAGCCGATTCGACCAGCCGGCCAAATGAAAACTCACAATGACGTTCCCGTCCAACACTGTCTGGTGATGATAACACTGCCTCACGCGATAACACGTTATCTCAGTGTCCTCTACAGTCATTACTCAATATCTGGCGATGTTCACTCCTCTTATATACTCCGTCAGACCTGGCAACAATATTAAAAACGAGGAACGCTAATGGCCGTTCTACTTGTCACAGAAAACTGCAACTCGAAACATTTACACACCTGCGGAAGTTGTGTACATGTTCGAATCTCCCACCTGAGCATTGTGCTCTCGTCGGCATTGTCATATATCTGCTTATCCTTTAGACGACTGTGCGTCTTCTTTCGAAAAATACACAATAAAAATAAGATTCTTCTTCTTTGAAAGCATTATTCACTTGCAAGATTAAGAGAAGAACATTACGAAGGACTTGCGTGATAGGAAAGTATCTCCAAACACAAGCGAAACTTCAATGATGTTATTCTACAGCTACGTCTACGCTCATCAAACCATTGCGAAGTATATAGCTGAGGTACTTTCCATTTGAACTCATGTTAAGGGGAGGTTTACTATCTTTGGCCCGAAAAAACATGTTCTTTGAGAATTTTTTCTCGGGATGTGTTATGGGTATAAATGTCAAATTTAGTCAAAATATATATTGATATTTCCTCTACAAACTGAAATTTTTTTTACCGAAAGTGTGGGAGATCAAAGGCGGAAGTGACGTCGGAACGAAAGAAAATTTCGATATGTAGACCTCCATGCGTGGTATGTCACAGGTCATCCGGTTCGTCTGAAATCAAAATTGAGTTGACGTTGGCGAAGTGCATAAGATTCTGTAGGAGTTGTACCTCGCTTAAGTTATTTGGACCGTAGGAAACAAAATGGTGGCCATTTGAAAAAGCAAGTTTTTTTCATCGATTTTTCGACTTCGTCGGCCAAGTAAAAATATTTATAGTTAATGGATCGGAATAAAAGTGGTACAGCTCCTGGACTATTTATTTAGCTTCGTTGTAAACAAACAATCATGCCAATCGGTTCAGTAGCTCTGAAGTTACAATACCGCGCGATAAAAAAACGTCATTTCGAGAAAAATGCGTTTGAAGTTTTGACTACATATAAATGCAATATTAGGCGACGTACGTTCAATCTGCTATTCCGGATCCATAAACTAGTCCTTCCTCTTACTCATAGAGGGCGTTCTGTTCGATCTGGGCCATCCTGCGCTGCTCCAGAGCCGCTCGTACGGCCGGTGACAAGCGGTTTTCGGCCGCTTGAATCCGGTGGTCATCCGAATGCTTGGAGAACTGCGTCGTATAGAGTCCCAGGGTAACGTCCATCGTTGTCATGGTCTTCAGAATTCCTGAATACCCTTCGTTGAAGCTGCTCACTGCCAGGAAAGTCGCGATCTCCACAGTCTTCGCACCAGAATGCAGATGCTTGGGGGCAGCTTACGAACACACGCGTTCAAACTTTCATTTGAATTTTGTGTGTTTCCTCCAAAGCATCGGTACCATAACTCGTCCTCCAAAAGAAAAATGCTGGTGCGTGAAAAAGGCCGATTTCAGGCAGGTGCATTTTTTGTTCAACCGCGAATAACAAACATTTCCGTTCCATATTCAGAAAACCTTTTCAGGGGTGGATTCTAAACACTTTTATTGATCCAAAACTGCAATTTTAAAAAAATCGTTTTTTTTGAACCAAAAGGTAATAAATCTCCCCTTAAGGATTCTTGCCTTTACATTCGAGCATAGAGGGATGAAATGGTTCAAATGGCTCTGAGCACTATGGGACTTAACTTCTGAGGTCATCAGTCCCCTAGAACTTAGAACTACTTAAACCTATCTAACGTAAGAACCTCACACACATCCATGCCCGAGGCAGAATTCGAACCTGCGACCGTAGCGGTCGCGCGGTTCCAGACTGTAGAGCCTAGAACCGCTCTGCCACCCCGGCAGTCACAGGGATGAAATTATTCCAAAATTTTATTTACTGTCCTCAGCGGAGAAATACATAGGAGGTTGTAGTATAGGGGGTTGAAGTATATCGCTGTACTCCACGCTTATTTCTGATTACTGAACATTTTTAACTGATGTTTGGCGAGATAATTGCCATCTACTGGTTCAAGGTTCTCAGCTTTCCCGTGACGCCCTATCTTCGGACAAGTTAAAAAATTTTGCACTTTTTAAAACTATTATCAAGATATGATTGTATATTAGACATTTCTTCCAATAATATTTTAATACAGGTGACTGAACATTAGTAAGATGTGTGGGGCTATTGTTAAAATTATCTGTCAGATCATTAATATACACAGGAGAAAAAAAAATACCCAACACGAAAGAATTATCCAAATAGGATGCAGATGGGTAGATGTGATCTACATGTGCAGACAAACAAACGATTACAATTTCAGAAAAACTGTATGATTTATTCAAGAGGAAGAGCTTCAGAAATTGAGCAAATCGATAACTCGTTGGTTCACCTCTGGCCCTTATGCAAGCCCATATTCAGCTTGGCATTGATTAACAGAGTTCATGATTGTCCTTCTGAGCAATATCGTGCCAAATTACATCCAATTGCCGCCTTAGATTGTCAGATGCTTGGGATATGTTCGAAGGACCTGCCCGTTATGCTCCTAACGTTCTCAGCTGGGTGAGATTGCGCGACCTCACTGGCAAAGACACGGTTTTCATGCACGAAGATAAGCAGTAGAAACTCACGCCGAGTGCGAGCGGGCATTACCTTGCTTAAATATAAGCACAGGATGGCTGGTCATACAGGCTGCATTCGAAATAGGACTCATCACTGAAGACGATTCTACCGCATTCAGTGTGATTTCAGGATGAAGTCTTGACAGGAGTTATAGGACACCAACCAGATTTTCGACCGCCATACAGCTCGACAGCCAGCAGTGGTGGTCTGGGGTGCCATTTCTTTTCATAGCAGGACCCTTTGGCTGTCATCCGTGGCGCGCTTACAGCAGCGGAATGCCGACGATATCCTACGCCCCGTTCTGTTGCCGGTCATGGCAAGCTTTCCTGGGTTTGCATTTCAACAAAGTAATACCCGCCACTACACGGTGAGAATTTCTAGAGCGTGTTTTCGTGCTTGCCAAACTCTACCTTGGCCAACAAGGTTGCCGGATCTCTCTCAGACTGAGAACGTTTGGAACATTATAGGCTGGCACTCCAACCATTTCGGGACTTTCATGATCTAACATGCCAATTGGACTGAATTTGTCACGCACTTTACCCCTCAGGCGGACATCCATCAACTCTGTCAATCAATTACAGGCCGAATAACTGCTTACATAAGTGCCAGAGGTTAACCAATACGTTATTGACATGATGAATATCTGAATCTCATTCTCTTAAATAAATCACTCAATTTTTCCGAAACAACTATCATTTATCTACACATGTAAATAGCATCTGCTAATTTCCTTACTTTCGGATAATTATTTCGTTCTGGATCACTTTTTGTGTCTTAGAGTGTGCAACAACACGAACAGTAAGGGATTCAACACACTTTTCGCGGGCATGGCTGAAATTACTTCCACATGATCGATGGAGAGTCAATGACTCTCCGTCCAAAATAACATGCCGCGCCCCCTCGAACGAGAAGTTCTTAATCCAGCCACAAATTTCATTTTAAATCACATGTTACCGTATTTCATTTGAAAAACGTTAATGCTGTGGCGAGCCAGATGCTTTTCGAAAGTAGAAAAATAAAGTACCTAACAAATAAGAAATGACTGCACTTATCATCACCTTTTGGTGCAGCCCTCGCAAAAATGAAAACCGCAGCGTGGAAACATTAACGTAGAGACGGGTCGGGAACTTGGCCTTATTGCCTACTGTATGTAGAGGGTGGGTCGTGTAGACGGATGCCCAAGAAGACACGTAATTAACACGGGACGGGCTCATCTCTTGGCGACTTCAAAGGAGAAGGCCGTGCAGAGGCTCTCATTACGCGAGGAATTTGCCGGCGAATAGCCTAAGGGAGTTGGTGTACGGTACCCTCCCTCCAACGCACCCACAGCGTCACTCCCCTCTCTAAGTTACCGCTTACACTAAATTACTCCCGCTATTAGACAACTTACCGCAGTGTTTGTAACCATCCTGTATTTGTTTCTCGCTATCCACAGGTTGCATTTCGCTTAAATTCTTAGTAATTTTGCCGATCTGACATTCGTTCCGGGAATCTGCGTGTTTTATAAATTCCAGCATTTATTTTCGCTTTCGGTTTGTCTCTGCTGTCCACCGTAGTGAAAGTTATTACATTGACAACACCAGTACCTGGCCCAACTCGATCTTAATGTCTGCTGTGATGATGGTAACGAGGAGAGTGGTATAGGTCGTGTGTCGAAACCACTTGATGTGGATACGTGTTTGGCATGTTCTCTTCAGTTAATACGAACAACACACAGTGGTTAGATTTTCTGCGAGAATAGGATAAAGTTCTTCTGCACATAGCAAGATGCCGTGGGCCAATAACCCATTTGCTGCTCATTGACTATACACCCCGTCCCTGCGATGAAGAGGAGAAACGCCCAGACAGGCTTTATCTAATACTGATTATTGGCCGTCACTTCCGGCTACTCTTCGGCACAGTTAAACCCGACATTTTGAATCAATGGGAACATAACAGTTTGTAGCAGGACAGGATATTGGTTTGTTTTATGAACCCGTTAAGCTTCCTTGGCTGGTGTGTCAACTTACCCATTATCCTGAATCCCAATGCGTTATGGTTCTCCGGTATTCAAGGTATTGCTACAAAATTCTCCACAGCAGTGGAAGGGGCTCATTTACCATTTGAGAAATTGTCTCTTCAGGAGAGCACTGAACGAAACGGATCAGATGAGAAAGACCCTTCATCGATCACGCCCCATCTGCTAAAGCACCATCATGATTGACTGTAGCTCTGCTTATACTTAATGTGATTATTTCTAGTATTCAGGCCGTGGACACTGCAATCTGTCGACGTATACAGTAATAAGACCGATGTGCTTACAACAAACGTTATATGAAACAGGCGAAATGCCGTCAGAATAATACATTTCCAGTTCTGAAAGAAGGTGAGAACTAACAGGTGTGACTATTGGCGAATCTGCCCCTAACTGCAAAGTATCGACTTAAATTCCTTGCAGAAGAAAAGAAAGAGTCGGAGGAAGGCCGACCTTGGAGCTTATTAGAAGATATTTGTCAGGAGTGCAACATTTTACCGTAGCCGAAACTTCGATGATACACAGTTCAGACGTGAGAAGGAAACCCAAGTTGTTGACATGTGGTACTACAGAAAAATGCATGAAGGGTGGATGGATGAATGGATGGGGTAACTAACGAAGAGGTACTGAGTCGAATCGAAAAGAAATTAAATGTATGGCACTACTTAATTAAAAATGATATTGCTTGATAGTATAGATTCTGAACCATTAAGAAACTGTCAGGAGAGAAAAGTGACAGATAAAATTTCTCGAAGAAGTTCGAAGCTTCGCTGTAGTCAGACAATTCAAATGGACATAGCCTGCTTCAGTTACGCAAAGATGTTGAGTTTGCTCAGAATAGAGTATCGTGGAGAACTCCGTCAGACGAGACTTCAAACTGAAGACCACGACAAGAACAGCCCAGAGAATGGTAAAGTTTTTGAAAATCTTATCCAGACTGATCTATGTTTCAGAACGAGTCAGACCTTAAAAAATTTTGTGTCTCCTGAAGACTGAAGACTATTAATTTTCTCCTGCCTTTCCCTAAACCGTGGACCACTGCAACTCTAAATTCTAAAAGGAAATTGCCCAAACGAAATCTAATGGGTTTCGTTCATAGAAAATGTCAAAACAGTACGTAATGTTCATTCACGCGAAATTTGGGGACGAATGGGGTCAGCGAACAACGGTAAGGTGTGTCGGTGACTACCATGGGTCGTAAGGTTCCTACAGTTTAATGACTTTTGGTTACGTTTCTCGTCTATTATATCTTGCTTCTAGGAATTTCATCCAGTAGAGGAGTCGAACAAGTATGTGTTCTGTCACACCTGTTATTCAATTTGTACTCAGGCAGTAAAAACAACGCCGTCAACAACAGTCCGACGCCGTTACAAACCTACAATTCAATGGCTAGTTAGTATAAGTACAAAGAATATGCACGTTTAGGTGTCTTGCAACCTGGCTCGGTGTAGGTTGGACATCAGACATGGAGATGAGTTGTCGCATAAAGAACGCTAGTAATGCTTCGGAAAGTTCAAGAAAATTCTCACAAATACAGAAGCAGACGTAATCCTTTAAGCTAATATTTGTAAGATGCATCCATCTGTACTTGTATGCGGTTCCAAAGGATAAACACTAAATATGTGCACAACAAGGAAGACCGAAGCTTTTCAAATGTGGATTTGCCTCATACCGCCTAAAATACCACAGGCAGGAAGAATAACTAACAAATGGTTCAAATGGATCTGAGCACTATGGAACTCAACTGCTGTGGTCATAAGTCCCCTAGAACTTAGAACTACTTAAACCTAACTAACCTAAGGACAGCACACAACACCCAGCCATCACGAGGCAGAGAAAATCCCTGACCCCGCCGGGAATCGAACCCGGGAACCCGGGCGTGGGAAGCGAGAACGCTACCGCACGACCACGAGATGCGGGCGAATAACTAACAGCGAAGTATCGTGACGAATACCGGAATAGCCAGAAAAGTTAATAATTAAAAGAAGAAAACAGCATTCCTGAAGCGCATCTTACGGAACACCAAAAATGTGCTTCTACAGCTTGTAATAGAAGGGAAAGTCGAACCTAAATGAAGAAAAGGGTGAAGAAAAATACCTTGGTTGGACATCACGGGACAAGACTACCTAGTGCACATCAACTACAAAACAGTGCGGTACATAGAATAAAGATGAATCGTGTGGTCGACAACATCCATTGATAGAAAGGCACACAGACACCTGTTAACTTTAGTAAATGAACGTGGTCAGAGTGAACTTAGTCTACATTTTGTACGTCGAGACGAGCTGCAACGATAAATCTTAGTTATAAAGATGAAAATAATTGTTTGTGTTGCTTGTATGTTTGTTAAATTTGACCTGTGTCCAGTTCTCATTTTTCGCACGTCTTTCGTATCGTACAGTGTTCCACTTTCGGTTTGTCAATGTAATATACTGCTATGTACCCTCCTTTCCAAATTGTATTCAGACTTGATTTTAAAAATAACTTGTGCTATCTGTTCTCTACTTGTCATATTCAATATTCATAATCTACCTGACGGCTCGGTATACACTGGGAGCGCGCTAGCAATATCGTTGTTTCTAAGTGGGTATCTTCTAACCAAGTTCTGTTTACGAAGTTGGCAGAACAGCTCTGGAATCGAGAGCGACAGCTTCTGGCCAAGTCCGTCGAAGTTGAAAATCTGGCGTCACTTGCAGCAACTGGCCGCCCCTCGGGCTGTAATTTTCTCGGGCTCCGGTCAGACCCGTATCCTCTGGCTTCAGCGAGATTTCTCCTCACAGAACTGCGCTAACGGTGCTTGCAGCTGACGGCAAGTTGCCGGCGTCAGAAGACAAAACGTTTGGAATGTTGGCAAGATAGACAGACGAGCGGGCCATAAAGAAGTCGATTCCTATCAGGAATGACTTTTATATTATCCTCCGTTGTAATTTAAAAAGTTCTATTCTTCCCTTACTTAAAATATCTCTGCGATTCAAATGCTGCTAAGCTCTAGAATTGTGCACGGTCTAGGTGAAACCGTCTCGAGGAATTGCTGAAATTTCAGGGAGATCTTGTTTTATGACTTGCTCTTCCTGGTTCCCCATTTACTTAAAAATGGCGATGTTGCAAGATGGTAGAAAATATGTCACCCATTTCAAACCAAGGAGATGAAATATGGAGAATAATTTCACAATAATAAAAAATAATGAATTTGAAATATTCACGGTATTCAGACATAGAAACTGTTCGAGAAACTCTCAGCATATTGGTTTCAAGCTACTCAGGACCGGGTAAAACATAGCATCATAGTGGTGAAATACTTTGAACAATCTGAATTTTCCAGTCTCGTCAAATATTTTGAAGACATGTTGCACAAGTGTAAGTACCTGTCAAACCCATACAGCCCCTCAGAACTCATCCACATTTTCCTAACTTAATCAAATTGCCTGAACATTTGAGACATATTATTTTGGCAGGACATGGCAAAGACAACATAGAAGATTTTCAGGGTCTGTTACAAGAATTGGAAACTGACACTGACAGTCGCAGAATATGAAAACAGGAACACTACAATTACAGGTCACATCCGTCACAATTCCGTGACGAAGGAAATAATAACTTGGACATGACAAGACTACTTTCATAACGCAAATCGTGACCAAAACAAGCACCACCCATATTACAACCATTGGCAGAATAATAATAATTACAAGGAAATATCACCTCTATGCAGTGATGACTATGACAGAAACAAACAGTGTAACAAACAATATGAGAACTAAAATAATTATTATCAAGGGAGACAGAATAACTTCAGATGCAACAGTCCACCGCGCAGTTACGATTCCAGGAGAAATTCTCCACCACATGACCGACAAAAAGAAACTACGGAAACTACCGACAAGACGACAGACGATATAATCTTAACAATAGACTCGAATTTAATCAAAACTGGCGTGATTCAAACAGGGCAGGGCCTTTTCCACAAGTTGAAATTGTAGAGGTTAGATCTTCAAATCCCAATAACGATGAATGACAACAAAGAGACAGTAGACAATAACTTATACCGTTGGCATCCACAAAACGTTCTTATGAAGCTGACGATGTAGCTGCCGTGGCTATTATTTATGTACAAATGGAAGACATTAGTGACATCTTACTACAGGAACACGACGTAAAACATAACAACGTTGCATATCCTGTAATTCACATTACAGTAAATGACATAAAATTTACGGCAGCACTTCACTCTGGCAGTCCCATTTCAGGACTTAGTGAAACAGCTTATAGCAAATGCAACTAATCGAACGATTGCCCTACACTTTCTTTATGTAAGATTACATTACAAGGTGCAATTTTTCGAAAAAGTGTAGATGTATGTCAGCAAACTAATTTAGAATTCTTTTGTCAAAGCCACAGATTCTCTATCGTTCCATTATTGTCAACAGAAATTATATTGGGAGTAGACTTTTTGAATTAATACAAAGCAATCTTTAACTTTCGTGATGCTGAAATAAGTTTAGAGAAAGAAGGTAATTCAATAGCTTTGAAATTTGAAGATTAGCTCTCAAATCATGACGAGGAAATTACATCTACATCCATACTCCGCAAGCCACCTGACGGTGTGTGGCGGAGGGTACCTTGAGTACCTCTATCGGTTCTCCCTTCTATTCCACTCTCGTATTGTTCGTGGAAAGAAGGATTGTCGGTATGCCTCTGTGTGGGCTCTAATCTCTCTGATTTTATCCTCATGGTCTCTTCGCGAGATATACGTAGGAGGGAGCAATATACTGCTTGACTCTTCGGTGAAGGTATGTTCTCGAAACTTTGACAAAAGCCCGTACCGAGCTACTGAGCGTCTCTCCTGCAGAGTCTTCCACTGGAGTTTATCTATCATCTCCGTAACGCTTTCGCGATTACTAAATGATTCTGTAACGAAGCGCGCTGCTCTCCGTTGGATCTTCTCTATATCTTCTATCAACCCTATCTGGTACGGATTCCACACTGCTGAGCAGTATTCAAGCAGTGGACGAACAAGCGTACTGTAACCTACTTCCTTTGTTTTCGGACTGCATTTCCTTAGGGTTCTTCCAATGAATCTCAGTCTGATATCTGCTTTACCGACGATCAACATTATATGATCATTCCATTTTAAATCACTCCTAATGCGTACTCCTAGATAATTTATGGTATTAACTGCTTCCAGTTGCTGACCTGCTATTTTGTAGCTAAATGATAAAGGATCTATCTTTCTGTGTATTCGCAGCACATTACACTTGTCTACATTGAGATTCAATTGCCATTCCCTGCACCATGCGTCAATTCGCTGCAGATCCTCCTGCATTTCAGTACAATTTTCCATTGTTACAACCTCTCGATACACCACAGCATCATCCGCAAAAAGCCTCAGTGAACTTCCGATGTCATCCACAAGGTCATTTATATATATTGTGAATAGCAACGGTCCTATGACACCCCCCTGCGGCACACCTGAAATCACTCTTACTTCGGAAGACTTCTCTCCATTGAGAATGACATGCTGCGTCCTGTTATCTAGGAACTCCTCAATCCAATCAAACAATTGGTCTGATAGTCCATATGCTCTTACTTTGTTCATTAAACGACTGTGGGGAACTGTATCGAACGCCTTGCGGAAGTCAAGAAACACGGCATCTACCTGTGAACCCGTATCTATGGCCCTCTGAGTCTCGTGGACGAATAGCGCGAGCTGGGTTTTACATGATTGTCTTTTTCGAAACCCATGCTGATTCCTACAGAGTAGATTTCTAGTCTCCAGAAAAGTCATTATTCTCGAACACAACACGTGTTCCAAAATTCTACAACTGATCGACGTTAGTGATATAGGTCTATAGTTCTGCACATCTTCTCGACGTCCCTTCTTGAAAACGGGGATGACCTGTGCCCTTTTCCAATCCTTTGGAACGCTACGCTCTTCTAGAGACCTACGGTACACCGCTGCAAGAAGGGGGGCAAGTTCCTTCGCATACTCTGTGTAAAATTGAACTGGTATCCCATCAGGTCCAGAGGCCTTTCCTCTTTTGAGCGATTTTAATTGTTTCTCTATCCCTCTGTCGTCTATTTCGATATCTACCATTTTGTCATCTGTGCGACAATCTAGAGAAGGAACTACAGTGCAATCTTCCTCTGTGAAACAACTTTGGAAAAAGACATTTAGTGTTTCGGCCTTTAGTCTGTCATCCTCTGTTTCAGTACCATTTTGGTCACAGAGTGTCTGGACATTTTGTTTTGATCCAGCTACCGCTTTGACATAAGACCACAATTTCTTAGGATTTTCTGCCAAGTCAGCACATAGAACTTTACTTTCGAATTCATTGAACGCCTCTCGCATAGCCCTCCTCACACTACATTTCGCTTCGTGTAATTTTTGTTTGTCTGCAAGGCTTTGGCTATGTTTATGTTTGCTGTGAAGTTCCCTTTGCTTCCGCAGCAGTTTTCTAACTCGGTTGTTGTACCACGGTGGCTCTTTTCCATCTCTTACGATCTTGCTTGGCACATACTCATCTAACGCATTATGTACGACGGTTTTGAACTTTGTCCACTGATCCTCAACACTATCTGTACTTGAGACAAAACTTTTGTGTTGAGCCAACAGGTGCTCTGTAATCTGCTTTTTGTCACTTTTTCTGAACAGAAAAATCTTCCTACCCTTTTTAATATTCCTATTTACGGCTGAAATCATCGATGCCGTAACCGCTTTATGATCGCTGATTCCCTGTTCTGCGTTAACTTCTTCAATTAGTTCGGGTCTGTTTGTCACCAGAAGGTCTAATATGTTATCGCCACGAGTCGGTTCTCTGTTTAACTGCTCAAGGTAGTTTTCAGATAAAGCACTTAAAAAAATTTCACTGGGTTCTTTGTCCCTGCCACCCGTTATGAACGTCTTAGTCTCCCAGTCTATATCCGGCAAATTAAAATCTCCACCCAGAACTATAACATGGTGGGGAAATCTACTCGAAATATTTTCCAAATTATCCTTCAGGTGCTCAGCCACAACAGCTGCTGAGCCAGGGGGCCTATAGAGACATCCAATTACCATGTCTGAGCCTGCTTTAACCGTGACCTTCACCCAAATCATTTCACATTTCGGATCTCCGTCAATTTCCTTCGATACTATCGCACTTCTTATCGTTATAAACACGCCTCCCCCTTCACTGTCCAGCCTGTCTCTGCTGTATACATTCCAATCTGAGTTTAGGATTTCATTTCTATTTACATCTGGTTTCAGCCAACTTTCTGTCCCTAGTACTATATGGGCGTTGTGACTGTTTATTAATGAGAGCAGTTCTGGGACCTTTCTGTAGACGCTCCTGCAGTTTACTATTAGCACATTAATATTGTTATTCCCTGTGGCATTTTGCCTACTCCTACCTTGCTGCGTCTCAGGAGGCGTCTTGTCGGGCCTAGGGAGGGGATTCTCTAACCTAAAAAAACCCCATGTGCACTCCACACGTACTCCGCTACACTTGTAGCCGCTTCCGGCGTGTAGTGCACGCCTGACCTATTCAGGGGGACCCTACATTTCTCCACCCGGTAGCGGAGGTCGAGAAATTTGCACCCCAGATCTTCGCAGAATCGTCTGAGCCTCTGGTTTAAGCCTTCCACTCGGCTCCAAACCAGAGGACCGCGATCGGTTCTGGGGACGATACTACAAATACACTCCTGGAAATGGAAAAAAGAACACATTGACACCGGTGTGTCAGACCCACCATACTTGCTCCGGACACTGCGAGAGGGCTGTACAAGCAATGATCACACGCACGGCACAGCGCACACACCAGGAACCGCGGTGTTGGCCGTCGAATGGCGCTAGCTGCGCAGCATTTGTGCACCGCCGCCGTCAGTGTCAGCCAGTTTGCCGTGGCATACGGAGCTCCATCGCAGTCTTTAACACTGGTAGCATGCCGCGACAGCGTGGACGTGAACCGTATGTGCAGTTGACGGACTTTGAGCGAGGGCGTATAGTGGGCATGCGGGAGGCCGGGTGGACGTACCGCCGAATTGCTCAACACGTGGGGCGTGAGGTCTCCACAGTACATCGATGTTGTCGCCAGTGGTCGGCGGAAGGTGCACGTGCCCGTCGACCTGGGACCGGACCGCAGCGACGCACGGATGCACGCCAAGACCGTAGGATCCTACGCAGTGCCGTAGGGGACCGCACCGCCACTTCCCAGCAAATTAGGGACACTGTTGCTCCTGGGGTATCGGCGAGGACCATTCGCAACCGTCTCCATGAAGCTGGGCTACGGTCCCGCACACCGTTAGGCCGTCTTCCGCTCACGCCCCAACATCGTGCAGCCCGCCTCCAGTGGTGTCGCGACAGGCGTGAATGGAGGGACGAATGGAGACGTATCGTCTTCAGCGATGAGAGTCGCTTCTGCCTTGGTGCCAATTATGGTCGTACGCGTGTTTGGCTCCGTGCAGGTGAGCGCCACAATCAGGACTGCATACGACCGAGGCACACAGGGCCAACGCCCGGCATCATGGTGTGGGGAGCGATCTCCTACTCTGGCTGTACACCACTGGTGATCGTCGAGGGGACACTGAATAGTGCGCGGTACATCCAAACCGTCATCGAACCCATCGTTCTACCATTCCTAGACCGGCAAGGGAACTTGCTGTTCCAACAGGACAATGCACGTCCCCATGTATCCCGTGCCACCCAACGTGCTCTAGAAGGTGTAAGTCAACTACCCTGGCCAGCAAAATCTCCGGATCTGTTCCCCATTGAGCATGTTTGGGACTGGATGAAGCGTCGTCTCACGCGGTCTGCACGTCCAGCACGAACGCTGGTTCAACTGAGGCGCCAGGTGGAAATGGCATGGCAAGCCGTTCCACAGGACTACATCCAGCATCTCTACGATCGTCTCCATGGGAGAATAGCAGCCTGCATTGCTGCGAAAGGTGGATATACACTGTACTAGTGCCGACATTGTGCATGCTCTGTTGCCTGTGTCTATGTGCCTGTGGTTCTGTCAGTGTGTTCATGTGATTTATCTGACCCCAGGAATGTGTCAATAAAGTTTCCCCTTCCTGGGACAATGAATTCACGGTGTTCTTATTTCAATTTCCAGGAGTGTAGTTAGCTCTGATTTTACCCCGCGAGCGAGGCTTTCCGCCTTCACCAATTCCGCCAACCGCCTGTACGAACTGAGGATGACCTCTGAACCCAGACGGCAGGAGTCACTGGTGCCGACATGAGCAACAATTTGCAGTCGGGTGCACCCAGTACTCTCTATCGCCGCCGGCAGAGCCTCCTCCACATCTCGGATGAGACCCCCTGGCAAGCAGACAGTGTGAACACTGGCCTTCTTCCCCGACCTTCCCGCTATTTCCCTAAGGGGCTCCATCACCCGCCTAAATTAATCGGCTTTACCTCTTATTAGATAACAGTTAGGAACTTTCGACGGAACTTGACAATAGCGATCACTCTGCAAGTATTGACAGTGATGATATGGACTTCGTATTTGATACTAATGACTTAATTCATAATAAAATTTAAACAATTGAGAACTTAATGACACTGATAGGCAGGACGTTTTTGACATTTTACAAGCACATTCCACAGTTTTTACTCACAAAACAGGAACAATCAAGGGATTTCAATACCAGTTTCGTGTTCGTGACCATACTAAATTTTGCGTTAGACCATACGTAATTCTGGCACATTATAGGGACCGTGTTAGAACAGAAATACAATTTATGCTTGACGAGGGCATTATTGAACCTGCAGTAAGCTCATACAACAATCCATTAAATGTTGTTGAGAAGAAAAATGGATCGATCAGGCTTGTATTAGATTCGAGACAAATCAATACTATCATCCTCCCTGAAACAGACAGGCGACAAAAGTTGGAAGTACTTCTTCAAAATTTTAATGGTGTAAAAGTGTAGTCTTCTATTGATCTCAGATCTAGCTTTTATCAGATCGAACTTCATCCGGAATGTTGAAAATACGCAGCTCTTCTTTGTTTAGTCGTTTGTTATCAATTTCGGAAACTTTCTTTTGGTTTCAACACTTCTTCGGCAGCATTCATTCGTGGGCTAAATTCCGTATTACCTGAGTTCTTAAAACGTCATATCACCTGATATGTGGACGATATTCTAATAGCAGAAGCCTCATGGGAACAGAGTAATCGCATCCTCGACAGTGGGTTACGTATTTTTACAGAATCTGGAATTACAGTTAACTTGGAAAAGTCTGAATTCGGTAGGACAAAGGTGCAGTTTTTCTGACACATTATTTCCTCTGAAGGCATTCAGCCGGTTCCTGAGAAGCTAGAAGCAATCAGAGCCATTCCAATTGCATCACAAAAAAAAAAAAAAGTTCGCTGTTTTCTAGGTCTTGTGAACTTTTACTGTCGTTTTCTGAATATGCAAATTCTAGTAACACCAAAAATTTGTTCTCTTATTGGAAAATACACTATTTTGAACTGGGACAAACAGGCACAATTGGAATTCAATGCTCTGAAAGAAGCACTACTTAACACGCCAATCGTAACTCCCCCAGATCTGTCACAAGATTTCTGCCTTAGCACGGATTCCTCTAAAGTTGGTCATGGTGCCATTTATTTCAAGAAGCCAATGAAAATGAGACTGCTGTTCAGCAAACCATTGCTTTTGCTAGCCGCATGCTAACAATATATATATATATATATATATATATATATATATATAAATATAAAATATTCCGTCACTGTATTAGAAGCTTCAGCTATCGTTTGGGCATTTAAAAACAAGTAAAAGTATACAGTGATGATCGTGCACTGCAATTTCTTATGTCTTCAAAATTAAATCATGACAGGTTAAAACGTTGGGCAATGTATCTGCAAGAATTCCACTTCACAATAATCTACATTCCCGGCAAGGAGAACATTGTTGTAGACGCACTGTTACGTTCACCAGCTGGGCTTGAGAAAAGTAACACAGAAGCCAACGTCGAGAAAAATTTCAGTATTCTTTACATTCAGAAAGTCGCCTTTGAAAACTTCATCACCACAACTTCAAAGGACATTGCTTATGAACAAGATATGGATCGGATTTGGAAAGACATCAAAAGTAAATGGCACGAAAAGACATACACGCAGAGTCGTCATTATTATCTGGTTACAAACAACATATTCTTAAAACGTTGCACTGTTGATGACAAGCTATGGGTACTTTGCATTCCTGACGATTTTGTTAATAAGCTCATTTGGCACAATCATTTCAGCTACGCACATTTTGGTTCACGAAAATGTTTTTCAGACGACTTGTTATTTTAACAATATGGAACAGAGAATTCGGAGAGTCTTGTCTATTTGTAAACTTTATCATAAAGCTAAACCATCTACCATCTGACATCGTGCTCCGTTGTTTCCTATAATTCCTTCTAAATTAAAAGAATTTGCTGCTGTTAATGTCTTGGGACCCCTTGTGAGAATATCGAATGGATTTTCGTAGTTCTAGTCGCTGTTGAACTTACTTCAAAATTTGTTTCTTTCACTCTATTACGTAAAGCCAC
The DNA here is from genome assembly GCF_023864345.2 of Schistocerca serialis cubense. Lineage (NCBI taxonomy): Eukaryota > Metazoa > Arthropoda > Insecta > Orthoptera > Acrididae > Schistocerca > Schistocerca serialis. Next base: position 642,813,515 of record NC_064639.1, read on the forward strand.
TGGACGGTCTGTATCCAACGCTTTTGTTAAATGTTTCTTACATTAAGTTGGACACGTTGCTAAAGTTATTTCAGATAACGGACCACAATTCAGATCTGCTGTTTGGTCACGCATGCTTCGGACTCGTAAAATCAAACCAATTTTTATTTCATTGCACTCACCACATTGTAACCCGTCTGAACGGATTATGAAAGAAATCAATAAACTTTGCAGACTCTATTGTCACAGAAAGCATCAATGTTGGGACAGATATTTACACTTATTTCAAATGTGCTCAATGAAATGCCTCATGTCTCCACTGCTTTACCACCTACTATTGTATTGAAAAATGAAGAACCACCAAAAAGAATCAGAGAGCTTGTATCTTTTCCAAATACACGTAAACTTCGACACAAAGAAATAATTGATTTGGCTATTAAAAATATGAATTCTGCTGCAACAAAAGAAGAAAACTACACGGTAAAGCAAATGCAAAGAAACTACATATTGGTCAGAAAATTATAATTCAAGCTCATTCATTGTCACATAAGAAAAAACACTTCAGTCACAAATTCTTTCTGCTTTACAATGGACCTTCCGGAATCCAACGTACACCACATGATAAATGCGTTGAAGTTGAAACTCTGCATACTAGGAAGAGTAAATGATTATACCAAATTTTATATGTGAAACCATTTATTGAGAGAAAATCTGCTTTTTAACTTAATCTTTGCCATAAAATTTTTCACTTCACGTTACTAGTACGCTCTGTCACACTTAGAAACTGTTAACATGCAACAATGTTTTGAAGTCAACTATCCTGTCAAGAACCTAGGGAACTTATTTAGACAGTAAACATCTGTTTTATATCTGCACAGTTTTTCTGTATTATTCTGGAAAGTAAAACATGTTTTAGTAGTAACTTTTGTGGTATAGCTACATTGAGACAGCCTTTTCCGTAGCACAATATGTTACACTACAGTACTTTCTTCAAAACGACAATGAGCATAATAACTACGACATCTATATGCATAGCACTTTACCTTTGTTTATGACGAGGTAAGTACATTGACTTCTGTAAAACTTTGCTTATGAATGACGACAACTACGACACTTGGCACATTTTTACCATTAAGTAATGACAGAAATTATCTTACAGCAGAATGCACAGTTTAAAGCTACAGAACACGCATTTGAGTGATTAAATTTTGTACTTAAAATTTTTTTTAGAAAAATTCTTCAATTACAAAGATACAAGGAAGGTTTTCAGTGAAACATTTTATTCCGTTGCTGTAATCTGTAACACCTGAGGGTATAATTACGTTAATCCTCAGGGGGTACGCGCCTACTTTGTGTACTAAGCGTGTGGCAAACGCTAGGAGCCCTAGCTAATATGGTATTTGCTTATACAACTTTACACATTGGTACTATATTTCCATAACAAAACAATTACACAGCTATCTGATCATTTAACTGAAGGAGAAAAACTTTTTTTAATACCTCAGTGACACATGTTTAAGTAATTACACAGTTAGATTACTTCACACTTATGAAATTGTACGTTGTTTACATTTTGGGAACTTTGCACATTATCTTTTGGAATGATAGTGATACTGTGAGAGTTGTGAATGGTGTATTTGGTATGGGATCATGATTTTTGAAGTATGTTTAAGGTATATGACACTACTGAAACGAGCAGAGATTTTTTTTTTTTAGGTTTTGAAATTATTGAAAGAAGCTACGACGATTTTGAGATGTGAATGATCTGTGACGATTATGTTATTACGACGACGATGTGTATTATGCTGTTGAGCTATGTTTATGATCAATAAGATGATACTACATGACGAATGTGATTATGTGTTTATATGTATATGAATAATGAGTAGGGGCTAGGGAATCTGGTTTGTGAAAAGGATGTTGGAAACAAAGAAAAGTATTTTAAAAGTTATGAAATGTGTGTGCATGCGTGAATGTGAATACCACTATGCTAAAAGAAATTTTGGACACTATTATGTATGAAATTTTGTTTCTACACACTTATAACGTAAATTTTCAACCTGTGATTTTTTCGTATTTTATATGAGACTGTCACTAGTGGAAACTGCTGTCATAAATATTTCAGTAAAGAAGGTATATGACCTTGACGTAATGCACTGTGGGTGCGCAGCTGTGTGACAGTCACCTGCAAAAAATCTGTAAGTGTGTGCATTTCAGAGGCACAGGTGTAGGAAATGAGGCCATTAACCTCGCTATTGATATTTCTTGGTTGAAAGCATCTTAAATACGACACGCTCATACTTGAAAACATCTGATTACAGTTTGGAGCTCATAATTTCTGATATTTACTAAAAGGCCTAATGAAATGAAGAGAAATATTTTACATCCATACACCTGATTATGACTACTGTCTTTCTAGTTGAGAGATTTTTTTACTGCCTTATGAAATTCCATATGGCTACTGAATGATGTTTCATGCTTTGGTTTTATTTAGTTTCTAGCTGTGCTGTAGCATTGGTTAAAATAAAATTTTATAGGTGTACTGATGTCAGTATTTTCTGTCTACAGATCTATTAAATAATAATTTCATGATCTACTTTTCTTTAAAAAAAGGGAGCACTAGCAAACGAAAGAACTACTGGAAGGAGAACTGATATAGATGTTAGCATGTAAATAGACATTTCTCTTCATAGGAATTGCATACTTTTCTCAGCGACTTGGTAACTTGTTTGGAGAGTAAGTTATCGTGATGCATCACCATATTGTTAAGATGTGACATAGGTATTAGATATTTCCTATCTTTACTGTAATATTTTTTCTGCTTGAGATTAGTCACATTTAGATATAAGTTATTGCATTTGCTGCTGCTGTTTACCAGGCATAGTCCTACTGAATTTCACTTTGTATTACTCTGCTGAGCCAGTTTTACTATGGTTTATTTTCCTTGATGCTGCACATTGGCTCATGTTAGTTGTAATGTTGCATTTGCTTTGGTAACTTATATTTATGATTGCCTCGCCCCTTGTACATATATCTGAGCTCAGTAGATTTAAGTTAGCTTGAGAGAGGGTTACTATATAAGAAACTACGTATGAAGAATGGGGGAAGAATGCATTGACAAGTTATGTGAAAAAGATGGCCAAAAAAGTAGGGTGCAATGAAGAATAATTATTTTGAAAGACGATATGAATAGAATACAGAAAGCAGGCATAGGTAGGACTTTTTGGGAATAATGATGAACTAAGGGTGATCTCTGAGAAGTAAAGAAAGTTTTGTTTGCAAATCAGATACTATAAATACTGCAGAACCAAATGCTATACTGATAACAAACCCTGTCTTTTCCTTTTGTGTGATTCTGCTATGTATTTATGTGTATCCTTGTGTGTCTACGTTCTTCCTGTCTTTATGCCTTTAGCTGATACGTGATATGTTGTAGAATTTTCTAATACTAAACTACATCCACTATGATGAGGAATACTGTTATCTTCAAATATAATTTGCATTAATGATATGTTCTTTCTTTTGTAAAGATGTTTAGGCATTATTTATTCTGTCCTGTTTTACTGCTCATGTGTGAAGTTAATGTTTTGAAAGCTCTTCTCATTTTGTTATTTATTTACTTAGGTCATAGTTCCTGTAACACTGATGTTTATGTTTATTTCTATTCTTTTGTAAAGCCTGTATTACTACAAATGTTGTCTGTATTATTATGTTCTGTAATGATGTCTTCTGTATCTTTATAATTGTATTCTTTTGTCGTAAATTTGTAATTGTATAGACACCAGTTATTCAAATGAAGTATATAGTAGGGTTTCATTTCACTGCATACGTTTCTATTGGTCATAGTAAATGCACAATATGTGAGACGTTAAAAAAAAGAGACTGTTAGTGCTTGCACGTTTGTTGATAATTCAGCAAGGGACTGTTTAACAGCATTGCTGGTTCTAAGGGCATTTCAAAAACTTTTTTCGTGAGTCCACAAGTGGTGGATCGTGGACTTGCTATATTATCCGCAAGAGACTTCAATGGTGATTGTGCACCCGCACAGTTGCAATGGATGGCTGCTAGCCATCTCTACAAGGACTACCGTGGGCCTGCACCTTTGATGGCCCACCAATACCATCATCACTGCAAGAAATACAGTGGGTCTGCTCTGTAATGACCTACCTACTAATATTCATCAAAACTTCGACTGACTCTGCTGTGGGTTTGCTCTGTTGTGGCCCATTACCTGTCTGCATCTCAAGAGTCAGCACTGTCTTTCGGTTGGAAGGACAACACTACTTCTTCAACACTGCATGGAAATCCACTACTTCCATGTGCGTTTTCTTTTATTGCTCAGACTTGTGCATGAAAATATCATTCTTACTGTGATGAATGCTCGGGACTGTCTTTATGGACCGCGAGGACAATTTTTGCTTTTGACCAACATTGCATCAGTAAGCGTGTGCATTTGATATCTTTGTAACTGTAATTATAAAAAATTTTATCAAATCAGTATTGTCCACTGCCCAAAACAACTTGTAAAATTTTTTGTGGGTAACATGGGGGCTATGTAAGTAGGCTGTTTAGGTTTTTATGTTGGTAACACCACGTAGTGCTCTGTATGAAAATCGCTGACTGCGCTGTGTGCAGTCTGTGGCTGGATGGACTCACTGTTGGAATATTTGCTAGTGTAGCGTTGGGCAGTTGGAAGTGAGCCGACAGGAGTGGTGGATGTGGGGGGAGAGAGACGTCAGAGTTTTGAGAGCAGACGATCTGAACGTGTGTCTGTCAGAAAAAGGAAAGTTGTAAAACTGGATGGCATGAACTGATATATATATTATAACTTTCGAACAGTATTAAGGTAAATACATTGTTTGTTCCCTATCGAAATCTTCCATTTGATAACTATGCATATCCATAGTTAGTGTCTTTAGTAGCTAGAATCTTTTATTTAGCTGGCTAGGGACTGATGACCTTAGCAGTTAAGTCCCATAAGATTTCACACACATCATCATCTTCATTTGGCTGGCAGTACTGGCGCTCGCTGTATTGCAGTAGTTCGAGTAACGAAGATTTTTGTGAGGTAAGTGATTCATGAAAGGTGTAGGTTATTGTTAGTCAGGGCCATTCTTTTGTAGGGATTATTGAAAGTCAGATTGCGTTCCACTAAAATATTGTGTGTCAGTTTAGTGATGATCAGAATAAGTAAAGAGAAAACTGTCTGAGTACGTTGAGTTTTACTCAGCTGTTTTTTTAATGAAAAAACGTAAGAGTTTTTCAGCACTGTCATTCTTAATTTTTTAAGGGGAAGTTTCAAAGTGTTTGCCGGCCGCGGTGGCCGTGCGGTTCTAGGCGCTTCAGTCGGGAACTGCGTGACCGCTACGGTCGCAGGTTCGAATTCTGCCTCGGGCATGGATATGTGTGATGTCCTTAAGTTAGTTAGGCTTAAGTAGTTCTAAGTTGTAGGGGACTGATGACCTCAGATGTTAAGTCCCATAGTGCTCAGAGCCATTTGAACCATTTTTTTTCGAAGTGTTTAATTATATCAGGACCATTTTTTTAATCGTGTAATCGAAAGTTAAGGTATTCTTTTAGTACTCACGTGAAGGTCATCACATTAATACGATCCCTGCCTTCCTGACAGAAAATACGAATCCAGTGACACAAATGAGACGATAGTCCATAGGCACGCGATTTGATTCGAAACTGCTTGTTAGGAACGGTGTCGAAACCATCTGAAAATCGAGACATATGGAATCCACTTGTGATATGCTATCGATAGCAAGCATTACTTCGTATGAATGAAGGGCCACTTGCGTTTCAGAACAAAGATTTTTCTGAATCCATGATGCTTATGCGTCAATGCACTGTTGTTTGGAGGTATTTCGTAATGCTGGAATACAGTATATGTTCCAAAATTGTATTACAGATCGATGATACCAGCTAACATTGTTATTTATTTTCTGTGTTAGTCAAACGTATTCATTGTTTACAACGTACCAAGTAGTGTAGAGGAAGTTGAGAGGAACAGTTTGATACAGGACACTTATAGTTTATCAAGTCGGAAAACAAACTCAAATTGGTCTATACAAACTACCTAAGGTACAGTGCATGCGCGTCGCGTAGGGTTTTCAGTTTTTTCGCGCTCCCTTAGGGAAAAATATGTCCCAGAGAAAAAAATGAGGAAGACCTTTTATGTGGGAAATTGAAGTAGTTCATTTTTTTACTATGATGCGTTTTCGAACTATCCAAGGTGAACGTGTAAGAGTGGTATTAAACGTGTTCTATCTCAGAAACCATTTAGAATGGGACATACGTCCATACGAAGGTTTCAGTTCAGAATCGCTAATACTACCATCCGTCAAGGCATGTATCTTTTGCTCCTGACTCACCATGTAAAATGTAATTGATTACTGGTGTTTCGTTTGTAGGACATTTTTGTGACCTGTGCAACTTTCCAGTCTTATCTTGCTTTACCCTTCATCAGAGGAATGAGAAAAAGGACCGGATAAAGAGAATCCATTTCACAAAAACTAGTTTTAGAAAACATAGAGGACATTTCCAGATCTAACGTTAGAAAACAGGCAGCAGCAACATGGATAGGTTATCTACAAACCGTAATCGATGGAGCGCGCCCTAATATTGCACTCGATATCAAATATCCCCCCATGAACCATGGACCTTGCCGTTGGTGGGGAGGCTTGCGTGCCTCAGCGATACAGATGGCCGTACTGTAGGTGCAACCACAACGGAGGGGTATCTGTTGAGAGGCCAGACAAACATGTGGTTCCTGAAGAGGGGCAGCAGCCTTTTCAGTAGTTGCAGGGGCAACAGTCTGGATGATTGACTGATCTGGCCTTGTAACATTAACCAAAACGGCCTTGCTGTGCTGGTACTTCGAATGGCTGAAAGCAAGGGGAAACTACAGCCGTAATTTTTCCCGAGGACATGCAGCTTTACTGTATGATTAAATGATGGTGGCGTCCTCTTGGGTAAAATATTCCGGAGGTAAAATAGCCCCCCATTCGGATCTCCGGGCGGGGACTACTCAAGAGGACGTCGTTATCAGGAGGAAGAAAACTGGCGTTCTATGGATCGGAGCGTGGAATGTCAGATCCCTTAATCGGGCAGGTAGGTTAGAAAGTTTAAAAAGGGAAATGGATAGGTTAAAGTTAGATATAGTGGGAATTAGTGAAGTTCGGTGACAGGAGGAACAAGACTTTTGGTCAGATGATTACAGGGTTATAAATACAAAATCAAATAGGGGTAATGCAGGAGTAGGTTTAATAATGAATAAAAAAATAGGAGTGCGGGTTAGCTACTACAAACAGCATAGTGAACGCATTATTGTGGCCAAGATAGACACAAAGCCCATGCCTACTACAGTAGTACAAGTTTATATGCCAACTAGCTCTGCAGATGATGAAGAAATAGATGAAATGTATGACGAGATAAAAGAAATTATTCAGGTAGTGAAGGGAGACGAAAATTTAATAGTCATGGGTGACTGGAATTCGTCAGTAGGTAAAGGGAGAGAAGGAAACATAGTAGGTGAATGTGGATTGGGGGTAAGAAATGAAAGAGGAAGCCGCCTTGTAGAATTTTGCACAGAGCATAACTTAATCATAGCTAACACTTGGTTCAAGAATCATAAAAGAAGGTTGTATACCTGGAAGAATCCTGGAGATAGTAAAAGACAGAGATTTGGGAACCAGGTTTTAAACTGTAAGACATTTGCAGGGGCAGATGTGGATTCTGACCACAATATATTGGTTATGAACTGCAGATTGAAACTGAAGAAACTGCAAAAAGGTGGGAATTTAAGGAGATGGGACCTGGATAAACTGAAAGAACCAGAGGTTGTAGAGAGTTTCAGGGAGAGCATAAGGGAACAATTGACAGGAATGGGGGAAAGAAATGCAGTAGAAAAAGAATGGGTAGCTTTGAGGGATGAAGTAGTGAAGGCAGCACAGGAACAAGTAGGTAAAAAGACGAGGGCAAGTAGAAATCCTTGGGTAACAGAAGAAATATTGAATTTAATTGATGAAAGGAGAAAATATAAAAATGCACTAAATGAAACAGGCAAAAAGGAATACAAACGTCTCAAAAATGAGATCGACAGGAAGTGCAAAATGGCTAAGCAGGGATGGCTAGAGGACAAATGTAAGGATGTAGAGGCTTGTCTCACTAGAGGTAAGATAGATACTGCCTACAGGAAAATTAAAGAGACCTTTGGAGAGAAGAGAACCACTTGTATGAGTATCAAGAACTCAGATGGCAACCCAGTTCTAAGCAAAGAAGGGAAGGCAGAAAGGTGGAAGGAGTATATAGAGGGTTTATGCAAGGGCGATGTACTTGAGGACAATATTATGGAAATGAAAGAGGATGTAGATGAAGATGAAATGGGAGATAAGATACTGCGTGAAGAGTTTGACAGAGCACTGAAAGACCTGAGTCGAAACAAGGCCCCGGGAGTAGACAACATTCCATTAGACCTACTGATGGCCTTGGGAGAGCCAGTCATGACAAAACTCTACCATCTGGTGAGCAAGATGTATGAGACAGGCGAAATACCCACAGACTTCAAGAAGAATATAATAATTCCAATCCCAAGAAAGCAGGTGTTGACAAATATGAAAATTACCGAACTATCAGTTTAATAAGTCACAGCTGCAAAATACTAACGCGAATTCTTTACAGACGAATGGAAAACTAGTAGTAGCAGACCTCGGGGAAGATCAGTTTGGATTCCGTAGAAATGTTGGAACACGTGAGGCAATACTAACCTTACGACTTATCTTAGAAGAAAGATTAAGAAAAGGCAAACCTACGTTTCTAGCATTTGTAGACTTAGAGAAAGCTTTTGACAACGTTAACTGGAATACTCTCTTTCAAATTCTGAAGGTGGCAGGGGTAAAATACAAGGAGCGAAAGGCTATTTACAATTTGTACAGAAACCAGATGGCAGTTATAAGAGTCGAGGGGCATGAAAGGGAAGCAGTGGTTGGGAAAGGAGTGAGACAGGGTTGTAGCCTCTCCCCGATGTTATTCAATCTGTATACTGAGCAAGCAGTAAAGGAAACAAAAGAAAAATTCGGAGTAGGTATTAAAATCCATGGACAAGAAGTAAAAACTTTGAGGTTCGCCGATGACATTGTAATTCTGTCAGAGACAGCAAAGGACTTGGAAGAGCAGTTGAACGGAATGGACAGTGTCTTGAAAGGAGGATATAAGATGAAAATCAACAAAAGCAAAACGAGGATAATGGAATGTAGTCAAACTAAATCGGGTGATGCTGAGGGGATTAGATTAGGTAATGAGACACTTAAAGTAGTAAAGGAGTTTTGCTATTTAGGGAGTAAAATAACTGATGATGGTCGATGTAGAGAGGATATAAAATGTAGACTGGCAATGGCAAGGAAATCGTTTCTGAAGAAGAGACATTTGATAACATCGAGTATAGATTTAATTGTCAGGAAGTCGTTTCTGAAAGTATTTGTATGGAGTGTAGCCATGTATGGAAGTGAAACATGGACGATAACCAGTTTGGACAAGAAGAGAATAGAAGCTTTCGAAATGTGGTGCTACAGAAGAATGCTGAAGATAAGGTGGGTAGATCACGTAACTAATGAGGAGGTATTGAATAGGATTGGAGAGAAGAGAAGTTTGTGGCACAACTTGACTAGAAGAAGGGATCGGTTGGTAGGACATGTTTTGAGGCATCAAGGGATCACAAATTTAGCATTGGAGGGCAGCGTGGAGGGTAAAAATCGTAGAGGGAGACCAAGAGATCAATACACTAAGCAGATTCAGAAGGATGTAGGTTGCAGTAGGTACTGGGAGATGAAGAAGCTTGCACAGGATAGAGTAGCATGGAGAGCTGCATCAAACCAGTCTCAGGACTGAAGACCACAACAACAACAACATATCAAATATCTGATGACAATTATGATCTTGGCTTAACTGATGACAAAACACGGTTCTGAAGAAGCAAATGATGAGAAGAACTAGGAAAAGGGTGTTCATAAAAGAATGTCCCCGCTATAAATTTTAATAGTATCAAAAGTAAGCGTTGTAGGATTTTGGATCAAGGTTGCAACTGAAGAGTAACTCGAACAGTTTTAGACAAGCGCGTGCAAAAGTGCTGCTTGATTGTTTTCCTGCTTGCAGGACCATAGGTTCCACATATGCAAAATGGCGACTCCCGAGCGTAAGGTGTTTTGTGTTCTTCATTTCGCTAAAAGTGAATCTGTAATTTAACTAAAACGTGCATTCAATTTTAATTTGTTTTTCTCTATGTGCCAGAAACACCCGCCGACGGCATAGTCAATTCGAAACGACATAATGTGTTGGTAAAGAGAAAAGCACGGGACGAGAAACAGGCCATGAAGAGATGTTGACGATGTTAGAGAATTTTACGTTCGTATACCTAAGACGTCTGTTTGCCAAGCACTGCTTGAAATTCATTTGACAAAGATGATAGTATGAAAGGTTCTAAGAAAACGTTTGCACATGTGTCCATACCAGTTGGAGCTGGTACACGCTTTAATGCGAGATGACATTGGTGGACATTATACCTTCACAAGTGAAGTGTTGCAGCGGTAAGATGACTTCCTTCATCGTATGGTGTGCAGTGACTAGGGAACTTTTCATCCAAGTGAGAAAGTCAACATCCGTAATGTTCCTATCTGGTGGTCAAAACATCAACATGAAATTGTGAATATCAAAGAGATTCCCCAAAATTAAACATTTTCTTCGCCGTATCCTGAGACCAGATGCGCGTACCATTTTACCAGTTTTTTCGCTTAAGATACTGTAACAGCGATGGCTTATTTGACTATGTTGTAAGAATGCCACTTTCCAGAATTAGGAGGTGTACCTGAAAATTTTATTTTCCAAGAAGATGGAGCCCTTACCGATTGGCACCTCCTTGTACGAAAGTGATTGAATGTCGAAGTTGCTGACCGTTGGATTGGTCGCAATGGCCAATAGGGCGGAACTGCTTTCTGCTGGCCTCCTAGCTCACTTGACCTCACTTCACATGAGTTTTTTGTTTGGAGCTTTATAAAAGACAGTGTCTTCGTTCTGCCACTACCTTATGATTTGCCAGAGTTGCGACACAGACTTTAAGCAGCTGTTGCTTCAATTGCTTTGGACTTGTTAATCAAAGTTTGGGAAGAATTGGATTTTAGGTAGGATGTGTGCCATAGACCTGAAGCTGCATATATTGAGCACTCGTAGCTCCGTTAGTTTACCTTGAATTAACAGAACGATTTGTTGTAGCCATGTAAGTTAAACTGTTACAATATACCACTGAAACTGCAACATTCGCTTATGACACCATGTACTTATTCCACAGTACCATGGAGACCCCGGAGTCAAGTGTGTTTACTCGGCAGGAACATCCCGTATTACTTGATCCATATTATACTTCGACGTAAAGAACCCAGGTGCCAGTGTCGCTAGTGGGCATGGAATGACGTATGCCGAGGCAGAAGAAGCTGACGTTAGGCGTGACCTTGTTGGTGCAGTAGTGAGGCCAAGCCAGGCAATTATATTGTCTCTTCAACGTGATAATTTCATGTGGGTGCGTTTTGAACTATGATTGCGGAAGGCAGTTGTAGAGATTGTGTGGGAGCACCACTTTCATGATACTAACAACCTCAGGAAACAATAGCGTAGTAGCCGCTACCGAATTCTTCGTGTACTCCGCATTGTTGTGTATTGTGCTTCGCTCGTTGTTTCCTTTTCATTTATGGAATTTAGTGAAGAGACTACATTGCTCCATAACGGGTTCGAGTGCGAAGCTCAAATTGCCGGAAAGAATCGGTGACCCCTAAAACTTGAGCTACTATATAATAGGCTGAATCGTCAGACGTGTTTTACCCAACTCTGAAGATACGGCAATGTTTACCTTGTGGATGCCTAACCTATTCAAGCAGCTTTTTACAATATGTCTTATAAAATATTTAATATTGCTTGTATGAAACGTGCCGAATACACTCCTGGAAATTGAAATAAGAACACCGTGAATTCATTGTCCCAGGAAGGGGAAACTTTATTGACACATTCCTGGGGTCAGATACATCACATGATCACACTGACAGAACCACAGGCACATAGACACAGGCAACAGAGCATGCACAATGTCGGCACTAGTACAGTGTATATCCACCTTTCGCAGCAATGCAGGCTGCTATTCTCCCATGGAGACGATCGTAGAGATGCTGGATGTAGTCCTGTGGAACGGCTTGCCATGCCATTTCCACCTGGCGCCTCAGTTGGACCAGCGTTCGTGCTGGACGTGCAGACCGCGTGAGACGACGCTTCATCCAGTCCCAAACATGCTCAATGGGGGACAGATCCGGAGATCTTGCTGGCCAGGGTAGTTGACTTACACCTTCTAGAGCACGTTGGGTGGCACGGGATACATGGGGACGTGCATTGTCCTGTTGGAACAGCAAGTTCCCTTGCCGGTCTAGGAATGGTAGAACGATGGGTTCGATGACGGTTTGGATGTACCGTGCACTATTCAGTGTCCCCTCGACGATCACCAGTGGTGTACGGCCAGTGTAGGAGATCGCTCCCCACACCATGATGCCGGGTGTTGACCCTGTGTGCCTCGGTCGTATGCAGTCCTGATTGTGGCGCTCACCTGCACGGCGCCAAACACGCATTCGACCATCATTGGCACCAAGGCAGAAGCGACTCTCATCGCTGAAGACGACACGTCTCCATTCGTCCCTCCGTTCACGCCTGTCGCGACACCACTGGAGGCGGGCTGCACGATGTTGGGGCGTGAGCGGAAGACGGCCTAACGGTGTGCGGGACCGTAGCCCAGCTTCATGGAGACGGTTGCGAATGGTCCTCGCCGATACCCCAGGAGCAACAGTGTCCCTAATTTGCTGGGAAGTGGCGGTGCGGTCCCCTACGGCACTGCGTAGGATCCTACGGTCTTGGCGTGCATCCGTGCGTCACTGCGGTCCGGTCCCAGGTCGACGGGCACGTGCACCTTCCGCCGACCACTGGCGACAACATCGATGTACTGTGGAGACCTCACGCCCCACGTGTTGAGCAATTCGGCGGTACGTCCACCCGGCCTCCCGCATGCCCACTATACGCCCTCGCTCAAAGTCCGTCAACTGCACATACGGTTCACGTCCACGCTGTCGCGGCATGCTACCAGTGTTAAAGACTGCGATGGAGCTCCGTATGCCACGGCAAACTGGCTGACACTGACGGCGGCGGTGCACAAATGTTGCGCAGCTAGCGCCATTCGACGGCCAACACCGCGGTTCCTGGTGTGTCCGCTGTGCCGTGCGTGTGATCATTGCTTGTACAGCCCTCTCGCAGTGTCCGGAGCAAGTATGGTGGGTCTGACACACCGGTGTCAATGTGTTCTTTTTTCCATTTCCAGGAGTGTAGTAATTAATGTTTATATAAATATATAGGATGCCCTTTTCATACAACAGAAAAACTGAAATGTAATATTACACGGCTATAGAAATCTAGATTCGATCTTGCATGGTAGCTTGTAAATATTAAATGTAATGAGTTAAGAATTTGGTACCAGAGTCTTCAATTATAAATGTTATGCAGTAACAACTGGTGCCTGTTATTGGTTTTTGTCCGTATATAAGAACTTGCAAAAGTGGCGATTCTTTCTTAATACTTTACTTTATAGTAAATAGTATAATAGTACTTTAAGAAATGCGGCATTTTCATTGTACAGAGGGGGGAAAAAGGATAGTTTCATGCCTCAGGTTTCACACGGATTATTTTTTTTAGCAAAGGTTCTGCTGACTATGCATTAGGTACAGATAAATCAGCGAGAAGGGACTTTGCTGAGAATCTAGGTGCAATATTATTATTACAAAACAGTGGCATTATTGGAAAAGTAAACCTGTGGATTAAGTACTCGATATCCCCTTCTCATAACGTGAATCTAACTACAGTGAAATGTGAAAGGTATCATCATAATAAAGTTCCTTGAATAATGTCATGCATGAACTCAGCGCTAGAAGTATGTTCTTGTAGGCTTATAATCGATGTTATTTTTTAATCATTAGATTAAATTAGTTCTTGCCCAGCAGGGAGGTCCGAGTAACTCCCGCCCTCGCTCACCCCCGCTCCCCCCCCTTCCGCCAAACACCAACTATAACATTTGTGTACCGGGAATTCACTCTGTTAATAAACATCTTTATAATCAACACAACATAAGACAGAGAATTTGTTACTTGTCGAGTTGTGGCCGAAACTTTATTCTTTGAAGGCTATGCTACTTGTGCATGTTTCCTCACGATGACCAATCTGCTATAAAATTATGTTAATCAACAGTCTAGCTAATATACATGTATAAGAAACGGGGTTTATGTTGACGACACATAAATACATCACGAATCGAATAATTTTGAGACGAAGTGCTAAAACATAGTTCTCAACTGGCGAAAGAAACAAAATTGTATACAATTGGTTTGTTGTTTGTAACTACTATTATTAACATATGCTTAAAATACACAACTGAACACGAAGTTCTGGTACATAGTTGTCTATATGGCAATTTATGGCCCATCTTCTTCTCTGTTTGGAGTCACTTGGGAAAATGTGAAAACCATTTTGGCAATGGTTAGTACAGTTCACAGCTGAGCAGTCACACACATTTACCACGAATTCTTCAATACACTTGCGTCCTACCTCATATATACACAAGTACAAATATCCTGAACTTTGGGGAAAACATGGCGTACAGTTCAGCTCAGGCTAAAGGAGTCTTACCTGCAACCATTACGTCAGTTCTGCCCTTGCAGGAGCACTTAACACAGGCATAGGCTGGCAGACCTGCGAGAGTGAGGCTGGGCTGAGTCTCCCCTCCACTCCTCGCCTCAGGCAGTCAAAGCTCTCCTTTGTGTACGTTCGCAACTGACTCTACCATTATAGTGTCCACACTCTAAGGTCTGTGTTCTGTAGCGCTGGTGGGGGTTGCGTAAGAGCGACGTCATATCTAGGACCCTGAGAAACTGGCTCGTGTGTCGAGCATTGTAATTACTAGGCTGCAGCGCTTTGGTGGATCCAGTTCTAACTCAAGAACCATCAGCTTTGCTAACTGCTCATAAATCAGTGACTTCGCTCGCTTGACATTGCTCGTTCGAACTGGCGTAGATTAATCACCAATAGATGACGCGGAGTCTGCTCTGGATGTATGCCTGACACCAAATGCAGGCTGCAAATGGATGAGCTGTGAGCGTGTACACTCCCTTTCACCAAGTGCGTTATGACAGGAAGGAGACTCCTGCCATGTGGCCAGCTGTGGAACTATGCCATTGCACTATGTAACGTACCCACAAAATTAATCACTGACTTTTTTTATTATGAATCTAAAAAAGCTGACAGTTCAGAAAAGTTAGTCATTAGATGTCAATGGAACTTCTTTATTTTCATAATGTGTTTCAGATGTAGTCTGTCATCAGATGACCTGTTAAATTAATAACACATTTTTCATTACAAGTGTGAATACATACAGAAAAATATTAATACAAACACAAAGTTTGAAAACCAAAATTCATAAACACTTTTTCACAGTAATACACACTACTATACAATAAAAGAAGTGTTTCTACTTTTAACACTATGAAGTTACTATAGTCACATAAAGAAGGAAATACTGACATGATATATAGATAGCTAGCAACACCGCATAGGTAACCTTGTTTCCACTAGATGGCATGTAAATAGTGACGCTGCAGCCCGACAATACAAGACAGTAAACCATTACTTTTTAACAAGATTTATTTTACAATTTGAACACATATTTATACAAATTTAAAATAGTTATATTTCATGGTGACATACAAGCAAAGCAAAGCAAAATTGAGACAATAAGTAAAAAGTAAAAAAGTATAATAAAAAGATTTCAGCTAAGCATAAAATCGTAATTACAAAGCAACTCGTTTAATTTGACTCTGTGTATTTCTTTTGACTGTATGCGTACGTCACAAATAAAACTGGAAGTAGTTCATTTGTGCTAGTTTGCAAAAGAGAAATTAAACAGTAGCAAATCAAAAATGCTGAACATCCGTTCTGTATTACTTGATACTTCTTCATTGATTACCCTATCTGGGTTAGTTCGACGACTTCAAGGTCTTCTAAAATGCCCAAATCCCTGCATTTGGGTTCAACGTGTAAAATACTTAAACTGTTCTCAATTCGGACATAACTGTTAACCATTTTCCATCAAAATGACAGCCTAGGACTCTGATATTATTTGCATAATTTGAATCTTCTTATAAAAACTATTCCCGTTTTTCCTACGTAAATATTATAGCGTGAGTGAATTTATCTAGTTTTTCTTCCATAATAAGGCGTAGAAATAATCCTAATTTTTTTCTTTGTACGGAACCGAACCTGATCTTTAGCCCTCCTGAAAGCATTAGCAATTTTGTCGTACCAGGGACCAAAACATGACGTGGAAATGTGGGTGACCTTGTCTTTAAGCAAAATGTTCTGCTTTTCTACTTTATTAAAACACTGCAAAAACTATTAGCCAACCCTACCTGTTCTGTAGCATTAATTTCTTTGCCAATTTTAATACTTTCCACTCCTAACTTTGCCACCCAAAATCGAAGAAAAGTACCCAGATTTATCTGCAGCTGTGTGAAAATCGAAGGACTTCTTTGTCACAGCATTGTAATTATATTGAGATACATATTTCTCTGTTTTTTTCTGAATTTTTGTTTTCAAAGCTTTGTACCTGCATTAATATGTTTATGTATGCATTTACATTTGTAATGTAAAAATATGTTATTACTTTAGCAGGTCATCTGATAATGGGCTACATCCGAAACGCGTTACGAAAATAAAGAAGTGATTGACATCCATGGCTCACATTTTGCTTGGCCGGTTGCGAAGGCGTGCCTGACATTCAAGCCACAATAATTGTCATGTTTCTGCATGATATTCTGCAAATCCACTTGACGCGAATTGCGGAAAATGCCTGCATACATAAATGTTCCATTAGCGTCATATAGACGATTCTGTTAAGGTTATGATCCGACGAAAATAATTATTGAGTTTCCATTGGATTATTGTACACGAAAATTTATTCTTTGCAGCAGTGATGACCAAGTCTATGATGAACTACACAATGGCTGCTGAATTGGCGTTCCTTTATTGTCTACACAACGGGTTTTGGAACATTTTAAGTCCCGTCACGTGGTGTAAAAGAATCACCCAACCACCTGAGGTAATTCTCACCCCATTTTATCATGGAACCAAAGTTCCGTGTCAAAAGAGAAAAGAGGGGTACAAAATTCCATAAAAACTGTTCCCCCTCGTTGCCCCACTGGACACAGATGACACACGTTTTGTCCTGCAAGATTAAGTTAACGCCTTATCATCGCGGCCGCTATAATGTTTAGCTGACTTTCATATTGCTTTTCGCTGAACTAAGACGACATTCTGACAAATTTAGACGTGGGATAACATTACTTACTTTGGTACAAGTATCAAACTATTGTCATTGTTAGGCGCATTTTAATTTCCAAGTTAGATAAGCAGTAGTGTCCACCTATTTTTTTGAATGCTATAGAACCAATTTTTATGTATTTTGGTATCTTTAATATGTAGTACTAATAATGAATAAAGCTCATTTATAGATCTGGTAGTCAATAAATGATATTTATGGCTACACAACAATAATATCCTTGTAATGGACTGGCCTGCACATAGTCCTGACCTGAATCCTATAAACATCCTTGGGATGTTTTGGAACGCCGACTTCGTGTCAGGCCTGACCGACCGACATCGATACCTCTCCTTAGTGCACCACTCCGTGAAGAATGGGCTGCCATTCCCCAAGAAACCTTCCAGCACCTGATTAAACGTATGCCTGCGAGAGTGGAAGCTGTCATCAAGGCTGAGGGGGGGGGGGGGAGGGGGGGGGAGACACGATATTGAATTCCAGCATTACCCATGGAGGGTGCCACGAACTTGTAAGTCATTTTCAGCCAGGTGAGTGGATACTTTTGATCACTTTGGAGATGGCCTTACATGTGTGCGTGTGTGTGTGTGTGTGTGTGTGTGTGTGTGAGAGAGAGAGAGAGAGAGCGAAAGAGAGAGAAAGACAGATAGACAAGAGAGACAGAGAGGGAGAGATGAACATCAAGGATTAATAAAAACCACGTCAGCTGTATTTTAAGTAGGCTGTTTAGGTTTTTTATTGGTAACGCCACCTCTGTATGAAAATCACTGGCTGTGCTGTGTGCAGTCTGTGTCTGCTTTGCATTGTTGTAATACTCGCCATTGTAGTGTTAGGCAGCTGGCTGTGAACAGCGCGTAGCGTTGGGCAGTTGGAGGTGAGCCGCCAGCAGTGGTGGATGTGGGGAGAGAGATGGCGGAGGATTGTAATTTGTCATGAACTGCTATATTTATATATGATGATATCAAGGTAAATACATTGTTCGTTCTCTATTAATATCTTTCATTTGCTAACTATCCCTATCAGTAGTTAGTGCCTTCCATAGTTTGAATCTTTTATTTAGCTGGCAGTAGTGGCGCTCGCTGTATTGCAGTAGCTTGAGCAGCGAAGATTTTTGTGAGGTAAGTGATTTGTGAAAGGTATAGTTTAATGTTAGTCAGGGCCATTCTTTTGTAGGGAATTTTGAAAGTCAGATTGCATTGCGCTAACAAAATATTGTGTGTCAGTTTAAGCACAGTCATGTATAAATTGTTCATAAAGGGGACGTTTCATAGTATTATTACGCATTTATTATGTTACAGCTGGTTTTGTTTTTTGAACATCCTCACATCACCCAGCTGAGCTACAGTCATGACATAAATGGTCAAATTATCAATTCAGTGACTTATGAACTGGTCTAACTGTACTTTAAAAATCTAGCACATGGTTGACTGTAAACCCTAATGAATACAGGATCACTGAAGTGTGGGAATCGATGCATGACGAATGTCATACAATACCATTAACTTCGCTCGTGTGAAATCACACTTTGGTATCACTGACAATGAAGCTGTTGACTGCTTAGCAAAAAGAGCTTCTCTGACTGGGCGCACAACATGGTAAATTGACTGCAATAAAAAAATACAGATATCGACGTATAAAACATGGTGCTGTGTCGGATGACTGGCAATGAGAATGGGAGGGAACAGGCAGACAGAAGGCAGGTACTACATAATAATACAGTCGTCGGTCACCTACTCCATGAAACGCCACGCACATTCACTGCCTAGGCAACTCGCATCTCCAAGAGGCAAACTCAAATTTAATCACGGATGTTTCCACTAACATATTCACAGGTTGCACTTAGTGAAAGCCCTTTCGGTTCTTATGAAGAAGAAGGGGACGGAAATCACCTTTTCTTTACAGTGTTCCAGACTATACGAGAGCACTACAATCCTTTCGAAAGAGCTTGTGAAAGCAAGTCATCACTTGTCAACCTGCGTGATGGCTTAGTTGTCAACACAATACCACAGACTTTACAATGCAATGTATATATTTACCGTCGCCACAGGTATTCCACATATAGGGCCAACGTATCAGAGAGAACGGTTTGTACCAGAGTATTCCGTGACAACTTAGTTTTTAATTAAAATTCTGTGTTGGTCTTTTCTGTAAACATGTACGTTTTGTCTTCAGGTTAGCCAGTGAAACGGGCAGATTGGAGATGGCCTTGACAGCTGGAATGTGAGTGGTGGGGGTAATGGCGGCCGGCTCGGTTCTACCTGTATGTCCCGCCATTTAGTTGCGATGGATCAGTGGACGGGTGAACATCGCGGCTACGCGGTTAAAGCGTATTATACGAATGGTGAGAGTTTGGTGAAAACGCGACGTGCTTTTCGACGCCATTTCTATATAACGGCGCAGCAGACATGTACCCTCAGATAACGCAGTTCGTTGATGGATAAACAACCTTGAACAAACTGGATCAACGTCTAAAAAACGAGGTGGGAGTGCAAAAACCGTTCGAACCCCTCAAAACATCGTTGCTGTTCAACAGGCAATGCTCAGAAGTCCACGCCGATCTGCCAAACAACTGGATTCATCGTCAAGATTCACATTTTCACACATACAAAAAACAGATTGTGCAATCTCTCAAACCAAGTGGTTACCAGAACCTATTACAGTTTTGTGAGGAAATGGCCAGAAGACTTGAAGAACATGACGACCAAGTAGACCACTTATGGATGAGCGATGAGGCGTATTTCCACCTCTCTGGTTTTGTTAATAAACAAAACTTCAGATACTGGTCGGAGGGAAACCCTGGCGCACTTCATGAAACGCCTCTTCATGATGAAAAAGTGACGGTTTGGTGCGCAATGTCGGCAAGAGAAATCATAGGCACATTTTTCTTCGAGGATATCAATGGAAGTGGTGTGACTGTTAACTCTATGCATTATGTTGCAATGATCCAGAACTTTCTTACGCCAGAACTCGCCCGTTTTCCAGTGAATGAACACACAATGTTCCAACAAGATGGGGCAACAAACCACACTGCAAGAGTTGCCATGAATGCTGTGAATGCTTTGTTTCCAGGCGGCGTCATTTCCCGAAACGGGGATATCCCTTGGTCCCCTCGCTCTCCAGATTTGACAACCTGCGACTTTTTTCTATGGGGCTACTTAAAAACAAGAGTTTTTCAGAACGATCCACCCAGAACTATCCCAGTCCTAAAACAACGAATTCGGGACGAAATTGAAGAATACCAGTCAATATGCTGCAAAATGTCATGAGAAACTTCCAGGCCCAGCTGCAGAAGTGCATAGATTCCAATTGAGGACATTTGGCAGACGTTATATTCAAAAAATGATGTTTTTACTTGTTGTACAGTAAATGGCTACCTTTGTGCTTTATATTTATAACCATTAAATTAAAAATAAATAAATTTTCTTATAGAATTAGTTACAGCTAACCCTGTACATGCTTGTGTGTGTGTGTGTGTGTGTGTGTGTGTGTGTGTGTCAAAAGTGATCTGTCAGTAATGATACATATGTGTACTCCATTTAAGTACCAGCTAGCTATATGGTGTAAGTTGAAATTATGAAATCCATACATATTATAAAAATGAACTGTATGTTTGTATGTGTGTATGATCAACATCTCCTCTCCACTGGACCGATTTCAACCCGATTTGGTACATGTATCACTTACTGTCTGGAAATAAACGCTATGGAGTTGCTACTAACGCTATTCACAACACATTTCACAGACAATAGCCACATATACCATTGGCTACCTGCAGTATCACTATATAGTTTGTACTTCAGGAAATATGTCAAAAACATGGAGCTGCACGAAAACGAAACTGCAGGGTAAAATTCGTTTAGGATGCACATGAAATATGTGTACAAATTCGAATAAAATATGTTAAATATATGTTAAATACATTTTTCATGTGTGTACATGGGCAAAGCCATGGGTAAAAAGCTCATCCTAAACCTCTGCAACGATTTTAATGAATTTGGGTACACATATTAGTGACGAACTGGAAACAAAAATACTGTGAGGTTAGAACCACCCCCTCCTCTTGGGGTCAGCGTGATAACATGGAGAGAGAAGAGGGAGGAGGAGATTGACAGAGAAAGGCAGAGAGAAAATGGACAGAGAAAGGGAAGAGGGAAAGATGGACAAACTCAGAGGAGAGGAGCAGGTAGACAGAGTAAGGAGTGAGGAAGCGAAGGAAAGCCAGAGGGGGAGGAGGAGGTGGAGAAAGAGAGGGAGGCGTAGAGGAGTTAGAGAAGAGGTGGAGGTGAAGATGTACAAAGAGAGGGGGAGGAGGAAATGGAATTAGAGTGGATGAGGAAGAGATGGTCAGAGGGGAAGTAGCAGATTTGCAGAGGGAGAGAACAGATGTATGGGGAAAGGGTCGAGGAGGATGGTCACAGAAAAGGGAGGTAGACAAAGAGAGAAGATGGAGAGGGGTGAAGGAGGAGATGGACAGAGAGGTTGAGGGACGAGATGGATTGATACAAGGCAGGGATTAATATATATACAGGCAATGTACGGAACTCATGTAGTTAATAAACAAAGCACTTGTACTGATAAATTAAACACGCAGGTGCACCGTAATTCATAAGGGGAATTTAAACTGTTGGCTGACAACTTACAGAGAGAGTCAGAATAAATCGTAAAACTACTGATAATTCGCGTGCAAGACCGTATATAAAGGGCGAAATTTAAAAGCAATCTCCGCGGCCTGCAATATAGCACGCGTGCTATATTCTCAGCAAACAGAATTTGATCATGCGTATTAAATTGGCAGTGAACTGCCAGCGCTGATGCATGAGTGCCGGACCGCCACATAAATTTCGCGCGCCGGGCGCTCAAAACAGTGTGCGGCGCGGCGCGGCGCGCGCCGGTATGTTGATTTGCAGTGCGCGGCAGGCAGCAGCTGCGGTTCAGCACCGACCGCATCGTAGCAGGCGGGCTGCCGCAGGACGCGACCGCAGAGCGCTTAGGCGGCTCGCACCTTTTTATAGACTCACCTGTCAATGCGGCGGCGGAAAATGCAATCTGCCGGCCTGAGGTTTGCGGTGACTGGCGTGGCGCAGTAGGCGGGGCAACGTACACTCCACACACGACAAAGCGTTCGGCAGTACACCTGATGCCGGTGCGTGTGACGCGAACACAGTGGTGGCATCTAGCTGTAGGGCTTTTCAAACCCCACAGCACAGGTGCTGCTTATCTTTCACAGGAGCAAATACTAATTTGAAATTTTTGCCGAAATTTATCCCCGTGTCGGCTGATTTTTTACTTCACTTACGTACTGTTGTACAATTCCAGCCTTAGACCAATTTGAAGCACCTCGTCTAAAGGTTCTTTTCTATATATAAAACAATATTAGATCTTAGATGACTGCTCTGAAGGTAGCAAGGGGGAAAATACAGGGAACGAAATGTTATCTACAAATTGTACAGAAAGGAGACTGCAGTTTTAAAAGTGAAAGCAGTAAAGGAAACAAAAGAAAAATTTGGAGTAGTAATTAAAATCCACGGAGAAGAAATAAAATCTTTGAGGTTCGCCGATGACAATGTAATTCTGTCAGAGACAGCAAAGGCCCTGGAAGAGTAGCTGAACGGAATGGACATGGTCATAAAGGAGGATATAAGGTGAAGATCAACAAAAGCAAAAAATGGTTCAAATGGCTCTGAGCACTATGGGACTTAAGTGCTGTGGTCGTCAGTCCGCTAGAACTTAGAACTACTTAAACCTAACTAACCTAAGGACATCACACACATCCATGCCCGAGGCAGGATTCGAACCTGCGACTGTAGCAGTCACGCGGCTCCAGGCTGTAGCGCCTAGAACCGCATGGCCACTCCGACCGGTTCAACAAAAGCAAAACGAGGATAATGGAATGTAGTCGAATTAAATCGGGTGATGCTGCGGTAATTAGATTAGTAAATGAGACACTTAAAGTAGTAAATGAGTATTGCTATTTGGGGGGCAAAATAATTGATGATTGTCGAAGTAGAGAGGATATAAAATGTAGACTGGCCATGGCAAGGAAAGCACTTCTGAAGAAGAGAAATTTGTTAACATCGAGTATAGATTTAAGTGTCTGTAAGTCGTTTGTGAAAGTATTTGTATGGAGTGTAGCCATGTATGAAAGTGAAACATGGACGATAAATAGTTTAGAGAAGAAGAGAATAGAAGCTTTCGAAATGTGGTGCTACAGAAGAATGCCGAAGATTAGATGGGTAGATCACATAACTAATGAGGAGGTATTGAATAGAATTGGAGAGAAGATAAATTTGTGGCAAAGCTTGACTAGAAGAAGGGATCAGTTGGTAGGGCATATTCTGGGGCATCAAGAGATCACCAATTTAGTATTGGAGGGCAGCGTGGAGGGTAAAAATCGCAGAGGGAGACCAAGAGATGAATACACTAAACAGACTCAGAAGGATGTAGGTTGCAGTAGGTACTGAGAGAGAAAGAAGCTTGCACAGGATAGAGTAGCATGGAAAGCTGCGTCAAACCAGTCTCTGGACTGAAGACCACAACAACAACAACATGAAAGAGAAACAGTAATTGAGAAGGGAGTGAGTCAGGGTCATAACTTCTCCCTGATGTTATTCAATCCGTGCCACGTATAAAAGAAACCAGGGAAAAATTTGGAAGGTGGATGAAAGTTCAGAGAGAAGAAATTAAAGCTTCGCGGTATGTCGATGACATTGTAATTCTGTTAGAGACGGCATATGATTTCTTAGAGCAATTGAAGGCAACGAATAGTATATGCAAAAGAGGTTGTCAGATGAATGTCAACAGAATTAAAACAAGGTTGGTGTAGTACAATGGAATTAAATCAGGTAATGCTCATAGAATTACATTAGGAAATGAGACACTAATTGTAACCAATGAGCAGCAAAGTAAATGATTGGGAACAAAGTACAGAGATGTAAAATGGAGACTGGCAATATCAAGAAAAATGTTTCATAGAAAGAGAAATCTGTCCGCTTCAAATATAAATTTAAGAGTGTAGGAAAGTATTTGTGTCTTATGTAACGATGTACGAATGTGAAATGTGGACGACAAGCATTTCAGACAAGAAGGAACAGTAGATTTTGAAATGTGGTACTGTCAAAGAATATTGAAAATTAGATTGTTAGATCTAATAACTTACGGAGAAATACTTAATCTAGTTGAGAGAAAAAGTAATTTGTGGTACAGCTTGACTAAAAGAAGTGATCTGTTGAGAGGCCACGTTCTCACACGTCATGGAAACGTCAATTTGATAGTGGAATTATGTGTGGGGAATAAAAATTGCGGAGGGAAAAGAAGAGACAAGTGCATTAAGTAGCTTAAAATGGATGTTGGTTGCGGTAGTTATTCCCCACACTTCATTTCATTATCAGATTGATGTTTCCTTGAAGCGTAAGAATGTAACCTGTTAACCGACCTCCTCTGTTAGTGAAGTGTGCCACAAATTACTTTTCTCCTCAGCTTGATTAAGTGCCTCTTCATGTCATCTGATCTGACCCTCTAATTTTCAACATTCATTTGTAGCACCACATTTCAAAATCTGCAACTCTCTTCCGGTCTGAAACCCTTACCATTCACGTTTCACATTCGTCCAAAGCTACACTTCATATAAATACCTCCAAATCATTATTCTTTAGATATAACTAAATTTATCGATTAAACAGAATACAAGTTACCCTAAACGTGATAACTTACTAGATAATAGTCTTATCTCTTCGATCATAAAATTTCGCATCGTGTATGTTGTCAGTCTAGCGGTGAATGTTGTTATAAAAATCTTGTATAACTCTACACTGCATAACTACGTTAAGGGCAAGAATATCTGTGGAGTGAGCATAGAGTACTGTGTATGTCGCCAACATCAAACCAAAACAGTCAGAGAAGATTGCGTCGGAGTCGCAGTTTACATTTTGCGCCAAGAGCGACGACTTAATATCAAATATGTATGCTTTTTTTGCTTGCTTTACACAATGTGTCGATGTTAATGAAGACGTAAGCTACTTCTCTTTTCTGGTATGAGAACTATAATTAATGTCTGTGGTTCTTACCTGTGAAAGCTAACTTTTCCGCCATTCACGGATTTCGATTTTCACTAATAATAGTAACAGTTCAATGCCACTGTTGTTATAAATAAATAAATGTATGAGAACAGGAAAAATCTTCTTCTTCTTTTTCTGCATTTCAAATATTGTGCTTTACCCTGTCACGACACCCACCTTTCCCATGGTTTGGGAATCCTACTGTTCGAAAGTATATTTACCTGAGCTGATTTTCTTTTCTCTTTATCTTTAACAATTTCTGGTATCTATTTTAATCTTCCGCGCCATAAATGTAAGCAAAAAGAGTGTAGAGAATTCAGGTCGTAGTTACGTCCAATTTTACTGATTACAGACTCTGAAAAGTTTGTTCTAATGAAGAATAGCTATTTCAGATAATATTGGTTTAAAACTTATCTCGAAACGTTAACCACTGAGATGATATAAATTATTTCAGCAGTTAGTGCACATGGACTATGATTATAGGAAATTTGTAACATGAGGAAAACTGTTTATGCGCACACTTGAATGCAATACGTCCATTACACTCTTACACAAGAAGAAAGGTCGCACCATGAAGGAATCATCCGAATGGGAAGCAAATCGGTAGACGCGACGTAGATGTACAAACGAAAAAATGATTACGATTTTAGGAAAGCTGGATGATTTATTCAAGAGAAACAGCTTCAAAAATTGAGTACGTCAACAACGCGTTGGTTCACTACTGCCCCTAACGGAAGCAATTATTCGGTTCGAAAATGGCTCTAAGCACTATGGGACTTAACATCTGAGGTCATCAGTCCCCTAGACGTAGAACTACTTAATCCTAACTAACTTAAGGAGATCATACACATCGATGGCCGAGGAAGGATTCGAACCTACGACCGTAGCAGCAGCGCGGTTCCGGACTGAAGCGCTTAGAACCGCTCGGCCACAGCGGCCGGCCAGTTATTCGGCTTGGTACTGATTGACGGAATTGTTGGATTGTCACCTGAGGAATATAGTGGCCAAAACTCGGCACGTTGGATCGCCCAAATCCCGAGGTGGATGCAGGGCCCGGCCCATAATTTTCCAAATGTTCTCAATTGGTGACAGATCAGCCAGCCTTGCTGGCCAAGGTGGGGTTTGACAAGACCATAGACAAGCAGTAGAAACTCTCTTTGTGTGCGCGGGCCGGAGTGGCCGAGCGGTTCTAGGCGCTTCAGTCTGGAACCGTGCGACCGACACGGTCGCAGGTTCGAATCCTGCCACGGTCATGGATGTGTGTGATGTCCTTAGGTTAGTTAGGTTTAAGTAGTTCTAAGTAGAAGGGGACTGATGACCTCAGATGTTAAGTCCCACAGTGCTGAGAGCCATTTGAACCACATTTGAACCATTTTTTTCTCTTTGTGTGCGGACGGGCATTGCATTATCTTGAAATGTAAGCCCAGGTGGCCTGCCACGAAGGGTAACAAAAAAGGGCGTAGAGTATCGTCGACGTGGTGGTGTAAGGGAGCCGCGGTGGGAGACAGGTTGGTCACCACGGCTCTCCGAGACGTTCTCTAGGCAAGTCTTCGCTGTGAGAGAAAGAGCTTTAGCAAGAGTTTGATGACAGTGGAACTAATCTAACTAAATCTCTCAGTTGATAATAGAGGTATCTTAGAAACCCTCAGCTAGGGAATAACTGAAAAAGTTAACGCTGAAATCCTAACATAAAGGGCGTAAGATAATATCACAGCTACATACCACAGATTAAAACTGTGTGCCGGACCGAGACTCGAACTCGGGACCTTTGCCTTTCGCGGGCAAGTGCTCTACCATCTGAGCTACCCGAGCACCAATCACGCCACGTCCTCATAGCTTCACTTCTCCCAGTACCTCGTCTCCTACTTTCCAAACTTTACAGAAGCTGTCCTGCGAACCTAGCAGAACTAACACTCCTGAAAGCAAAGATATTGCCCAGACATGGCTTAGCCACAGCCTGGGGGATGTTTCCAGAATGAGATTTTCATTCTGCAGCGGAGTGTGCGCTGATATGAAATTTCCTGGTAGATTAGAACTGTGTAACAGATCAAGACTCGAACTCGGGAGCTTTGCCTTTCGCGGGCAAGCTGCTTCTGTAAAGTTTGGAATGTAGGAGACAAGGTACTGGCTGAAGTGAAGCTGTGAGGAGGGGGCGTGAGTCGTGTAGCTCATTTGGTAGAGCACTTGCCGTTAAAGGTAATGGTCCCGAGTTCGAGTCTTAATCTGGTACACAGTTTTAATCTGCCAGGGTGTTTCATAATAGCGCACACTCCACTGCAGAGTGAAAATCTCAATCTGGAAACATCCCCCAGGCTGTGGCTAAGCCATGTCTCCGCAATACCCTTTTTTCAGGAGTGCTAGTTCTGCAAGGTTTGCAGGAGAGCTTCTGTAAAGTTTGGAATGTAGGAGACAAGGTACTGGCAGAAGTGAAGCTGTGAGGAGGGGGCGTGAATCGTGTAGGTCATTTGGTAGAGCACTTGCCCTTAAAGGTAATGGTCCCGAGTTCGAGTCTTAATCTGGTACACAGTTTTAATCTGCCAGGGTGTTTCATAATAGCGCACACTCCGCTGCAGAGTGAAAATCTCAATCTGGAAACATCCCCCAGGCTGTGGCTAAGCCATGTCTCCGCAATACCCTTTTTTTCAGGAGTGCTAGTTCTGCAAGGTTTGCAGGAGAGCTTCTGTAAAGTTTGGAAAGTAGGAGACGAGGTACTGGCAGAAGTGAAGCTGTGAGGACGGGGCGTGAGTCGTCCTTGGGTAGCTCAGTTTATAGAGCACTTGCCCACGAAAGGCAATGGTTCCGAGTTCCAGTCTCGGTCCGGTACACAGTTTTAATCTGCCAGAAAGTTTCATCACAGATTAATACAATATACAATAAACAATGCTGGCTTGAAACAAATTATTACACTAATTGAAATCTTCTTTCTCTCACATACACGTCATATAACGATATGAATAGCGTCAGATAGCAAGTTTATAACCAGCCCTTAGCACAGTTCAACATCAATGTGGAAAGGGATTGTGATAAAGACCCCAAAACTAGTTAATTTAAGGAACAACATTTTGTTGGTATCAACGCGTAGTTGCCTAAGCCTTCCCATGAACAAATAGCAGTGAGACAGAACAAGGTAGCAAGGGTACTGTGTGCTAACAATAGTGCGTCTGCAATCATCTGTAAGTAAATATTGAGCAATAAAGCCGCACAGTTTCGAAACACATCTAGTGGCACCGTGGTATGCACAGAAAGTGTAACATGTATTTAGGATGTTAACTGCACGATTCAAGGCCTTGAAACGTTCTTGGGCAACCCTGTGCACAGGGCACACAGCTCTGTCGCAGTCACCCTCGTGCATTCAAAAATCGTTCAAATGGCTCTGAGC
The DNA here is from genome assembly GCF_023864345.2 of Schistocerca serialis cubense. Lineage (NCBI taxonomy): Eukaryota > Metazoa > Arthropoda > Insecta > Orthoptera > Acrididae > Schistocerca > Schistocerca serialis. The sequence continues at coordinate 642,842,388 of NC_064639.1, forward strand.
ACTATGGGACTTAACATATGAGGTCATCAGTCCCCTAGAACTTAGAACTACTTAAACCTAGCTAATCTAAGGGCATCACATACATTCATGCCCGAGGCAGGATTCGAACCTGCGACCGTAGCGGTCGCGCGGTTCCAGACTGAAGCGCCTAGATCCGCTCGGCCACACCGGCTGGCTAGAGAATTCCAGGCAGATTAATTCTGGGAACCAGAAAACCACCATTCGTCCCACTCTTGACTGTGTTTAGTGGCTCTGTTTCAGTATCGACAACTGCCAACTACCGCTCGGTTCCGTAGTCGTACGTTTCCAGATTAGATCGCACCACTGCTCCGTAACGGACTGTAGAACAACCTTCTTTGACCGGCCGCTGTGGCCGAGCGGTTCTAGGCGCTTCAGTCTGGAAACCCGCTGCTGCTGCGGTCGCAGGTTCGAATCCTGCCTCGGGCATGGATGTGTGTGACGCCCTTAGGTTAGTTAGGTTTAAGTAGTTATCAGTCTCGAGGACTGATGACTTCAGATGTTAAGTCCCATAGTTGTTAGAGCCATTTGAAGCAAACTTCTCTGAATCCAACAACACGAAGCGGCTCGTCCCGATGCGTTCGGCGCCGCTGTCGTCGAACTGTCAGCCTGCAGCTGGCCACGGCACCAAGTTCCGAGCCAATACAGCAGCGGTCGGCGCGCCCAAGAGCATTCGATGTCGCTATCCTTGTGTTTTGGGTAGCAGCCGCCCATCTTCTTCCCTGGCTCCGACCGATCCGCTGTCCGATGTAAGACTCCATAACATCGTCGCATTCGCCCTCTCGACTTTTCCGGTTACGCTGTCATCGACCGCTTTGATGCTGCGCGCACCGTCTTTTGTTGCGGGTAGGCACCACCGGCTTTGATATCAACGGCCGAGCGGGGAAGGACTTTAACTGTCCAGCGTAATTACAGCACACCCTGTGTGCGGCAAGTGGAAAGAGAGAGAACAGCCGGAGTGTGTGGGGTGGGACACAGGTCGAGGGCCGGCCGGAGTGGCCGAGCGGTTGTAGGCGCTTCAGTCTGTAACCGTGCGATCGCTCCGGTCACAGGTTCGAATCCTCCTCTGGCATGGATGTGTGGGATGTCCTTAGGTTAGTTAGGTTTAAGTAGTTCTAAGTTCTAGGGGACTGATGACCTCAGGAGTTAAGTCCCATAGTGCTCAGAGCCATTCGAACCATTTTTTGAAGAGCTGTCGAGGGCAAACTGGCAACATTCCTCGGCCTTCTCGTCACTTTGTCTCTTCTTTTCTCCTTCTCTTCATGTCTCTGTACCTCTCTCTGATGTTCTTTGTCTTTATCTCTCTTCGCCCCCCTCTCTCTCTTTATTCGAAATACCTCGTTACATTACACAAATCTAATGCAATACAGTGTCTACAGTGGCCCTATGTACCCAAGTAGTACGCCAGGATAACTGAGGTTTTCACTGTGAACACTGCTACGGCCGCCCTATGAGAGATGCTAGTCCATATCTAAGCTGTAAAAATATACCAATAGTAGTAGTAGTAAAACGACCCTAACTTTTTGTTAGTACCACTGTTTGGTTAAGACTGTTTATGAAAAACTGCAGGCACTTTCACTCTGCTACGTGTTCTATAATGATACCCACAGTGTCCTACAGGTAAATACTCAGCCGGCCGAAGTGGCCGTGCGGTTAAAGGCGCTGCAGTCTGGAACCGCAAGACCGCTCCGGTCGCAGGTTCGAATCCTGCCTCGGGCATGGATGTTTGTGATGTCCTTAGGTTAGTTAGGTTTAACTAGTTCTAAGTTCTAGGGGACTAATGACCTCAGCAGTTGAGTCCCATAGTGCTCAGAGCCATTTGAACCATTTTTGAAGTAAATACTCAGCTGATGCCTTTCACCATCTTGCCAATTAGCTTATAAAATATGAAAGGGCCATATTACTCTTAACACGCAGAAGTTCTGTAGTAAACGTGACTAAAACGTCACAAACCTGTCCATTTAATCCAACTCTTGAGCAGACTGCTTCGAACCTGAACTAAAATGTCTAATAATCTGTTAGATAATATCCGTCTCTAAGAATGATTGACAGAGATCGCTGATGTGGAACACAAGCACGCTGCAGTCATATACAAACTAAATACATGTGAGTGAGACAAATAAAAAGATAAAATACTATTTAGCAAGAGCTGTTGTAGAAATAAATAACTGTGGAAATGAGGGTAGGCAGTGCAAGTCTTGTCATCAAGCTTGTTAATTTGATGCGTATTGGCTTACTAATGTTAGCAACTTAGATTTGTTAGAATTCAGAATGTCCTTGGCGGGAAGCAAATTGTTAAACATAACAATCAACGATCAAAAAGTGGTCACGGATTACGATAAAGTTAATGTCAGCACTAAAGAATGAGTGATGCTAGATGCTTTATGTAATGTATCTGTAGCTAGTCTTCTAATCGCAGTTAACTGATTGTGAAGACTATAAAAACTTTACAAAAATGCAGAAAAAATACATGCATATTTCATTAATTACAGAACAACAAAGATAAGTAGTAGTATGTGTACCAGGGGTGGCTCCTGCATAGGTTTGCGGATTTGCGCTACCTCCAGAAATGATGTTGTTCAACCGTGTTTGCTTTTTGAGTTTTCTAAACAAGTGCAGTAGTAGCTTGCTATTTATCTCTTTTGACGCTTTGGTGTTGCAAAAATGGTTCGAACGGCTCTGAGCACTATGGGGCTTAACATCTGAGGTCATGAGGTCATCAGTCCCCTAGAACTTAGAACTACTTAAACCTAACTAACCTAAGTACATCACACACATCCATGCCCGAGGCAGGATTCGAACCTGCGACCGTACCGGTCGCGTGGTTCCAGACTTAAGCGCCTAGAACCGCTCGGCCACTCCGGCCGGCTTGGGGTTGCAGTGCGCCTGCAAATGCAGACTAGAGCGTCTCAAGAGCGGCGGGGGGGGGGGGGGGGGGGGGGGGGGCAATTGCGGTGTGCGGATGCAATGCTTGACAACACCGTTCTCGTGTTCGGGCCATTGGTTGTATAAACACCTCGCCTGAGCCACACTGGCAGCCGCAGATACAGTGTCGGTAGTCTTCCGGTGAGAACCGGAACTGTCATACCTTCGAAGAAAACAGGATTCTCGCACCACTTCCTTACCAGCTCACGTGTATCTGCGAGAGAAGTATCTATTTACTTTGCGTTTTATTCGTTACTTCAATTTGTGCTATAGTGAAATTAGAGGCTCAAGTAACAACTGAAGAAGTGAAAAAAATGAGTAAGGTAATTTGCTTGCTCTCTGAACCTTTCAATTTACACCTAGTTTGAATAAAAATTTAAAATCAAGAATCTAAGTAGGCCGACTTCTATTTTAACAATTTCACAGACAATTGAAATGAAAAGTCATCAGTTCAACATAATATTTAACTACGAACTACGCAGGAAGTATAAATGGATGTGTTGTTGTGATTTGAAAAACACCTTAATTTCTTTTAGTTGCTTATTATTTGTAGGAGAGTTTCCATGGACTAAATATAGAGTCTGTGACATTCAATACCTCCGTGACAAATTTATTAAACACGAACTTTCTTCAGTCCATATGAATAACATTTTGAATCTGTCAAATCTAGGCAATATAAATATAGCTACCCAATTAGACAGTGGGTACAGAAGATCTGTTGCATTACACAACCAAAAAGTTATCGATAATAGGTACATACTAAATCTTGTTATTAACTGTATACGTTTCTATGGTGCGTTGAAACTTGCCATGAGAGGACACCGCGAGACTGAATCATCTTCAAACTTGGAGCTTTTCCTGCCTTGATTAATTTTAGTTCAGAATTACACTGCATTAAAATCGCAGTTAGAAAAAGCAATAGTTTTCAAAGGCAACTCTAAAGTGATCCAGAATGAAGTCCTCCAATCCATGCTCCAAGTCTGCCATGAGGAAATTGGAAAGTAAATTAAAGATGAGAAGTTTTTGGGTGTAATAGCTGAAGACACCGGTGATGTAGCTTGCGTTTTCCAAATGGTTTAATACATAGGTACTTCATTCGTGGAAGACCATTTGAACCATTTTAGGACTTATAGCACCAGAAAAGCATGATGTCGGCTTTGGCAATTCACATCATAGAACAGATAGATCAACACTTGGATAACTCTCCACATAAACTAATAGTAAACAGATGATGGTGCAGCAGAGTAGCTCGTCACGTGGGATGCAGCCTATTGTTCAGGAAAAATTTTCCATTGGTTCATACATTCATCGCTATGCCCATCAGTTGAACCTCATTATGCTTGAAGCCGCTTCGATTAATGTGTTAGAATATTTTTCACAAGACTTCAGGGACTTTGCAGTTTCCTTTTAGCATCTCCACAAAGAAGAGAAATTCTCGACTCCTACGTTCAGTACCTATTCGATGGAATTTCCAGTCAAGGAGTGTCAATATCGTTTTTGAATATAGAGAAGATATTATCAAGTGCATGAGTAATATGAGCAGTGGGGAAAAATTGTGTAATGAAAACATCGTCCTTCAAGTCTGTGGATTAGAATGATTTTAAAGGGTGAAAGGTTCCTTTTATGGCTCTCTTTTTTTCATAAAACTGTTGTCCGATGAGGATGTTCTGTACAAACAAGCACAAAAAGGGGTACTTGCGCACGAGATCTACTGACAGCCTTGGAGCGTGGAATTACAAAAAAATGGCTCTGAGCACTATGGGACTTAACATCTGTGGTCATCAGTCCCCTAGAACTTAGAACTACTTAAACCTAACTAACCTAAGGACATCACACACATCCATGCCCGAGGCAGGATGCGAACCTGCGACCGGAGCGGTCTCGCGGTTCCAGACTGAAGCGCCTAGACCGCACGGCCACACCGGCCGGCCGGAAATTACAAAAATTAGAGGAAGAGTAAATGAAAATTCAGCAGATTTGAACGAGTATCACAAAAGAGTGAGAACTGGAGATAGAGGAGTGAGGTGCAATCTACTGCGAAAAGCAGATGGAGTATGTGATGTTATAAGTTACCAAGCGAAAGAAAGACTTAGGTTCACTGAGCACCTATTTGCAGCCTCTGTTTTCTGCCAGGGAAATTCACAACTTACTCTTCCTCTTTTCCAGAAACTTCTTTCGGAATGCTATTCTTTAACGGAAGCAAAGAAAGTTCCAACGGAATTCTCTGTTATTCATTGAAGACAGGAGTTCAGAACTATGTGTGGACCTTTGAGGTTGCCGGATTATATAATAGATAGTAATCTTTGTCATACATTGAGCGAAATTGTGAAACTCTTGAAAGAGATAATTACAATTCCAGCGACCACATCAGAAGCAGAACGTTGTTTGTCATCACTGAAACGCATGAAAACCTTCTTGCGGGCCGGCCGCGGTGGTCTCGCGGTTCTAGGCACGCAGTCCGGAACCGCGCGACTGCTACGGTCGCAGGTTCGAATCCTGCCTCGGGCATGGATGTGTGTGATGTCCTTAGGTTAGTTAGGTTTAAGTAGTTCTAAGTTCTAGGGGACTGATGACCACAGCTGTTAAGTCCCATAGTGCTCAGAGCCATTTGAATCTTCTTGCGGAATACCGTGGGCCACGAAAGACTATCAGCACTCGCAATGTTATCTACTGAACGAAACCTCGTTTTAGGGATTCCTACCTTCATCATAGACTGATTGAAAAACTTGCAAACATGAATGAAAGAAAAATGAATTTCCTATACAAGTGATCACCACTGCATCAAAATGCAGAAAATACATTCGAACGGCGTTAAAATCGATCCTGTTGTTAAAGGCTAGTTGCGCTGGCCTTTTACTTTTGGCGTACATAGCGCTGCAGTTCATCTCAATTTCTTTTATTGTGAAAAGTAATACTGTATTCTTTGTACACGCTTTGGTGTCACTGCGAGTAGATGGTGCACTGATATCAGCAAGCGATCTGTTTATATAATGTGTTACAAAAAGTTGAACAATGCCAGCCGTTGTGGTCGAGCGGTTCTAGGTGCTTCAGTCTGGAACCACGCGGCCGCTACGATCGCAGGTTGGAATCCTGCTTCGGGCATGGATATATGTGATGTCGTTAGGTTAGTTAGGTTTCAGTACTTCTAAGGCTAGGGGCCTGATGACCTGAGATGTTAAGTCCCCTAGTTCTCAGAGCCATTTGAACCATGTTAACCATTTGAACCGTGAACAATGAGTTAATTCTCTCCCATTTTTCAAAGTATTTCTTAGTGTGCAAAGTGCACCGTCATCTTCGGTCACAAGCGGCGAATGAGGTGTAAAATGGCTCTGAGCACTATGGGACTCAACTGCTGTGGTCATAAGTCTTCTAGAACTTAGAACTACTTAAACCTAACTAACCTAAGGACATCACACACATCCATGCCCGAGGCAGGATTCGAACCTGCGACCGTAGCGGTCGTGCGGTTCCAGACTGTAGCGCCTTTAACCGCTCGGCCACTCCGGCCGGCAATGAGGTGTACCATACAATAATATAAGTCAAGTAAGTCCTTCACAGTAGTCACTCACATATAGCTGACAATGACGACAATGGAAATCATTGAAAGCTCGAAATTTTACAACTTAATTGGTTTGATGTGATTCAATTTTTACTGCTGTAAAATTGCGATGAAGCTTCTATGCTGTGGCGTCATCCGAAGACTGAGATCCCATGTTAAAGTCGGTACCTTACAACAGAACCACAAGTCAAAGACAGTTGCTGCAAGACATAGCCACGAATCAGAGACGTAGAGGAAGTCACGCCCTCAAAGTGTTCCTTCCGCAGCCGATGAATGAAAGTCTAATTACGTCAGAGCACAGCGCCGCTCACCTCACTCTGATAGCAGCCTCGTCGTTGTCTAGGTCCAGCAGTTATCTAGTGTCCTTAGTCAGAAAAGTGAACTAAAGTTCAGAGTTATACGTATCAAGTGAAATTTGTCATCTTTGAGTTAGAACATTTTTGTGTGAAACAATCACTTAGTACAAGAACTTTAAACTGTTGTGATAGCAGTGGTACTACCATTTGACGTAGCGAACATTTATCATGGAGTGTATTCTGAGATCGTATAATGTATTATCGTCCAATGTATGTACATGGATGTCTTCTAAAGACAAGTATTTGTTATTAGAGTTTTTTACTGGAACCGATCTATTGATATTTAAAAGTTGTTGAAGCATCTCGACCTCCACCAGAAGTTAAAATTGTAGAACTGCCATCTAGGCTTGCTACGATATATAAATTATACCGTGAACGAATATGACATAAACTTTTTCAGTTTTAAAGACGATGGTGTCATGTGTGTAACAGAAGGACCTTCACCGAGCTGATCAGAGAGCTTATGAAAGACTGATCTTGAAAAATCAACCTCCCACTCATAGCACATTGTAAGAATCATGGCGAGAGTGTCCACAAGGATGCACAGTAGTGGCTGCTTAGGAAAATACAGTCGTGGAGGAAATCTAGCCACGTCTGTGACAGGGATTGGGTCTCCTTGATAAACAGAACTCTGTACACTTCATGTGGTACAGTGCCATTCGCAGAAACGTAAGTAATTTTGCATAAATTCAGCGTGGAATCCAGCTCTCTTGGAAAACAAACAATAGACACAGTTAATGCTACTTCCTCATGAAGCTCTTGTCGTTTGCGAGTTATGATACGTGACAAAAATTATGCCAGCAGTAGAGAAGGTTTGAATGTGAAGAAGAAGATAACTGATGAGACGAAAAGTGGGTAATAATGCGGTAACAACAGCAGATGACTTGGATGAAAGAAAACTGAAATAAAAAGGGATGAGGAAAGAATGGATAGTTTAAAATGTGACAGAGATACTGGTTCCATATTGGACAGAAGCAAAACATCTGGGATATGACGAGAGCGAAGCCGCAGCGATGGTAACAGATAAAGTCTTGAGTTCCTCCTGAATGCGGAATGGTTTTGGATAAGACGCATATTACAGTGTGGTGGCACAAAAATAGAGATGTACACTCTAAGAAAAAAAAAAAAAAAAAAAAAAAAAAGATGACGCACCACGAAAGGGTTGTGAAAATAGGTCACAAATTTGTATTCATTGAGATATGAACAGAAAATGCAAAACTGTAAACATTGGCGGCCGATGGATGAATGGGTGACGCTGCAGCGCAATTTCACGGCGCAGCTGGGAAGGATGGGAAACAGGGAACATGTCGATACTAGGGTATAACGTCTTTGTAAATTTCGCCGCGCAGGATTAGCCGAGTGGTCTTTGGCGCTGCAGTCATGAACTGTGCGGGTGGTCCCGGCGGAGGTTCGAGTCCTCCCTCGGGCATGGGTCTGTGTGTTTGCCCTTAGGATAATTTAGGTTTATTAGTGTGTAAGCTGATGACCTTAGCAGTTAAGGCCCATAAGATTTCACACACATTTGAACATTTTCTTTGTAAATTTCATTCCGTGCACGCAAATGGGCAGCAACTGAGGTTGTCGAGCAGGCAGGAGCGTTGACAGTATACCAGGTGTCCGCATTTGAGAGAGGATGTGTAGTAGGACTCAAAGACGCTGATTAGAGTAGTCGGCGAATCGCTCGATCTTGAATGTTGGCAGGGTGGCTGAATCATGGTCTAAGACAGCGTCAAGAAGGGAGCGGTCGACCTAGAGAGATGACTGAACGTGAGGACCGAGAAACGGTCAGGGAGGCACCCAGAGCCCCGGATTGTCATCGATCAGACACGTAAGTAGTGCTACATTGGCCACAAAGGACGATAATAGGTTGCTCACAGAAAGGAGGATGAGCTCACGATGCCCCTTGATGCGACTACCACTGACGTTCTTACACCAACAAGTGGTATCGGGAACATTCGACAAGGGATGTCAGTGACTGGAGTAGAATTGTCTTCAGTGATGAGTGTCGCTTCGAACTGAACCCGACGACCAACGAATACATCTGTGGAGACGCCCCACGCTGACTGTCGCCAGCCCTACGGACTGACAACCATGACTGATGGTCTAGAGTGCCATTTCATTTCATAGCAGGATCCCTTACAGCAATGCGCTACGACGACGATATCCTACTCCCCGGTTTGTTGCCCTTCATGGCAACGCTGGCAGCGCTTACATTTCAGCACGAAAACGCCCGCCCATACGCGAGGAAATTTTGTACTGCTTGTCTTCGTGCTGGCCAAACCCTACCTTGCCCCCCCCCCTCCTCCCCCCCCCCCCCAAAATTGAGAACGCTTGCAGCATAATTGGCAGGGCGATCCAGCCAGCGCGGGTTTATGACGATCTAACGCTCAAAATGGTTCAAATGGCTCTATGAACAATGGGACTTAACATCTGAGGTCATCAGTTCCCTAGAATTAGAACTACGTACACCTAACTTACTTAAGGACATCGCACATATCCATGCCCAAGGCAGGATTCGAACCTGCGACCGTAGCAGCAGCGCTGTTTCGGAGTGAAGCGCCTAGAACCGCTCGGTGACAGAGGCCGGCGGTCTAACGCTCCAGTTGGATAAAATTTGGCACGCTATCCCCCAGGAGGACACGAGGCAACTCTATCAAACAGTGCCACTCTACCTAACTGTAATAATGAGCGTATGGCATTGGTGGCCGGGAGACCCCTCGCGGGGCGGTTCGGCCGCGCTCCACAAGTTCTTTAACGCCACTACGGCGAGTTGCGAGTGAATGACGATGAAACGATGATGAAATACACACAACGAGTCATCTCGAGGCGGATAAAAAACGCTGACCCGCCGGGAATCGAACTCTGGATTCCATACGCGGGAAGCGAGAACGCTACCGCAAGACCACGAGCCGCGGACTACGTAATTCTTTTCATAAGGGTCAGAGAGGGACCAACGCTTTATTTACTTGCTCAGTTTGTGAAGCCCTTTCTCTTGATTAAATCGTCCAATTTTTCTGAAATTATAATCAATCTTTAGTCCTCACATGTACTTCACATCTACCGAATCTTCGTCCCAGCGTATGGAAAAGAGTACTGGAAGCCAGAATTTGAAAGGATATGAAGCTGCTTACACCATTACTCGTGTAGGGTTGAAGATATAGACATAAATTCATTGCCATTGGTGGCTAGTTACGTAATTACATATGTTTGTACGGATGGAGGAAAGGAAAGGTTTAACTTTAGCACGTGGGAAAACACCCACTCATGTTATTTACAGCTCATAAATGTAGCCGTGGAAGAGGAAAGTAATTTGAGAGCTGTATCACAACTGTGTCTGCAGCGTCAGAAATAATTTCAAACATTGTTTTTTTGTGGTTTTGGCCACCCCGGCAATAAGACAAACAACACCGCCGAGTATGTGGTGGCACAGCTATCGGCGCAGTAAACACATGGGCTGGAACGACTGCCGGTTGAGGCCATTAGCGCAATAACGCCCGCGCCGTTGCGACGGAAACGAGCGTTTAGGCGGAGCCCATTTCATAGGCGCGCCCGGCAGCTGAGCCGGCGGGCGGTGGCGGTGTTAGCGGGCTTTGCGAGGCGCGGCGCTGTGCCGTGTGGGACGCACTCCACTGTGCGGGCACTCGGGCCGAGTGGCGCGCTGGCGCTCTGACGCGCCGGCCTCTGATGGCCGAGATTAGCCGCCTGACGCTGGAGCCGGCGCCGTCAGCGGCCGCTTCGTTTCGGCCGACTGAAGACCCGGCCGCTGTCAGGACGTCACGTGGCGCCGCGCGGCCGGCCCGCGCGCTGGATGGCTTTGTTAACGCGGAACGGCGCGCCTGGCGGGGATTAACGGGGCCCGCTTCCGGACAAGTCACTCCATTCTGCATTCAGCCGGAGGCTCTGCGACCAAACGCCGCTCGGCACGTTCGCGATGCAGCTGCGCGTGGCACATTGCATTTAACTTGCCGTTCAACTAACGCTTACGATTATCCCTCTTCATACTGTTACGGCCATTCACGTTACTGTTCTCATATTGCCGCAGACGCGTAATGGCTGCTCATTGAATGTAGAGGTCTGAACCGCCTGCCGCTGCATTAAGATATTAGCACTACTGTCCGTGAGTAAAACCGGTTACAGACAGTAGTAGAGCTTTTACGATTTTAAGCTGCTGGAATGTAGTGAGAGTTGCATTCTTCTGTCACGTATTCGCTGCATTGGTTGAGAGTGGTCACTGTTTGGACATATTTTTTTACTGCAAACGGCTGTCGTAATTGTATTAACCCAGGAATGCTATAAGGGGTACACCTGTACCCCAGTGGGGAAGTGGGAGTATGATTCGATCATTTCCCACATAAGTTTGTCTATCACATTAGTTTGAGATGACTGGTAGCCAGGCTTGATTCTGTCTTGGTTGTTTCGATTAGCGTGCTTCTATTTCACGTGCAGACTGTTCCGGCTACATCTGTGCCCCAGGGTATCTAAAGTGCTCGATTACATCCACTATTTTCTGTCACAAATTACGCCCCAAATGAAATGGAACAGTTAATTTGCAATACACTTACAACATTCGACTTCTGGTAACTTTACCTTCTGCTTAACACTCTCCTTTTGATTTTCATGTTTATTTCTATTTTCATTTCAGAGGGAGACATGAGTTCCAAACAGATTTTCGGTTTGGCGAAGGAAGAGGCCACAGCAGAAATTCGTAAGAGACTTTTTAGGTTAGATTATGAAGAAGTGGATGTTGAGTATAATGAGGAAGGTGCAATTATCCATGACTTTGAGAGGATACTGGGAACGCACACGAACCAGCCAATACTTGGTCAATTTCATTTCCCCTTCACACTAAATCATCTCAAACTTCCAATTCTAGAGAGAAACAGAGCCACCATTTAGAAGAGGATGTTCCACACATCTGAAACGAGGTGGAGACATGCGTTTCAAACGAAGTAGTTTTGGATGCACCTCTGGAACTTTCGGCAAGTTTCGCTTCAAATGGAGTGGCAAGAAATGAAAACGTTGTAGAACACCAAAGAGAAATTTGATGGATTGTTTACCAAGCAACAGGAAAGAGGCAAGGGATATAAAATCAGCTTTGGGAGCATGGAAATTATGTGTTGCTGAAGATGTTTAAAATCTAACTACACATTTTACCAAGAGAGACGTGGAAGATGAGGAAGTTGGAAATGGAAGCTACAGGCCATCGTTTTCCCGGTTTACTAATGATACAGAAATTTTCGCCTGAATTTGGTTATTATATCTACAGCTGCATCTATATCTACGTGATTACTCTGCTGTTTACAATAAAGTGCCTGGCAGAGGTTCAGTGAACCACCTTCAAGCTTTCTCTGTACCGTTCCACTCTTGAACGGCGGTAAAACGAGCACTTAAATTTTTCTGTGCGAGCCCTGATTTCTCTTATGTTATAGTGATGATCATTTCTGTTTATGTTGCTGGGTGTCAACAGAATGTTTTCGCAATCGGTGGAGAAAACTGATGATTGAAACTTCATGAGAAGATCCCGTCGCAACGAGAAACGCCTTTGCTTTAATGATTGCCAGTTCAATTCACGTATTTTGTCTGTGGCACTATCTCCCCTATTTCACGGTAATACAAAACGAGCCGCACTTCTTTGAACTTTTTCGATGTCATCCGTCAGTACCACCTGATGCGGATCCCACACCGCACAGGAATACTCCAGAATAGTACGGACAAACATAGTGTAAGCAGTCTCTTTATTAGACCTGCTGTCCCTTTTAAGTGTTCTGCCAATGAATCACAGTCTTTGGTTTGCTATATATATTTGGTTTGCTATATGTATTATATATCTGATCCTTCCAGTTTAGGTTATTTGTAATTGTAGTCCCTAAGTATTTAGTTGAGTTTACCGACTTCAGATTTGTGTGACTTATCGGGTAATCGAAATCTGGTTTTCTTATAGTACTCATATGAATAATGTCACACTTTTCCTTAATCAGGTTCAATTGCCACTTTTCGCACTATGAAGATATCTTATCTAAATCATTTTGCAATTCGTTTTGGTTATCTGATGACTTTACAAGACTGTAAATGATAGCATCATCTGCAAAAAATTTAAGAGGGCTACTCAGATTGTCTCCTATGTCGTTAATATAGATCAATAACAAGAGAAGGCCTATAACACATCCTTGGGGAACGCCGGATATTACTTCTGTTTTACTCGACGACTTTCTGTCTATTACTACGAACTGTGACCTTTCTGACAGGAAATCACGAATCCAGTCGCACAACTAAGGCGATATTCCATAAGCACTCACTTTGGTTAGAAGACGCTTATGAGGAACGGTGTCGAAAGCCTTCCGGAAATCTAAAAATATGGAGTCAATTTGACATCCCTTGTCAATAGCACTCATCACTTCATGAGTTCAAGGAACTACTTGTCTTTCACAAGAACGATATTTTCTGAATCCGTGCTGACTATGTGTCAATAAATCGTTTTCTTCTAAATAATTCATAATGTCCGAACACAGTATATGTTTAAAACCCTACTGCAAATCGACGTTAGTGACATAGGCCTATAATTCAGCGGATTACTCCTACTTTCCTTTTTGGGTATTGGTGTGAGTTGAGGAATTTTCCAGTCTTTAGGTACGGATCTTCCTATGAGCGAGCAGTTGTATATAATTGCTAAAAATGGAGGTGTTTGATCAACGTAATCTGATAGGAACATGACTACAATCTGGACCGGACACCTAGCCTTTATTAAGTGATTTAAGCTGCTTTGCTACACCGACGATATCTACATCTATGTTCCTCAACTTGGCAGTTGTTCTTGATTGGAATTCAGGAACATTTACTTTGTCTTCTTTGGTGAAGGAGTTTCGGAAAACAGTGTTGAATAACTCTGCTTTAGTGGCACTGTCATCAGTGACCTCACTGTTGTTATCGCGCAGTGAAAGTATTGATTGCGTCTTACCATTGATGAGCTTTATGTATCACCAGAATGTCTTTGGGTTTTCGGCCAGATTCCGAGACAGAGTTGCGTTGTGGAAATTATTAAAAGCATCTCGCATTGAAGTATGCGCTATATTTCCAACTTCTACGAAACTTTGTCAACTTTGAAGATTTTGCGTTCTTTTAAATTTGGCATGTTTTTTTCGTTGCTTCTGCAACAGCGATCTGACCCGTTTTGTGTACCATGGGGGATTAGTAGCATCACCTATTAATTTATGTGGTACATATCTCTCAATTACCGTCGATACTATCTCTTTGAATCCATTCCATATCTTTTCTACTCTTATATGATCAGATCTGAAGGAGTGAAGACTGTCTCTTAAAAATGCGTTAAGAGCACTTTTATCAGCTTTTGTAAACAGATGTACTTTGCGTTTCTTTTTTATGCTTGTGGGTGTTACGGTATTCAGCCTAGCAGCAACTGCCTTGTCGGTAAAACGATCCAGTTAATAGTTTAGTCAGACTGTCAAGTATAACCTCATACCCATACTTTTTCACAGGAACTATCTACTTCAATTTCACTACAAGGTGGACTACTTCTGACAGCAATAAATACTCCACCACCAACTGTATTTAATCTATTCTTTCTGAATACTGTTAGGTCATTTGAAAAAATTCGGCTGAACGTATTTCCGGATTTAACCAGCTTTCCATACCTATAATTATTTGAGCTTCAGTGCTTTTTATTAGGGCTTGTAGCTCTGGTTCTTTCCCAACACAACTACTACAATTTACAACTGCAATACCAATCGTTTCTACATCTACTTTAGTGTGTTTCACCTGCCCCTTTTAGACAGTCCCCCTTTCTATGGTTTCATGAGACCCTCTAACCTAAAAAAATCGCCCAGTGCCTTCCACATAGCCTCCGATACCTGTTTAGCTGCCTCCTGTGTGTAGTGGACTCCTGACCTATTATGTGGAACCCGGGAACCCGCCACCCGATGGTGGAAGTCAAGAAATCTGCAGCCTACACCGTAACGGAACCGCCTTTGCCTCTGATTCAGACCCTCGACTCGGCTCTGCACCGAAGGACCACAGTCGGTTCTATCGGCGATGCTGCTGATGGTGAGCTCCGACTTAATCTCCCAAGAAAGACTGGCAGTCTATACCATTTCCGTTAGCCGCCCGATACCAGAGAGTGTCTCCTCCGATCCAAAGCGACACACGTCATTGGTACCGATATGAGCCACTACCTGCAGTTTGCTGCACCCTGTACTCTTCATGGAATCCAGAAGCACCCTTTCCAGATACGGAATGAACCCGCCCCCCCCCCCCCCCCTCTCCCTCTGTTATGCACACGGAATGCACACTGGCTTCCTTCCTCTCCTTCGCAGCCTTGTTCTTAAGGGGCCCCGTTACGCTCCTAACGTTGGATTTCTCAACTACCAGCAAACCCATCTTCTGCGAATGCCCTGGCCTTGCGAGCCGACAAGCTTCCACTGGAACAGGGCGGACGGCTGCATCCGGCTTAGAGACTTCGTCGGCCACAGATGTCGCCCGAAACCTGTTCGTCAAACGAGCCGGGGAGGCCCTACAATTGGCTCTCGGAAAGTCTTTAGCTGCCTGCCAGACATTGGAATTATCTCCCACTCGACCGTGGATGAGGGGTCAACCTCGGTGTAAGCAGTACCCGGGTTGCCCACATATGTGGACCGATCGGGGATAAGTGGGACGTGTTCGACGTCCCTAGCATCCCCGCGTCCGACCCCACACAGTGATGCCCCTTGGCAGCAGCCTCAAGCTATGTGACGGAAGCCAACACAGCCTGTAACTCTGAGCGAAGGGTCACCAACTGAGCTCGCATCTGTACACAGCAATCACAGTTCCTATCCATTACTGAAGTCGCTCCTGTTTGAAGCTCGTAAAAATATGTAACAAACGAACGGTGTACCGACTTGTTAGCTGCAGGACTCGAAGTGCTCTGTCACTGACTGTCTAGCCGACACCGAGCTGTTATTACCAAAACAAACAAAAGCCTTTACGATACGAGAGTCGCTACAAGGGTCGATAACAACGGCGGTACTGGTATTAAAATAAAAGGTTGTGCCTAGTAAGCACTCGAACACACAAGAAATTACAAAAATAAACTAGTAAATACACAGATAACTGAAAATAGATCGCTCCTGTTTGAAGCTCGTAAAATATATAACAAATGGACGGTGTACACACCTTATTAGCAGGTGTTATGAAAATGCACTAACGAATTATTTGTTAAGGACTCGGGGATACCAGTATTTCGGTCAATGATGTCAGAGTTTCACTTTCGGTTTTTACTAAACTGGCTCAGGCTTGACGATAAGGACATTGGAGACAAGAGGAAATAAAATGATAAGTTGGCAGCCTTCGAGAAGTGTTTGAGAGAACTTTTTGAAAATGAAAGAATTGTATCTTCCATCAAAATACACCAAAATTTATGAGCAGCTTTCAGGATTCAGGGGCCGCTTCTCATTCGAGACATATATTCGATCAAAGTCGGAAGAATATGGTATCAGAATCTTGATATACTGTAACTCCAAAACGTATTACGCTCCACATGCTCAAATATTTACAGGTTAAGGATCAAAACAAATAAACATCCTAGCAGCTCAGTATTACTGTGCAGAATTGAAAGTTTCTTTTCATGGAACGTATACAAATGTAATAATAAATAACTGGTTTACATCGGTGAAGACAGCACAATAATTGCTAGAAAAAAATAACGGTGGTTGGAACCCTGAGGAAAAATAAAAGAAAAATAAATCATTCCGTCAACATTTCTGGAAGTAAAAACTAGACAGAAGAATTTTGCTATGTCTGCATGTAGTGATCAACTTACTCTTCTGTCTTACTGTCTCCCAAATAAGAAGTAAGAGATAATGCCTATGCTTTCCGCTATGCACCAGAAAGGAGTGACCTAAAAGAAATAAGACATTGCCATATATTATAGAATTTTGCAACCAGACCAAAGGATACGATGCTTTAGACCAGTTGTGTCCCCCATGCTCTGCATCCATAAAAATTAGACGTTGGTCGTTATAACAATGAAATTTTGAGTCTGTAGGGGAGTATGTGCTGATATGAAACTTCCTACAGATTAAAACCGTGTGCCGGACCAAGACAAGAACTTGGGACCTTTGCCTTCCGCGGGCAAGTGCTCTATCATCTGAGCTATCCAAGCGTGACTCACGATCTGTTTTCACATCTTTAATTCCCCTAGTACCTCGCCTCCTACCTTCCGAACTTCACAGAAGCAAGGTCTGCAGGAGAGCTTCTGTGATGTTTGGAAGGTAGGAGACGAGGTATTGGCGGAATCAAAGCTATGATTTCGGATCTTGAATCGTGCTTGGGTAGCTCAGATGGCACTTGCCCGTGAAAGGCAAAGGTCGCGAGTTCGAGTCTGTGTCCGGCACAGAGTTCTAATCTGCGTTGGTGTTTACGTTTGTTCTACAACTTGCTGGATGTTATTGGAGTCAACAGTAGGATCCTTTACAGAGGTTCAACTGGACCGGAGAAGGAAATGATCAAGAATAGGCAATGGTATTTAAAAAGCTTGTCATGACTTCAGTAAGACCGCAAATGATAAGCCGACTGAATATTCCAACTTTGTCTTCCCACTTCCATGAGACCATACGTAAAGTGTCGAAAATGAACCATGAAATTCAAACACCTGAGAGACCACAGCCATCAGTAGGAAGATATTCCTACTGTGCTAGGCCTCAAAACAGAAAATCCAAGGTTTAGTGCACCATATGTAAAAAGTTCATCTGTTTGACACATCAAGAGAAAATGTGTCCTACCTTTGCGTGAATCAATTTCTTTTTTGTATTGACTGCCATTCTTTACAAGAAAGTCAATGTTCTTTAAGTTTCGTGTGTTAATTTAAAATGTATCTTTTCGGGTACATCGGTACCCCATACTACTATTTTTTTGGTGCAAATGAAATGTCGTGTGGCTAGGGTCTCCCGTAGGGGTAGATCGGTCGAACGGAGTAAGTCTTTCGAGGTAACGCCACTTCGGTGACTTGCGTGTCCTGGGGATGATACGATGATGGTGAAGACAACACTGAACCTAGTCCCTGAGCGGAGATAATCTCAAATCCAGGCGGGAATCGAACCCGTGCCCCTTTGCGCAGCATTCGGCTGCGGTGACCACTCAGCTAACGAGGTGGACTGTGGTGTAAAATATGGATAGCATCACAGGGTTACCTGTGATCTTCTCTCTTCACCCATTATTAAATGGATTGTCTTGGGCTCACACTGAATTAAGCTAAAGGGAGGAGAAAAATTTCTTATGTATGTGGTGTCCATTTTTTTGGACATGTTTGAAAGAACACTAGTGTGTGGTATAAGTCGATAATTTGGAGCTGCAGTGACCACTGGGTCTGGATGGTGTAGTGGTCAGCGCATCTGCCTGATTGGCAGGGGACCTGGCATCGAATCCTGGTCTGGCACATAATTTCAGCTTTCCCCATTGATTTAAATCAATACTCACTCCTAGTGAATGTTTTTAATTCCTCCAGATCTTGAAAATTTTCTTGTAATTGAAATATTAAAAAAATATTTTTGTTGTATTATTTTACTGTGGCTATGGAAACGTTTATAGATTACCTGATGTCCCTGCTCCAAAGATATTCCACACAGCATGTATATTAACTGGAGAGTCAATAATGAAATTTCGACTGATCTGAGTTTTAATTTTGACTGTTGGTCTTATTAATTGTTTCGTAAAACTGAAAAGATACGAAAATATGTTTGAACTCTTCACTTCCGAACTCAAGCTGGAATTACTTTCATCTTGGCAGAATCGTTTCATTACTCATTCCGGTTTGTATAAAATCATTTCTTCTTAAATATTCATTAAGAGATTTACAGTTCTATTCCAATAAAATTTTAAACTTTTCAAATTAAATATTTCTCTCGTCATATACAATAAAAACACATCTCTGGACTCAGCTTTGTTGTATCCTTCGTAGACGATCACACACAGTGTGTACTAATACTCTCTGCGGTAGTCAATGGTACCACTTTCAGACTTGCGAATAGCCTATCACATGGACACAGAGTGCCTTATTTACGATATCGTGACATAATATATAGTTAAAACATTTTTTTTTTACTTTTACTTTAGTGATGTAGATCAATTAAATACACTGCATGACAGTAAAAGTAAAGCACCCATGACACGTGGTCGGATGCCAATGTCAATTCCTACACGAATTCACCTTTGGTAAGCATGTAAATCATTAAAATAGCAATTCTGGTGACATGTGGAATGCCTACCAGAGTTCACTGGTGTTGTTCATGTTTAGTACTGTTACCGTGCTGGATATGGTATATTAGGGAGGTGAACAGCGTTAGACGGTGAATGATCATTGTGAGGAACATTGACATGCGATGTAGTCGTTTGAGGCTGCGTTACAGAGTTTGAAGGTGGCCACGTTGTGTGTCTCCATTTGGCTGGATAAACAAATCGTGCAATATTCAAATTTGAGGAGAATTCGGATGTCACAATGGCCCGAGGTTGGATTGTGTGGGAACGAGAGGGCTAAGAAACTGGCCAAAGTTCTGGTCGATCATATCTGACTACAGCAAGGGAGTATCGCCGTATTAAAAAAATGATTATTTCGAGTGGCTCAATAGCCTGATGTAAGGCTTTCAATTGGACACCACACCAGCGACTCGCATGCCCCTAACCCACTCCACTTATTCAACTGGAGAAAGAGCTTAACGTGGAATCCGAACACCATATCTTTTCTGGGGGCTCATCGCTTCGTTGAGAGGTATAAGCTAGGAAAAGATGTGGGCTGAAAAATCCGTGGTCCGACCAGGACTCGACCCGTGTTGCTCGGCTTCCAGGCATAGTTTTCCGCTGTACCACCGGGCTCGGCCCCTGTGAACCAAGCCCTTCGTAATCCATTCACATCAAGTTTTACTTTAAAAAGCGACAGCGGTTGTGTTCCGAGCATACAAATTCTTCCAGGAAAAGTCAGGTGTAGAAACAATGGCGAGCTGTAGCGATCACTACAGTGTTGCCGATTGCGAGGCTGGGCTACCGTGTAACGCGACTAGTGGAAAAGAAGCAGGGACAACAAGGGCGACACTGTAAAATATTCTCTGTCTCTCTTTGCACGAAACCTATAACCTGCTGCCTTGTCACAAGCACGCCACTTTAGCGGTGCGGTACTGAATTACCGTCATATGTTTAGGTTGTTGCTGCTTTTAGAGTGGTGCCATGCCTAGAAAGCATGGATTGCTAGTGAATGGAGTTGCATTGTGTGTAGTGATGAATCGGATCCGTGCACCACATCGGATCATCGTCGTCGACGAGTGTGACGTGACCTGGGGAGAGGTCGTATTTTCCAGTGTTTTGGAGAGGCACTGCTGTGTTAGTCGTGCCGTCATGGGGTGGACAGCCATCAGGTACGACTTCCAGTCATGGTTGGTAGCGATTGAGGGGAATTCTGATGGCACAGAGCTATGTCACGGACATCCGTCGTCCCCATGTGTTTCTTTTCCTGGGACAGTACCATGTAGCCGTTTTTCAACATGACAATGCTCGCCCATTCATGGCAAATGTCTCAATAAAATGTCTGCGTGATTTTGTGGTACTCCCGTGGCTGCAACATCCTCAGATCTATGCCCAGTAGATCATGTGTGGCACAAGCCCTGTTATCAATCCATTGCCAGTGTCTAGTATGTCTAGGACCAGTTACAATAGTTGAGATCTAGCTTGCCTCAGGAGATGATACACTGGCCTTATGATACCCGTCCAAACTGAGTCAGTGCTTGCATTCAGGACAGCGGGAGTGCAATATTTCGCAAATATGTCGGCTTATATTGCTAAATTATTTATAAATCTGAACTGTAATCACTGCAATAACGTCGCATACCCCTCAACCCGTTACGTTTCACTTCATATTTTAATCCTCATTTTAATCATTAGGCAATTAATCAACAACGTACAAGAGTTCTGCTACTTCAGCAAAATCCTCAGATCTGTTTTGTGGCCAATTCAGTCATCACTTCCGCAACAGTGCCTCAATTGTGGATGTCAAGGGCCAGTTACAATAGTAGTGCACCACCTTGCCTCAGGAGAAGATACAACGCCTTTGTCAAACTTTTTCAACCGAATGTAAGTTTTATTTGCGTCCATTGAAATAAAATCACGTACTCTCTCAGCCCAGGATGTTTATTTCGTTCCTTACTCCCCTGCTGGGTACTTCAGTTTTTTGTTATGCGATATATCAGCGACGTACGGGAGTCCGGCGAAATCCTCTTCTTTGAGCTGAACTTCGGATGACTGATTTACTGCAACCAGCACTACCACACCCATCACAAAAGAAGTACGCAATACTGGTCTCCCTGCCCTCATTAGGTAGCATGAAAATAGGAATCATAAACACAATTGTTCACTTTGATCAGTTACTTCGAAGGTAATACATCAAAACGACATCAGATAAATAATAATAACACGAACTCACGTAACGTTATGAAGTTCCCAGAGAACGTAATGAGCCAAAAACTCATGCCACCTGTATAACTTTTATTTTCAATGAAGAACTCTGCAGCTGACGATAATCATGTTTTCGGCACCAAGGAAAGTTTCTTAACACAAAACCACTGCAACAGATGGTGATGATGATGATGATGATGCATTTGAGACCAATAAAGCACCCCTTAACTTTCTGTACTGTTCATCCCTGATTTGAAGTTCATTGCTTGAGACAATCTGATTGTCTGTGAATAAATAGACGTTACAGAAGCAGTCGGTTGTTCTTGTGGTGATGTTCTTCGAACTACTTGTGTCGTGAAATGGTAATACAAGACGTATTCATAAGGTAAGTCGTGTTTGCTTGCGTTTAAAATGTTCGCAGTTCAGAATATAGATGCGCAAATGGAATGCCATCTATTGCTCGTTGACTCAACGTAATGTCTTTAGTGGTTGTCACCAGACTTTGAGGGGTACTTAAGGAGAATGTATAGAGTTAGACGTTGAGTGATCACAGTGGAGGACATGGAGATACTGTATATTCGTGTGAAATGCATTACAGAGATTGGAAGGGGCCATTTGGTCAGCTGGATGAAGGGTGAACTATCAAGATTTGGGGGGAATATGGATATGACAATGGACCAAGGATGAACTGATAGCGAAGTTAAAACAAAATCGACGGTAAGTTTCCGGTCCCCCTCCCCAGGGCCCCCTTTTTTCTCACCCCTCCTTCTCCCAGAGCGGATTTTCCTCCTTCCCTCCCTGAGTCCCTGCACCCCCTCCTCAGCTGTTTTCCTCTCCAGTCCCTTCCCTTCCCAGCCCTCCTTCGGCGCATCCCCCACGTCATCCCCCTTTCTCTCCCCTCCTCCTCGCCTGCTTCCCCTTCTTCCCTACCCAGCCCTCCTTCGGCGCATCCCCCACATCATCCACCTTTCTCTCCCCTCCTCCTCGCCTCCTTCCCCTTCTTCGCAATTCCCTTGTCCCTCTCCCCGCTCCCATGCAGATCGTCCTAGGTTTTTATTCGGTATCAGTGTGCTACGTTAGTGTTGTGTTTCGATGCCGTTCTACAGTGTCATCTGATGATGTGAGTTTTAATTGTGTGCTCGACCTGTTTATTGTCCACGACAGTTCCTTGCTACGCCGTCCGTCATGTGGCTGTTTTACTCGTTCTACGGACTTTCATGCTCCGGCCATACTTTGCCTGGTGCCTTTTACTGTTGTATGTGGGTTTCCTTTTGTGTACCATACTTTTTTAGATTTTTCTCTCCGATTTACAGTCACCGCTTTGTATGTCCTGTTTGCTTCTGTTTCTATATTCCGCCATGTTATCTCCTTTATATTGTTTTTAAGTGTCTTCCTGTCTATTTATGTCTCTTGGCTGAAGAGCAGCGCTTATGCTGCTGCCAGCCCGCCCCTGATGGGGAATGGAAATGGCAATAAAGGAAAAAAAGTTTCCAGTCGAGTACGTCCGACCAAAATAAAGAAGTATCGCCGTACTAAAATAATAATAAATTCGTGTGGGTCAGTAGCTTGGTGCAAGTCCTTAAATTGGACGCAACTTCGGCGACTTGCATGTCCCTAACCGACCCTAGTTATCCATCTAAGGAAAGGCGTCCTACAGTTTAATTCGCTATCCAAAGCACATGTCACTTCTGGTGACTCTTTGCCTCGCTGAGAGGTGAAGGCTAGGCTGAAAGGCAGACCGGAAAAGCCGCGACCTAATCGAGACTCACCTCTGTGACTTCCCGGTTTCCAGGCGTGTGTGAGTGAAACACATCACAGACCTTTCACACCACTGACTGCCACCAGAAAACAAGTAATGGATTTCCTGCAACATTCCACGCCATACGTCATCACACACTATTGGTCAGAGACTATAGTGGTGTCCACATAAGAAGGAAGTCGCGTGATGCACAGTGGCAAGGAGTATTGCACCAGGTGACGTTCTAGTCAATAGCATCGTCTTGCCACTTCTGCCTGTAGCACGTGCATTGGGGTGTGTGTAGAACATCTCGCCTTGATTTTGATGTGTATTCAGAAGTGGCGACGCTTTTGAGCCAATATAGTTCGATTTTCATGTTAGTTTAGGTACGGAGAGGTACTGAACTACTACAGTGTTCATTATGGATGACATAAAGTAAACACGTCACGTTTCACTTTCAGAAGTGACAGTGATAGTTGTCCGAGCATATAAATTTTGTTTAGAAAGAGTGAGATGCCGAAACTTGGCAGTGCAATAGGCCCATTTCCCAGGTCAATGAAACCCTGTGACAAGTGAGATCAAATCTGCAGCCTTATCGGCGACTGATAATTAGTACTCAGGCAGAAGAATTTCTTTGCGTTGAACGTATCAGTATTTACACGGCTGTCACGGATCAATTGGAATAGCACAAAATTTTCACGGATTAACTGCAATAACACAAAATGTGTGCAAGATGGATATATAAAATGGTACCGGCCAACACAAAGGAAGAAACATGTTAAGTGGAAAAGTATTTTTGTGCTACTATCAATGAGGTAGATAGAGAAAATTTGTTCTCACTTAAGTTTAAAGACATATTTTACGTGTGACAAGATGTGGACGTTTTACAACCACCCACATTTATAAAACAACAGTGAGTACTGTGATGGCATTAAGCATCAACAACACCGAACAAATTTAGGCAGTGTCGTTACTCGAGCCAAAGATGAATCCAACGTTTTCTTGAACGAAATAGGCATTCTTTACGTCGAATTCACGGAACGTGGGCCAACATTTGCAGCTGTAGTGTACTTCAAAATGCTCACCACACTGAGAAATGCCATACAAACGACGTCACGGGATATCATCTCCAAGGGCATTTTTTTTTCTCCGCGACAACTGCGTCTGTCTGTCGCTGCACGTACCGGTAAAATGCAGCACTCACGTCGAGGAATTTTCGACCACCCATTCTACTGCGATTATCTCCAACACAAGGACAATTTCCTTGCTTGCACAAGAAACAATTGCTTTATGGACAACGGTCTGAAGATAACATGTAATTCAAGACCTCCGTTGTCACCTGTTACAATTGCCAGGCGAAGAACCTCTGTACAGAGAGATTGAAGAAGCCAGTGCAACGCGACAAAAAATGCTTGCAAGTAATCGGAAACTATGTCGGAAAGTGAAATCGGATTATAAGAAACTAAAGCTACCACATTAAACTTTCTTCAGCGAATATATTTCTTATGACCTAAGGTATCTTATTTTTCGAACAAATGTTGTACATTAGAGGACGTGGAATATCTTGAAACAATAATTGTGTACCAATGAGGATAAATTCACAAATTATACTGGTTGTACGTTGTAGTTGATCATAACCACAGATCGTATGCCTATAGGCAGACTATCTTACACATGTATAACCACACCCATCAACAGTGCAATCCTGTAATCTCACATACAGTCGATCACAGAAGAGACAGATATGATTTTAACAGACAGGTCTCCATGCCACTTCCACCTGTGATTCATTTAGCCAAGAAATACTTTCTTGTTATTATGAATGTCAGGATAAAACAACAAATAAAGTCATTTTCTTGGAGACCGACTAGCGAGTCCCTACATTGTGATGTTGCTGAAAAATGCACATTCCTGTCTGCGTTACTGACAGTATTTCTTGGCTAAGTGAATCACAGGTGGAAGTAGCATGGAGACCTGTCTGTTAAAATCATATCTGTCTCTTCTGTGATCGACTCTATGTGAGATTGCAGGATTCCACTGTTGATGGGTGTGGTTATACATGTATAAGATAGTCTGCCTATAGGCATACGATCAGTGGCTTGAAAAATAGTACTTGCTTCTCTGAGTACAAAGTGCATTAGTGATAATTAATCACCACGTGTGACCAGTGGGTAAGTTTGCTTTGTCCCACCCGCGAAGTATGTGTGGTTTTCCAGGGCGATTCATCAGAAGGCGTGAGACTTATGGTACGTGACCGGGCTCCACTCCCCCCTACGAGACAAGAGCAAGAATTGCCTGCCTGGTGCCCAGAGCCTGCGGTGTGCTTGCTCGCACCCCTCCCAAAGACGGCGCATTTGGGCTTTCAAGTATTGCACTATAGTGTTTTTCTTTTAGGTCAGTGAAAAACTGAGTTTTACCCATCTATACTCGTATCTTTAGAGGCGAAAACAACAAACTGGTCATTACATAACACAGTATTTATTGCTTTGTACCCACGTCAAATAGAAGCATTCAAGTTTTATGTTTCTCGTGTAGGTACATCATTTCTAAATTGCACATATATTTGTCAGTTGAAAGCTCTCGATTTTGTTGTGTGGACTATCTCATCAGTCTTACGGTGACTGGCTGGCAAAAAAAGATAATTATTATTGTGGATTATTAATAATGTGTTTTTCAGTTTTTAAAGCAATATCTGAAACTTTATAGCTATCCCCTATTTGGCGTAAGAATCTCTATGGATTCCTAGAACACGTTCTTACAGTAGTCTTCTGTGAAATCAATAGATTTTTGACAATGGTTGCAGTGCCTCAGGAAACTATGTCGCAGGACATTATTGAATGATTGCATGCAGAGTATGGTAGCAATTTTGTGTGCAGGTTAACACAATCAGACAGATTTATAAGTGCACAGTACTCTGAATAGGCAGTTTAGGTTTATTCTCTTCCAAGTATCACTTCAAGTCATTATCCACATGGATATTAAGAAACGTCGCACATGAAGCCTAATGTACTCCGTGGAACTGTCCGTCAGCAAAACTTCTTTTGTTTTGTGATTCTTGAGTTTATCCCGCCGTATTTGATAATCAAGATATCCACGTGTATGTTGCCGGTCTATAGTGTCCAACGGGCACAATATTTCGGCGATCATACATGTCACCATCATCAGGTAAACTGACGGACTGAGCTCCTGTGAACGTGCCGGCACGGAGATCCGTACGCTATGGTTGCTCAGAGGTAACTGGGTTCGGTCGCGGCGGCGGCCGATTTAAATACCCTCCGCCCGCGGCGCGCTCCCTCCGCCGTCCGCGCCCCGCGCCACGGTCGCGCGGTGGAACAGATTGCGACGGCGACTGAGATGACGTCAGTGTGATGGCTCTGTACGCCGTGGTCGTCACAACTATACGTTTGTTCGATTTACTCTTGATTAACCCGATCGCTGGTTCCCAAGCCTTGCTAAGATTATAGCCACAGTCACGGTTTATGAGGTCGTTATTGGTGCGAATTTCGGTGGCCTCTCTAACAACGCTGTCCCAGTATCTCGACGTCTGTACCAGAATCCTCGTGCGGTCATACTCCATGGCGTGATTTTCTTTTTAATGGAGAATACTACGAACAAACGGAGGGAGTCGCCATGGGTAGCCCACTCTCACCGGTGATAGCGAATTTGTACATGGTGAACTTCGAGGAGGAAGCCCTGTCGTCATCCGTAAGGAAACCTACTTGCTTTTTCCGTTACGTGGACGACGCGTTCGTCATCTGGCCACATGGTATGGATAAACTCCTTGACTTCCTCACACATCTAAACTCCATACACCCCAACATCAAATTCACTATGGAGACTGAAACGGAGGGTAAATTACCTTTCCTTGACGTCTTGGTCAAGAGAAGGGCTGACGGCACCCTAGGTCATGGGGTGTTTCGGAAGACTACGCACACTGATCTGTATTTGCACGCAGACAGCTGCCACCACCCTTCACAGAGGAATGGGGTACTTAAAACTCTAGTACATAGGGCGCGCACTATCTCTGAAGCCGAGAGTCTACCCCAAGAATTGGAACATCTGAGAACTGTATTTCGAAGAAATGGGTACTCAGAGTGGCAGATTCAACGTGCTCTCCGCCCAACCACTGCAGCACAACCTGTTGAGGTGGATGAAGTCACAAGGGAGGAGGTAGGCACTGCATTTATTCCATACACAGGCGCACTCTCAGGGAAAATCGCCCGCATTCTGAAGAAACATCGGATCGGAACTGTGTTTTGTCCTCCAAATAAAACTCGTGCACTGGTGGGGAGCGCCAAAGATGACCTCGGTTTGAGGAAGGCCGGCGTGTACCAGATTCCGTGTCAATGTGGCAAGTCGTATATTGGTCAGACGATGCGTACCGTCGAGGATCGATGCCGTGAACACCAGAGGCACACTCGACTGATGTATCCGAGCAAGTCGGCGGTCGCTGAACATTGTTTGTCGGAAAATCACGCCATGGAGTATGACCGCACGAGGATTCTGGTACAGACGTCGAGATACTGGGACAGCGTTGTTAGAGAGGCCATCGAAATTCGCACCAATGACGACCTCATAAACCGTGACTGTGGCTATAATCTTAGCAAGGCTTGGGAACCAGCGATCGGGTTAATCAAGAGTAAATCGAGCAAACGTATAGTTGTGACGACCACGGCGGACAGAGCCATCACACCGACGTCATCTCAGACGCCGTCGCAATCTGTTCCACCGCGCGACCGTGGCGCGGGGCGCGGACGGCGGAGGGAGCGCGCCGCGGGCGGAGGGTATTTAAATCGGCCGTCGCCGCGACCGAACCCAGTTACCTCTGAGCAGCCATAGCGTACGGATCTCCGTGCCGGCACGTTCACAGGAGCTCAGTCCGTCAGTTCACCTGATGATGGCGACATGTATGATCGCCGAAATATTGTGCCCGTTGGACACTATAGACCGGCAGCATACCCGTGGGTATCTTGATTCTTTTGTTTTGTATTAAACAAATTCATACTTCTTGCAGCTGTTTTGTAAGGTGCCACGCAGTTGCATCACCATCGAGCCAGTTTCTATAGTCATCTATGGATAGATATTGTCGCTTACGAGCTACCAATCGGTTCTCCTAATGTAGTAGGTTACCTACTTTGTTTCTGCCATCACTCCACTCAGACGTTCAAAACTTGCCATGGAGGGGTCCTAGATGTCACGTTATTCAGTGCGCGCCACTGTGTGCTTCTCTGTATTGCTTTACTGTTTAGGAACATAATGGCTACGTTTGTAGAGGTTAATCTCTCCCAGTCGTAGGTTGTAAGTGACCCAATTTATTACTAATGTGGAGGCCCACTTTCCATCGTTTCCTCTCTATGCCAGAAAAGTGATTTACGGTTTTCGCCAACATTGATGACATCAGCGGCCTGTTCAGTTGGGGGATTGTACTGTACTGAAAAGAAGTGGTGGTTGACAAATACGTTCAAACAGTAGTTTGACTTCTACAGTTGATGACTGACACCGGTAGAAACCAGACAAATATATTTTATTGCGTCAGGACTAATTACATATTCACAAAAAGCTAGAAAAAAAGTAAATATGTGTAAGAAGCAAAGGAAGAGCGCGATTTCGGGTAATGACTCGTCCAGAACATGGCCAATATAAAAAATACGAAAAGGCTTTCAAATACGTGTACCAATGACAAAATCTGTTGACTACTACATTATTTATTTAGTGACATGTTCGAGGTGAAACCTCATCATCAGCTATAGTGGCATTATTATATTTAACAAAAGTGTAAACAGATATTAAAGTTTCTTTACACGACTGCGGTGGTCATCCTGTGGAGAGAGAGAAAGATTCCCCTATCGAGTTATTGTCGTTGGCTGGCAACTAGATCCGATACGTCAGCAACTTTGTAAACCAACAAGTGTTCAACAGCGAATGACACATGATGGCTGAAGGAATATACTTTTTTCTTTTGGTAATCATTCGCGAAGTACAGCATCTATGAATATGTTCGAGAGCTGTACAAACATGTTGCGAACAATTTATTCATTTTTGTTTACAATACAAGACATCAATTAAATGAGATGATAACCACATGAAAAAAAGTGCTAATAAGGTAGCTGATTAGTGAACGCGACAGTGCAACAAGGATTGTAATAATTTCTGTTGTACTTTTATAGCTTGTCATTATATTCGTTCATTGTCAACAGTTTGGCGTATTGACATTGAGTAAGGCTCTGAGCACTATGGGACTTAACATCTGAGGTCATCAGTCCCCTTGAACTTAGAACTACTTAAACCCAACTAACATAAGGACATCACACACATCCATGCCCGAGGCGGGATTCGAACCTGCGACCGTAGTGGCAGCGCGGTCCCAGACTGTAGCGCCTAGAACCGCTCTGCCACTCCGGCCGGCCACATTGAGTAAGTTGTTGCTGTTTGACTAATACATTTCCACCACTCAGCAACTTAGAATAATACTGCTCACTGAACGAAGCCAATTAACAATCATGTTGACTAGACCCCTTTAAAGTACATTTGCACAAAACGAATATGAAAGGCAGTGAAAACTGTATTTAGGAGGTAAACCAATTCGAAATTTCACTTCTGGTGGAAATTAACTTTAATCTTGTTCCAAAGTTTAAATAAGATAAAAGCATCTTCACTTTGTGTTGTCGTTTGGCAACCGTTGTGTTGCATTTGACTTTTAGCTTTGAAATTTTGTGTGTAACCGCAGTTAACCGTATGACAATATAACTACTAGCTAAATAAGGCAGGCTAAACCTTACACCTGACCCTTGTGGTTAGTGATTTTCTTCCTGAGGGTTTTGGGGATGCCTCATGAACCGATTAACCCGTGAACAGTGACAACTCTGGGGATTTTCTCTCACCACTCTCACTGACTGACAACTGAAACAGTGCAGCAAGAGGTAGCAACTGATAAAACATACACACATATATACACACGAATTTTGTTCAAATGGTTCAAATCTCTCTGAGGACTATGGGACTTAACATCTGAGGTCATCAATCCCCTAGAACTTAGAACTACTTAAACCTAACTAACGTAGCGTAGCGTAGCAGTCGCGCGGCTCCAGACTGAAGTTCCTAGAACCGCTCGGCCACAGCGGCCGGCACGAATTTTGTGTTGGTGGTATCAACATAGCGAATGCGCACACCTATATGCTATCACTGCGAGTTGGAAAGATTCGCATTAAGAATGCATTAGCTTAATTTTCGAATGCGCTATCTCCATACCACACAGACGGGAAGAGCTCCCTTTTTTTACATTCAATTCATTTGGGGACTGTTCAAGCAACAACTTCAATAACGTTTATAACATTTCAAATTTATTTTTTGTGAGCATATGAAGGTCGCATTTAATTCGTAATTTATAGGTAATGAATGTAGTTCAATAATTTCACTGTATGAACAGACTGTCTTTCCTAGGTGACATTGTATGTCCTCACTACAGCCTTGTATTTTCCATATTTTCAGAACTGGCCTACTGACGATGATATAATTCCACATAACTATTTTAAATAAGACGTATACAGGGTGCATCGACGGAACCTATAAATCCTACACTCGCAGAGGAATTGAAATTCCAGTTAAAATTTTGGATCAAGATGACTCAGTGGGTAAGACATTGTACTTGATACGGAATGACCCAGATTTAAGTCCCGAATGGCCATCTAGAATCGTATTTTGTATGGTTTCCCTACATCACTCAAGTGCCAGGATGGTTCCTTTGGTTGCGGCACGGCAGGTTTTGTTGCACACTCTTCTCCAGTTCGAGTCTGTGTTCTTCTCTTAATGACCTTGTTGTCGGGAAATTAAAATTCTAATCTTCTTCCTTTTTTCCCGAGGCAGTTTCTGTCTTTCCGTTAAATACTCAATCCAGAGCTTACTATCCTGTGTGTGTGTGTATGTGTCTGTGTGTACTTGATAATTTCAATGAGCTAAAGAAAACTGCCCCTTACTTCTACCATATTACTAACTTATTACCCATCTCAACAAACATATCTCGACTCTCCGTAACATATGCTATTCACTTTAGGGTGTCTTTACCTACTGTACCCCATCAGACTGCCAACACAGAATTTTCTGGAGACACAAAGGTTCCACGAGACACGTGAGAGAGCGTACGGCCGTTGTGAACATCTCACAAAAAATCCATACAGATGAGTTCAATGAGTTTTATTTGAAAAATATATGGCTCGTCTAACTGAATTCAGTAGTGTAATGGAGTCCACTGCCTTTCAACTTGATTAAAAAACCATCAGTGTAATTACTTATTGCAATAATAGTTTATATGTTTAGGGTTCAGAGAGCACATATGTTGTTTCATGCCGTATTGCAACCGTGCACCCGGATAGTGGGTAACGCCAACACACATTCCGCGACAAATCACGAGATTTGCGGTTTTCTGATGCACTCCATTCGGCGAGGCATACAAATGTAGGTATATCAAAAAACTCCACTGTCATTATTTCGGCTGGCGCACGTCTGATTGAAATCGCTTTTGTGTCCTATAAATTAAAACAAATAACATTTTTACCGTCGTCCTTTACTAAAAAAAAGAACGTATTTCAATTAAAGTATGGACCACATCATGTTGCGCTGGAGAACGCAGGTACTGCGGTTTCGAAATGAATAAATAAAAGGAGGCAGAACTGGGTACGGACGCGGATCGAGATCTACAGCAGTTGAAAATTGTTTGTTCATTAATTTCAAAACACGGTATCACACGTGTTTTGAAAACACGTCCGCAAAACTACCGTTTAGTATCGTAAATGTTGAAAAATTGTGGTTATGAAAATCATTTAGAATATTTTGTTCATTTTGTGTGCGGTCCACCAAAGGAAATTCCTCGACTTTAGGGAGTACGTTTCACGTAATAGGCAGGTAGGCAAAAACGTTTCCGCGGCCGCGTTGTTTAAGGCATTACTCATTTAGAATGTATCTTAGATGTTCTGCAGCATTTTAGGGTTCTTTGTTATCAGTTTGTCACTCACAAAAAAAGTTGAAACAGTCTTTCTTTTGTAATAATTCATGCCAGATAGTGTTTATTTAATGCTTTTCAGGTACATACACACTCTGTCCAGTCACATTAGTATGATCACCTGTCGAAAACCTGAACAACCAACTTTTGTGGCGTGGACCGCAGCGAAAGGTACAGGAAGAGAGTTTACGAGATTCTGGAAGGAACTCAATTAATTTTATCTCAGCCAATACAGTTTATCTGTATGGGCAGTGATGTTTTATGGAACAGAAATCAATACGTTTATAACAAGAAAGGAACTCGTGTAGTTTGTGGACGAGAATATTTAATAACGCTGATCAATAACTTCTTTTAATACGAATTAGAGCGTACCTCTGTCAGTTGTTTAACGATTTCTCTTCGTCTTCCTTTCTGCACTCTTCGCTTTTTATCCGTTCTTTGTTATGTCTGTACGGAAACAAGCGGTCCATGTAAGTCAAATATTTCTTCATTAATATCTTCAGATCAAAATAAATCCATTGCGTTTTGATGTTATTCATTTTAATCCCATTTCAACAGCTCGCCTGACAGAGTAAGCAGTGAGTTTTTGTAGCCAGAATTAGCCGTATTGATCGTGGTCTGTTCAGCCACCATTTTGGTCACTTCATTAAAATAATAAACAATTATATTTGTCATGTAGAACTTGAATATTTTGTTTCACATAGCCCAATGCACAAGTGCAAAAAGAAACTGGCGCGTGTTTTATTTTAAATTTCGCGGTAACAGAATTCTTTTAACCTAGCAAGTCAATTCCAAAGAAATATTTGTTGTTCTTTACTCTTTAACGAAGTCGAGAGGGACATTTATTTAATTATGACAATATAACAACAACAACAATAATAATAATAAAAATAGTAATTACTATTATTATTATTAGTGTATATTACTATTTAATTATGACAATATAATAACAATAATAGTAATAATAATTATTATTATGTATTTAATTATGTATTTTGAATGTAATTATTACAATATAATAATATTATGACAATATAAAAACAATAATAATAATAATTATTATTATTATTTATTTTATTATGTATTTTGTATTTAATTATGACAATATAAAATAATAATAATAATAATAATAATAATTATTATTATTATTATTATATGAATTTAATTATGTGTTATGTGTTTATTTATGACAATATAACAACAATAATTATTATTATTATTGTTATTGTTATTATATTGTCATAATTAAATACATGTCCCTCTCGACTTCGTTGAAGAGCAAAGAATACGAAATATTTCTTCAGAATTGACTGGCTTGGTTTATGGAATTCTGTTACCGCAAAATTTAAAATAAAACACGTGCCAGTTTCTTTTTGCAACTGTGAGTTGGACTATGTAAAATAAACTACTTAAGATCTACATGACAAATATAATTGTTTATTATCGTAATGAAGTGACCGAAACGGTGGCTGAACAGACCACGACCAAGTCGGCTAATTCTGGTTACAAAAACTCACTGCTTCTTCTGCCAGACGAGCTACTGAAATGTGATATGTGATTAAAATGAATAACATCAAAAGACAATGGATTCATTGTAATCTCAAGATATTAATGAAGAAGTATTTGACTTACATGGACCGCATGTTTCTGTACAGACATAACAAAGAACGGATAAAAAGGGAATTTTGCAGAAATGAATAATAATAATAATAATAATTAGTATTATTATTAAAAGGTGTAACTCTTAACCGTCTTTTATATGTGATCTGAAATCACGTTTCGGTATTGAACCAGTATGACTCTGGACATCGTCTAAATATAACGACACTTTGAAATCCTTTTACTGCTCAGATCGCATGTAAGTGCCGTTACAAGCTGCACCAGGTTTCTCGACTGAGGATCCGTAGCGGGAGAAACCTGATGGAGGTGGTCTCAAAGATTTTAATTTCGGTTCAAATCCTCGGAATATGCCACTCAAGTGAGTACGGTAAACACAGCTCATTCCGGTGCTCTTCGAACCAAGCACTTAGCTGCGAGCTGTGTGACACGTTGCATTGTCATGCAGGTAGATGCCATAGTGCCGAGGAAAACAAAATGCATGTAGAGGAGGACATGGTGCAAAGGGATAGATGCGTACTTGAGTTGATCCATCGTGCATTCCAGAATGCCGAGGTCACCCCCGGAATGCCACAATTTCTCCACACTATAACGCCCCATTCATCGGCCTGGGCCTATCGGACGCTTATTACAGGTTGTTTGCTTTCAGCCGTTTCAAGCTGTACATGCCAACGACCATTTGTCCTGCGGAATACATAGTGTCATCCATATGAAAGGCCCACCTGTCGCCGCTTAGTGGACATCCAGTTGCGGCATTGGGCGCAAATTCCAGCCTTCGTCGCTGATGAACAACAGTCTACATCTACATCTACATCCGTACTCAGCAAGCCACATGACGGTGTGTGGCGGAGGGTACTTTGAGTACCTCTGTCGCTTCTCCCTTCTATTCCAGTCTCGTATTGTTCGTGGAAAGAAACATAGTCGGTATGCCTCTGCGTGGGCTCTGATCTCTCTGATTTCATCCTCATGGTCTCTTCGCTAGATATACGTAGGAAGGGGCAATATACTGCTTGACTCCTTGGTGAAGGTATGTTCTGAAACTTCAACAAATGCCCGTACCGAGCTACTGAGCGTCTCTCTTGAGAGTCTTCCACTGCAGTTTATCTATCATCTCCGCAACGCTTTCGCGATTACTAAATGATCCTGTAACGAAGCGCGCTGCTCTCCGTTGGATCTTCTCTACTTCTTCTATCAACCCTATCTGGTACGGATCCCACACCAGTAAGTAGTATTCAAGCAGTGGGCGAACAAGTGTACTGTAACCTACTTCCTTTGTTTTCGGACTGCATTTCCTTAGGATTCTTCCAATGAATCTCAGTCTGGTACCTTCTTTACCGACGATTAATTTTATATGGTCATTCCATTTTAACTCACTCCTAATGCGTACTCCCAGATAATTTCTGGAATTAACTCCTTCCAGTTGCTGACCTGCTATACTGTAGCTAAATGATAAAGGATCTTTCTTTCTATGTATTCACAGCACATTACACTTGTCTATATTGAGATTCAATTGCCATTCCCTGCACCATGTGTCAATTCGTTGCAGATCCTCCTGCATGTCAGTACAATTTTCCACTGTTACAACCTCTCGATATACTACAGCATCATCCGCAAAAAGCCTCAGTGAACTTCTGATGTTTTCCACAAGGTCATTTATGTATATTGTGAATAGCAACGGTCCTACGAGACTCCCCTGCGGCACACCTGAAATCACTCTTACTTCGGAAGACTTCTCTACATTGAGAATGACATGCTGCTTTCTGTTATCTAGGAACTCTTCAATCCCATCACACAATCGGTCTGATAGTTCATATGCTCTTACTTTCTTCATTAAACGACTGTGGGGAACTGTATCAAACGCCTTGCGGAAATCAAGAAACACGGCATATACCTGGTAACCCGTGTCTATGGCCCTCTGAGAGTCGTGGACGAATAGCGCGAGCTGGGTTTCACACGATCGTCTTTTTCGAAACCGATGCTGATTCCTACAATTTCTAATCTCCAGAAATGTCATTATTCTCGAACATAATACGTGTTCCAAAATTCTACAACTGATCGACGTTAGAGGTATAGGTCTATAGTTTTGCACATCTGTTCGACATCCCTTCTTGAAAACGGGGATGGCCTGTGCCCTTTTCCAATCCTTTGGAACGCTACGGTCATCTAGAGACCTGCGGTACACCACTGAAAGAAGAGGGGCAAGTTCCTTCGCGTACTCTGTGTAAAATCGAACTGGTATCCCATCAGGTCCAGCGGTCTTTCATCTTTTGAGTGATTTTACATTTTTTCTCTATCCCTCTCCCATCTATTTCGATATCCAACATTTTGTCAACTGTGCGACAATGTAGGGAAGGAACTACAGTGCAGTCTTCCTCTGTGAAACAGCTCTGAAAAAAGACATTTAGTATTTCAGCCCTTAGTCTGTCATCCTCTGTTTCAGTACCAGTTTGGTCACTGGATGCTGCTGCGGAGGCCCATACTCAGTGAAGTTCGCTGAACGGTCGTTGAGTAGACACTGTAGGCAGCCCCTTGGTTCATCTGGGCGGTCAGTTGCTCAACAGCCACACGTCTATTGGCCCGTACACATCTCCACAGCCGTCGTTCGCCCCCGTCATCAATGACCCGTGGTTCACAATGGCTGCCTCGCCACCGGTTTTTGTTTGCGCCATTTAACCATGCACGGTATCCTCTAATCACAGTGACAAGCAAACAGCTTATAAACTTAGCCGTTTCGGAAATGCTTCCAGCAACTGTCATGTCGTTTTAGACCTCAGGAAAATCGCTCCGTTTCCGCATTACGAGAACGTTGAAATGTTATCCGCGTCACCCTGACACCCTTTGTATCCTCTCCACTGATAGTGCAGCCATGTGCCGTCTGTGAGTGGTTGTTGCACATTGTCCTCGAACACAGGCGGTGGTCGCATGAATGTGACTGTACCGTGTATAACATTACAATTATACTCCAGAATATAACAGTTTTCAGCCGAACATATAATTACCGTATCCTTCCTGCTAATTTTCACATCATAATTTTCCCGCATTTATTTCAGAAGGTGGATTCCTCCAAGAAAAATTAACTTTTGCGAAAGAACCAGCATGAGTTCATGAATCACAACTCTCAAGGAAAACATTCCATCTTGTCCACATAGCTTATTTCTCGAATACTAGGTGCAAGTAAACAGGCATGGCCTATTATGTCTTCTTAGATTTCTGAAAAAGCGTTCGCCACGGTACCACGATCGACAGTCATATTCCGATCAAACAGAGTGTTCCCTCAAGTATGTGACTGGTTCAGTGAAAGTTTGACTGACATAACGTACTGTGTTATACTGGACGGTCAATGTTCAGCAGAAACCAAAGTCATATAGGATGATTTCCAGAATGAGATTTTTCACTCTGTAGCGGAGTGTACGCTGATATGAAACTTCCTGGCAGATTAAAACTGTGTGCCGGACCGAGACTCGAACTCAGGACCTTTGCCTTTCGCGGGCAAGTGCTCTACCGACTGAGCTACCCAAGCACGACTCACGCCCCGTCCTCACAGCTTCAGGAGACGAGGTACTGGCAGAATTGAAGCTGTGAGGACGGGGCGTGAGTCGTGCTTCGGTAGAGCACTTGCCCGCGAAAGGCAAAGGTCCCGAGTTCGAGTCTCGGTCCGGCACACAGTTTTAATCTGCCAGGACGATTCATATAAGATGAGCTCTTAGAATGCATTATAGGGTTGCTGATGTTCTCGTTATTCGTAATCAGAAGTGAGCAGCAGCTCTCTCAGTTTTATCTTGATAAGCTGTGGTGTATGGGAAACTGTCGTTGCTGAGTGATCATTAGGTAATTTAGAAAGATACGCAGATTATTTACAGCTGCTTTAAAGAACGACATTGGTGCCCACTACTGGCGTAAGGTTGCCTGGGAGTGGAAGAACCGGCCAAAAGAAGGGTTGAACATAATTCGTAGGAAGAGTTTTACTAACACTTGCCAGAAAAATAACTTTATTAACTAGGCCAACAGGACCTTGGCATATTAGAACTAAATTGTTAAATAACATTACTTAAGAACAATTACTGGTAATCGATCAACAATTTATCATATATATCTGTGAGATCAAATAACAAAAGATTAGACTGTCAATTCAAATACTTGCTCACAGTTCTCCAAAAGTTAACCATGCGATAGTGAAATACGAAAATTTAAATTCACAACAAATTTTATTCTCTTTCCAAACATATAAAAATCTTTTATGACACTGGTTACTATTGCTGAAATATTTACAGCAAATTTTAATAAGAGGAGCAAGATAATATTTCACCAATCGAAGTTACATAACGATGTCTTCAAACATTCTAGGAAAGAAGTCTTCAAATAAGTCCACGCACATTTATTTACTGTGTTTGGCTAAAAACCAACAAATAATTGAGGTTTAACTAAATGGAGTTGATGAAGAGGAAACAAAAAACAGTTGAAGCTGCTCGATATGAAACCACACGCTGGGCAATATGGTCCGGACAAACAGACCAGAAATTCCATAGTTCAGGCCTGATACTCTGCTCGCCACACTCCTTTGCTGAACAACGACTGGGAACATGCCCCAAGGCAAAAACAATGCAATAATAGCCAGATGAACAGAGTATAAATTTTTAACTAAAACGAGTAAAAACGTAATTCATCAGATTACACGCCGGCATTGCGGGCAAATCAGTTGTGAAACACTCATGAGCCCTTTGTAAGGGATCCGTGATCCCACGAACATAGATGCTAGTATCCGACGCCCAGGTCGATAGTAGACAGGAGTCGATTGTAAAGTGCTGCAGGAGGCAGTGAGACGAATGTCGAGTGAGGAGGAGTATTGGAGAGTGTCGAGTGAGGAGCAGTGCTAGAGAGACGGGCAAGAATGGTGTTGTTGTTGTTGTGGTCTTCAGTCCTCAGACTGCTTTGATGCAGCTCTCCATGCTACTCTATCCTGTGCAAGCTTCTTCATCTCCCAGTACCTACTGCAACCTACATCCTTCTGAATCTGCTTAGTGTATTGATCTCTTGGTCTCCCTCTACGATTTTTACCCTCCACGCTGCCCTCCAATGCTAAATTTGTGATCCCTTGATGCCTCAAAACATGTCCTACCAACCGATCCCTTCTTCTAGTCAAGTTGTGCCACAAACTTCTCTTCTCCCCAATCCTATTCAATACCTCCTCATTAGTTACGTGATCTACCCACCTTATCTTCAGCATTCTTCTGTAGCACCACATTTCGAAAGCTTCTATTCTCTTCTTGTCCAAACTGGTTATCGTCCATGTTTCACTTCCATACATGGCTACAATCCATACAAATACTTTCAGAAACGACTTCCTGACACTTAAATCTATACTCGATGTTAACAAATTTCTCTTCTTCAGAAACGATTTCCTTGCCATTGCCAGTCTACATTTTATATCCTCTCTACTTCGACCATCATCAGTTATTTTACTCCCTAAATAGCAAAACTCCTTTACTACTTTAAGTGTCTCATTTCCTAATCTAATACCCTCAGCATCACCCGATTTAATTTGACTACATTCCATTATCCTCGTTTTGCTTTTGTTGATGTTCATCTTATATCCTCCTTTCAAGACACTGTCCATTCCGTTCAACTGCTCTTCCAAGTCCTTTGCTGTCTCTGACAGAATTACAATGTCATCGGCGAACCTCAAAGTTTTTACTTCTTCTCCATGAATTTTCATACCTACTCTGAATTTTCTTTTGTTTCCTTTACTGTTTGCTCAATATACAGATTGAATAACATCGGGGAGAGGCTACAACCCTGTCTCGCTCCTTTCCCAACCACTGCTTCCCTTTCACGCCCCTCGACTCTTATAACTGCCATCTGGTTTCTGTACAAATTGTAAATAGCCTTTCGCTCCCTGTATTTTACCCCTGCCATCTTCAGAATTTGAAAGAGAGTATTCCAGTTAACGTTGTCAAAAGCTTTCTCTAAGTCTACAAATGCTAGAAACGTAGGTTTGCCTTTTCTTAATCTTTCTTCTAAGATAAGTCGTAAGGTTAGTATTGCCTCACGTGTTCCAACATTTCTACGGAATCCAAACTGATCTTCCCCGAGGTCCGTTTCTACCAGTTTTTCCATTCGTCTGTAAAGAATTCGCGTTAGTATTTTGCAGCTGTGACTTATTAAACTGATAGTTCGGTAATTTTCACATCTGTCAACACCTGCTTTCTTTGGGATTGGAATTATTATATTCTTCATGAAGTCTGTGGGTATTTCGCCTGTCTCATACATCTTGCTCACCAGATGGTAGAGTTTTGTCATGACTGGCTCTCCCAAGGCCATCAGTAGTTCTAATGGAATGTTGTCTACTCCCGGGGCCTTGTTTCGACTCAGGTCTTTCAGTGCTCTGTCAAACTGTTCAGGCAATATCTTATCTCCCATTTCGTCTTCATCTACATCCTCTTCCATTTCCATAATATTGTCCTCAAGTACATCGCCCTTGTATAAACCCTCTATATACTCCTTCCACCTTTCTGCCTTCCCTTCTTTGGTTAGAACTGGGTTGCCATCTGAGCTCTTGATATTCATACAAGTGGTTCTCTTCTCTCCAAAGGTCTCTTTAATTTTCCTGTAGGCAGTATCTATCTTACCCCTAGTGAGACAAGCCTCTACATCCCTACATTTGTCCTCTAGCCATCCCTGCTTAGTCATTTTGCACTTCCTGTCGATCTCACTTTTGAGACGTTTGTATTCCTTTTTGCCTGCTTCATTTACTGCATTTTTATACTTTCTCCTTTCATCAATTAAATTCAATATTTCTTCTGTTACCCAAGGATTTCTATTAGCCCTCGTCTTTTTACCTACTTGATCATCTGCTGCTTTCACTACTTCATCCCTCAGAGCTACCCATTCTTCTTCTACTGTATTTCTTTCCCCCATTCCTGTCAATTGTTCCCTTATGCTCTCCCTGAAACTCTGTACAACCTCTGGTTCTTTCAGTTTATCCAGGTCCCATCTCCTTAAATTCCTGCCTTTTTGCAGTTTCTTCAGTTTCAATCTGCAGTTCATAACCAATAGATTGTGGTCAGAATCCACATCTGCCCCTGGAAATGTCTTACAAGTTAAAACCTGGTTCCTAAATCTCTGTCTTACCATTATGTAATCTATCTGATACCTTTAATATCTCCAGGATTCTTCCAGGTAAACAACCTTCTTTTATGATTCTTGAACCAAGTGTTAGCTATGATTAAGTTATGCTCTGTGCAGAATTCAACAAGGCGGCTTCCTCTTTCATTTCTTCCCTCCAATCCATATTCACCTACTATGTTTCCTTCTCTCCCTATTCCTACTGACGAATTCCAGTCACCCATGACTATTAAATTTTCGTCTCCCTTCACTACCTGAATAATTTCTTTTATCTCGTCATACATTTCATCAATTTCTTCATCATCTGCAGAGCTAGTTGGCATATAAACTTGTACTACTGTAGTAGGCATGGGCTTTGTGTCTATCTTGGCCACAATAATGCGTTCACTATGCCGTTTGTAGTAGCTAACCCGCACTCCTATTTTTTTATTCATTATTAAACCTACTCCTGCATTACCCCTATTTGATTTTGTATTTATAACCCTGTAATCACCTGACCAAGTCTTGTTCCTCCTGCCACCGAACTTCACTAATTCCCACTATATCTAACTTTAACCTATCCATTTCCCTTTTTAAATTTTCTAACCTACCTGCCCGATTAAGGGATCTGACATTCCACGCTCCGAACCGTAGAATGCCAGTTTTCTTTCTCCTGATAACGACGTCCTCTTGAGTAGTCCCCGCCCGGAGATCCGAATGGGGGACTATTTTACCTCCGGAATATTTTACCCAAGAGGATGCCATCATCATTTAATCATACAGTAAAGCTGCATGTCCTCGGGAAAAATTACGGCTGTAGTTTCCTCTTGCTTTCAGCCGTTCGCAGTACCAGCACAGCTAGGCCGTTTTGGTTAATGTTACAAGGCCAGATCAGTCAATCATCCAGACTGTTGCCCCTGCAACTACTGAAAAGGCTGCTGCCCCTCTTCAGGAACCACATGTTTGTCTGGCCTCTCAACAGATACCCCTCCGTTGTGGTTGCACCTACGGTACGGCCATCTGTATCGCTGAGGCACGCAAGCCTCCCCACCAACGGCAAGGTCCATGGTTCATGGGGAGGGGGGGGGGGGGGGGGGAAGAATGGTGGTCGAGTAAATTCATCGGAGTATGACGAGTGAGCACGTCCCCCTGATCGTGGTGGGGTTGACTCTCATTAATACCGATTCGCGAGTGATATGAAACAGAAAGTGACAAGTGCCAAATTACGTGTTTCGCGTCAACCGCGTCGGCCAGTAACAACCGTGGTAGAGATGGGCAAACTGAAACACGTAACTGTTTCGAAACAAATGAAACAGTACAATGTAATGTTTCGATACGCTGTTTCGAAACAGTGAAACAGTTTGTGTTTTGTAATCTAATAAACCTACACATTTTATCATCTTGAATGTCTACTGTATAAGTATGTCCGCATAAACACAAATGAGTTGCGAGAACGCTAATCATATCCCAGAAAGTATGAAATTATCACTTAGGCGTCTTGGCAGTTTCGTATTTCTGCAGAAAATGCGCTGCTTTCGTGTCGTGTGGCTTTCATACTTTTCAATTGGCTGAGGACAGCCATAGCTGAAGACAGAAAGGCCACCACGAACGGAACTGGAGGTGGGAGCAAACTGCAGAAACAACGGATATGCTACTGGAATTCCCACATTCCGTTAGTATGGGTAATATACCCATCCTGCTAATTGCCATGCACCCAAGAAAATCA
This sequence comes from Schistocerca serialis cubense, assembly GCF_023864345.2. Taxonomy (NCBI): domain Eukaryota; kingdom Metazoa; phylum Arthropoda; class Insecta; order Orthoptera; family Acrididae; genus Schistocerca; species Schistocerca serialis. The sequence continues at coordinate 642,884,847 of NC_064639.1, forward strand.
TTGAGGATAATAGGCACAGTGCCCGCATCTCGTGGTCGTGCGGTAGCGTTCTCGCTTCCCACGCCCGGGTTCCCGGGTTCGATTCCCGGCGGGGTCAGGGATTTTCTCTGCCTCGTGATGGCTGGGTGTTGTGTGCTGTCCTTAGGTTCGTTAGGTTTAATTAGTTCTAAGTTCTAGGCGACTGATGACCTCAGCAGTTGAGTCGCATAGTGCTCAGAGCCATTTGAACCATTTAGCCAATAGGCACAGTGACTATAGACACACAAATAACGCCAAATAATTCGAATAAATAACAAAATATAACAGAAAAAAAATTTGTCTTTCAAGGTGTTTCGAACCGTTACTATAAATTCACCTGCCGGCCGAAGTGGCCGTGCGGTTAAAGGCGCTGCAGTCTGGAACCGCAAGACCGCTACGGTCGCAGGTTCGAATCCTGCCTCGGGCATGGATGTTTGTGATGTCCTTAGGTTAGTTAGGTTTAACTAGTTCTAAGTTCTAGGGGACTAATGACCTCAGCAGTTGAGTATCATAGTGCTCAGAGCCATTTGAACCATATAAATTCACCATGCTTCCTAGTTTCTCCCGTTCACCATTACACTATCAGTGATATGTCAAACAGATTGCTTGCAACTATACCTACATCAGATTTATGTATATGTCTAATAACTGTCACTCTACGCCTTTTGTTATTCAAAATGTTGTAGGCTTACTTACGTTTCTTAATATGATTACTGTACATGAACAGAGAAGTGTATGTTATCAAAAAGTGTAATTTAACTGAATGATTTTCACATATTTATTATTTTGAATGTGAATATTAAGCGTTGTTTTATTGCTTGGTTAGTGTTTATAAAGCAGATGTAACGCCATTTCGGAATATGACAGTCAGCTAGAAACGAAGCTTTATTTTCGGATATCTTAAGCTTCATGCTATTGTTTGTCACAAAGATTTTGACACTCTTGAAAGTGTTTCATGAAGTGGTATGTTAAATGTGTTTCAGTACCTGTGCCGAGCCCGAATCTCGTCCGACACAGATGGGAATGAAACATCACTGTTTCGATACAATTAGTCCGTTCCAAGCACTGGTGCACTGAAACAGCCTCATTCTGATACAACGATACAGTTTCTGTGTCTGGCTCGAGACCGAATGTGGCCCAGTTTTCCGAGACAGGGGTGGAATGAAACACCACTGTTTCGAAACAGTGAACCGTAGCCGTTCCGAAACACTGAAACAGTTCCACGTATCGATACACTGTATCGAAACATAGAAACAGTGGCCAAGTCTAAACCGTGGATTGCAGTGAGGATTGTTGTGAATTTTAACCATCAGCATTGCGTGTGACGAAATACTGAAAATCAGCAACCAATAAAAAGATATAACTGTAATTAGACGTGTAAGGCGAAGGTAGCAACTGCCTCAGAATTTGTGTGTTAGTAGGAAATATATATCAGTTGTACATCGCAACCTTTATGGTCCTTAATAATAGACAAACTTTCAATCATTCCACTATTCAGTTGCAAAACAGCCGCACTCGATTGAAATACCCCCGAAACCACAGCAGAAAAACGATAGCCTTTCATCCATTAAGCACACGGTCATATAATCATAATAATTAACTGTTTGGCGGCTTCGGCAAATCTCTCAAAACCCAATAAAGGAATTTAATCGGGGGTGTTTCATCTCGGCTCCCGTGAAACGGACAGCTGCAATCTTCGGATCCGAACAATGATTTATTAAGCACCATTTTTGGTTTCAGTGGAAAGACATTTGCAGTTATCGGACGATTTTAGTGCAAGAATAATTCGGTATTGCCGTGACAAAAATTATAGTATTCCAACTAGAAACAGTGTAATGTAACGTATTTATGGTGAAATTAGAAATCACGGGAACGAAGCACATTATTTAGACAATACAGTGCAAAAGTGACTGAGAAACAGTAAACAGTTTGTTTTTACGAGTTGAAATGACAGGAGAAGTGTTAATAAATAAAGTATTGAAGTGTGGAAACGAAAACCTGCGTGAATTACTATAAAATTCAGACTCTAAGAAAAGGTGCGTTTGTGCATAATCGCGAGTGAACCAGCCAAAATTCCGTTACAAAAGTATCAGGAACATGTTTTCAAGCGACTTTGTATCCGAAATTGTTTTTTGAACGGGTTAAATCGCTCAATTTTATGTGGACCCATAAACTGTTACCGCATTCGCGAGTGTTGTCTTTGGCTAATTGTTGAATGACGTCACCCAGAGTGTGAGCGGCTAACGAAAGCATCTGAAGCAGTGAAGAGGTTCCACACGCCGCGACATCAAGGATTTAGACAGCGGAGATGTACCACACTGACCAGTGACTACAGCGGAGCCAAGTGGCTGAAGTAAAAGCAATGACGACGCGGAGTTCGACATCTAGTGGCGTACCACGGAAGTATACGATGCCTGCGCCACCTACCCGCCGATGAACGAAATACGTGACAACAGCTCCATTCCGTCGCCAACCACCGAACTACGAGACTGCGTCAGCGCGATTCATCGCCAGCTACGCTTTGCACACGGCACCACACAAGCTACAACGACGCTTCGCCTGACAGCCGCCGCTCCGGAGGAGCCAACGCCAACACGACTAGTAGCACGACTTCTAACGTCAAAACATCGCGACTTCGACGAGCGTCGGGGGATGAGTGAGGGCGATTTGCTGGCGCGAGACAAATTAATATTGCACTATCTTCAGAGCGCAGAAGGAACTATGGTTCAAATGGCTCTGAGCACTATGGGACTTAACACCTTAGGTCATCAGTCCCCTAGAACTTAGAACTACTTAAACCTAACTAACCTAAGGACAGCACACAACATCCAGTCATCACGAGGAAGGAACTTCAAATTAAATTTGACAATTGCAGAAATTATAAAAACAATATTTTTTAACATTTCTTTGAGAATTTGCTCTGAAGCATGGTATGCTAATATGCCCGTGTATTCATGCTGTACAGCACAGCATAGTGTCTCATTTGCATTATTTATTGTAAACTACAGGTTTAAGTGGTGTGTATGTTACTTCGAGATTATGTGTATAAATGCAGTCATTGAAGTTTGATCTGGGTAGGCTTCTGTAATTTATGCTGTTCAATGGAGAGGTCTATTTCGCCAGTCTGGGTTAACCCAATACAGTGAAGGATTATTGGGCTATTAACTAATTAGTGAGTGTTTGGGTTACTAGGAGGTTATTTTAATTTAATTTTATTTCTTTTTTTGTCTGTACATAGTGAATAGTTTGAATGGATCCTGAATTGAAAGAGAAGGTTGTGGAGGAGGTAGTTATAAAAATAGAGATAGGGCAGGAGGACAAGGATGAGTCAGGAATTGGTAGTAGTGGAATGTCAATGGACAGCCCATTGGGTCATTCAACCGGTTACCCTGAGACACTGGTAAAACCAATGAGAAAGGAACTGAGTCTTGAGGATGGAGAATCGCAGTCAGTAATACTTAAGGTGCTCCAAGGAATCAACAAGCATGTGGGAGAGATGCTCCAAGAAATCAACAAGCGTTTAGAAGAGATGTCCAAAGGACAGAAAGAAACCATCAAACGTTTAGAAGAGATGTCCAAAGGAAAGAAAGAAGTCATCAACCATTCAGATGAGATGTCGAAAGGAAATGAAGAAATCGAAGAAGAAAACAAAGAAATGCTAGATAGGCATCAGATAGAACCAATTGCCATCTCAAGATATAGACTGGCCTCCAATCCGGCCAAACGATCAATGAAGGAATTAAATCGTTTATATAGGACATACTGTCACAGGAAGCACGGCTCATGGAAGGAGTACCTGGGAGAATTTGAACGTATCAGGAATCATCTCCCACATGACTCAATGGGATTTGCACCGTGTGAGATCTTAATTAACCAAGAACCTGATAGTGTGTTTCGTGAGCTATTGGTTTATCCACCTGGAAATGATGTAACATGGGAGAAAAAATTAGAATTAATGGAACTGCACATGAAAGAGAAAGCAAAGAAGAGACAGGAGAAACATGATAAATTGATAAAGCCAATAATTCATCGAGTTGGGGATCTGGTGCCAGTAAAAGTGCACGCCAAATTGAAGAAAATAAATTCTGAGATACATAAATTTAACCATGTTTATAAAGAACCACATAGGATCACAAGAATTGATCACCCAAACATAACTGAATTGGTATATGTGCAAACAAAAGGGGCTCAAGGTAAGGAACATGTTGAGAATATAAAAATATACTATCCATTTAAGGATAAGGGCAGCCCAGATAATGGAATAAAATGAATTTAAGGTGTAGGGAGCCAGCAACTCTTTTGCTGGTATACCAAGTGGCGACTGGTACACTCCCGGCTGGGTGAGACTTCATTTCTCATTACAAGTTTCACTCCTCTACCATCTTTCTCTATCCTTAGGTTAAGAAAGTTAGTGTGTAGTAGTTAGGATTGGTAGTGGTCATCCAAGTAATTCAGTCAGGATCCATGTAGCAGATTTATAGTTGACTTAAAATAAGGATAAGTAGTTACTGTTGATGTAGAATGTGAGATGTCACAGAATCAATAAGTTAAAAATCAGCTTTTAAAAAATTATTAGTGCCAGAAGTAATAAAATGAGAACCAAATCAGAAATTTAATGTTTATAAAATGAGAAGCTAATTGCTCAAACAAGAGTTTGTACAATCTTATAGAGTTGTTTTATGAGGCATGAAAGGTCAAGCAATTGTAAGAGAATTGAAGTAATGTATCAACTTGTAAGTAGATGAACATATAAAGAAACAAATACATGAGGAGATAGTTGTTCGAAGAAATGATGTGAAATATGATGAATGGAGAGGCCAAGGAGCCTGGAGTAGTAATTTTATGTAGTTATTGGAGCGAATATGGAGGGTTGATGTAGTTTGAAGATGTATATTTATTTGCAGTTGACGTTGCTGTTAAGTTGAGGGAGTTATGTGTAGTGAAATGTATGGAGTATGAGATGTCTGAACTATTGAAGTATGTCATTTAGCACATGAGCAACATCTGTTTGCAAGTTGTTTGTAGGTATACACGTTGCTCTGAGGTATGCTGATAAAACAGAAAGGGTAACTTATGAGTAATGAGTAATTCAAGTATCCAATTAGCTATCAAAGTCAAGTACGGTTGTACTTACATCAAGCTTTAGAAGCAGAATTCTGGCACTGTGTAATGAATAATAAATATCCATATAGCAGATTTGGGTTAATGTCAGTATAATAGGAAATATTATATTTTTCATCTGAGCATTAGCGATGGCAGTAAAAATTTGGCAAAATGAAATGATCAGTAATTTAAAATTTTCATTGGGTGGCCACATTAGCTATGGCGATGCAAATGGTTATGTAAGACATATTTAGTAGTATAATGGAGCATTTAATATTATTGAATCTGTAGAGATGTAAGGAATTGTAAAATAATTACTAACGTCAAGGAGTAAATGCTATATTTTGTTCTCATTTTCAGTTTCGCTTGTGTTAAGGACTCAAATGAATAAGTTATGAATTTCTTCCTTAACTTTAATGTGTGTTGACCAAGTGAGTTATAAGTTAGAGTGATAGTAGTATGGACATCAGGAACCCCGCTGAAAGGACGGCATACCAAAGGGGTAGCTGGCACTCAACTTGTTTGTTTTCTTGTCTTTGATGTAGCAAGCTATAAAAGATTAACCAGTAACAAATATGTAGTTAACAGCCCATACAAACCTTTAAAAGTGAAGATTTTTGGTAATTGAATGTGAGACAACGTTTGTAAAAATATTTACCATTCTATGTTAATTGAGATATACTGATAATGTATAATGTTTCTGTAGGGGCAGTTTGCTACCGTAGCCAATAGGGAATTATTTGTGATATTATGTAACTTTTCAGTATGTGAACCAGAACTTATGCTCCTCATTTTCTTTTATATACTATGTGATAATTTTTTCCTATTATTCTTTTTCGCCTGTGGCTACAAAGAAGGTTTTTAGGGCGGGGATGTAAGGGATCCATGATCCCACAAACATAGATTCTAGTATCCGACGCCCAGGTCGATAGTAGACAGGAGTCGATTGTCAAGTGCTCCAGGAGGCAGTGAGACGAGTGTCGAGTGAGGAGGAGTATTGGAGAGTGTCGAATGAGGAGCAGTGCTGGAGAGACGGGCAAGAATGGTGGTCGAGTAAATTCACCGGAGTTTTACGAGTGAGCACGTCCCCCTGATCGTCGTAGGGTTGACTCTCATTAATACCGATTCGCGAGTGATATGATACAGAAAGTGACAAGTGCCGAATTACATGTTCCGCATCAACCGCGTCGGCCAGTAACAACCGTGGATTGCAGTGAGGATTGTTGTGAATGTTAACCATCAGCATTGCGTGTGATGAAATACTGAAAATCAGCAACCAATAAAAAGATATAACTGAAATTAGACGTGAGGCGAAGGTAGCAACTGCCTCAGAATTTGTGTGTTTGTAGGAAATATATATCAGTTGTATATCGCAACCTTTATGGTCCTTAATTATAGACAAATTTTCAATCATTCCGCTATTCAGTTGCAAAACAGCCGCACTTGATTGAAATAACCCCTAAACCACAGCAGAAAAACCGATAGCCTTTCATCCATTAAGCACACGGTCATATAATCATAATAATTAACTGTTTGGAGGCTTCGGTAAATCACTCAAAACCCACTAAAGGAATTTAATCGGGGGTGTTTCACCTTCCACACAAATATTTCTACAAGAAAATAAACGAAACTGTCTCTGACCTTCTGTCAGAATGATGCTTTTAGGGGACAGACGGAATACAGCTTAAAAAAGAGAGGAAAAGAACGGGTTTGATATCACGGGTTTGTGTTTGCACTGCAGGACGCTGACTACTAAACAACGAATAGGTTATTCACAAAAACAGCTCAACCTGTAATCAACAGTTCTTGTACCGTGCAGCGCATACCATCTCATAACAAAAACATGATGCCAAAACATGTAAAATTCGGTGGTTGGTTGTACTGAGGCTAGCTTGTAATGGCTATTGTGTGGGTTAGATTCTCACTGAGGTACCAGTTTTTAACAGCCACAAACATACCCTCCTCACCTCCAGTAACGCCAAGTAAAGAACGCAGACTGTGTCGTGGTTTCAAACCAACATTAAACATGTCCATCTGCTATTGACTGGAACGGAGTCGGATTACTCAGAGGTGAAAGACACTTAGGTTATTTTCGCGTTTGTGTAAAAATATTTGTTTACAATATAAATACGAGAGATAATCAGTAGGTGCAGTTTACCGTAGGTTACGCTTTACTTCTTTAATATAATTCACTAGATAGCCCCTAGCAGTTTACTGTAGGTCACTGTGTTTTCTTTAGTATTCGCTAGATAGCCCCTAGCAGGAAAATAAGCACCAGATCTAGGTCCTACCATACATTTTTATTGTTTTTCATTGGTGAGAGTCCTTCCTGCCAAGTAGAGTGTAGCTGTTAACCTTATGTGGCAGTAGGTTTCCTTAAGTTTCTTATGGTAAATCACATAGCTAGATGGATAAGGACTGTATCTGTTGTGAGCGGATGCAGGAGGAGTTGGCCACAATCTAAACGCAGCTGGAAGTTTTATTGGCCACAGTCAATAGGCTTCAGAGTGCCACCTTGAGGTGCGGTGGGGATGGGGTGCCTGGGGCAGCCTCTGCTGTACTGGATGTGCAGGGGGTGGGGGGGGGATGTGACAGCTCTCTGCCACTGAGCCGACCTCAGGTGCGACTCAGCAGACTGGCCCACTCTCACCTCAGTGTGGGTGGCGGACTGTGTCGAGGTCTCGAGCCTCAAGGCGAAGGCTGCATGAGGGACGCAGGCTCCTGCCAAATCCCATGCACTTTACTAATAGATTCAGTATGATATCTGATTCGGGGGGGGGGGGGAGGGAGGTAATAGATTCAGTAGGATACCTGATTCTGGGGGTGGGGAGGGAGGGGGAGGCTGAGCAGGATCAGAATGCACCTCCTGCCAGGATAGTGGCCGCTCCGTCAGCAAAGTCCGGACAGGCACGTGGGGATAGGGGTTTGTTAGTTATTGAGAGATCCAATGGAGTCCTTCAGGCACATGTCGGCTAGGGCGGGGAAGTGACTTGGTGTGCATGCCGGGGGCCTTGTCCGGGATGTGGAAGAGGCTCTTCCTGCGGCTATTGAGCGTGCGGGTTGCATTAAGCTCCAGACCAACGATGCCAGTCGTCGGGATTACGAGGAAATCCTTGGGTCCTTTCGACGGCTGGCTTAATTGGCGAAGGCGGCCTCCATCTCTCGAGGAGTGGAAGCCAAGCTGACGATGTGCAGCATCGTACCCAGGGTGGACCGGGTTCCTCTTGTTTGGAGTCGAGTGAATAATGTAAACCAGAGGCTACGTCGACTCTTTGACGAAAATGGTTGTAGATTCCTCGACCTACGATATGGGGTGGGAGGTTGTAGGACGCCCCTCGATACGTCGGGGTTGCAATACACACAGGACGCAGCTACATGGGGAGCGCGGTACTTGTGGCGTGCACATGGTTTTTTTTTTTTTTTTTTTTAAAAATAGAGATTGGGTTCCTCCCCACAGGAAACAGACCATTGGCCTGAAAAATTACCAGTTCATGACACTGATGTGGGTGTGCCAACAGTAAAATTTATTAGTTCGCCTAAACAGGTCATTCCAAAGGATTTCAATACGCTAAATCTCATGTTAGTAAATTGTCGATGTGTCTGTAGCAAAATACCCGAGCTACTCTCCGAAATAATCAGTAGTAAAGCCAATATTGTATTAGGTACCGAAAGCTGGTTGAAACCAGACGTAAGTAGCAGTGGAATTTTGAACTCGGTTTGGACAATGTTTAGAAGGCTAGGACTGATGCTATGTGAGGTGGTGTGTTCATTGCAGTTAAAAGCTGTTTAAACGTAGTTGAGATCGATACTGGGTCGTCGGACTGTGATATAGTCTGGATTAAGCTGTCAATCAGACAAGGAGTGACCATTGTATTAGGATGTATTTATAGACCACAAGCATCCGCAACAAACGTCGCAGAACGTTTCCGGAAAAGTCTTGAGTACAAAGGAAATAAATATCCAAAGTATCCATTAGTTGTAGGTGGAGACTTTAATATGGCTGCCATTTACTGAGAAAATTACACGTTTATCACAGGGGGTAGAAGCAAAGGCTCGTGCGAAATTATTCTAGGAGCGCTCTCAACATACAACCTCGAGCAATTGGTTAGAAAACAAACTCGAGAGAGCAACATATCAGATATCTTGGTGACAAACAGACCTGAGTTTTCTTCTTTGGGAAAGCAAATTAAAGTGTCGTTAATGAATATCTTGATAGTTAGCTCCAAGCTTTTACCACGGGACAGAAAGACATTGAGCATCTTTGCTCGGAATGTAAAAGTATTGCCCACCACGTGCTAGAGAAATATGTGCCTAGCAGAAATATAGGGAAGGGAAAGGATCCACTACTTAATCTAAATTAAACTAATTTACGCTAAGAGCAACACACACACACCCATGCCCAAGGGAGGACTCGAGCCTCCGACGGGGGGAGCCACGCGGACCGTGACAAGACGTCACAGACAGCGCGGCTATCCCGCGCGGCGAATTGGCTGAGAAAGCAGAGAGCTTTGCACAGTCGTTTTAAACTCAGGCACTGCCCCGCTGACAAACAGAAATTATTCGTAATGAAAGCAGCTGTCAAAAGATAAACGATAGATTTTTTTAAAGAATTTGAAAGCAATATTTTATCTGCAGATTCTAAAAATAACCCCAAAAAAATTTGGTCGTACGTAAAATTTATGAATGCTACAGATAATTCAATACCTTCTCCTGCTGACAGTACGACTAATGTAACGCATGGTGGTAAACAGAAGGCCAAAACTCTAAACCTAGCTTTCAAAAACTTGTTTACGGTAGAGGACTACAGCACCATTCCCCCTTTCAATTATCGAACAAACGCAAGGGTGGCTGACAAAGTGTTTAGTGTATCTGGGATTGTAAAACAGTTAAGATCTTTAGACGCCAGGAAGGCATCTGGGCCAGACCGTATCGCCGTAAGATTTTATGTTGACTATGCTACAAATATAGCACCATTCTTATCCATCATCTATCAGAGATCATTGGAAGAGCGGAAAGTTCCAAGGGACTGGAAGAAGTCCCAGGTCATAGCAATCTATAAAAAGGGTAGAAAATCGGATGCTCATAATTACCGGCCAATTTCACTGACATCGATTAGTTGTAGAATCACGGAACATATTTTGTGTTCAGACATAATGACCTTTCTAGGCTCTGAGAAGCTCATCTGCAGAAACAAGCACGGTTTTAGGAAACAGCATTCATGCGAGACACAGCTGGCCCTCTTTGTGCATGATATACAACAGGCTCTAGATACCGGCTCCCAGGTTGATGCCATATTTCTCGACTTTCGAAAGGCGTTCGACTCTGTTTCGCATTGTCGCTTGCTCCAAAAAGTGCGCACTTACGGTCTACCCGATGACATGTGGGGTTGGGTAGAATGTTTTCTAACAGACAGACGGCAACGTAATAGGTCCGCTGCTTTTTACGGTTTACATAAACGATCTGGTTGATGGTATTGACAGCGGCATTAGACTGATTGCCGACGATGCTAGAGTCTATAGGAAAGTAGTATCACACGAAAGTTGTGAACAAATCAGTGAGGATTGGCAGAAAATAAATGCGCAGGGTAATGATTGGCAGTTGTCTCTCAATATTAAAAGTGTTACCTACTGCGTATAACAATTCGAAAATCCCCATTAATGTACGAGTACAAAATAAATGACCAATCTTTGGAAGCGGTAACATACGTCAAGTATCTGGGTGCGACTATACGAAATGATCTCAAATGGGACGATCAGATTATACAAGTAACGGGTAAGGCGAACTCTAGATTGCGGTTTATTAGTAGAATCCTGAAGCGATGCAGTCCTTCAACAAAGGAAATTACTTACAATGCGTTAGTTTGTCCAGACTTAGAGTACTGTTCGTCTGAATGGGACTCTTACCAGTTGGGTCTAATTCAAGAGGTGGAGAAGGTCCAAAGAAGAGCGGCAAGATTCGTGACTGGTACATATAGCCATCGCGAGAGCGTTACGAATCTCATAGAAAGTTTGAAGTGGAACACACTTGCAGGTAGACGACGAGCTAAACATAGGGGGCTGCTCACTAAATTCCAAAATCCGATCTTCGCCGCCGGCCGGACTGGCCATGCGGTTCTATGCGCTACAGTCCGGAACCGCGCGACCGCTAGGTCGCAGGTTCGAATCCTGCCTCGGGCATGGGTGTATGTGATATCCTTAGGTTAGTTAGGTTTAAGTAGTTCTAAGTTCTAGGGGACTGATGACCACAGCAGTTAAGCCCCATAGTGCTCAGAGCCATTTGAACCATTTTTGATCTTCGCCGAGGATGTAGAGCATATATTGTTACCACCACTCAATCGCGCAATGATCACCTTTCAAAGATAAGGGAAATTAGAGCTCGCCCGGGTTCCCGGGTTCGATTCCCGGCGGGGTCAGGGATTTTCTCTGCCTCGTGATGGCTGGGTGTTGTGTGCCGTCCTTAGGTTAGTTAGGTTTAAGTAGTTCTAAGTTCTAGGGGACTGCTGACCATAGATGTGAAGTCCCATAGTGCTCAGAGCCATTTTAGCCAGAGCTCGTATTGAGGCGATCAGACAGTCGTTTTTCCCTCGCGCGATCCGAGAATGGAACAGAGGGGGGAATATGACTTTGGCACGAATAGTGCCCTCCACGACACACCGCTCGCTGGCTAGCGAAGTATATATGTAGATGTAGATATGTAGGTTGTTTTTTTATGTAGAATTTGTAAGTATTTCATGTTCTAAGCATTTAAGTGCTGAGTACTGTATTAATGTTATTTGGAATAAACTGTTGATTCTACTGTTACAGAATTTGATTACAAGTAAAATTCTAATTTTTTTTAAAGCTAGTCATATAACATGTAGACCGTAAAGCCGTATATCGTCCGTCATGCACCATCGTGCACTTTGAAGCGGGAAAAGATCTTTAACCATGGAGTATGGGGTATTTTCAAACTTTGTGAGTTTCGTTAATGTCTTAGCCATTTTACCTGTCTTGAAAATGGAAATCTGTGTTAACTTCCAGTAGCTTGTTTTAAAAATGCATTTAAACTCTAACTGGTTTTTGATAGCACTTCTGCATAATTTCGTTTCACTTATTCATTATTAAATTAAGTAGAGTAATAATGCAGCAGACGGACGACTAAATAAAGTACTGACAAGATCGACTGCAACGCTTTTAAATATGCATAGAGTATTTGTTCCTAGCTACATGGCCACGTTGTACCTTGGAATACGTTTTTACATTAGAGAGCTGGCTAGAGGCGAAATCTGATCAGAATCCCAAGGTATACTCCTCTACCCTACCACATGATCGTGCAGTAGTTTATCTCTTGACAATTTGTAATACTCTTTGACGAATTATGGTGTCTGTACTTATTCTGTCACAGTTGTATTTCTTCACCTACATTTCTCTTTCCTTCTTCATAATTTCTCTGCTTTATTTAAGAATAGGAATTTATTTAAACTTCTGAACTGGTTATTTAGTTTTCATATGGTACCATTATCATACCGATGCTGAGGCTTCCTTCTGGATCTTACATCATACTAAGCCAAGTAGACTTTCAGGACGATACCAAGAGAGTCCAGAACTTCCTTCTTATATCAAATCACTCAGAATCTATCCCTATCAAACCATAAAAATTTACTTGGTGATGTTAATTCTATCACTACGATTTCTATAAGAAGAACAACATTGTCTCCGTACCAATTAACAAGTTGTTCAGATACGATTAAGCAGCTACTGGAGAGATAAAGGTAACACAATATTCCTTCCGCACTATAAGAAATGAGCCATTTGCCATACACTGTTTAGAGTGAGAAAGTTAGGAAGTCAGCAATATGCAAGTTGTTTCAGGTAAGTACGTTTGATGAGCTACAGACTTAGTTATATGTTCTATTGCTGATCTGAACGATTATTTTTATCGAAATGATACGGAACGAGTCAATTTACAGGACTTGTAAACATGATTGTTGTTAACACTAATGAACACATTAGCGTTAATGATGTAAACACTGCAGTTAATGATGTTGTTAATCGAGGCTACAATGGGTGACTGAGGTGTGGAACAGTCATTTGTTCTATAGTTGACAACTCGAAACTATTGAAGAGTACAATTGGGAACACTGCAGTCTCAAACAAAACTTAGTGTCTTACATTACATACGCACATAACAAAGCAGATTCGACAGTTATCGTCTGAATTTTAAGAAGGCCACCAAAGTTCGACAACCCTTAAGAATAAACACGACCGAAATTTATTAAAACTGACAGAAATCAACTGGAATTTATGGCCTGTGGACAGAAAGGATATAGAAGACAGACGTCCCATTTTAGATTTGAAAAACGAATAACACAGGATAAGCTGACGCAGACGAATGAGCATTACTGTGCACAATAAATTTTTGCACCATAAATTCATCGTTGTTCGTATATGTGCCACAGGTCCGTTTCCTAAACGGATCAGCTCGTGGACTTTAAAAACATGTCAGCTTAACAGTATTATATTTGCTTTTATTAAACATGTACATTTAAATTCGACTAAGAGAATCGAACTAAATCTTTCTTTCTATGTGACGCTGGAAGGTACGCGATTCTCCTTTGCAAAACCTGTAAGTCGAGAATTAGACGCATAGATGTTCAGTTTTACACCGTCACCATGCATTCGAACGACTATCACCCTCTGAAAACTTATAAACTGATACATGGCAGAATGCTACGAAGCCGATCCATAAAGAGGCGTTGTTTCATCTGTGACATTAGAAATACTGAAGCAACAAACACTATCTGTCTGAAACTAAGATTAATAATGTCAAAATGCTTTCTTGTTTTTAACAGAAGGATACAAATATAAAGTGACACTCAGTATTATGCCAACTACTTAACTATATTCGTGACTTACCAGGATAACACACAAGCACACACACGCACACACACACACACACACACACACACACACACACACACACACACACACAATCTGTCAAAATCTGTGCACGAAACATCAGTGTGAATTCCTCAGTTAAGTGACGCACTGCCATTTTCATGCGCAAATAATTACAAATTACATAATAAACAGTTGATCTTTCACGTTGTCATGTTGGACGTAAATGAGTAGATTCAGTAAAACTAACTTAACCAGACTTAAACTTCCCAAAACCCATGTTGACTATTATGCTAAGCAGGTAAGCACACAATTAAACAGACAGTTTGAGTTACTGCCAGCTATAGGAAGAATTATGTTAATTCCATTTCTCAGACTTACGCTTAATGTAAGTGACAATGCCCTCTCAGATTAAATGTTTCCTTCATCTAAATCGTTCTGTGATACTAATATAGTGTTATAATAAGAACTCCATGTCTGTGTGACAGCATGTTAGAATTACCAGCAGACGACAAATGTTCCGTATTGCAATATGAAGCTGCTACCATAGCCTGAGGGTTACTGTAATTTTTAGCATTATCTGCAGAAGTTGTCAAACATTTTTCACTGCAAGATGAAGTTAATACCCAAGAAAGAAGTCGCTATCGTGTCTGGGTGACCCTGAAAGCATTGCAGCCCTTGTTTCGTAACTACATGAATATATATTATTACGGTTCAGTATGCTACACCACAGAAAGTGTCATGTAGTATCCAATGTGTGACAGCAGAAGGTGACAACAATTTGAACAGCAAGATGAGGTAAATACCCTAGTAAGTGGCCATTGTAATGTTTGGCTGACTGTGATATCTGCTTTAGAGGCGAGTTTTTGACGAATTTATATGTGCAAGGAACATTGTTTACCTTGTTAATTCATCCCGACAAGTGAACAGTAAGCTGCAAGTTAAATCAGCAACAGTGCTCATGTTGGTTTTCCGAAGTTATAGAACCAATTATTATGTATTTTGACGAATTAATTGTATGATAAAATAAAAACACCTACAGCCGTCCTTATGATTTTATTTTATTTTGTCGCCACCAGCTTCAGTGCTTCAGTGCGTCATCTTCAGGCTGTTTTTGATGCGGCACAGGTTGCTATGATCCCCATGCATAACACATCAGTTGCCAGCATTACTGGATACGCAGATAATGTGTCAGCACTCCAACCATCAACTGCGAACTGTTGTTAGCCAAGTGCATTTTTAAAAAATTGTATAGAATAATTAAGTTAGGACAGTAATATGACGTGTTTCTGCTTGAAATTTGACACATTTTGAGAAATGATGCAATTTCACATTGGTGCAAAATTTGAATTTCGATTTGCTGTCAGAGATTGTAATTAACATGTGTGTGTGTTTGGGGGGGGGGGGGGGGAGGGGGGTTTCACATGTAATCACTATGTATTCAGTGGAAAAAATTGTATTCTATTAAAAACAGACATTTTATCTCGGGATTATTGCACCATTGCCCCAAGATAAGTTTCGTTTCTATATGGTCCCAGCACAGCCTTTTGCTGTGATGTGTATGATGAAATCAGCGCAAAAGTTCTAGTGTATTATAAAATATGTCTTTTAAGGGCTACATCACAAAAAAGTATCGTCGGAATATTTTTTTCTTTACTTCCCTAAGGGATGACTGGTCAGGTCGTTTGTCTTTTTCCGTGTTGTGTGTGTGTGTGTGATTTATAATTAAGTATTTTGATTAGATTTTGGTGTTATTTAGTAGCTGATTATAGGAATTATAGTCCGTTACACTAGAATTTTAGAATGCCTTGGCACCATAATTACGGTTGTTAAATACAGCAACCTTCCTCGAAACGTTGGTTGGTTGGTTGATTTGGGGGAGGGGAACAAAGAGCGAAGTCGTTGGTCCTGGCAGACTAGGGAGGGATGGGGAAAGAAATCGGCTGTGCTATTTTAAAGGAACCATCCCAGCATTTACCTGAAGCGATTTAGGGAAATCCTAAGTCAGGATGACCGTACGTGGGTCCTCGAAAAGTTTTATTGTAGGTAACTTGGAGTAGTCCTGATAGAATTGTAACAAAAGTGATATTTGCCCAACAATATCATCCATTCTACTTTTCTGGTGGAGAACACAAGAAATTATTATCTTCCTCTCTTAAGTTGTGCTTACTAAGGCTAAGCATTAATGGAAAATTTATCAAAACACAGTTAGTTCTGTCAACTTTCATAAAAATAGCCTCAGGTTGGAAAGGAAACACCCTTTCCGTACTTTAAATGTAGAGATATCATGGTAATACCTGACCAGCAACATAGAACAATTGAGAAGTGGAAATAATGAATTGAGGGTGCACCGTGCCTGATAAATGGAATTAATCACATCCTTCCAGTATCTGGCAGTAATTGTGACTGCCCATATGTTTTCGTCCTTGCCGGCTTAGCACAGTATTTCTACCAACAAGTGTTGTCTGCATTTATAAACTTGGTTAGGCTAGTTTTGCTACATTGCCTCATTTAGAGCCAGCATCGAAGTATAAACTGTCTGTTTAGCGTGTTATTTATGTTTAGACGCGAAAATAACATTGGAATACAACATTTTAAAATTCAAAAATATGCATCAAAACTGGTACCTAAAACATATATATGTATCTATGTTACGTTATTAACAGTATTTCTTCGAGAACCACTTTCTCAGTTGCAGAAACAGACAAACTATGCTACGTTAGATCTGGCTGACTTACACGTTTGTCCATCTGGTTAACTTGTGTGTGTGTGTGTCTGTGTGTGTGTGTGTGTGTTTGTGTGTGTGTCTGTTGGAACATTAGTATTATGACACTTGACATTTATTTCATTTTTTATATTGCTGACGTATTTCTGCAGTGATTTTAGACTTCGGATACACATTGTGACACTTGACAAGTGCCATAGAACAAATAAGATGTGACAGTTAATTAATCTGAAGGTACCAAGTGTCTTGTAGCATGTGCAGTACTGAAATCGAACATTGCATAGTTATTAGTCAAGCTTAACGTATAAGCCTTTACGTTCATAGCGTAAACATTCTGTGTGCATGTATGGGTGTTGCCTCTCTCTCTCTTTCTGTGTGTGTGTTTGTGTGTGTGTGTGTGTGTGTGTGTGTGTGTGTGTGTATGTTGTTGACGTATTTTAGATGTGGAAACACTGAAACTTAGACAATTCACAAATTATTTTTATAAATGCCTTTGAAAGTGGTGCAAAAGAGTCCTATCTTTGAGATACTTTTCAGCAGAGCCGAGATGCATGCTGTGAGACTACACTGTGATTGGGTGTTTAGTTTTAATTGCTGTTAAAATGCTATACCCTGATTAGAAGAAAGGATAGGGGAGAGGAAGGGGAGGAGGGTAAGGCTGACAAATCACAGCTGGGCTAGTTGAACTATCTTAGAAATTTGGGTCTCTTTCTAAATTTTTTTAAATATCTCATCGTCTTGCATTTTTTAATTTCCTGCCACCATCATTTCCCACTGTTAAATTTTCGTCAGAAACTTCTTGGTTCAAGAGCACTGATGAAGTCACTGCTTCTGGTATGCAGGCAAGCTCCTGCCCCGACATGCAGGCAACTCTATGGACAAACGTCAAATTCCACCAGAGCTAACGTAGCACACTATTATTTCTGCAGCTGAGAAAGAGGTTCTCGCAGAAATACTGTTAATAACGTAACATAGCAACAAAAAGGCACTACTTTTCTCCTTCAGCCTATCCTCCTGGTTATCTCTCGATGGCGTACCAAAATTTCTTCATGAAGACTATTATGAAAGTGACAAACGATCATTGACGTACTCTGACGTCTTCTCGTAAGTTCAATGTGTCAGAAAACGTGTACATTTTCAATAAAAATTCACAAAATACACTAAATTTGTGTTCATTACGTTTACAATTTGCGGAAGACATAACGGACTTTGATAGCAACTACATGCAACAGAGCAAACCATCTGATCAATTTCCCTAGATTCTAAAAACAAAATTCTGAAATACGACAATATTATTTACTTTTAGCCATAAACATAAAGGCACAGAAAAAACGGTGTCGCCTAAGATGGACGAGCTCCATTTGGCATACAAAATGTCACACACAGCACAGAACCACTTAAGAAAAAGGGTAAATTCCTAAGGTTTATTCCTCTAAAATGTTTCATTTCTAAGTATGAATGTACCACATCAAAACTCCAGATTCCTCATGAACAGTTCATATGTTCCGTGTCGCGTTTTCATAATATGGAACCGAACGAGGTTAGCATACTGGACTCGCATTCGAGAGGACAACGGTTCAGATACTCGTCCGACCGCCCACATTAAGGTTTTCCACGATTTTCCTAAATTACTCCAGGGAAGTGCTGGGATGGTTCCTTCCGAAGGGTATGGACGATTTCCTTCACCATCTTTGAAATATTCCGAGCTTGTGTTCTATCATTAACGGCCTCGATGTCGGTGGAACATTGAACCGCGGTCTTCCTTTCGTCCTTCATAAAGTGAATATTGCCCTTCCAAACTGTTCACCGAGGCAGTGCCTCAGGCTCGTTCTCTGGTAGACATAAAACTTTGTGCTCTTTGTCCTATGTGTGAACTTTTAAAACATAACTGACCACGAATCCATGTGGGGATTCTGTGGTGTCACCGCCAGACACCACACTTGCTAGGTGGTAGCCTTTAAATCGCCCGCGGTCCGTTAGTATACGTCGGACCCACGTGTCGCCACTATCAGTGATTCCAGACCGAGCGCCGCCACACGGCAGGTCTAGAGAGACTTCCTAGCACTCGTCCCAGTTGTACAACCGACTTTGCTAGCAATGGTTCACTGACAAAATACGTTCTCATTTGCCGAGACGATAGTAGCATAGCCTTCAGCTACGTCATTTGCTATGACCTAGCAAGGCGCCATTATCAGTTGCTATTGATATTGTAAAGAATGTACAGACAAGAGCTACGTTCAACATTAATGGATTAAAGTAAGTATTCCACCATCTGCGTCCTTTTTTCTAAGTTCTCATTTCCTTGTCCTGTTCCAGACCTCACGCCAGCCTGCGTGAGCTTAAGCGCGTGCCTTTCGGCTTCCTCTACCATTAGTGGGTTGGCTCTCATGCCAAACCACAACAGATTCACCTCTAATTAATGACATAGTTGCGCTCGATTATCAGCACTCTCATCCGGAATGTCATTCAGAACATGTTAAAAGCGGTGAAGTCACCCAGTTTGTGTATCTGATAACATGTCTCAACTCTCCCTAGTTCATGTACGTGTAGCTATGCCTCCAGAACATTATAAACAAATATTTTTTTAAGAAAAATTGTCTTTCCTCGAAAAGAACAGCTCAGAAAAATTCATTTTGCCAAAATATTCTGCCTTTCAGTGTTCTGATTTGCCGTAGATAGATTATACACTGAACCGCCAAAGAAACTCATATAGGCATGCGTTTTTTATATACAGATATATGTAAACAGGTAGCATACGGCGCTGCCGTCTGCAACAAGTGTCTGGCGCAGTTGTTAGATCGCTTACTGTTCCTACAATGGCAGGCTATCAAGATTTAAGTGAGTTTGAATGTGGTGTTATAGTCGGCACACGAACGCTGGGACACAGCATCTCCGAGGTAGCGATGACGTGGGGATTTTCTCGCAAGACCTTTTCGCGAACGTACCGTGAATATTAGGAATCCGGTAAAACATCAAGTATCCGACATCGCTGCAGCCGGGGAAAGATCCTGCAATACGGGACCAACGACGACTGAAGAGAATCGTTCAACGTGACAGAAGTGCAACCCTTCCGTAAATTGCTGCAGATTTCAAAGCTGGGCCATCACAAATGCGAAACACTCAACGAAACATCATCGATATGGACTTTCGGAGCCGAAGGCCCAGTCGTGTATCCTTGCTGACTTTACGACACAAAACTTTACGCTTCACCTGGGCCCGTCAACACCGACATAGGAATGTTGATGATTGGAAACATGTTGCTTAGTCGGACGAGTCTCGTTTCAAATTGTATCGAGCGGATGGACGTGTCCAGATCTGGAGACAAACTCATGAATCGATGGACTCCCCATGTCAGCAGGGAAGTGTTCGTGGTGGTGGAGGCTGTGTAATGGTGTGGGGCATGTGCAGCTGGAGTGAGATGGCAGCCCTGATACGTCAAGATACGACTCCGACAGGCGACACGTACGTAAGTATCCTTTCGGATCACCTGCATTCATTCATGACCACTGTGCATTCGGTAGGACTTGGGCAATTCCAGCGGGACAATGCGACACCCCATACGTCCGGAAATGCTACGGAGTGGCGCCAGGTACACTCTTCCGAGTTTAAACACTTCCGCTGGCCACCAAACTCCCCGCACATGAACATTATTGAGGATATCTGGGATGCTGTTCAGAAGAGATCTCCAACCCCACGTACTCTTACGGATTTATGGACAGCCCTGCAGGATTCATGGTGTCAGTTCCCTTCAGACACTAGTCGAGTCCATGCCAAGTCGTGTTGCGGAACTTCTGCGTGCCCGCGGGAGGCCCTACACAATACTAGGCAGCTGTACCAGATTTATGCCTCTTCAATATATTACTCATTTGAACTGTTAACACAGTTATATTTTTGATAAATGCAGTGTTAATGCTACTTTAGTAATTTAGTGAACACAAAACAGAAATATTAACACGTTAAATGCTGTTTGTCTTGTACAAAAAAAAAAAAAAAAAAAAAAAAAAACTTCTACTGATCAATAATGTTCACCACAGTACATGAGAAATATTACTAGCTTCAATGCTGTTGGTCTTGTAGATGAGAATGACTTTTACTCTTCCTCTCCAACATAATTTGTTGTTGTTTTTAACCAAATAGAATTTATCTTCTGTTTTTAGGCGTCTTCAGTAATCCACAAATAAATAATTAGCTGCCTAACTGAGAAAATTGTGTTTGCAAATAGTAAGGTGCACTATTCTGGCAGGGTCCCGAGAAAATCGCAAGAGAAGTTTTGTATGTCTATGATGTAACTCATGTATCTGTGCATAGGTACCAAACGTCAGAGTTCATGGTGGCCAAATGACCAGCGTTCAAGCTTAGCAAGATGAAAACGCCATGTTAGGCGACGGACCGACTCACGCCCAAACCTTTATTTTTTGCGCCTCACTATTCGAAAAATGTTCAAATGTGTGTGAAATCTTATGGGACTTAACTGCTAAGGTCATCAGTCCCTAAGCGTACACACTACTTAACCTAAATTATCCTAATGATAAAGACTCACACCCATGCCCGAGGAAGGACTCGAACCTCGGCCGGGACCAGCCGCACAGTCCATGACTGCAGCGCCCTAGGCATCACTATTCGTTCTTGTTACACTAGCAAAGTCTCACAGCCACGCCGGTTAACTACTAAATGAGACCTGCCTCTTTGCCTGCAGCTCCAAGCGTCGAGGTGCAAAGTAGTTTTGAGTACCTTACCAGGTTGCATGTATAAAGGATTTCGCAAATCATGACAGGCATGCATTTTCAGAAAAACTCAATGTATTTCTTTACTTACTTGTCGATAGTTATAATGTGTTTGTTCTAATAGTTAAATTTAATTGAAAATTATAAATAGTCAAATAACATGAAATTTACTAAAACTTATATTACCTATCAAACGTCGTATAAATTAAATAATATGACCAGTGATGAAAAAATATAGATTAGAAATTCAGCTTGAGCGGGAGTCAACCCTTCGCCTCATACACTTTCGTCTCACATAGCTGGAACACAAACCACTTGAAGATCACCAACTCTAACGTCCAGCACCTAAGCACAGACACATCAGGTACATAATAATACGGGTAAAACTTCTCTTGCAAGTCTCTCGGAATTGCCACACTAGTGCACCTTACTGCTTGTATATTATGTTGTTTTAATAGCCTACTAAAGGTGTACAGAGATTGAAGTAAATCTGTAAGCCCAACGTCGTGGCCTCCCCTTGTCAGTTAGAGTCTAACGTAAATATAACCTACAGCTAATCACTGACAGCACCACTGGCAATCCTGACAATTCAGGATTCGTTATACACATTGTTTCTGGTCTACTTATAACCGATTGTATGCAATGTGTAGCACTTTCAGTATTCAGGCCCATTTTCGTTTCAGGTAAAATGTTCATTGTTTTTCAGCCGGGTCATTCTTTTAATACATAATCGAGTTCCTACAAATATGAAGATAAAAGTGCTGTAAAAAAGCAGTGACTTAAATTCTACGTATAATGTGAACCTGTTTATTATCGCTGCAGATAACCAACGATCTTCGATTTCGCATACACCTACGGGAAAGGAAGTGGATTTCAATCGGTATGTCTCTCCTGCATGTTGTTTCGTGGCGTACTCGAGGACCGTGCAGGCAATATTACCCTAGAAGTTCACGATTGCGTCTTGTGGTAACTTCAACGACCTGCGGAAAACAGAATTCGAATTATAAATGAAATGAAACCTGCCATCGACACGGGCGGTCAAAAAGTAGTGCAACACATTTTTTCTCAGCCAATTTCGGTTGACAAAACGAGGAATTTGTTGTGGGACTTCGTGAAAGTTTCTTCTTACAGCCCTATGGTTTCATGAAGTTCCGACTGGTACAGGCGCTATCCGTAGCCTTCAAGATGACTGACATTGAATTTCTTGTGGTGAAACATTTGAGCATTGCAGATTACCATAGGCACTTGGAGAACGTCTACGGAGACCTGGCAGTGAACACAAGCACGATGAGTCGTTGGGCGAGGCGTCTGTCATGATTGCAACAAGGTAGCGCAAACCTGTCCTATCTCCCGCGTGCCGGTCGGCCGCTGGCGCACGTGACTCCTGCAGTGTTGGAACGTGAGGACACTCCCACTTGCGGTGATAGACGGTGTATTGGAATCCTGAATAAAACCAACATGCTTTCAGAAAAAAAATGGATCATTTATTGAACGCCTCTCATAATTGCATAATTCCATGCGGCTTTTCGCGGATGATGCTGTAGTATACAGAGAAGTTGCAGCATTAGAAAATTGTAGCGAAATGCAGGAAGATCTGCAGCGGATAGGCACTTGGTGCAGGGAGTGGCAACTGACCCTTAACATAGACAAATGTAATGTATTGCGAATACATAGAAAGAAGGATCCTTTATTGTGTGATTATATGATAGCGGAACAAACACTGGTAGCAGTTACTTGTGTAAAATATCTGCGAGTATGCGTGCGGAACGATTTGAAGTGGAATGATCATATAAAATTAATTGTTGGTAAGGCGGGTACCAGGTTGAGATTCATTGGGAGAGTGCTTAGAAAATGTAGTTCATCAACAAAGGAGGTGGCTTACAAAACACTCGTTCGACCTATACTTGAGTATTGCTCATCAGTGTGGGATCCGTACCAGATCGGTCTGACGGAGGAGATAGAGAAGATCCAAAGAAGAGCGGCGCGTTTCGTCACAGGGTTATTTGGTAACCGTGATAGCGTTACGGAGATGTTTAATAAACTCAAGTGGCAGACTCTGCAAGAGAGGCGTTCTGCATCGCGGTGTAGCTTGCTCGCCAGGTTTCGAGAGGGTGCGTTTCTGGATGAGGTATCGAATATATTGCTTCCCCCTACTTATACCTCCCGAGGAGATCACGAATGTAAAATTAGAGAGATTAGAGCGCGCACGGAGGCTTTCAGACAGTCGTTCTTCCCGCGAGCCATACGCGACTGGAACAGGAAAGGGAGGTAATGACAGTGGCACGTAAAGTGCCCTCCGCCACACACCGTTGGGTGGCTTGCGGAGTATCAATGCAGATGTAGATGTAGATTTTCCCAATCGTCCTCTGTACCAATTTTGTTGTATCATTGGCCTGTGGATGAACAGGACTAGTTCTTCGCATGCACTCGTATTGCTCTTGAACAAGAAAATGAAACTCAGAGCAACTCTGATTCTCTGCGACCAATCATTTCGCCAGAAAATCATGTAACTAAAGTCATTTCTGTTGTTTTACAAAAACAAGTTCGAATACTTGTGTACCTTAAATTTTTAATTTTATCGCATAAAAATGTTAATTTAAATAGTAGCGGTAGCCTATAACTATATGGTATTTCATGTTTGGGCGTTAATTGAAGGCGCAGAAAATTTTTAAAAATTATAGGACCAGCACTAACTGCTAAGAGTTACAAAGAGATATTCGTAAGAGTGTTTCGCTGACCCTGTTGAGATGAAAGCAGGACAGTGCACATTCATCATTCTAGCTTACGTGCGGCTAGAGGAAATTATCAAAGAAAGGAGAGAAAGAGTTCAATCTTTTTTTTTCACACAGTCCAATTTTTACACAGTCCAGTCTAGCCATTGTCACGAATGATGAGGATGATGAAGACAACACAAACATCCAGTCCTCTGTTAGAGAAAGTCACCAACTCGGCCAGGAAAAAGAGTTCAGTCCACTGACGGTTGGGACGAAGTAAGGGAGAGAGGAAACAGACTGTCAAGTGTACACGGACATTACGGTCGCGATCAGGGCTGACTCAGATATTGCAACAAAGGAAATAAATTTGCAGAAAGACGAACAACAGACCAGGTGCAGATACCAAAATGAAAGATGAAAGTGTAGTGAAATACTGTACAGAACCTACGCAAACCAACAACCAGACGTGAATCGAGTAACCGATGGCAAATACTTTGCATAATAGACAAAAGAGGTTGTAAAATCAAGGTCCAAGAAAATGGAACCAGGGTTCTGTATCACTTGTGACGTATACATGACTGACTTCTCTATAAATATTACAACATTGGCATCAAGGTGTTATATCTGGACGCATTTGAATGCATCATCACCTAACGAAAATTATTGTAACGTATTGAACTAGATCGAAAAGAGAGAAATATATACTTGATCAAGCCGAAAAACGAGATATACATAAATAATTGAAACAAAAGCAATTTTGAAAGGTAGAGAAGATAAGAGATAAATTTCTCACACGTAGAGATTATTCCTACGATCCAGAAAGAATCATGGACAACGCTGCGTAGATTAAAAGTAGCACTTTGAGATAAGAAGTGCTTCTTGTCTTCTTTGGGTGCTTCATTACGAAAATTATTCTATGTGAATTTCATGAAAGTTTATTACGTTATTCGCTTCCAGAACAGTATATGAACGGATACACAAAAAACCATTGACTTTGACTCTAATATGTATATACTTCACCGTTACATATGTTGTGTGTGTGTGTGTGTGTGTGTGTGTGTGTGTGTGTGTGTGTGTGTGTATAAACAGTAATACATACACTACTTATTCTCCCCCCACCCTCCTCCACACGCACACATAATACACTCCTGGAAATGGAAAAAAGAACACATTGACACCGGTGTGTCAGACCCACCATACTTGCTCCGGACACTGCGAGAGGGCTGTACAAGCAATGATCACACGCACGGCACAGCGGACACACCGGGAACCGCGGTGTTGGCCGTCGAATGGCGCTAGCTGCGCAGCATTTGTGCACCGCCGCCGTCAGTGTCAGCCAGTTTGCCGTGGCATACGGAGCTCCATCGCAGTCTTTAACACTGGTAGCATGCCGCGACAGCGTGGACGTGAACCGTATGTGCAGTTGACGGACTTTGAGCGAGGGCGTATAGTGGGCATGCGGGAGGCCGGGTGAACGTACCGCCGAATTGCTCAACACGTGGGGCGTGAGGTCTCCACAGTACATCGATGTTGTCGCCAGTGGTCGGCGGAAGGTGCACGTGCCCGTCGACCTGGGACCGGACCGCAGCGACGCACGGATGCACGCCAAGACCGTAGGATCCTACGCAGTGCCGTAGGGGACCGCACCGCCACTTTCCAGCAAATTAGGGACACTGTTGCTCCTGGGGTATCGGCGAGGACCATTCGCAACCGTCTCCATGAAGCTGGGCTACGGTCCCGCACACCGTTAGGCCGTCTTCCGCTCACGCCCCAACATCGTGCAACCCGCCTCCAGTGGTGTCGCGACAGGCGTGAATGGAGGGACGAATGGAGACGTGTCGTCTTCAGCGATGAGAGTCGCTTCTGCCTTGGTGCCAATGATGGTCGTATGCGTGTTTGGCGCCGTGCAGGTGAGCGCCACAATCAGGACTGCATACGACCGAGGCACACAGGGCCAACACCCGGCATCATGGTGTGGGGAGCGATCTCCTACACTGGCCGTACACCACTGGTGATCGTCGAGGGGACACTGAATAGTGCACGGTACATCCAAACCGTCATCGAACCCATCGTTCTACCAATCCTAGACCGGCAAGGGAACTTGCTGTTCCAACAGGACAATGCACGTCCGCATGTATCCCGTGCCACCCAACGTGCTCTAGAAGGTGTAAGTCAACTACCCTGGCCAGCAAGATCTCCGGATCTGTCCCCCATTGAGCATGTTTGGGACTGGATGAAGCGTCGTCTCACGCGGTCTGCACGTCCAGCACGAACGCTGGTCCAACTGAGGCGCCAGGTGGAAATGGCATGGCAAGCCGTTCCACAGGATTACATCCAGCATCTCTACGATCGTCTCCATGGGAGAATAGCAGCCTGCATTGCTGCGAAAGGTGGATATACACTGTACTAGTGCCGACATTGTGCATGCTCTGTTGCCTGTGTCTATGTGCCTGTGGTTCTGTCAGTGTGATCATGTGATGTATCTGACCCCAGGAATGTGTCAATAAAGTTTCCCCTTCCTGGGACAATGAATTCACGGTGTTCTTATTTCAATTTCCAGGAGTGTATATAAGAAAGTGTTTGAACTTGAATGTTACATGATTATCCAAATTCTTCTTTTTTCCTTCTCCATTTTCTCATCCCAAAATCTCTTCATTCTTTGACTGTGCTCCTGTTACCTTTGTTCTGGCCATAGTTTCACTAATTCTTCTTTTCTTTTATTTGCCTCTGAATTGGGTTCTTTCATTTAACATTTTCCTATTATGTGCGTGTTCACAGAATTTTAATTGGTATTAACTAACCGTGTCTATGGGTCTGTCTGCATGTTGGTATACCTCTTTGGTTGGTCTCTTCACCCATATACCATCTGTCTATATAGCTCCAAAATTTTTTCTGAGTACATTGTGTCCGCAGCTTGTAGTCTCGTGGTAGCGTTCACGCTTCCCGAGCACGGGGTCCCAGTTTTGATTCCCGGTGGGGTCCGGGATTTTCACCTGCCCCGAGATGACTGGGTGTTGTTAAGCCGTCTTCATCATCATCATTCATCCCCATTATGGTCGGAAGAAAGCAACGGCAAAACTACCTCCATTAGCACCTGGCGTAGTACGGTGCTGCGGTCTCCCACATCGTTCCTCTACGCTCTGTCAAGAAGCATGGGACTTCATTTCCATTCCATTTCACGTTGGATTCTTTCTGTCTCTGTGATATCTGAGTGGTCCAGTTTTGGTCGCTTCTGCTGCTTAGAATGCTTCTGGCGGTGCAATTTTATTGTAGTACCTCAGTATTTACTGTCTTGATAAGCTCCTTTTATTGTAGTGCGCCCATGTGAGTTTCATTTTCTGTTCTTTCTATGTTGTATGTGTAGTCTGATCCTCTTATTTGTAAACATTCCCCTACATGAAATTTTCCATCCTTTTAACCTTTCTGTACTTTGTGTGAACGGCTTGTGTGTTGTACTTTCTTTCCATATACTGCGTATATTTGTATTAGAGCTGTGTACCTTTTTTGGAAGAGTATTCATGTAAATATTCCATTGTTTCTTGTGCTTCTGGTCTGTTGTTGCTGAGTACTGCCAGGTCATCCGCAAATTCCAGGCGTTTTGTCATTGTTTTGTTTGCACGTGGTCTTCCTAACTGAATGCCTTTCACTTTTTCTTCCCATTGTTGGCTTCTGTCTAAGTCCTGTTTTTCACTATACTAATTTGATTGTAGCATCCATGATATAATAAGCTACAAGATTTCTGTATTCCCTCACATAATGAGTAATGCTATGGCTGAGTTTATCTACAAGTCTTGTAAACTTTATAGGCTTATAACAACAACCATTTTTGAGCACACGGCGCTGATTATTTTCAGATAGCACGAGTTATAAAGGGGTTCTACTTTCAGTTCAAGTGTGTACGAATAATACATGAAAGCTCATATTGGATTCATATGGCACAGTGATTTTTCACGCTTGCGTTTCCCAGCAGCGTTTAATAATTTTCCTTCGAGTAAGATTCACAGAAACTGAGGAAATAAAGTTTCGTTTCAAATAAGAATGAAATGCGAGCTTTCAGATTCTCTTTAATGTGACTGCAGTCGGACTGGCGTGGAGTGGTTGCAACAAACTCTGCGATGAGACGTACTTGTACGGTGGGGGAGGGGGAGCGGTGGAAGGAGGCAATATTCGCCAGCGGTCTTTAAGTTGGGAAGTTGCACATTTACATACCTGCTGCACTGCCGGGGCTTTACATAATGACGTTCCCGGAGTTAACTCTCTTGCTTTTGTTCGCTGCCTTCGCGTCTGGACGGTCTGCTCGGAATGCCTCACTCCGCAGCCAGCTGCAGATGTGTATCAGATGTAAATAAGCCCGCCAGGGCTTCAAGAAGCTCCGAGTGGGATTGCGGGAAACGGGTGTAAATCTGGCGTTGCAGCCAGAGTTCCACTAGGTTAGTAGCACTTGCTATCTCCTTATCACTATTAAATAAAGAAGACGCGGAATTTGCGTTCCAAAAAAACTCAGTTTATTATTCGATTCGAACGCACTTTGAGTGGCTTTTGAACTACATCATTGTGTGTTCCCAATACTATTTTTTGCTTCTTACTTGTCTGCTTCTACATTTTATCCCATTTGTAATAGCCTTTCTGCATTCCTGCAATAGGAAGTCTTCTTACGTCCATAAACTATTATTATCGCCATAAGACATTACAGAACAGACAGACAAGTATACACAATGCACGCTGCTGGCCATTAAAACAGTAAAACCAGTCCTCGCACTAACCATAAAATTAGCATGAAGTGTTTCACATGCTTGGATATACAAATGATCTTTTCAGAGAAACTTGAAAAATGCAGGTGGGAGTGACACCATCTACGTTCATTGTACAAGGGAAGAATAAGCAACGGGTTTCACATTCGGAAATTGCATGTTAATGTTATTTATGTGTGGTAAAAGCATGTAATAGAGAGAAACATCAGTTAGCATGTGTGGTAGTCACACAGTGCCAGGATCGTGTCCTGTGAGCAAGACGATTAATGTCTTGCGTGATATTGCTGACCGCGTTGCTCAGAATCCCACAGTGTGGACCCGATTGCTCCAGGAAGGCCGTATACAACACTATGCAGGATCTCATCTGTTCCACGCGACTAGCGCTGGAGAGGACAGACATAGTTAGGAAATGTACTTGTTTCTAGCAAGACAAATATCCATAGAGGCATTTCGGCAGCCTGGAGCACCAGGGACTGTAAGCACGCTGACCACTGCTGCGGCTTCCCTCAACGCCGCTGCGAGAGAGGCACACGGACAGTGATGCTTCCAAAAACAATGAGCCCAACGATAACACTGGTCACCTGTGACACCACGTTCTCTTCTCGGGTGTCTTCTGGTTCTGCATAGGTCTCTTGATGGACGTATCCGTGCGTGGAGCCTCTGGGGAGAACTAACGTTACTAGATCGCATTTGTCTGTGTCATATGAGCCCAGAAGGTGGAGTGATGACATAGGTTCGCGTCGGATATCAACATTGTCACTTTTGGTTATTGTAGCCATTAATATTGACAGCAGAAGTTACAGTTCTGAAATGCTACGGATGGCGATTCTGGTCTGTCTACGAGGTCTTCGTGATGGATGGGTCGCCCTCTACCAGGCTGGAAAACCCTTCAGTTTTTTAAGTATCAAGGACCCTTGTGGCGTTGTTAGACGCAGTGAAACAGTATTCATGATCATCCCATTTATTAGTCAGAATATAAGTCATTGCCATGTCTTCTGCAATGGCTGGTGGATAAATAATCCGGAGAGGAAGTCGCTGAATCCAAAAGAGTACTCAGTGCTGCCAAGGGTACTGCATCAGCTCAGAGTGGAAGTCAACGACACCCTGGTGCGGCAGTTTGCCGCCCGCTGGCGAGAGAGAGGCACACTTCGTTTGCACTCCTGGTTGGAGATGACGGTTATCATGTTGTGCGTGTTTGAGTCACACGCCGTTTAGGGGAGTACTCAGTCTCCCCAGATCACCGCCGGTGTTGCCCCATCAGGTGGACCTCGATGTCGGATGCCGTGCTAACTGCTGAAATTGGCCCGCCACCATAGCAGGCCGTGAGGCTCGTGCGGCACTGAAGTTTTAGAGCAGCTTCTGTTCTGGACCAGAGCCATGTTGTTAGATCCCTGGAATACCTATCAGTGCTTGTTGCTGTGGCGAATTCAGTACTGGGTACTGCATTTCATTATCCCTCTCTACAGATCGCTAATCTTCTCGTAAGGCAGCAAGACCAACAGTAGTACAGTCCCATACACAAGGTGTTACCAAACCACAGTCAGAGAGCCTAACGCAAACGACATGAAGCTATCGATACTAGTGATCGATTGCTCTAAGCTAGTGGGGGTGGTGTAAGTCACCGAGAAGAGGCTTCATTCTGCGATTTCATTCATCATGACCAAACCGGTTCTGCTCATCTTGAGTCGTCAGTGATCTTTTGATCCAGTATATTTGCCTATCGAATTTGTTACAGTGCCATGACTGCTTAGTCAAACTCCTGCTGGGCGATGTGTCTTCCTACCTAGTGTGTCTTACGTAACGTTGCGAAGGCAGTTCGTTCTGCAATCTTCTAACGATTTTCCGCTGGGATCGCTCGAACTCTCGCTCAAGAATGTCGAGATTGCCGTTTTCCTGGCCGATTAACGGTGTAGAAACCTTTGCGCTTCCTAGCTGGTGGCTGCTGAAACTTACATGTGATTGAGTAACACCGCTTTTTAGAACTTAGAAAATTTTACTCCCACGTTTCCTTACCAATTTGTCCTGTAACAGTAGCATAATCATACAACAAAATAGCGCAAGACAACGTGCTGCTGGTGTTGTCCTAACAAATCTCGATAAGGAGAGTGTTCTACTGCTGTCATGGCTGTTACGAGCTCCAGATCCCTAACTCAGTGCGAAATATCTGATCATGGTTTCGAGAGACACTGGCATGCATTCACGAGCCTTTCACTGCGGTTGCTGAAACTTGGCATAAAGTTGAAGCAGCATGCAATGATGTACCCATATCTGTTATCTAAGTTTAATTGAACTCGTTACGCAGTTGGATTGCTGCAATTCTTGCTACCTGGAATGTCAGCTCTAGCTATTAAATTTTGTACCTTTTATACCCCCAAAGCACCTACTACACTTAGATGCACAATAGGTAAATCTGTTATTTGCTGCAGATTTTAAGCCGATAGTCTACTCACAGGTTAATGCTGAATTCACACTTGGTGTGAAAAGGTGCAGGTCCTACAAGCTCCTTTAAAAGAGTAGAGTGAGTGGTTCTCTATAATAGCTCTTAGTTTCTGTTCTTTCGTACGGCACTTACGTGCAGAACTTTCGAAACTGTCCCCTTTTCTCAAGATTTAATCACACCTCCCTTGTTCCGTTCGGATGTAGTATGGACAGTGTACATGGGTATAGCCTACTGGAATGTTGCCGACGCTGCAATTGGGCGGCCCTCGGTCAACGGTGAAATACCTGCTGATTCTTCCATATAGGCGATGCTACAAGGAAATGAAGGACACAGAATGAAAATATGTTGCAAGAATTGCTTCCTAGGTACCGCATACTACTCTGTTAACGTTGGTTACAAACTACGAATCTATGAACTAATAATGTTACCTTATTTTACACTAGCATCTGTTCCCTATGAGTTCCTTTAGAATAAAATGCTACGTTACAACCTAAATGTCTAAATCTATGGTTCCGCTGGGAATGCAAGCTTTTCGGGAAAACTTAACAAGTATTCCCACATCACCACTGGCCAGATTGTATTTCGTGGGACATTTTCAAGATGTTGTAGAATACTACCACTGCGAAAATCTTGAGAAACAGTTTGCAGAACTTTTCTCCAGTTTTATTCCACGAGAGTATCCTACCTGATGTATTTAGTATACTCCTGGTGCAAGTTGAAAACCGACAAAGAACGCGGCAAGCAATGGGTTCCCAGAGTGATGCATTCCAGTAGGAGAACTGTTTGTTCCAGACGGAGGTATGGAAAAAACCTAATAGAACACGGAATTGGAGACCTAAAATCTGTACAAACACAGCTGGTACATACAAATCTTACCACGGATACGTAAAGCAAAACGTTATCCTGGAAAATAAGATACGAAACGTCACATAACTAAGGAAACAAGAGGCCTTTTTAATGGATACTTCCACGTTAATATTCAACTACGGATGCTACCGACAGCATATCTAGATTCCCAGTACTCGGAACTATTAGCGCACTTCTGAAAGCAGATTGTTCAAGTTATAGGACAAGGAAGTGTTTCTTTCTATATTTTTCACAAAAACTTCTCCTCAAGATTTATCTCGAGCGCAAACTGTACAAACTATGGAACGCAAAGGTTGCATTACGGGTCGAAGGTAAGAGCCGCGATCTATTTACCAGTCTGATTTCAGCACAGAGCTTAATAATTTATTTACCCGTTACTACTTCATTACAAAACCATTATAGAAGACTATATACGTGCAAGTGACATGGAGACAGAGAATGGTTTCAAATACTAATGGCAAGAAATGCAACGGATTGGGCGATAAACTGTAAATGTTCGCAAGTGTGGACTGTGCCCATAGGTTATTGGCTATGAATTGCAGGAAGATAGGGCACAAGTGAAGGAAATTGACGAGATTGAACCAAAGTTGAGAATCGAACGTTAGTGATAGCTTTAAAGGGAGCATTAGGTAGCAATAGACAGAAACAGAACAAAGAAATGCAATAGAAGACGACTGGGTGATTTTGAGAGGAAAAAGAAATTAGCCTGATTTCAGAAATGAGAGAGTATCAAAATGCAGCAAATGAAGCAAGAAAATAGGAATGCAGACTCGTATAATGAGACTGACAAGATGTGCTTCTTGCCGAAGCAGGAATGGCTACACGGGAAATTCAACGCTGCAGAAGCATATACAATTATGGGGAAGGTAGAGGCAGCGTACAGGAAAATTAAAGACACCTATGGGAAAACAGAAGCATCTGTAGGAATATCAAGGGCTCAGATGGCATGCCTGTACCAAACAAAGAAGGGAAGATTGAAACATGGACGGAATATATAGGCTGTTTCCGTAAGAGCGTGCAAAAATTTAACAGGATTTAGAGGATGCTCCACTGCACAATTTGAGGCAGAGAGCCTGGGGTCGGAAAAGCCAGCTTAAGGAGATAATAGGAATAAAATCACATTACCGTGTACTTTTTTTATTTACATTAGTTAACTGCACAATGAACGTACCAGTAGTATTCTATCTTACAAAATGTACTGAAACTGACAGCCATCAACCTCAATGCAACCATGACACCGGCGAACAAGACGCACCATGACACATATTCCTGGTGAGCTTCGAATCATATCACAGGCAGCTGCAATTCTGGCAGCTAATTCCATCTCCGAATCCACTGCATGTGGGGTCTCATACACAAGTGACTGAAGGTATCTCCATAGGAAATAGTCAAGGAGATTCAGATCCACTGTGAAGTGAGGCGGTGCACCGTCATGTTCTATCTACATCAGCTCACGAACAGCCAAGGATACGTTCTCCAGCAACTCATCTACAACTATTTGCATGAAGCTCAAGTGCAGGTGGCCATTCAGAGTGGCAGGTCGTGGCCCAATGAGATTGTTGTGTACAATGACAGTCCTGATATTCACAGCAAAACGTACTTGATGGTGTGACTCTTCTACAGTGTGTTTTCCTCATCTCGCACATGGCTATTCCTGCTGCTCGAAATACCATCACGACAAAATCAGGCCTCGTTAGTAAAAAGCACGATTTGGAGGAAATCCATCCATTGTTGGAACAACCACTAACACAATGCGACCCTTGGTGCAAAGTCGGTCACAAGCGTTGCATGGACTCGTTGTGGGTGATGCGGGTGTTAATTGTTGTTCGCGGAGTACTCGCCAATGTTCAACGCCCATTTCACGTGCAATACGCGAGTTCTTGTAGTGGGGCCTTCTGCAGCACGTTCCGGCACCTCTTCATCAAAATCGGGTGTACGAGTTTCCTCATATTGCTCGGTCCCTCGTCAGTCGATAGAAATAAACACTCGTCGTGACGGACGATGCCTGCTAGAAAATCGTTTCCTGTATAGCCTTTCAGCAGCGAGAGCATTGCAATGTACTTCTCCATATGCGAGGTGCTGGACAGTGAGATCTGCGAAACTGCCCGGTACTGCTCCATCGTATTGTACTGTAAGTCTTTGAAAAGCACTGAGTAATGAATGGCTCTGTTGTTGATTCATAGCACGTCCTGTCTTGGGACGATATAAATTCGATACAACAGGCCTGAATCATGACTTTCTATTAATAGGGCTCGTCTTCCTCGTTCCCTTGCAGGAAACGAAGAATATAGATGTAAATAAACAACACAGTACGTGTAAACTTGTACACATGTTAGTTGTAAATAAGCTGGATAACAGTAATGCTAGATAAAGTGGTAGACAAGTTTAATTCCACATCTCCTTAAGCCGACTTCGCCAACCCTAGGTCGCCTACCTCATATTGTTCAGTGGAGCATTCCCTATGCACTGTTACATTTTTGCACACTCTTACAGAAACACCCTGTAGAGCGTATCTATATAAGGCAAACAAATTTAAGGACAGTGTTATAAAAAGAGAAGAGGAAGCGGACGAGGATGTGATGGGAGACCTGAAACCGCGAGAAGAGTTTGACACAGCACCTAAGAAACAAGTCACCTGGAGAATTCTCTCCGAATTATTGAGATACTTGGAAAGGGCAGCCATCACAAATCTTTCCCACCTTGTATGCAGGATGCACTATCTGATCAAAAGTATCCTCACACCTATTAGTGGATGAAGTGTGTCCACTCTTCGCCTTTACAACAACTTCATCTCTACTAGGGACGCTATGAGCTACCTGAATTTCTGCGGCTGAAAGACAGCTCATTCTACCTCAAGAGCCTAAACGAGAGAGGGTAGCTGTGGTCTGGAATGAAGCCAGCTTCCTAAACCATCCCAAGATGTTCCATTGGATTCCGGTCAGAACTCTGGACAGGCCAGTCTGTTTCAGCAACTTTCTTGTTCCCAAACGATTGCCTCGCAAATGCTGCTTTACGACAGGGGCATTGTCAACCTGATACAAACAATCACCATTTCATAACTGTTCCTTTACTGTACGTAGTACGCAGTAATGTAAAGTATGTTCGTTTAGCGTTTTCTTAAGGGGAATAACTGGATGACACCCCATACCAACACCACCTCAACCATACCTTACTTGATGCACTACAGACGATGGAGGGTTACGTCTCCAGATATTCACCAAACCCAAACCCCTTCCGTGGGAATGCTACGTGGGTTTGCTATAGGGTACAGTGTGATTCGTACCCCCAAACCACTCGTTTCCGATCATCCATTGTCCAGTGGCTTCGCCCTTTACACCACCTCCAGCGTCGCTTGGCATTGGTTACAGAAATATGTAGCTTGTGAGGAGCTACTCGCCCACCGTAGCGCATTCTTTTTAACTCCCTACGAACAGTCATTGTAGTAGCTGGACTGCTGGTAAAACTTGGGAACTCACGAATAATTACTGAAGCTGATGTCATTCGATTTTTATACATCCACCCTCCGCCATGCCCGACTATCCTTGTCCGTCAGTACATGAGGTCTGTTGGTCGTGGCTTAGCTGTGGTTGTTCCTTGGCGTTTGCACTCCGCGGTCATATCACAGTGGACTTGAGCTACTTTGGACGTGTTGAAATGTTCCTGATGGATGTGTTAGTCAGGTGACATCCAGTGACTAGTACATGTTATATGATCTCTTGGCCGAACCATTACACTGTTACTGCTTCTCTGCTGATAGCATAGTACTTGCTGCCTCCTTTTGTACCGGCAGGTACACATCTTGTGACACCTAGTGATCATTTCTGCAATACGTATTTGTGTCTGGATACTTTTGATGAGGTAAGATACATCAGACAGGCGAAACACAAGTAATGTAATAATTTATATCCCATGGCAGGTAGGTGTTGGCCTGTGTGAATACTGTCGAGCCCTCCCTTTAATAAGTCGTGGTGGTAAGAGAACGAAACTCAATTATTAATGGATGAATTGAAAAACTGATTAGACTGACTTCAAAAAAATTCAGTTTGGGTTCCAGAGAAATGTAGGAAACACACCAGTCAATACAGACTGTACTACTTATTTCAGAAGACTGGTTAAAAAGAGGTATTTCCACATTTGTACCGTTTGTAGATTTACGAGAATCTTCTGAGAATGTTGACTGGAGGGAAAGGTTATTCGTAAATTGTACAGAAACCGGACTGAAATTGTAAGAGTCGGCGGACAGAAAAGTGAATCAGTATTTTAGAATTGAGGGACGCAAAGCTATAGCTTATTCGCGATGTTAATCAGTCCTTGCATTGAAGAAGCTGTAATGAATACCAACGAGAAATTTACATGTATATTTAACGTTGGCGTTTTCTAGTAAAACAGCAGTTTTGTCAGAGACAGCATTGGGCTTGTAAGAGCAGTTTAACGGAGTGGATAAAGTCATGAAATGAGGTTATAAGATGAACATGAACGGAAGTGAAACGAGAGTATGGTAATGAAGTCTTATTACATCAGGTGATGCTGAGGAAATTCGGTCGGAAAATGAGGCACCAAAAGTTGTAGTTGATTTTTGCTAAGTTGATGAATTAACAAATTTTTTTAAAAAAAGTGTTCAGTATATCGTTTTGTTAAGCTAGGATTTTGTTATACAAAAAGTGTGTGAATGCTGTACTTTTGTAAGTGACTCGATCTAAGCCCATTAACTACATCATCACTAACAACCATGAATTAACATTTTGCTTCGTAGTACCCAGATTTGCTGTTAGTCTAACTGCTGCTCCCACGATCATATGGAAATGAAACAATGAAAGACTCTGTTAAATATTCTTTGATTTATATGTCATAACACTGACAGATGTAAATCACCCATGTACCGAAATCTTACTTTTCTTAGGGACACGTTTTTGTCGGTAAATCGGCAATTGTAAGAGTAATCTGGGCCAAAAGACAAAAAAAAAAAGAAAATATCTTGCAAACACCACACCTCTATGCCCTATTGAAACCTGAGCTAACTGGCAGATAGATAGTCAGATACAATTCGCTGGCCTACCAACGATTTCAGTACTGTCCAGCAGATAGCTGGTTGAATACGACCATATTCTATTGAGAAACAGTCGTGATTATTCTGACGAGAGCTCCAGTTTTGGTTGTAACTTTAACTATCAAAACAGTTCTGCCCGTATATCTTACAGCCGTACTTCCTCTGTTTCATGTGTTCCGACATTCTGAACGTACGCTAGCGACCTTGTCCAGCCGTTTGTCTGTGCAGTCAAACGCCGTCTGCGCTCACCTGGCTGTCTTCGATACTACTGGCATTTCCCCGCCAACTTTGGCGCTCCGGAAATTAAATACTGGCCGCGTCTGCTAAGCTCCAGCCTGTTCGGCTGGTAGGGACTACGGTGTGCGTGCGTACTGTACCCTGCAGAAAGCCGCTTTCCTCCGGCACAGGAAGTCGGCGAAATGAAGAAATACGGATCCGGTAATTACAAGACGTTTTAGACTGTGCAAGCAAACTGGCGCCCTTTTATTGATCTGAAGAATATTAAGAGGACTTCCTCAAGTCCAAGTATTGCCATGTACTTCAGCTGGGTTCATCTCAAGTTCTTTTATTCTAATCTCTTGTTTAATGCCAGATATCTACGTACAACTTACGGAATAACGTTCAGCGGTTGATTCTCCGGAGCTTTCTCGGAACTATAACGAGCCTATCTGTGTGACCTCCAAACATCCTTGTGTCAAGTGCATCGTAGAAAGAAGAATTTAGTACCACCTAGTCGATAGAAGTGTGCCTGGACTGCGTTCTTATTTTCTATAGTAAGCCGATACAGATATAATTACTTCTCCCTTTCAATACATTGATGGTGGTGGTGGTTAGTGTTTAACGTCCCGTCGACAACGAGGTCATTAGGGGCCGAGCGCAAGCTCAGGTTAGGGAAGGATTGGGAAGGAAATCGGCCGTGCCCTTTCAAAGGAACCATCCCGGCATTTGCCTGAAACGATTTAGGGAAAACACGGAAAACATAAATCAGGATGGCTGGAGACGGGATTGAACCGTCGTCCTCCCGAATGCAAGTCCAGTGTGCTAACCACTGCGCCACCTCGCTCGGTTTTCAATACATTGAAACGCCCCCTTTGGAAAAATTATGAATGCCAGTTCGGGGAAACCTCTTACGTTATTTGATTTTCAAACAGCTGGGCAAAACTCAACGTACTCAAGCAGTTTTCTCTTTGCTTATTCTGATCGTGACTAAACTGACACACAATATTTTTTAGCGCAACGCAAGCTCACTTTCCATAATCCCTACAAAAAAATGGCCCTGACTAGCAATAACCTATACCTTTCAGGAATAACTTAACTCACATAAGTCTTCGTTACTCGAACTACTGCAATACAGCGAGCGCCAATACTGCCAGCTAAATAAAGAATCTAACTACTGAAGGCACTGACTACTGATAGGCACAGTTAGCAAATGAAAGATTTTGATAGAGAACAAACAATGTATTTACCTCAATAATGTTCAAAAATCATCGTGTATATATCAATTCATGACATCCATCTGTACAAATTTCCTTTTTCTGGCGGACACACGTCCAGATCGTCCGCTTGTAGTAACCTCTCAAAACTGTGGCATCTCTCTCTCCACATCCACCACTGCTGGCTGCTCACCTCCAACTGCCCAACACTACACAAGCGAATATTCCAGCAATGTCAACCAACCACAGACTGCACACAACAAAGTCAGTGATTTTCATACAGAGCGCTATGTGGCGTTCCCTACATAAAAACCTAAACAGCCTTCTTACAACATGAAGTATACAGCCAACTGGTTGCATGATCTTAATGTAAAAATACCTTAAACAGGTTTCGATACCACTAAGGGTATCTTTTGCAGAAGGAAGTGATCTGTAACGCCTAAACACAATATAAAATATCTAAAATGCCTAATACTTGACCACACTGAAAAGAAGGCCATGGAATAAAACTAGTACTTATGTAAATATATGACGCTCAAATAGTAAACTTACATGATGAGATAAGGAGCTGATGTCAAACAGCAGAAAATATGAAATGAAGCCCTCTACGGAAACAGTAAAAACGGTTGCAACACGTGCAGCTTGTTAAAAGAGCAGACTGAACATTTGGCAACTAGTTACGATGCCACGTAAATATGGTGTAGAGAGTGCGACTTACTGGGCGCTAGTAGCATGTAAACGCTCACTGTATGAAATACGTAACTGTTGCAATAATAAAGTACGATAAATATGTAGAAGTTTCAAACAAAGTAATTGTGCATGATATAAAAAACAGGATGCATGAAAGAAATAAACGGAATAAAATAATTTGTATTAAAATGACTACGACAATAAACAGCAACATGAGTAAAGTGATTAATTACAAATACATGCAGAGAATAAAGAACGCACTGTAGCAAGATCTTTTCGATAAAGATGTTGAAAGAAGCAAAAAGGAGGGAATATACTTTACACAAGCTTTATAAAACATAATATGGTGTACAGCGCCTCGTGACGTACAATTAGTAAGCAACTACTGAGTCCATG
The DNA here is from genome assembly GCF_023864345.2 of Schistocerca serialis cubense. Classification (NCBI taxonomy): domain Eukaryota; kingdom Metazoa; phylum Arthropoda; class Insecta; order Orthoptera; family Acrididae; genus Schistocerca; species Schistocerca serialis. The sequence goes on from NC_064639.1 coordinate 642,924,631, forward strand.
AAACTTCTCAATACACTATACGATCAAAAGTGTCCGGACACGTCCAAAACATACGTTTTTCACATTAGGAGCATTGTGCTGACACTTACTGCGACGTACTCCATATCAGTGACCTCAGTAGTCATTAGACATCGTGAGAGAGCATAATGGGGCGCTCCGCGGAACTCATGGACTTTGAACGTGGTCAGGTGATTGGGTGTCGCTTGTGTCATACGTCTGTATGCGAGATCTCCACGCTCCTAAACATCCCTAGGTCAACTGTTTCCATTGTGATAGTGAATTGGATACATGAAGGAACGCGTATAGCATAAAAACGTACAGGCTGATCTCGTCTGTTGACTGACAGACTGCCGACAGTTGAAGATGCTCGTAATGTGAAACAGGCAGACATCTAGCCAGCCCACCACACAGGAATTCAAAACTGCATCAGGATCTACTGCAAATACTATGACAGTTAGGTGGGAGGTGAGAAAACTTGGATTTCATGGTCGAGCGGCTGCTCGTAAGTCACACATCACGATGAAAATGCCAAAACGACGCCTCCCTTGGTGTAAGGAGCGTAAACATTGGACGACTGAACAATGAAAAAACGTTGTGTGGAGTTAAGAATCACGGTACACAATGTGGCAATCCGATGGCAGAGTGTGGGTATGTCGAATGCCGTGTGAACGTCATCTGCCAGCGTGTGTAGTGCCAACAGTAGAATTCGGAGGCGGTGGTGTTATGGTGTGGTCGTGTTTTTCATGGAAGGGGCTAGCACCCCTTGTTGTTTTGCGTGGCACTGTCACAGCATAAGGCTAAATAGGAGTTTTAAGCATCTTCTTGCTTTCCATTGTTGAAGAGCAATGGCGATTGCATCTTTCAACACGATCGAGCACCTGTTCATAATGCACTATCTGTGGTGGAGTGGTTACATGACAGTAACGGGGACTGTACAGCGTCCTGACCTGAATCCTTTAGAACATATTTGGAATGTTTTGGAACGCCGACTTCGTGCCAGGCCTCACCGACCGACGTCAATATCTCTCCTCATTGCAGCAATCCGTGAAAATTGACAACCATTGCCCAAGAAATCTTCCAGCACATTGAACGTATGCCAGCGAGAGTGGAAGCTGTCATTAAGGCTGAGAGTGGGCCATATTGAATTCCAGCATTACCGATGGAGGGCGCCACGAACTTGTAAGTCATTTTCAGCCAGGTATCCAGATGCTTTTGATAATATAGTGTATCATACTGGTGTATAACTGTAACAATTACGTATTTCATAACTGACAGTTTATCATTCTACTAGCGATCAGTAAATAGCGTGTTCTACACGATGTTTACCTGGGATCGTGACTAGTTACCAAACGTCCAGTCTAATGTTTGCTCTTTTAACAAGCTGTACGTGTTGTAACAATTTTTGCTGTTACCATGGATGTCTTTATTACATATTTTTTGCACTTTGACTTGAGCTACTTAGCTTATCGTGTATGTTTATAATTTTAACGCCATGTTATTTATGTAAGTACTGTTTTTATAACATGTTAAAACATTATTGGTGACTTTCTTCTGAAGAGATGCCCTTAGTGGTATCGAAACCTCGTTAAGGTTTTTACATTAAACTTATGCAACCGGTGGGCTGTATACTTTGTACATTGAAAATATAATTACGGTTGCTCCTATCACCCATGTTTAAAACTGTGAATTTACTTCTATTTCCCAAAAGACAGTTCCACTAGCATTCCCCTTAACTTGTCCCTGTTTCACGCAATTTGTGTATCTTAACTTCATTTGCTATATCTTCTGCAATTCAAATTTCAAATGATGGCAGGTTGAGTTGAGGCCACTTTCTAGCAAACAGATATTCATAGCTTTTCGTGATATCAGTCGATGCCAACGACACAAAATAGTAAAACGTTTAGTCTCAAGTGACTTTTGAGTAGAGCATATGACACAATAACGAGCCTTGTGTGTTTTATATTGAACGGCAGGTACGAATATTTAGAACAATTATTTCTCATAAGTCAATCTGTCACGAAACACAAGAAAGCTATCTTTCTGAAACTCTATATGGAAAATCCACTTTTTGTGGAAGAGCATCACATGCCATATGAACACTACCAGCAAGTGTTTAATACTTTCAAAGCACTTTCTGGGTACCCTGGTCGCCTATTTGCTTGAACTTTGACACGTTGGATAAGCAGATACATGCTGCTACTAGGAGCAGCCTGCAGTATACTCACCGTTAAAGAGTTATTTGTAAAAAGATGTCCAGGTATGTATTTATTCCAATCTCCTATTTGTCCATGTCATCCTTCCCCCTCTCTATCTCTTCCATCCCCTCTCTCTGTCCACCTCCTCCATTCCCCCTCTCTGTCGATCTCCTCCTCCATTCCCCCCCTCTTGCTGATCTTCTCCTCCCACCCCCTCTGTCAGTCTCCTCTGCACGTCTCTCGCTGTCCATTTCTCCTCCCTCTTTCGCTGTTCGTCTCCTCTTCCCTCCTCTCTCTGCCATCCGCTCCTCCTTCCTTTCTCTGTCCATCGCCTCCTCTCCCTGTCGATTTCCTCCTCACCTCTCCCTGGCCATCTTCTCCTCCCCTCTTTCTGTTTCCACCACTTCTTTCCTCCCTCCGTCTGTCCATCTCTTCCTCTCCCCTTCTCTCTCCACTTTATCACCCCAACTGCAGGCTGGTGGTTCTTAACCCCACAGTATTCCTTTCCACATTGTATCTAATTAGTGTACCAGATTTGGTGGAAATCTCCTGCATATACACAGGTCAAATATATTTCTCATGTATTTAACATAGTTAACACGTATTTTTACCCGTGTTTAACCTGTTTGTCTAGAGAATTTCGCCCTACACTTTCATTTTCACGCAGCTCAATGTTTTGGCGTCGTACCTCCCGAACTATGTGTCATATTTTTGTATGAATATTCAGCGACATATGTGGATTCTGTATGCGATGTATGTTGCTAACAGAGTTCGTAGCAAGGAAGTAATAAATTTAAAAGTCATACACGATGTGGCGATTTTTCTCAGTGTGTATGAAATCATTTGTCGTGAAGAATGTTTGTACAATGATATAATTTAGCTAGTGCATTCTGCGGTATATTGGAAAAAGTCTGCAAAATGTGCTGCGAATACACTTAGCAGGAAAAACCACGAGTCCGCCTTGATGCACAACACTTTGTTGTTAGTTTACTGGTTTATTTCCCGAAATAGTTTCGGCGACAATTTCACCATCGTCAGTGGGTTTTTCCAAATCTAAACCACGCAGAAAGTAGCATAGTTACACGAACACAGTGACACATTATTACATTTTTACTGTTCGTATTTTGAAATATAGTGTTCTATGGATACTTTCTTACCGTGTTATTTATTGTATGTTATGGCATGTTTTTAGGAATTGTTGTCGTTGTTTGAGGCATACTTTCTGTGCCTTTTTCTGTTGCCGCTTTTTCTCAGCGTACATCGTGTCATCTGACGATGATGATTTCTGTCGCCGAAACTAGTTCGGGAAATAAACCAGTAAACCAACAAGAAAGTGTTTTGCATCAAGGCGGACTCAATTCCGACACTGTTATTTTTCTATGGAAACACTGACCAAAATGGAAACGTTTTAAGATAAAGTTATTGTTAGCAGTACAGAAGTAACAAATTAAAACGTAATGCTTCATACGGAAATTTTACTGCATGAACAAAGAAAATGTACCTAGCCATAATTTTTTTAGTTTTATCATTTGATAACTGTTGTCAGCGAGAACAACTTTCATAAATGTTTGAAATTATTTGTCAACTCTGTTGTAAGTCACTAAGTGCTCTTATTCGGGAATACTGGATGAAAAACGTGTGAATATTCAAGCATCGTGTGTTACACTTCTTTAGAACCCCGTCCCCCCTGTTTGATAGGTAGTTATAAGGTAGTCTGTGTGTTAAATCAGAGGAAGCTATCTCCATTCCAAATCCCATCCAGATCCATCCAGCGTTTTCAGCGTGAATCAGCAACAAACATACTAACACACACACTCACTATCGTGTAGGGGCCCCGAGAGCACGCAGAAGTGCGTCAACACGATGTGGCATGGACTCAACTGATGTCTGAAGTAGTGCTGGAGGGAATTGACATCATGAATCCTGCAGGTCTGCCCTAAATCCGTAAGAGTACGAGGGCGTGCAGATCCTTTCTGAACAGAACGTTGCAAGGCATCCCAGATATACTGAATAATGTTCATGTTTGAGGGGTTTAGTAGCCAGCGGAAGTGTCTAAACTCATAAGACTGTTGCTGGAGCCACTCTGTAGCAATTCTGGACGTGTGGGGTGTCACATTGTCCTTCTGGAATTGCCCAAGTTCGTCGGAAGGCACAATGGACATGGATGGATGCAGGTGATCAGACAGGATACTCATGTAGGTGTCACCTGTTAGAGTCGTATATAGACGTATCAGGGGTCCGATATCACTCCAACTGCACACCATTGCAGGTCTTCCGCCAGCTCTAACAGTCCCCTGCCGACATGCAGGGTCCATGGATTCATGTTGTTGTCTCCATACCCGCACACGTCCATCCGCTCGATACAATTTGAAAAGAGATTCGTTCGACCGGGCAACGTGGTTCCAGTCATCAACAGTCCAAAGCCGGTGTTGATGGGCCCAGGCGAGGCGTATAGCTTTGTGTCGTGCAGTCATCAAGGGTATACGAATGGGCCTTCGGCTCCGGAACCCTGTATCGATGATGTTTCATTGAATGGTTCGCACGCTAACACTTGTTTACGGCCCATCACTGAAATCTGCGTCAATTTCCGGAAGTGTTGCACTTCTGTCACATTGAATGAAGCCCCTCAGGCGTCGTTGGTCCGGTTCTCACACGATCTTTCTCCGGCCACAGCAATGTCGGAGATTTGATGTTTTACCGGATGGTCGTGCGGGAAAATCCCTACTTCATCACTACCTCGGGGATGCTGTGTCCCAGCGTGGCATAACCTGGCATTGTAGCAGCAGTAACCGATCTAACAACTGCGCCAGACACTTATCTTATATGAGTTGCCGACCACAGCGCCGCATTCTGCCTGTTTACATATCTCCGTATTTCAATACGCATGCCTGTACCAGTTTCCTTGGCCCTTTTATGTATGTATAAGATCGCCATAGTTGCATTGATGGTACTAAGTAAAAATGACCTAAGGAACATGGAAGCCTTTAACAAGAGCTGAATAGACGCTTCAAGCAAAATCCTTTATCGTGGATACCGGCACTTGTGCTTTCGAGTACATAGAAAGTCGTACCGCACCTCAGCTAACAAATAAGAAGTAATAATATATTTTGTACAAAGCAGCTGTGGTATTATAGATCTGTGTTTGGTGAACTTTCCAGTGATTAATCTGTCGTGTTCAGTTACGATGAAGGAGTTGCCACGCGGCTGAGAACCAAAACCTCTTCTTAATTATTTCACTGCTTTAAAAGGAAGAATATTTAAGAAGCGATATGGTTTTAACCCTAGAAATACCAACGCAGTTTCCATAACGCGCAATATCAAGGGGTTGGGGGGGGGGGGGGGGACTTTCTGCCCACCACCAAGGAAACCAGTAAGAAAACAAATTTCGTTAAATGTGGTTAACTTTTCTTAGTAACATACTTTGTAGATAGGTACTGATGTGTAAGTGGGCTACAGAATATTAATATATCCTTTAGCACAATCTTAGCCACAACAACACATTTTCCGTGGTGTTTTAGCGTGTGGAGGGGTACTTTATGACAATCACAAAAACTACAAATTTGGTTAACTGTCTTGATTTTCATTCACAAAACATATTTTAAAGTTATGTGGGTGTGTAAGAAGGGTCGTGAGGCTGAAAATATGAATATGACATTTTTTGTGATAAGTCATATGGTAAAATCTCCTTCTGTGTGACTTGCGTTTACTGACGGGGATGGAAAAATTGTTGACTTCTTAGAGAGAGAAACATAATTTAATGATTTCGAATAATTGACGTTCCCACAATCTTAAGGTGATTGTCGATGCAATCGTCAGTCGCAGCACACAACGGGGATTTAAATTAGCGAGAGATGTTCCAGAGGGTTATTTCATAGTGCCATATTTCGTGATTATGGTTGGCTTTACGATCTAGAAAAATATTGCTTTAGATCGGTGTGTAGGAAGCAGAGGGCTTCCCTGATGATCTGACCTGGAAGAAACTATTCTCCTTTTATGTTTTGACCGTGATATCGGAAAGTTAAAGACTGCAAGCTCTTTAAAAGAGCGAGAGTTACGCTCGCTTAATTTTCACGTACGCGCAAGCGGCGGTTTCCATACAGCCCAAACCACTCAGGAATTAACCCGTTTTCACTTACCTCCTTCTACAGCCTTGAAGAACAGCTAAGCTCTCTCACCTTATCAAGGCCAATAACAATCGTGTACATCGATTTCTTCACTTAAATCGTTATTATTAATTAATGGACGGGCGTACTCCCATCTGTCCAAGCTCTATTCAATGCTGAAAATGTAACGATATCAGAATGTGACAAATCAAGACCAACCTTAACATATCTGCTGTTTTTTACAGAGATCTTAACATTCCATCTAGCACCGAAATTATTTATTGTAATTCTTCAACATTCATTACATTTGGGTTCAGTAATAATGAAAAATTTAAAACAGTTATGGAACCTTACATAAGAAATAATTAAAAACAATAAATAGTTCCTTTCGAAATTTTAAAATATAAAATACCAGACCAGATTACGATAATTTCAAAAGTTGAGCACGAAGTGCCCCTCAACCCCTCCCCTTGATATTATAGGACTAATTTCTACTCGAGGCTCTGTTTGAAAAAAGCATATGGTCAGGACACACTTTCTGTAAGTGTTGGTTACCACCTAAAAATATTTATCTGGATAATGTAACTGTTTTTCATGAGACGGTTCTTCTCTGCCTAACGAATGTCTCCTGAGCGTAAAGTAAAAGGAAGAATGAAGCTAAAGAAGCACCATATGATTGGAATAGAGTTTTTACAACCTCTCGATAACGTACGTGCTGTTTTTGTGGCAATAAATGACCTCTGTTGGCGGGGATAGCATTATGCAAAATCTTACATTGTTGAACAGCTACGCTACACTGATTTCTTAGGAACATTTCAGGTACGTCTAGGAAAGAACATAAAAATTTGATTACAAGACGATGTGAATGATTCAGAAAATATTTAGTTTTGAAAATGGTTGTTCCTCTAACAACTCCCTGTATTGAAGTCGAGCAGAACATCCTCTATTAACCTTGAAAGTAAATATTAAGAAAACATTTATTTCTGAAAATTGTTGTTTATGTTATAACTTCCTGACCTGTAGTCGAGCAGAGCATTCCCTACTGTCCTTCAAAGCCACGCTAGTTCAGTACAGCTAAAATCGTTTGTATGTACGTCTGGTGTACACGACACATGAAATGGTTAACGTCAGTTTCATAATGAAGAGGACCTATTTTCAAATCCGAGGAAGGTTCTTGCAACGGATGTGTGGTATCAGCGCCGTTGATCCAGTAAAGACACAACACATTCCGTTCCCCTACCATGTCAACAGATTTTTTGCGTCGCCTGCAATTACTTTGATGTCGTTGGAATGCTAAACGCATATAAAGAAACACAAAATATTTTCCAAAAGTAGAAAGAGAAATTCATATATGTCATACTGACCATGTGACACTTTTATTTCGTTCATAATATTCTGTGGTATATGTCACATGGAAAAATACTATAAAAGACGCATTGAACTGAAATACAGCACTAAAAAGAGTACCACAGTCTTATGTACAAAGGAAGCTGTAGCTAAATGAAATTAATATTTTGAATTAACAGTTGTCACCTTTGTTTTTTTAATATTAAGAAATGCCAGCTTCCCTTTTCTAATAGGTCAGAAGATTATGCAAAGCCAAGACTATAATATCAATGACATGTTGAGCGCAAATAACTACTCTACAGGTCAGGCACAAATAAATTACAAGAGATAACTGCGTGCTGGCACTACAGATATGTCTTCAATATCGGAATAAAACATTTAGAAAACTCATTACTTTCGTTTAGTCGTAAAGAGGACATACCAATCTCAGCACAGCTGATACAGGTGTCAAATAAGAGAAAGAAAATGAAGTAAGAAACCGTGACCTTTGTAGGACCGTTACAACTGTGCGTCTTTTATATCTGCGAGAAGTGTCAATGATTTTGTGCGTGAAACAGTATCTCTTAAGTACCAGCTATGGAATTTAATTAAGTCGAAGTAAAGCAAGATGAAAGACGAATCTAAGCTGGCAGGATCTCTCTTCGGTACCCTTCACAGCAACGGGTGCTGCTTTCGCTTTTGTGTTTGGAACAGCAGAGAGAAGGTGTCTGCCACCGGAACCTTCGTGGAGTACAATGTGAGGAATGTCACCAGAACCACGACCCGTTGCCGTGGCATTTCGCGCCTCATCGCTTCCTATGTTTCACCGTGCACTCGGAGGGAGGCTGGAGGTAATAAGACCCCAGGAAAAAAAAAAGGAACAAGTAAAGGACAAGGCTGGTTATCATTATACTGGTTATCACTGTAAGCATTCAACCGCGATTCTTATACATGTATTTTAACAACGCGTTTCAAGAGACAATGGAAGAGAGAATCCTAGCGAAATCCATCACTACTGCAAAGAGCCACGTTTGTCGAAACTTCTTTTCTCGTTCTAGGAAAATGGCAGGTTCCTTCTGCAAGGAAACGGATACTTCAGCAATTACGTCAGTTATTCTGAAAGTAAAAATAGCAACTCGAGTGTAAACACACATTATAAAATCTTCCTTAAGTAAATGGCACTAACGTCTTTTTCTGTATCGCCTAAGCAGTATGCCACAATTTATCATGCTTCATTTGGTCTTTAATTGCACCACTGTATAAAAATATGCAAAAATTTATGATGACAGAGACAGAACGGCGATAGGCCTGACTCTATAATTATATTTGGATTAAATGACTGTCAATGGAATGATTCCGCACGCTCAGAACATTGAAAAAGAAACTCAAATGTTCATTTATTTTCTAATGTGTTTCTCTGTTGCTCAAATAAACAATTCGGTTGAGTGAACTGCGTCCTTACATAAACTGCTTTGATAAATTTGACACCAACGGTCCCTCGCGGTAAAGTCGAATGAAGAACGACACGATTCGCTATACAAACGTGTGTTACACGTGAATGGTAGCAGAATTTCACAAGAGAAGATATGGCATATCTGTCATGCGGAACAAATATCATTCCTGTTGAGTTTCATATGTTTCCAAAGATAACGGAATATCTGAATGGAGCGATTCTGTTTAAGCGAGATAAGGTCTAACACTATATGGAAGTTAAAACCAAGAATCTCGTACATGGACTCATAAAATGTTTGCAAATTTGTAGCGAATTTGAAAAGTCCTAATGCACGGCTATTCGTTTTCCGGTTTTACTTTCTCGTTATGATAAAAGAACGTTTAGCTACTATGAATCTACCAATGTCCCTTCCGCACCCATCATATTGCTGGACTGGCGATGTGTTGTTACCAACATTACCTCATGCTGAGTGTCCACTGTATTTTTGGAAACAAAGCCAGTTGTCACCTGTTCAATAGATATATTTTATTGCACTTCACTGCTTTCGACAGTTTAATTTGTCATCTTCGGAAGTTCAATATTGGCTTATAATACTGATGTGCACACTTCAAATATCTGACGTATGCTTATCTTTATCAGGCGGTATTGAACATACTAGTATGACAGATTATTATGTTAAGCGCAACAAAAAAAAATTCTGTTGAGCAGTTGGTGATTGATTTTCTTTCGAAAAAAATGTGCACCACTGTTGGTAGAAAAATAACCGCTATGAACTAAGTCATACGTCCAATGTTTCAAAGGTAACCGCTAACTCTATTACACAGAGGAATATTATTATCAATACTTACAAAAGCTTAAGGATGTGAACTTCAATCACTTAAAATCGTAAAATATATTCGCGTAAGGTAGCCCTCTTTTTTCTTTTTTTCGCTTAAGGCATTCCCTGGGATGTATACGCTACTGTAGTATTCACCCCAAGTTCGCCAGAAACTCCGTTATCCAGTTACAAGAAATTTGCAAAAAAAATGTCTCCGAAAAGTGTTCACAGCAGAAAATATAGTAGAAATCGCAGCTGTTGTGGCAGCATGTAATTTCAGCGACGACGTAACAGGCATTATGAAAATTATAAACGTGAGGGAACCTGAGATTGGACCAACCTATTACAACTTCTGTACAAAAGAGGAATACAGGCGCATCGAGGGAGCAGGGGAATGGATCGCAGAAGCTGCCAAGGAGGCTCAGGGGACCACGATGGCCAGGAAGAAGACGAAGGAGGACCTCCTTTTGTATCTCCGCGGATTGCTGTATGGTCCATGGATCACTGACTAGAGGTACGTTTAACTGAACTACATAAATAAAAAGGAACCCAGAATTTTAGACGCATTTTTCAAGAAATGGTAGTTTTCAAACTCACAAGGAATATAACCTGAGAACTATATACACGACTTTGATTGTAATTTTATTCTGGAATTTATACTGAATTCTCTATCAGCGTAACTAGCTGTTTTACGATATCTTTAAAACTCCATTTCGGCGCACGCTATTATCTCGATGTTATGGGCGAAGGAAGTGATATTTGTTTCAACACGTCGCCATTTTGACAGCGCTTAATATTTTGCGATTTTTCCTATGTGCTCTGAAAGAAAATATTGAAAATGTTTTAATACAAAATTATTTTGTTACAGGTCCAAGAGGAGCGCTTCGGGAATTCCCACCGATGACCAATGTTCCAGCTCCAAGGGGTCCTTCCACCTCGTGCAGCGACTACAGGGACCTTCGATGTAGACGACGAAAGACAAAAGTGTTAGGAATTAAACTACATCATCAGATTTAGCATTAATTTTTATTTTACCTGAAAAAATCTTGAACGTCACCTATTTTTTACGCGTTCAAAGAGGTAAGTATAAAATGACAGTTTTTCGTGTGGTCGTTATGTGTCTTTAGTAGTATGTGCCATAGGTAACGGCGGCATGTCCACGGCAGTGCAAAACTCTCTCAAGCAGTTGTTCACTGCAACGCAGGAACCGCATAACAGAATATTCCACTTTACTGCTGAGTTTGTCTTTAGCATAAAATAATGTGGAAATAAAAAGTGGTATTAAGTTGAACGTGCCCGAATAAAATATTCAAAACGGCAGTAAACTTGTGATAAAACAGCATATACGCCCCTGTTTTATTCAAAGCACAGCATCTGGAAAAGCATTTACGGAGTATTACAATGGATGCCATAAAGAATTCAGTAGTTTACCAGATTTGTCGGTAGCATTAACCTGCACAAGCAGCAGCTGGCTGTAGTTACGGGTGCATCCCTCCGGACCTAAGTGGTTACATTATTTAAAATTTTTTCACGTTTGCTGTCATAAAGTTGACTGGGAGGTGAGCTACGAGCTCTAGCAAAAACTGGAAAGATCATCTTTAATCACTCAGTTTTAGGAGCGTATCCCATGTGAATTGCGGGATTTTATATTAAATATATTTTTTCCGGTGGAATAATAACCGAACGATCGTGCTGTGTACTATCATGTAGGGCCATAAGCAGAAGGATGAAATGTAATAGCGACAAGCAGCCAAGTCTCATCGGCTGGCACAATGGCTATTTCCGAGCTTAACGTCTGCGCCGGGTATATAGATCAACAGATAGTCACGTGACCTGTTATCAGTAAGACAGTATCGACTCTTTTCGTTTTATCCCAGGAAACTAATAGATTTGTAATCAGCAGTATCGGTATTTATTTAGATTTCGAGTGCTGATGCTTTAACTATCAAAATACACATCGCTGGCATTATAACTGAAACGCGAGTGATTATTTACTTTCTCTAGTTTCACTGTGCGATGTTCTTTGGTCTCGTGTTGCGGTGGAGGTCTATGCATTAATAAAAGGAATCCTCAGGGCAGACAAGCGCTGACGGGACGACTTGCCGTGGCAGAGCGAGGACTTCGTGCAGATCGATAGTCAGGTATTTAGGAAATGTGACACTAGCATCCGACAGCATATATTCACTCATGATGTTGGTACCTAATAACACGGAGTCCATAGTAAATAGCTGAAATACTCACTCGGTGAGCACATATTCACTCACGATGTTAGTATCTAATAACACGGAGTCCATCGTAAATAGCTGAAATACTCACTCGGTGAAAACAAAGAAGAGTGGAATATTCTCAGAGATTGTTGAGATGGATATGCGTTATTCTGCTAGTTTTATCTTCTATACATTCAGTACAAATATGAAAAATATTTTCGATGATTGAGAAAACACAGAGGAAAGGCTTCTGTGCAGAACACTCCTATTATTTGTACAACAGTCCTTTGGAGAATATCGCTGCAATGCAAACAGTATCTCTCAGTATCTTTCCGTTTTAATTTTCTTCCTTTAACGGCCAAGTTATTTTGAGTCATGTAATCCCTCAGAATAAGAGAAGAATTATAAATATAAAAAGGAAATTAAACGATTCTACGTCATAGATGGCAGCTGTCGCTGTAAACCGATCTACTTGTATGATGAAAACTAAACGGAATTAGCAATCTTTATATACGAGGGTTGGAACTTTTATAGTGGTAACTATTTATTTACAGCTCGTACAAAATATACACGTGTTTTAAAGTTTTACTGACTTCCAGAGTTGTCACCAGCATTCTGTATAACCCGTCGCCAGAGATGTGGAAGTCGTAGGCTACTCTTAGCAGTGCCAGTTGTGTTGACAGGTCGAGCGACGCGGTCTATTGCCCGAAGAATTTGTAGCAGCTCTGATGCGAATGCTGTAAAGTTGTTCCTTCAGTTTAGAAATCGAGTTGAACTCACGAGGGCTTAAGTCAGGGGAGTGCAGTAGGTGGTATAGCACTTAGCAGCCCCATCAGTCAAACAAATCAGTAACAGCTTGCACTGTACGTGCTTGAGCATTGTCCTGCTAAATGATGGTCAGGTTCTACAGAAAGTGTCATCGCTTTTGTCCCTATGCTGTTCATTTTTGGAACACAACCTACGACCAGCTTAGAGACAGAAGTGATGACACTGTCTGCAGGACCTGATCATCATTTCGCAGGACAATGCTCAAGCACGTACGGTGCAAGCTGTTACTGATTTGTTTTACTGATGTGGCTGCTGAGTGCTATGTGACCTACTGCACTCCCCTGACTTACGCCCTCGTGAGCTCAACTCGATTTCTAAACTGTAGGAAACACTTCATGGCATTCGCTTCAGAACTGCTGCAAATTCGTCGGGCACTAGGCCGCGTCGCTCGAACTGTCAGCACAACTGGCACTGCTAAGAGCCCCATCGCTGGCAACAGGTTATACACAAAGTTGGTGACTGCTTTGAAAGTCAGTAAAACTTTGAAACACTTATCTGTTTTGTACGAGCTGTAAATAAATAGTTGCCAATATTAAAGTTCCAACCCTCGTATGTGTAAGAAAATGATAATTTAATTATTTTAGCAAGTAAACGCATTATAATATTTGACAATATTCGACGCGGAAGTCAGAGTGCTATTAATTCTAGAGCGTACTTATTAGCGGAGGTAAAACGAGAAGAATCAAGAAACATTATTGACATCATAATGTCTAAGACGTGATCTGGTGCAATGTTACAGACTGCAGAAAAATGAGCAGTTTGATGAAATCAAATAATTGTTTTTAAATGTGTATTATTAAATGACAATCTCATTTGGTGTTACGTAACTGATGATGTGCTTCGAGTGTTTAACATCAGGTGGAGAAATAAATCAGAAACAACGAACGCAACAACGAAATACACTCTGAAGAGTTAGGGAAGAGGTTAAAGGTCAAACTGACTTGAGATGAAAAATTATGAAATTTCTTTAGACACTACAAAGAAATCACGAAACCCCACACTATAATCCGGACAGCCGTCGACGGAGCACGCTATTGGAAAGTTCAGAGATACAAGGCTGCAGTACAGAGACAGAAGCATAATCCAACACAGGTAGTAACTATCGAATGGCTAACAATAGCGAGACAGGAATTACTGCTCACAGGTGTCACAGAGGAACCCTAGCTATCAAGACTACTGCACAAATAAAGGCACATTGGGATTAAATGTCCCTTTGATGACAAGGGCATTAAAAAAGAAGCACAATTTCAGATAGGGCAAAGTTAGGGAAGGACCTCAGGCCTATAGTTTCAAGAGAGTCATCTAAACATCAGTCAAAATGGGTTTGGAGATTCAGTGGCAAACCTAATCAGGGAAGATCAGATCCGGATTGGAACTTCGTACCTCCACAGTGTGTCCAAATGAAAGAAAATTGGTCATTCAAACGTTTGTTCATGTTTTAGCAACCGATAAAACATTTCTGACGTTATACAGCATCTGAGGAAGACAAATGTAGCTGCTAGATAAATACAAGTGTAGCTCCTCCATTTCTGCTACGACACTGTTAAAGAAGTTTATGGAGGTAGTGAATGTTGCAAATTAACATTATCATAATACGTGATTACGTCAGTCAATCTTGCGGAATAAAATTAACACTGATAAAAATGCACGATAAACACATATTACTCAATCGTATTTAAGGTACATAAAACAAAATTTCCACTCAGTCTAGCGAAAAAATTCTTTTTCGCGACAAGCAACAAGCTAATTCCAGAAGGAGATTTTCACTCTGCAGCGGAGTGTGCGCTCATATGAAACTTCCTGGCAGATTAAAACTGTGTGCCGGACCGAGACTCGAACTCGGGACCTTTGCCTTTCGCGGGCAAGTGCTCTACCAACTTTTTTTTTTAGTCCAATGTCAGGCTTACCACCTTTGCTGACATACATGTTGTTGTACTATCGCATAATTAGTGTCTACAAAGTCCATATGTTGACAAATAGTGGCTACTTAGAAAATTAATTAATTAATGAAATGAATAAAACTGAAAATTCCCAAATGAGAGACATGAAGACATCGCGGATAGTACAAATACAAAAGAAACATGCTCCTGTAGCAATGAAATGAAATTCGTGTCGGGGGCGACACCTGCTCACGACCCGACGTTCGATAGAGCAAGAGAGCCATCTATCGACTCGTTCTCCAGACGTTGGTGTAAGACTGGGTCGTCTTCTCGAAATGAACTAAGGGTCCGTAAGTGTGATCGATGTCTATCTCGGCTTCTTCGTCTATCTCATCTCTCACCCGTCACACCCCATCTGGCCGGCGGGTCGGTAAATGTAAGTCGCAAGTAATTAGCGAAGTCTTGTCTATATTTCTTATGCTGTTGCAGCTTCGTGTGTCCATCCAGGAGAAAATGCCAAAAATCAATTTTGTCCTTTTCCGATTCGTTATACACGTAGCCCACCACCATTCCCCGCACCCATGTCACTGCATTGGTTTTTTTGGACCGGGAAATAATATTCTTGGGGGAAAAAAAGCGTGTCTGATGAAATTGTGTGAGGGGCGGAGCGTAACAGGAACGCCAATATCTGTTGTGCCAAGTGCCACACTGGAGCCGTCCCACTACATGTTAAACGATGTTCATCAGTGTCCACTGTTGCGCAGCCTAAACATAGTGGAGTGTCTGCCAAATGAATCGCGTGCCGCCGTTGATTCGTTGCGAACTTCCTATTTATCACCACATACCATGTTGAGCGTACAGACGTTGGGAGGTAAACGTTCCGTATAACGCGCCATATCTGTCGCCAGTTCTTGTCTGGGTACTTCTTTTCCAGGGTATTCCTGGGGCACCGGCGCAGTAAGAGTTGGTATACGTCTCGCGTCGTCGGTAGTCGTGTTGTTGGGAAGAAATCTCTGACATAGCTAAGCTCCAAAAAAAAAGACTTGAAATGTGACAGCTTCGGTGAAATATGGCCCACATCGACTGGGGGCAGCATTGAAGTGGGCGCTAGTACGTCGGCCAACGCACCCGAGATATTGCGAAATTGACCGCGCCACTGTCGGAAAATCGTACTGACGAATAACGCCCGTGCCTTTTCATATACGTTCACTAGACCAAGTCCACCCTCTCCAGCTGGTAGCGTAAGCGTTGTGTATCGGATCTTAAACAGGTGTCCCACACTCACGTAGGTTCCGAAAGTTGCTTGTATCCGTGATGCCATTGTGCGCGTTAAAGGCAGGACATGCGCTACGTGAGTGAGTCTCGGTGCTAGGTATACGTTAACATAGGTCACCCTCTGAATCATATCCAACGCTCGTAATTTCTGTAACAGCACCATTGTCCGCATCAGCTTCAATATGCGTCGGTAGTTATCCGCTGCTGTCCGCTGCACATCCGTGTGGAACGTAATACCTAGGCATTTTATAGTCTTAACCAAGATGAGCGGGCCTTCCTCCCCCGGTTGTAATCCTCGACCCACATTCATGCAGCGTGTTTTTTGTAGATTAAGCACGCTTCCTGCCGCCATCCCATATCGCTGTATCCATGCCAACGCCGTACGTACTTCTTCGCCTGTCCGTGCCACCAGCATCATATCGTCAGCATAAGCGCGGCAATGAAAGGTCAGTTGTGGCAACGGCACTCCCTCCAACCGTCTTCGGAGACCATATAGACAGGGTTCCAAAGCCATTGCATACAAAAATATCGAAAGGGGGCAACCTTGACGAACTGACCTTGAAATAACGATGTAGTCAGTGCCCCGCCCATTCACCGAGACCTTGGATCGTACGCCGTGTAACAGTCGCATGATCACTAGGATGAAGGCCTGTGGGATTCCCAATCTGCCCATAACCGCATGCAAAAAGGTATGATCCACTCTGTCGAATGCATGATCGAAGTCAATAGCGACGAGTGCCCCACGCACTCGGCATGCCGCTGCTAACGCGATGATATCTCGGTAGTCACTGAGCGCCGTATGTACGTTGCTCTTACCGCCGAGGCAAGTTTGATCTATGAGGAGTCTATCAGAAAGTGAAGACCGCAGGCGAGCCCCAAGGATGCGCGCGAAAATCTTATAGTCGCAGTTCAAGAGAGTGAGTGGTCTATAATCTCCTGGATTTCTGCCACCGCGTGGTTTGGGTATTGGGATGATGATACCCTCCGTGAATTCGGCAGTTATCTCAGTCTGCGGTAACAGGAGTTCGTTGTACATCTGAATCCAGGTCCGTCCCATGAGGTATGCAAAGGCGCGGTAAAATTCAATTGGGAAGCCGTCCTGTCCTGGGGACTTGTTCGGAGCCCCCCTGGCAATTGCGTCTGTCAGCTCGTCCTCTGTTATCGCTGTGATGAAAGTCTCTGCATCCAGTGGTGGTCCTCTATCTGGCATTTCCGAGATGACATCATGTAGTGTCTCGTGGTTCACATGTACAGGTCCATATAACTGGCGGAAATAGTCGGTAAACACATGCGCAATATCACGCTGGTGCACAACTTGCTGGCCAGTTTCAGAGATTAGTTCCCTGATCAAAGTCCTGCGTCGTCGTTGGCGTTCACGTACCACGTGGTGCATGGAGGGGGTTTCGGCAGCAACTGTGTCCGCCAGTCTCGCCCGGACCATTATACCTTCCATTCTTAGTCTCGTCAGCTGTAATAACTTGGCTTTTATCCTGCGCATGGCCGTGTGCCTTTCCGGCGATGGTTGTTGGGTCATCAGCTCCCTCAGGGCTGTAAAATAAAAATCAGCCGTTGTGCGGTTCCACTGCGATTTGTCCTGCCCGTATCGTATCAACGTTCGCCGTAACGTTGGTTTTGCGCATTTAATCCACCACTGGAGAACCGAGGTGTATGCTCGTTGGCGGCGAACGCAGGTCTCCCAGGCCGCCTCTATCGACCGGTGACATTCAGTGTCACGTAAAAGTGCACAATTCATTTTCCAGTGACCTTTACTCCGCCATATCTTCTGACGCGTTAGTGAAATCGTACAGACGTACGCCATATGATCCGTAAAAGCCGCTGGCCAGATTTCGGCATCCAGTATCGTCGTCCGTAGAGCTCGTGTCACATACACTCTATCAAGTCTACTCGCCGAGTGTCCTGTGACAAACGTATAACCCGGTCTGTCACCATGCTGCAGTTCCCAGGTATCCAGAAGCGCCATTTCGGTAATCAACGCACGCAGTTCCATGCATGGCACATAATGAGGTACTTGGTCCTTTTTGTCGACGACACAATTAAAGTCGCCGCCCACTATATAGTTATCAAAGCGTCCAGCGAACAACGGTGCTATCTCTTCGGTGTAAAAAGTCGCCCTTTCTCTTCGTTTTGTGGAGCCAGATGGTGCGTATAAATTGATGAAACGAACGCCGTCGACAGTGATCGCTATGCCGCGTGCCGAAGGGAGAGACCTGACGTCCTCCACTCCTATTCCTTCCCTGGTGAGAATCGCCACACCGCATCCACTTTCATCGTGCACTGAATAATGTGCCTCGTAACCGTAGAACTCTGGCGGCGATGTGAAACGCACTTCTTGTAGCAGTACAATATCCACGTCCGCAGCGCGTAACATATCTTTCAGCATTTGAATTTTAAGCGGTGTCCGTATGCCATTAATGTTTATCGTGGCAATGCGGTACGCCTGGCTTGTGTTCATCAGTTGTAGGGCGGTGTCATTAAGCGTCCATCTGCACCCCCGGCGCTCCTCAACACACTAAGTTGGTCAACATTTCCCGACCCCTCCCGGCCTCTGGCCAGGACTGTCCTCAATCGTCGCGTTCGTATTTTCATCCTGTTCCTGTTGGTCCATTTCTTGCGCCCAGTCCCCCAGCATATTTCCGGAACTGGTCGAAGGATGGGAGGTAACGTTGTCATCGCTCTGATGTTGGACTGTTGTCATCTCCACTTCCGCCTTCCGGTTACCAGAAGGAGAGTTCAAGTTATCGTCGCTTTGTAGTTCCTGCATCGTCATCTCGGTATCTGTGGAATCCACTGGTCTCAGGTCGATACTGTCGTTGTCGTCCACTGTCCCCTCGGGACTATGGCTATCGTCAGCAGAAGTCAGTCGACGCTTCTTTCTTCTCTTCGGCGAACGCTGTTTCCGTTGCCTTGCTTCCGCATCGGCTGTTGGGGTTGCGTATCCTCCGTCTTGGGCCTGGCCTATCACGCTCTCGGTGGAAGCACTGGCAGCCACCTCGGGTGAGCCTGGAGCGGCCGTCAGCTGCATCTCTTCTGTGGTGTCCTGTGTCTGCTGTGGTGGAACCGGTGGTCGGAGTTCCAGCCCGTTGGCGTCCATGTTCTCTATAGGGGGCAGCTGCTGGTGCCCATCGGAAGTCTCCCTCGCGTCGCCTCTCAGGGCTTCCACAAAGGTCAACGGTAAGACAGTCGTCGGTTGTGGCGCCTGAACGTCATCCCGTGGAGTTTGCACTAAACGTCGCTGGAGGCATTCCGAGCGGACGTGACCTTCTTTCCCGCACCCCGAGCAAGTGCGAGGTTGCCCATCATAGATTATAATCGCTCGACAACCTCCTATGTACAAATAAGAGGGGACGTGCTTGCGCAGTTCTATCCGTATTTGTCTCACCCCATTTAAAACGGGGTACGTGGTAAAACTCGTCCATTTTTCGGCCACATGGGATAGAACTGTACCATATGGTCGAAAGGCGTCGGTAACAAGTTCAGACGGGACCTCAAACGGTAGTTCGAAGACTCGTATAGTGCGGATCCCCATTCCCGCGTGATCGACTGTAACCGTACCAACATTCCCGTCGGCATGACAGAAACGATACCCGTTCGGTGATCGTTGTAGAAGTCTTTCGCAAGCAGCCTCGTCAACAAGCTTGACATAGACGGCGCTTGAAACGAGCGATAAATTGATTCCCACGATTTCCTGTGGATCGATTTTTACCTCTTCTCTGAAGAAACGTTCAATCTCGTGTGCCTTTGGTCGTGTATAGTCGTTCGCAAAACTGAACTTCAAAGTCGTTTTTCTGTACGAGTGTGCCATCTCGTTCTAAACTCACAACACCGCACACGCGAAGCTGCTCCGGCGTAAACAAACAGGCGCGCGCACCACAGCGCGGCCGGCAGGCAACACGGTCCGCACTGTGTCACTGCCGAAGGCAGACTGCCAACTGAGCTACCGAAGCACGACTCACGCCCGGTACTCACAGCTTTACTTCTGCCAGTACCTCGTCTCCTACCTTCCAAACTTTACAGAAGCTCTCCTGCGCAGGAGAGCTTCTGTAAATTTTGGAAGGTAGGAGACGAGGTACTGGCAGAAGTAAAGCTGTGAGTACCGGGCGTGAGTCGTGCTTCGGTAGCTCAGATGGTAAGCACTTGCCCGCGAAAGGCAAAGGTCCCGAGTTCGAGTCTCGGTCGGGCACACAGTTTTAATCTGCCAGGAAGTTTCAACAAGCTAATTTTTTCCCAGCTCACCTCATATGCACTGCACCGTATCCACAACAGAACAGAGTTAAGTGACTGTTCAAGATTTTAGTAATGAAACTCCTTAGACCCCTCCCCCGTTTTTTGAATTTTCAATGTGTTTTATTTTGCCTATCGCATCGTGATTTCTAGGCTTATAGACACTACTTAGTGTGTCTTAGTTTATTCATTATTTTACTGCGTGTTTTAAAACTTGTTCACATAGCATGCTTTATCAGTACGGCCACTTCTTTAGCATGGTTCTTCACAAGTGACGATCCACACCCCTCCCCCCTTCTGTTTCCTCAATTTGCGTTTGTCTTCTAATATCTGCGATTTCTCTGTCACAGTGTGTTCTTTTACAGAATTACTTCATGTCAGGAATCAATACGACAAGTATTGGTTCTCTTATACACTGATAACATTTCATTGAAGCATTTTTGCTTCGACACCCAAGCTTGTTCCAGTTGCGTGTTCACGCACCGGTGCTTCTCTTGCGGTTTTTTTTATATTGTAGATAGTTTGCTATGTTTACCTGAGTCTGTGGACTCTTTATAAGCCGTATGACTTTAATGGCACACTTTTTTACCCTCTCACAGTTTCAACGGTTTAGTTAATATCTTAATTCTAGTAATGAGTATGTGCTTGTGAAACCACATACGCTGCTCACTGCAGCTATGCGCATACATGACGCCCAGGAGCGTCACCTACCACAGTCGACCTGAGGCTCTACTCTTAAGCCAGTCGTCGCACCTCACTAGCTCTGAACGTGGCTTATTTATGCTCTGTAGCATGCGATGCCACATGTTATATTTAAATATCATATATACACAAATCTTTGAAGTGGCACACTACACGTAGTTGGAGCCATTGTCAAAAGTGTGTTATTTTTAAAAAAGTTTTACCAAAAGGTTGATAACAGATACATGTACAAGACACTCAACGAGTCCCATAATGTATGTTGATGATGTGCGATTCTACGTGAGTATGCTTCACTGAAATCATTTCTAAACATTTCCTGTAACCTTGTTTACTTTAAGGAGATACCATACCTGCCCGGAACAAAATGTCGTAATATTTATTAATAGGTACAATACCTTCTGAAGAAGACAGTTTTAAAACTGTCGAAACCATGTCAAAGTTTAATAATAAACTTTTTTCCTTCTTTTTGCCACTGGTTGGCTGTTATTGCAAGTCCACTGAAGCTGTTGCATGCACATTCGCTGAACCGCAACCTTGTTGAAAATCTTAGTACACAGTAAATTGAAAGACTGAGCCACAGTATTACTGTTCACTCTAAATGAAGCAAATTCACGAAACAGCAAGATTAAGGTGACGTAAAAGTACTGTAAGACTCAACAATAAAGCAAAATTCTTCATAGCCAGTCAAATTTACAACATCATGTAGTTGATGACACACTTAGGGAACGTACCTGCGTGTCCTGTATCTGCCGGCCGCTGTGGCCGAGCGGTTCTAGGCGCCTCAGTCCGGAACCGCGCTGCTGCTACGGTCGCAGGTTCGAATCCTGTCTCGGGCATGGATGTGTGTGATGTCCTTAGTTTAGTTTGGTTTAAGTAGTTCTAAGTCTAGGGGACTGATGATCTCAGATGTTAAGTACCATAGTGCTCAGAGCCATTTGAATTTTGTCCTGCATCTGAAAACTTCAACAGAAAGTTGAACCAGCTGTGGAGGTGGTAAATATGGGTACGAAAGATAAAAGTTGGCCATCATTCGCTCAACGAAATAATACGCTTTCACAGTTGTAACTACTTTACCAATTTATAGAATATATTATCAGGAAACGCACAGTTTCTGCCCTGTAAATCCAAAATGGATATGTTTCTGATTGCATGTACTATATCTGAGAACATATGTAGAGCCGGGGCTGCATCCCCGCAAGCGAAACGAAGCCGAAGACCACCGGCCAATGTACTACCAGCTCAGCAGCTTCGATAGGCACGGCTTCTGCAGCCGGCACTTCCACGTGAGGGACATAACGGGGACGACCAAGTAACCTACCAATTATACGACACGAGGCCATCGACCTCTCTCCAAGCTTTTTGACGCGGCCTCCGTAAAGGATACCTTCTATTGCTGTCAGCACGCGGAAACGCGATTTCAACCAGGAGGACCAGCCCGTCGGCCTGTGTCGGTAGTCGCTGCATCTAATACTGTCACCGCCAGGCCGCGAACCAATGACCGCTGCCTCAGGGTCCACCCTGTGGACAGGAAACTCGCCTCGCTGCCGCGCCGTCAAACTGCAGCCGAAGGCCGCCAGCCGCCAGCACGCTGCAGTAGTCGGATAACCGCTAGAATCCACGGGAGACCCTGCTCATCAATAAAGTGTTCTATCAACTTATTGGCTGCCTTGTTCGCCCGCTCCCTCGGCAACCTCCAGCAGCGAAGCACTCGCCCACAGCTACACCCCTGGCGACCCCTTACTTAAGAAAGATCGCGGAGGATTGATGATAAATTATGTAACCGGTTACGCATGAAGAAGCAAAGCAATACTCTACTATTGGATTTATTATTGGTGAGAAATCACTGGAAACAGCAGGTACCGTAAAATATCTTGGTGTACTTATGAGGATCAACCTACAGAGGAACGACCTCATAAATAAATTATGGGAAAAGCGGCTGCCGGACTGAGGTTCACTGGAAGAATCATAAGGAAATGTAATTCATCAACGAAAGAAGTCACTTACAAACAGTTGTACGACCGACTATTATTACTCATCAATCAGGGACATCCACCAGATTAGATTAGTAGAAGAGGAGGAGAGGGGGACTGAGAGAGAGAGAGAGAGAGAGAAGAAAAAGAAGAAAGATCCATCGAAGAGCTTTACGATTCGTCACAATATCGTTTAGTCGATGCGAGAGCGGAACTGGGTGCTCGACAAACTACAGTGGCAGCTATTACAAGAGAGATGTAGGGTTGACGTTCAAGAGTTTTCATTCCGGGACGATCCGGACAACATATTACTTCAACAACATCTTATCGCAAAACGACCACAATGATAAAATCAGAGATGTCAGAGCGTCTACGGAGTTTTAATGGCAACTATTCTTAACAATAAATAAGGAATAAGTGAAAGATGATTCATTCATTCAAAACTAACGAGTGGTTATAATTACGTGGAGGTCCAGTGTGGGCTGCAATTATCATATGGCAGCGAAAGTTCGTAGACAGACTAATGCCTTAATACGGAATCGATTAACACTGGGAAAAGCATTAGTCTCGCTTGTGACCCCTAAGTACAAATCAGACGCTGCACACAGTATGACGGTGTGACACCCACACTGTCATTTGCAAAGACATAATGTGAGTGCACAGTATGGATATCGAAAACAGAGACCGTGCGCTGTTAGTGAAACTGTTTTATGTGAACGGCAGCAATTACGGTGCTGCACTGGGAGAGTATTGCCGACTGAAAAGTCTGACGAAAGGCCCGATGTCGATATGTGGTTTAAACAAGATGGTAATGAAATTTGAAAATATGGGTGATCTTGGTGTGGAATCCGGAAGAACCCCAGTGAAAGTCACTGACGAGGTTGCTGTACAGTGACGGTACACAATGTGCCACGGATGGTGCTAGTGTTCGTGCAGTATCACGAGAATTGTGCATCTAATGATCAACAGTACGGTACAGCACTGAAACCTCATGATCCACAGCAATGTTCAAAATCTGGCCGGGCACTGTTCTGTGGAGCGTGGAGACACATTTTAATCTACAGGGTTCAGTGCATAGGCAGAAATACCGAGTTTTGTGCACGAAGAGCCATTCTTTGAAGAGAATACACCCAGAGGGCCTGTCAAGTGTAAAGTGACGTCTGCACGTAACCGAGACATCCTTGTGCAGCATGTGATTCGCGCTATGGAATAGCGCAACTGTGTGAAAACCCTATTTTCATGCAAGAACAGGGAAACACCACATGTCACTCACCCGGTGAAACATGTGCTTAATGCAACCTTCAGTTCAAATGTGTGTGAAATCTTATGGGACTTAACTTCTAAGGTCATCAGTCCCTAAGCTTACACAATACTTAACCTAAATTATCCTAAGGACAAACACACACAGCCATGCCCGAGGGAGGACTCGAACCTCCGCCGGGACCAGCCGCACAGTCCATGACTGGAGCGCCTGAGACCGTTCGGCTAATACTGGGCGACAATGCAACCTTTCGCCAATGTTTTATCTGCAGAGGTTTCTCCAGATGTGGGGCCTGGAAGATCACTGATCCGATTCCATGTCGCTGTTGGCTCTGAGGATATCAAACAGAAAACGCTCGGCAGAGACACTTTCGGTCTCTCCCTGATCTGAAGGTCGCTAATATGCAGAAACACGTTGCTCAGATTCCAGCATAACCTCTGCAAGCAACCGTCAATCACTTCGTATTACAAATGAAGCATCATGTCGACGTCTTTGGTACTCATACTGAACAAATTGTATAAGCGGCGGTTAATAATAAAATCAACATCATACCTTTTTCACTTGTTTGAGCGCTTCTGGCCCCGCGTCCCATTCCTAATCCATTAGATACGCAGATGTTTATAAACATCGATCTTTTTCTAATCTGAATCAGTTCCACGTTAACGCACCAGCGTGTCTACCAAGTTTTTCTGCCGTACTGTACTTACAGCCCACAATGGACCTCTGAGAACAGCTGCACTATAATCTTAGCCACACGGTAAATTCAAGAGACATGTTGCAAGAAACATCAGTAGGTACATTAAAACTTAATATTAGTGCTCCAGGTTCAAATAATTGCCTTCCTGTCGCACGCCTTACCTCTTACCGTGTCGTCGTCGAGGGACACCTTTGGAGAAAACTTGCGGTAATGTTTGTTTGGAGTTCGGTAAAGTTTCCACGCGTTCTTTCCCCCTCCTCTGTGCACCACCTTTGAATTATACAGCAGACGTGGTCTGCGCATTTCTGCTGGCGATAAAGCCGTTTTATTGGTCAAGTTGGCCCGTTCCGGGTGCAGTGAAGACCGTATGTCAGCGTGCGGCAGCAGATAAACCGCGCCCGCTGAGGCCGCGATCCCTCCCCCTCCCCAGTCCTCCCCCACTCTCCCCGTATATTGGCCGGCCACCCTCTCGATATCTGACGTGCGAAGCCTCCGCCTGCCACTAGGAAACTCGCCGCGTGTGAGGAATGTTTCGCGGCGAGGGCGAAAACAATGCTCGCAGACTCGCCCGCTGAATGGGAAATATGAGTGCGGCGGCGGAGATACGTGCGAGGCGGCCGGCCGGCGAGCCTTTATGTGCGGCGTCGTTGTCCTGGAAATACACTCCCAGCGGGAACATATCCAGCACGATGCGTGCGCGCGCTGCGAATTTGGCGCCAAGCCTGATTTTTCTCCTACCTGCCCTCATATTTTATTCAGTTCGCGACGTGCCGTCGGCGTCGGTTTCCCTGCGATATTTTTCGTGCCCGCACAGATATGCTTCACTAGCAGCGGCTGCTTTCATACCGTGAAATTACCAGGAAAGGACAAAAATTCCTACAGATTTTCGGAGTGTTCATTGGTGATTTCTCCAAAGCAGAGAAAAATCCATTTGTATTGGATTCACGGTCTGTGACTATCGCTACTTCTAGCATTTTTTTTCCTATTTTGACGTTAAAAACGTGATACAAGCGTATAAAGGACCCTTACACGTATTGCACTGTATCACTCTCATATATTATATATGTCATCTACTTGCTGGAATTGGTGTTAAATAAATGAAAACAGAAGTACAACAAATAACGATTATTACTTTTCAGCTAACTTATGTTCTCCATAGATGAGTAGCATTTCTACCTTCTCTTCGCTGCTGTACTTTGCTCTCTCCCAAACCTTCAACTGCTAACTGTTGAGTAAATAACCAGTGCGCATTTTTCATGTTTTTCCATTTGTTTGCTGTCAACTCCAGCAAGTAGATGAGTGATATACTTCCCCAGGCACCTGCACTGCCTGCTGGTACAGGTGAGTCCAAGTCAGTTTTGTTTGACGTTTTCAGTAACGTACACTGCAATACGTTTTTCAACACCTCTTAACTCTTGAGGACAGGAAGTGGATTATCGACCAAAAAATATGGAGCTCCACTTAAAAAGGAAGTACTGGTGCTCATATATCCGTAACAAACGAAATTGGAAGAAAGTCCATCATGCTGGTTGGGGAGACCAGGGGAATCGCTCCATCTTAAAGTAAAATGATTTTTTACTTCTATAAAAATTAATTATAATTGGATAAAGATGTTATATATGACTCTACAGTTATTTGGTCATCCACAGTTTTTTTCCTCTCCTTTCACTCTAAGTGTATTATAATTTTTTTTAGTCAAATGTCTGCACTGTGATGGAATTTCCCCATATACCTGAATAATTCCGTCATATACGTGGAATAATCATGCTGCCTGTTATAAAACTATGAAAATAATGGAAAATTCAATAAATCAAAAGATTTAATGAAAAATTTGTTAAATGATGATATACTATTTTTATACAGTTAATTCTACAACCATCAATACACATGTAAAAGATTGAAGTTAAATTTAATGTTCCTGGCAGAAGTTACAAATACAATAGTCTCGATAATCACCATCACTACACACAGAGCTTATTGCCCACGCTGTTTACATCTGACCCAAAGCTAACTGAAGCCGTACTCTCCCCGAACAAGGCACACGTCATGCAACACTTGAGAAAACATTTTCCCAACGTCCTGAAGACGTTCCAGAGCAATCAGGAGCTCCAAGCAAACCATCTACTGTGTACACACCGACACCTTGAGCTTCCAAAGTTTTGTCCTGTGTTGCTTGACAATAGGTTCTCTGTTGTGGTACAGGCCTACTTTTCACGAAGCTCTGCAGATTCGTCATTAGTGTTGGAGTGATTAACCTATTCGTCTTATTGATCATTTATCACGAAAGGGTATAGAGACCCGAGATGGTGCAAAGTCCTCTACTTTAAACTTACCTGCATTTAATGGAGAGATTCCAGTACTTTCAAACCCAGAAACGCTTTTCTCAATTGTTGCCATATTCATTTATGTAACATTGAATATGTTAGCAATGTCATATTAAGTTACCTTTCTGTATAAATTTGATGGCATGAATTTGTCACATTCCTTATTTAAAGCATTTTTTTATTTGACCGAAAAATGTGATGTAAAGTTGTATTTTGTGCGATGCATGCTGAGGAACTGATAACATATGAATGTAGTTTTGCCGAAAAATCTCATATGAACCCAGAGACATGTGACTTCCACGATTATCGTGTAAGAGCAGATGGGGCTCTTCGTCTGACGGCTTAGTGAAATTTTGAAGTGTTTGAGCAAGTCAAGGAAAGGCCTTCATTAGAGTATCAACTGTGTTCGGATTTGAAAAGGACGCCTGCTGGTCCTCCTCTCTCGATTAAGGGAGTAATTTTTTTTCTGGGGAAAATAAACATCGGTGGGACACATTGTCCATAAGCAGTCATAGAGCACACAACTGTAACATTGCACCCTCTTTCCCGGCTGGTCACACCTCTAATTTGTTTTTGTCCTTTAGGCCCTAAAATATGACCAGGCCATGTTGAAAACACTGGACAGTTCAAATTTACATTTTTTCATAGCTGATTTCAGATTTTGGAAAAAAATCCGACCTCCTTTTATTTAACTCATTCATTCTGGTAATATCTTTTGCAGACGGTGTGTACAAGATATTTGAGGATTTCTCGTTCGAAATCCTGATACCCGCTCTTCTCCTGCCATTTTACTATATCGACTGAAATTATGTTTGTTTCCAAATTCTTCTGCCAAATTGTATGCCAACCGTACCAAATTTGTGATAGTAAGTGCATAAAAAAGTCTGTCGGACAAATGGCTCGTTTTGTCAGTTCTGCATTGTGTAACTTGTCAATAATCGGTCTCCAATTATTGGGGTTCGAGGCGTTTTTGTTTTTCAGGCTATCTCGAAGCATAGACCTAGGTATTTTAATTTCCAGTGCAAACACTTTAACACTTTTAACTGATTTTCTCTCAGAAAGCTGTTTCATGGCAGTTTGCAGCTCTTCTTGAGTCCGTTGTGCCTTCTACGTAGTCCTTACTCGTACACAAGGCACCTAAGTTGGATGAAAATCGCATAAACAAATGACGCATTAACCTGGGTTAATGCCACAACCTTTGTAGGATGGTGGCGTAGCTCCATCATATGGTGGCATCATTATCCGATTTGCTAAGTTGGCGGACATGAGTAACATACATCGAAAAAGGAACAGAAAAATACAAAACTAATGACACTTAAATTTGTCTAAATAAAATCAATATAAATATATACTCAAGTTACAATTCTATCGTCAGTGAAAAATTTAGATACCTCAACAGTTGGAAAGCCAAAAATTAGACGAAGTCTTTAAGAAAAACGAAAATTGTTCCTCACGCTAAACCAGTTCTCACACAAGCATGAACGCAACTGACAACACTTTGTGGGTTGTCGGCTAGGTTTCTGCACCTGTCACGGGAATCTCCCTCAAAAAACATGCATTATATGTGAGGTGGTAAAATAAAACGGTATGGCAGGTGCTGCGTCGTCCGAACAAGACACGGCCAGGGCAAAAGCACAACAGGCGCAAAGATGCGAGCTGGTGCTAGTGCCTTAGAGACACTCCACTTGCGCGAGTTCCATCAGCGCTACGGGCGGCGCTGAGGATGAAGATATCGACTTCGCCTCGACCAACTGTCGGTGAGTACAAATCACCAATGACAGGTTAACAACGGACAGAAGCCTACTCGGAAGATGTAAGAGCATCTCTCGCCCACTCGGTTATAGATCAGCGTCCAAGACTGACTTAGAGAGGGAACAGTTTTCGTAGTGGTTCATAGCAAAAAAGTAGAAGGCAACGGAGACGTTTTGTGGAGGCTCATGATGCAATAATAGCGTGAGAACACGCGAGAAACCTCCTAAAACACCATTGCATTGCCATTGTTGCAATAGCTTACAGAAATTTTGAGTAGAGAACTAATCCTGAAATTTGACACGGAGGTGGGCATCGTAAGAGATGAAGACTTTGAACAGATGAAGGAGAAGAAGAATGAAGAGTTACAAGAAATAAGCTGTGCCAACATACAGTGAAGATGTCAGTGGCCGAAGCCAGTAACACAAAGAGTGGCTTAAAATCAGAAGCAATTTTACCAGGAGAACACTAACATATTGCGCAATATACCAAGCTATTTTCCGTGTTATTTTGGACAGAAGAAATACTATGATTTTTGCTCGATCTATGGACTGTGTTACAAGTGGTGTCTCACACTATTGATTGTCTATTGAAATGCGAGCCAGAAGTCAGAAGTCAGAAGTTAACTTAATCAGTGTAAGGGACAATGGTCACAAATAAACAGTGTAAGGGTCAAAGCTCACAATATTTTATAAGTGACTACTAGAGACCGGATTGCAAGCATTTGCATGTTGAATATGTATTTGCATATTTGGCTCCTTTCACCGGTTACTGCATATTTTAACTAAAACTAGTGACGATGCATACTTTCGTTTTATGTTTACAATGTTTTAAAAATGTAGACGGGAGTTCTATAGCTCGATCAAGTGCTGATGTCTCACAGATAGACTGCGACCTAGAACTGCATGCAATCGCTAACCGAGAGTTCACTGCCTAGAGAAATCATTACCAAAGTGGAACAGGAAAAGGCCCGGGCCCTCGGTTAATCCCCTCCGCTGTCATGTCATATATGTCGGCAACGATTAAATTAAACTACGCAAGTTTTCAGTCACACGCCCATTTAGCTTTCTAATTATCCGCCCGCGGTAGCTGAGTGGTCAGCGTGATAGAATGCCAATCCTAAGGGCCCAGGTTAGATTCCCGGCTGGGTAGGAGTGGCGTCAAGTCGAAAGACTTGCACCAGGCGAACGGTCTACCCGGCGGGAAGCCCTCGTCACACGACGTTATTGTTTATTACTTGTATACAGTTGAATTTGTATACGACGTATAGAGTGATAACGTGTTGTGTGCCATACCACCCGACGAAATAAGCGTGGTTTCGTGGATAGCTGACCATAATGGAACATTTACGTATGACGGAATTGTTTTATATTGTCGAGTTTTGGAGAAAAACGTTTCGTGCAAAAAAAGTTTCGAATAGACCAGCATGTCGGGACAAATCTTTGTGTGGCAGGAATGCAGAAGAAAGGACCACGACTGCAACTTCTGACAACAGTAAGTTCCAGTAGCACGGATTTGTCCAAAGGTAATCAAAAAAGTCGGTTTGACATGGATCTATGTGAAGCATTGATTGTAAGCAATATTCCTCTTCACAAACTTACAAACCCATCCTCAAAGGCTTCCTGCGCAAATATTGCTTTACATCAAAATATACCAGATGAAACAACTGCGTAAAAATTACATACCGACAATTTACGTAAATTTTCAGGAAGAAATACGCAATGAACTCAAGGACAGCATTATCTGTACTTCAGTTAACGAAACTACAGAAACTTGTGGCCATTCCATTGCAAATTTAATTGTTGGTGCATTAAAAGAAGAGCCATCTTCTTCCTATTTAGCGGTTTGCAAACAACCTTAAAAAGCAAATCATTCTATGATCGCCAGATTTGGGAATGAGGGTATTAGAAAAATTTTTCCAGAAACCTCTGCAGATGAAAGGGTGTTTGTGTTTATTTCAGATGCTGCTCTGATCGAAACAGGAAAAGTCCTTCGAGTAGTATTTCATCCCAATTTGACTCATGTGATGTGCTTTGCTTATGGAATACACCGCCTTGCTGAAGAAGTGCGTTCAACGTTTATGAATGTAAATAAACTGATTTCATCCACAAAGAAAGTGTTTCTAAAGGCATCAAGAACTACAAAGAAAAACTACCTAATATGCCTTTACATTACATGGGTAGTAACCGACTTCGATCGCGCAGAGGCTTTGGCAGTTAGCCAGTGCAACGAAGCTTTTTATGATTCCGGTATTAAAAAAGATATTGCTGTATTAGCACTCATTTCTCCCATATACCTGCAAGTATTAAAAAGCTTGAAACTCAATGTTTGACGGTGATAGAATCTATTCAGTTAATGAATGAAATTATTATAATAAACTCCTCATTGCTGGAAATATTCCCAAGAAAACTTAAAGAAAAGTTTGAAAATATTTTAAACAGTAGCCCATGCTTTGAACCCTTGTGCCAAATTGATAGTTTTATTAATCGGATGGGTGAACCTTTACCGGAAACAGTAAGTGCCAACACAACACCGAAATTTAAATACTGCCTCGTTACCTCAGTTGATGTAGAAACGTCCTTTTCTGCTTATACAAATGTTTTGAGAGATCGAAGACACAACCTTACTACCGAACATTTGGAACAGTACTTGGTCGTTTGTGGTTACAATAGCAGATAAATGTAAAATAAATTGTAAATGAAGCTTTGGTCCAATAGTATTAATTAAAAGTTAACGCTGCTCAAAAAAATTTATGATTGTATGTTATTTTTTTAAATAATATATCAAGGAGTTTTTGAGCGTGCCCCTCTGATTGCGATATATCTCGACGTTGATCCTGTACCTATCGAGTGTTCTGCTGCGACTCACTCGCATCGCATCCGCTTGTTATCGACATAGTTTAAAAATGCGTCTGCTGTATTTCAGCCTGGCGTAATACATTCCAGTACGCTACTCTAAAGCAGTTCCGGAATTTTACAGAGTGAATTCTGTGGTCAAGTCGGAACTGCACTTGAAATTTTTTTACACGTTGTTAGTTAATTTTCCTACTGATATTATAGAATTGCCATCTTGCTGTATTCCACTGGTCGTCAGAAACAAATGCAGCGCGCCACCCTCAAATGCATCCAACTCGGCCAGTACGACGCCAGGTGAGACGAGGAATATTATAGTGATTTCTACACCACGACCATTTTTGTTTTGCAATGTGTGAACCGTTTGAACAAAATAATACTTAATCGTTGATAAAGACACAACAACTGCATTCTTGCATTTTCATAACATATCATATCATTATAAGCATACAACTTTCTAGTTATATGCATACACGAGCGTTGGAACCTAAATAGTGGCATCTATTTATTCAAAACCGATACAAAAGAATTACATGTTTGCACCTGTTACTGTCTTGCAAAGTCACCAGCGTTGTGTAGAACCCGTTGCCAACGATGTGGAAGGTGTAGTATACCGTTAAGAGAGCCTGTTCCGTTGATGGTGCGAATGAAGCGATCTACTGCCTGTCGAACAGTTCTGAAGCGAATGCCACGAAGTGGTTCCTTCACCTTCGGAATAAAATTGCCGGCCCGTGGGGCCGAGCGGCTCTAGGCGTTTCAGACTAGAACCGCGCGACCGCTACGGCTACAGGTTCGAATCCTGCCTCGGGCATGGATGCGTGTGATGTCCTTAGGTTGGTTAGGTTTAAGTAGTTCTAAGTTCTAGGGGACTGATAACATCAGATGCTAAGTCCCATAGTGCTCAGAGCCATTTGTGCCATTTTGAACCAAATTAAAGTCACAAGGACTTAAGTCCTGGGAGTATGGCCGATGGTACAGTACTTCCAAATGGCTTAAATAGCTCTAAGCACTATAGAACTTAACATCTGAGGTCATCAGTACCCTAGACTTTGAGCTACTTAAACCTAGCTAACCTAAGGACATCACACACACCCATGCCCGAGGCAGGATTCGAACCTGCGACCGTATCAGCACTCGGTTCCGGACTGAAGTGCCTAAAACCTCTTGGCCACAGCGGCCGGCTTACGGTACTTCCCAGCCCCATCGACCGAGCAGAGCAGCCGCAGCTTGCGCTGTATGCGCCCGTGCATTGTCGTGCAAAATGATGGCTGGTTTGCGCAGAAAGTGTCACAGCTTCTTTCGCAAAGCTGGTCGCAGGTGATGCTTCAAAAACGAACAGTAATACTGTGTACTGACGGTCTGCCGTGGAGGAACGTAGTGCTTTAGGATAACACCATCACAGTCGCACACGAGCATCACCATAACTTTAGACCGCTTCATTCGCCCCATCAACAGAACAGGCTCTGCTAACGGTGTACTACGCCTTCCACATCGCTGGCAACGGGTTCTACACGACGCTCGTGACTACTTTGAAGGACAGTAACATGTGCAAGTATGTAACCCTTTTGTATCGGTTGTGAATAAATAGTTGGCACTATTTAAGTTCCATCCCTCGCAGTTATATTTGGTTTTTAGTCAGAGTTCATGAAATTGTGTGTGTGTGGTATTTTGAAATCGCAAAGGAACGTAGGAGGAAACCTATCCCCCTACAATATATCGCCTGTGTGCCCTTGCAGTAAGGATCTATTATGAAACTCCAACATACAACACTTAACTACTACTCTTATCTAAATAAGACTCCTTTAAGAGCAAATAGACTACCTTTTTAATAGTTATAGTTACTGCAAATCCCCTGATGTACATACATGTGGATATGTTTGTATTTGATATTTTGTAAGAGTGCATGAAAGTGGGCGAGTGTGTTTCCTTGCCCATCGCGAACCAAAGTAGGAGGAAAAGCTAGCCACAAGCCGATTCTATAGGTATATTCATTTAGTACTGAAGCATCCTGTGTCGGAGAATTTTACTAAAAGGGAGGTGGCGCTTTAAGATAGTTTTCGTTAGGAGGGTTGAATCGTGACCTCGTTGGCCACTGGTGTACTAAACATCTGCGACGCTACACCGACCTGTCACTATTGGTACATTGTAGCCAGTAACGTGTGTGTACTGGGTTTTGCTATCTTGGCCAGTTATAGAAGGGCGGATTGCGGCTCACATTAACGAGTTTTTAACGTTTGATATTCCGTCTTATCTAGTTCAGTTCAGATTTGAGGGGACCACATGGAAGTGTCGCCAAGGAGTGTGGTTATGTGATGGAATACTCCCCTGAAGGCGTGGGGAGCGTGTGTTCGAATGCTACCAGATCAACTTTTTTAAACAAAGGTGTATGTCCTATAAGCATCAACGTAAAGCGTAAAATACAAGAAGATGGAAAAAATAAATTTGTAATTTTTTTAAATTATGCAATATTGACTGACAATATTTTATAAAAGGTCTGTAACTTAGAACTTTTGGTTGCAATGAAAAGTGGATTTGTTTGGGCGATATGTTATTAGAAATAGAAGACTTATAATTTCATAACAATCTGAACTGTGTGTGGTAATGAAATGTCGTGTGGCTAGGGCCTCCCGTCGGGTAGACCGTTCGCCTGGAGCAGGTCTTTCGAGTTGACGCCACTTCGGCGACTTGCGCGCCTATGGGAATGAAATAATGATGATTAGGACAACACAACACCCAGTCCCTGAGCGGAGAAAATCTCTGACCCAGCCGGGAATCGAACCCGGGCCCGTAGGATTGACATTCCGTCACGCTGACCACTCAGCTACCGGAGGCGGACAATGTATGTGGTAATTAGCATATACTGATGAATTTTATATTTTAAAGGCTTAGGTATTGCAACTGAATGGTAAGAATCGAGAAAAAAGTAATGATGACTGAAACTAGACTCCACCTAGCGATTATCAGTCGCGTACACTTCATGAGTTCTACACTTTACGTAAATTCTCGTAGATCATGTTGCATCTTTGTTTAAAAACTCCGTACCACGTGTTATCGAACCCAGATCCACCACACAGCGAGAGACCACTCTACCACGGAGCAGAATTGCTCACCGAAGAATACGTACCTTATTTTAGCCTATTAAACTTGTTTGTAAATCCTATAACATGATATTTCCGAGAATTTTTGAGAGTTCCATTAAACTGTTTTGGGACAGGTACGTTTGAGTTCTGACCATAATGTACCATAAACATAAAAAATTAAAAAAGTAGGTTTTCCTTACGGTCCCTAGTTAGTAACAGCCGAAAAGGTAGTTTTAAAACCTAGTTAGCACACTAGTCGTATTACATTTTTTTATTTTGCTTCTTGCCAAAATATTATTTGGCGTGGTCAGGATAAACTGGATACCTTTTATATAAGTAAGACTAAAGTACAGGAAAGTCCTTGATGAAATAACGCCGAGCAGAAGACAGACTTAGTCTTTGTATAAATCATTCTACAACAAAGAAATAAACGGTCAAAACTACAGTGAACGAGCGAACGTGAACCTAAACGACGAAGAGAAAAGGATAAAAATATATGAATATTTTTTTATCTGAACACGAAAGAAAAAGTTCTGTTCTCAGTTAAACAACACATTCAGTCACCATGACAGAAAATGAACAGACTGGGAACAGTTACGAAAAAGTGGGAACACGAGAAAGGTGCAGAACAAAACACTGTTATCACGTGACTTATAAAATATATTGCGCTATAATAACATCACCTGCGATTGCGAGAAACTGCCTTTATATTCTGAATCTGATAATCAAGAGCATTAAATGTCAATAAAATAATTTATTGAACCAGTCTTTGGCGGTGAAATTGTAAGAAAACTACAGCCAAATTATATCTTTGATTTAGTTTCGATTATTTTCGTAAAAGTCAAGGATGATAACAATACTGTTTTTCATTTACTTTGAAACTGCGAAATAGCTACGGTCCACCGTTAGCTTGGAAAAAATTCGTTTGGTATTTTACTAACCATGAAAAGAAATGAAATTTCCTTCCGGAATAATTGCATGTATCGGACTTCGATAAAAACAGACAGCTGCAGGTTCTAATGAATGTAATACACAAACAGCAGTTATACACAAAATGGCTTTTGAAATACTCGCAAACGAAACGAAAAGCTTCAGGATTTAATTATCTGACTTGCATAGAATGAAATTTATTTTTTATTGTTATCTAAAATGAAATAAGTTTTCAAATGACCTAGTCTTAATGCAGCAAATTATTTTCTCTACTTTTAATCTTCGTTCAGTCTACCCACGCACGTCAGACTCACATTTAATAACGCAGCTCAGCGACTGCGGTCAAGAAAGATTCAATTCCCAACAGGACCTAATCGTCTATGGCACTTAATCGCAAGACAGCTCTTTTGTATTGGTACATTACATTAGTAACGGTTTCACAGACATTAGAGTCTTTGTTTTTACTACAGTTAGTAATAACAACGTTCAAATATCACCGTCTTTCACAGACGACGAATTTTCAGAAAATTATCACGCGCACTTCGCTATATTATTCTTCTGTATAAAAGGGAAATTCTTTAACTATGATTGTGACGCCACAAATGCCCCCTTGAATGTTGAGCTGTGAATGCAACAGCAAAAATCATTTCACTTTGTGTATCAGGAGTTAATATTTGAGGATTGTCTCTTTGATTTTAGTTGCGTTACTATTGTTTCGATATAAATAAACCATACAGAGTTTTTTATTTGAATTAGAATTCTGTTATTAGTTAACTGATTGCAACTCATTTAATTAATCTTCACAGCAAAGACATTTACTTTATATTGATTATTGGTGCTTGACTGATGTCTGTGTTTTAGATGGTACCCCAAACAATTTTATTCGTCCACCTATTCAGGCGCCGTACACTGGGAATGGGGTGAAAACCAGGGCTCGACCTAGAGGTCTCAGACTTTATTTTACATTTCACAATCACATTTGATATTTACACTCTAACGTAAAACATTAATTTGTTTCTGTAGGAATTTTGTGGGTAACGGTTTCGGCATATTTGATCCAGTTTGATTACAATGTAATATGATCAGTTCTTTGTAGATTTTTCTTCCAGATTTTTGTAGAGAATGAAGTTTACTGTTTTCACTTTTCATGAGATGTTGAGACTTGTACGTTTTTTCTTCAAATAGTTATCACTGTCAGTGTTTGTCTTAAAGCAGAAAATATTCAGACACTATTAAATTTTTTAAAGTTTTCCATTACACATCTTTAAACCATTTTTATAACAGTTTATGGAGAACGGTAGTTCGTTGAAAATCTATTACGTTGCCGAGGTGAATAGGAGGCGCAACATCTTGCCGGAGAGGTTGAGGATCGATGCCAGGACCCTCGAAAGTGAAGAGGAACACGGAGCGGAGGGCCAGGATGTCGAAGGAGGTGCACATTATACAGGACGGCCAGCCTGTGCTCTTCCGGATGTCCAGCATCTCTTTATTCATGGGTACATGAAAAACAATAATTTTGCATTAAAAAACAGATAAGATAACTTAATGAGTCAGATGAAAGACGTTTCATTAGTACACATATTGTTACAAGGATGTATATTTCATTTCTGTTTAATTGTTTGTAATGACAATTTTCAATTTCAGCATGCTTCTTTATGTTCCCTCTGTTATGTTTTCATTTGTGAACTGTATTGAATTATTTACCACTACATGCCCTTGGAAAGTGTTCTTAGTAGAGCAATGATACATAGCATTTTCAGTGACTGGGAATACTGCACAATCACATGGCTGACATTCCACAGCAGTAATCCAGTCTAGTGGAGCTCATTGTCTTCGACCAAAGTTTCTATTACTGCAGCAGACATTATGCTGGGCGCTATGGGTTCATTCGCGGAAGTGACTTTTGAGTCTGGTAGTACGTCGGTTTTCGTTGCACACAGGAGTTCCTTCATTCGATGCTACATATGCTCAAATAATTCGACACATCAAATTAGTCAAGTATAAACTTTGCTATGTATGGCCAGCACCAGATTTGTTGTCATTTGCGGCACACTGATAAAATCGTACGGTTCACTTCTTATTTAGAATTCAAATTTAACGCACTATTGCTTTCAATGAAAATCTCTAACAGTGCCGACTTTGACGTTCGGTGGTATTATGAATTATTTACAACATACAGCTCGTTAAATATGTAACTGGGGTGATAAAGCTCTCCTCTTACATAATGTTCAGAATAGCTTCCTTTAGTTAGTCATGTTTAGTTTTTAACTACAACATAGTTCGTTGCAAAACTTACCTGACGTAAACTCACAAATGTTATCAGGATATTTACATTATATACAGTAAATCTTTGTAATCAGCTTTTCTCAGATTGCGGTACGAAATTGTGTATAATTTTCTTTCTTTGAAGTGTGTGGCCGTATTTTAAATATATGTATTGGTTCCACTACTGTTCACTTGCTTAAGGAGCCCTCTATTGTGAACTCTGAATGCAAGTGGCAGTCCTCCACCTCATCGTGCTTTATTTGCAAATATATTGCACCTTGTCTTTAATTTTAAAGGTATTGGATTGCTTCTTTTTCCTCCGTTTCCTTTTTCTGAGCCTTCTCACATAGTGTATATCCTAGCGAAAAAAATTGTTTTCTTTTGCGTCTCAGAATGATGGAATTTATGACTATGAAGGTTGATATTCATAAAAAATAAAAATAAAGCACAAAACATAAAAATTCAAAAAACCGTCATTATTTGTCGGTGGCGCAGAGTTCCTGATTACCGGACATTGCACCAGTGTCCTGATTTAAACACCAAACCCCTCCACAGCTTGTCATGCAGTGGGGGCATGTGAAACTCTTGATGGTTGGTGATCCTTCTGTCGGATGGGGACGTAGCCTACGTGCCGGCACTGGGCTTCACCTTCACTTTTCTCTCGCTATGATGATGATGAGAGAACACAACACACACACACACACACACACACACACACACACACACACACACACACACACAATTAGTTTCTACAGGTGCTGGATGTCGGTTTGTGCGCTATAGTTCCATGCCTGTTGCACTTGGCTGATTAACATAGGGGAAGTCAATTTTGTTTTCGGATGACGCTGGAGCGGTCGTCCGATGATGTCCCAAATTTGCTCGATTGGAAACAGATCTGGTGATCGAGCAGGCTAGCGTTATCCTGTTGGAAAACACCCCCTGGAATGCTGTCCACGAATGGCAGCACAAAAGGTCGAATCACCAGACTGGCGTATAATTTTGCAGTCAGTGTGCGTGGAATAAGAGTGCTCCTGCGGTGATATGAAATCGCACTCCAGACCAAAACTCCAGGTGTAGGTCCAGTATATCTATCACGGAGACAGGTTGGTTGCAATCTGTCAACTGGCCTCCTTCTTGCCAACATTCGGCCATCACTGGCATCGAGGAACAACCAGATTTCATCAGAAAACACAACAGACCTCCACGCTACCCTCCAGTTATCTCACACTTGACGCTACTGAAGTCAAAAATGCCGGACGTTTGGTGTCAGCGGGATGCACGCTACGGCGTTTCTGGATCGGAGCTGTCCTTGAAGTAACCGATTTGTAACAGTTTATTGTGTCGCTGTGGTGCCAACTGCTGCTGAAGTTGGTGCTGCAGATACAGTACGATGTGCCAGAGCCTTAGGCCGAACACGATTGTCTTCCCTCACGGTAGTGGCCCGTGGGTATCTGGTTCCCAGTCTTCTTGCAACCGTGCATTCTCGTGATCACCGCTGCCAGCAGTCATGTACAGTGGCTACATTACTGCCACGTCTTTCTGCATTATTACAGAAGCAACATCCAGCCTCTAGTAGCACCACTGCACGACCTCGTTCAAACTCACCGAGGCGTTGAAAATTGCGTTTTTGTCCCCTTAGAGGTATTCTTGACTAATGTCGACTCACCGCGTCTAGTCTCAAAGGCAGGTAGCACTCACGATCGCTACAGCGTGTATTTGAAGTAAACCTGATTTGCATTCTCATAGAGACGCTACGAGCACAGCTCTTATGCGACTGGCGCGAAATGTGAATAGATATCATGTTTTAGATCTAGAATCACGCCTCCAAACTTTCAGTTGTCGCACATCTCGTCCTTGGTGTTGTAATTATTTTTTCCATCAGTGTTTTTTGATGTTTTCTTTCCTTCTTCAGGTTAATTAGGTTTTATTCTTA
This sequence comes from Schistocerca serialis cubense, assembly GCF_023864345.2. Classification (NCBI taxonomy): domain Eukaryota; kingdom Metazoa; phylum Arthropoda; class Insecta; order Orthoptera; family Acrididae; genus Schistocerca; species Schistocerca serialis. Next base: position 642,964,720 of record NC_064639.1, read on the forward strand.
TTGTAATTTGTCTCATTCGTGAGGCGATACATGAAAAGGAACACACACAACAAAATTATAAAACATTCAATTTTACAGCCAATACATTAGCATTACATATTCTCATATAACTTCGTCTTTTACTAGCAGTCCTTGTCTGATGTCGCTAATTGCAACATTACCGCCTATGACTACGAGAAACTGACTTTATGTTCTGAATCTGATATTAAAAAGCATTAAAGTTCCGTATAATTATGTATAAGAACTCTTTCTTTGATACTAACATTACAAGAAAATTGGGTCCAAATTATATCTATGGTTTAGTCTCAGTTACTTTCATAAAAGTGAAGAGTGATGATAATACTGTCTTTCATTTACTTTAAAGCTGCAAAGTAGCTACTCCCCACAGTTAGCTTAGAAACAGTTCATCTGGTACTTTATTAATTGTGAAGAGATATGAAGTTTCTTTTAGGTCTTCGGGAAAGATAAGTGACTGCAGGTTCTAATGGATGTAATGCGCAATAACAATTACACGCAGAATTGCTTTTGAAATATACAGGAACGAAAGAAAAGCTTCCGTATTAATTATCTCATTCGTATCGAATGAACTTTATCTTTTATTTTTATTTAAAATGAAAAAGTTTCTTCAAATGACGTAGTCTTAATGCAACAAAATATTTTTTTCTACTTTTCATGGACATTGAGTCTACACACGTAAGTCAGACTCACACGAGACGTAATCGCAAGAGAGCTATTTTCCGTTGATCCCTTGCATTTGTAATGCATCGTAAATTTAAGCGTCTTTGTTCTTACTGTAGTTACTAACAACAAGGTTCATATATCGCTGTATTTCACAGATGACAAGTTTTCAAAAAATTAAATATTATTTTTAACAAGCTTAATTCATGATATCATTATTTTGGATAAAAGGGGGAAATCTTTAAATACGGCTGTAACACCACAGGGTCTGTACTTCATATTCGACTGATTCACCTATTTAAGACGTGTTTACTTTCACAAAGAAATCGCGAAAGCATAGAGAATGAAAAAAGTGATTTATGGTCTTAGAAAGAATCCAGGCAAGTGTTGGGAGATATCTCTTTTAGACGTTGATTACAGAATTTATGCTGCTTATTGTAATACTAGATTAGGAACTAATAGGAAACTTAGTAATGAAAAAAATTTGATTTAGAACTAGGTAATGTTAAACTTACGTTTTATTAGTTTTGACATAACTATTATACTATAGATAAAGAAATTATTATGGAGATCATTTGTAAACTGTTAAGAACCTCATGAAAGACACCCATGAGCTACACTCTGAGGCGAAACTGAAAGAGAGGATATTCCAGACACCAGACTGCATCTCTTCAAAGCATGGCGTAATGCATTTTGAGTATTTCATTTATGTTATAACTGTACAAAAGATTTCAAGTGTACGTCCACAAATCTATATAAATTTTAGGACTGCGGTGTCTTTACGGTGTGAATGAATCTAATGGAATAGAAATTTAATTTCCTCTCTGCCTTAAATGCTGTTTTATAAGCCGCCAACAAGTTTAATGTGCAGCGAGGTTACTATACAAAAAAACTGACAAAGATTTAGAAAGAGTTAGACACAAACTACACCTAATTCGTCACGTCCACGTACAGTTCTAGTAATACTTAGAAACACATTACCTTTGAAGATAAAGGTCTACTGAGTTCCAACACAACGTTTGAAGTTCCTAAACCCAGACTTCAAAAACCTCTGATATAATTTAACCATCTACTAAGTCAATTGTTCCGAGACATAAACCAATAATTTCAGTCCAGTCACATTTACGTAACAGTACAAATATTTTTGAGGATCTGAACGAGGGAGGAAACTAAAGCTCTACAAAGCAATGACTATTTCAAATTTACTGTAAGGAAACCAACTCTTCAAATTTTACGAAACCGAAAGTATCTAGATTACTCTCGATTGAAAAAGATTTCATTGAATTCTTATGGATGTCCAAGGAGAGATAAAATAACGAACTAGAATATAAGTAAAGACTGAAAAATACACAGTGGAATCGCAAAGTAAAAGAACATAGAAACCGTTGGAGCGATCAGGTTAACAATATGTCAGTTAGCCGGCACCATTTGACGTTACTTAACTTAATGACTGCATGAATAAAGTAAAGAAGTGGATAATGATACTGTCGATAACAAATATGTTTTCCGATGGGCGCACTTTTGCCTAAGTAGACCATTTAGTGGCGTCCACAATAGACATCATGAACATTCTCTTTGTCTTTTCAGGCTCCAAGTGGGAGTGATTTTCGTCAGGCACCCACGTATCCTGGAAAAAGAATGTTTCTCGCTAGTGTTCGGGACCATTTCACCGGAGGCATACCAGTGACCTCTTGTTGAACAGAAAGGTGTAACGTTGTAAATTTCCACAGCGAAATTCGAAAGAAAACATGTAACTAAATCCAGGAGAAACGGGTGGATACTTAGGAACTGGAATAGTACAAATAAGATCAAGGGCTGTGGCGCTTGCTGCTTCTTCCAAAATATCCAAGAAATGCTAACAACGTGCCATGTGACTCTTAGACAGGTGGCAGTGCACTTCCTGACGGGGCGTGCCGCTTATGCCGCTAACCCAGTCTGAATTAACCTCAGTCAACATATGAATCGACAGAGAGTCCGCACTCACCTCTTCAGTGATGCAGATGACTTTTGCGTCACGCGGTAACCGGCTATCAGCTGACCCTGACGCGTTAACAGTAACCACTATGAAATATAGGCATGTATAGAATTAACGTAAATTATAGATATATCAATAATATGAGTTGAAGTCAGCATTTTATTGTGCTAACTGTGGGAAGAAGAATGTGGCCGAAGACCGCTGTTGGTAAATTTTCTTGAACAGCATGAATAACTTGATTAGAAGTAGTCGACGTTTTCATAATCTGTCTCCCACGTGCTATCCAGACACTGATGGTTCAGCACATAGGGAACATATGTGGCACCGATAGTATCCAACGTAGTGACATATATACAATAAACGTTATTAGCCAATACTGGGCGTGACATAGATATTATAATTATGGTTCCATCGAGGTTTCTCCCCAACTATTCTTAGCAATTTTTATTACTGCTTCATGCTTTCCTTGTCTATTTTTATTTCCATTATACGAAGTTTGTTGCATGCGGATGACGTCGCGACCATCTTGACACTACTCTGGGGCAATTAATACTTTACGTAGAGAATTTAATGACACGCAACAGTGAAGTATTAAAAATATCACTCAAACTAGAAACGGAAATCGTCACTTGTACCTATTCTTTCACGCAACATTGCGGTAATTTTATTTCTTACGACTATATTAAAGATTATCGTAAAATGAGAATAATAAACATAAAAAATACAGTCCATTTTGGGTAGCTGCAGTTAGCATTTGCAATTATGGAAGACTTCGGAACGGCGTAGCTGGCAGATGAGGCAACCCTCCTTTCTGGGGATTAAAAGAGAAGGGAACCGCTGCATTGTGGTGGAGGAGAAACTCCAAAGGCTAAGGGAGACAACCCCAACAGAAAAATCTTTCTCGCGTTAGGCCTAGCAAGCCAGTAGGAAAGTCTTCATATATTGCTTTCAAAACACAGACGAGACATAAAATGCAGTCAGCAATTTCGTGACTGAAGGTATAAAGAGAGACAGAAAGAGAGAGAGAGAGAAAGAGAGAGAGAGAGAATCTATAAATGCACAACATAAAAGTGTTCACGATTTGAGAGAGAGAGAGAGAACTATAAATGCCCAACATAAAGGTGTTCACCATTTACCCTCCCGGATAGCTTTGCTTCTTAAACCACAGCTTCCGGGACGGGGAGGTGCGTAGGCCCAGGATCAAATCCGTCCGGCAGATTAACGGCGATGGTCGTTAATCCGCCCGGCAGGTTAACGACGAGGGTGGATGTACCGGCCAGCATGGATGTGGTCTCTGGGCTGTTTCCCACATCTCTCTCGATGAATAGCGAGCTGGTACTCAAGTCCCTCCTCAGCTTCATGATTCGTAAACATCTAGAAGAGTTTCGCTCACTGTCACATGTATAACACTACACGCAGACAGTTGGAGTACTCGTTTTCTGTACTGAGGGTAAAGGGGAGGCGAAAGGAAGGGTATCCAGCTGCCCCTTAAATTAACCGTGTCAGGTCCGTAAAAAACCATGCAGACCCTGCGCCAATGCGGGACAACTGCAGAAGGAAACGAAGGAAAGATATGCTCGCCAATACCGATTTGTTAGCCTACTTGTTTCAGTTCAGTGATACATCTATGTTTCAGAAAGGTTTTTTGGGGAGAAACAACTTTGGTCTACATTTGAAAAGCTTCTTCTGTCAGAAAGATGTTTTATTTCCATAGACAGTTGGTTAGTGAGTTTTTATCGCTGTGTGTTTCTTTTCTTTATGCAAAGTCATTGGATTCACTTGTGGGAAGTGCACATAGTTCTTAATTCTAATATTGTATTTGTGAAAATTAGGTTGTATTTGTGAAATAGGTTGTTTATAACAAATTTTACGATTCAATAAATGTGCTACAAGGTCATTATCAATACGCGCAGCTCTTTTAAACAGATGTCTGTAAGATGTTCGCTTGTAAACCACATACATAATGGTTATTATATTCTTTCGTGCAAAGAAAACTTCTTACATAACTGATGAGTGAGCCCACAGTATTATCTCATGGAACATCAGTGAATGGAAATATGCTAAATGTTTATCTTCTTGATTGCCATGTATTCATACATGGCAATAGCTGCTCCTGCAAAAGCAGCAAACTGGATTCTTTAGCCGGCCTACTTTATGTTTCTTTTTCAGTTCATCTACATCTACATCTACATGATTACTCTGCAATTCACATTTAAGTGCTTGGCAGAGGGTTCATCGAACCACAATCATACTATCTCTCTACCATTCCACTCCCGAACAGCGCGTGGGAAAAACGAACACCTAAACCTTTCTGTTCGAGCTATAATTTCTCTTATTTTATTTTGATGATCATTCCTACCTATGTAGGTTCGGCTCAACAAAATATTTTCGCATTCGGAAGAGAAAGTTTGTGACTGAAATTTCGTAAACAGATCTCGCCGCGACGAAAAACGTCTTTGCTTTAATGACTTCCATCCCAACTCGCGTATCATATCTGCCACACTCTCTCCCCTATTACGTGATAATACAAAACGAGCTGCCCTTTTTTGCACCCTTTCGATGTCCTCCGTCAATCCCACCTGGTAAGGATCCCACACCGCGCAGCAATATTCTAACAGAGGACGAACGAGTGTAGTGTAAACTGTCTCTTTAGTGAACTTGTTGCATCTTCTAAGTGTCCTGCCAATGAAACGCAACCTTTGGCTCGCGTTCCCCACAATATTGTCTATGTGGTCTTTCCAACTGAAGTTTTTCGTAATTTTTACACCCAGGTACTTAGTTGAATTGACAGCCTTGAGAATTGTACTATTGATCGAGTAATCGAATTCCAACGGATTTCTTTTGGAACTCATGTGGATCACCTCACACTTTTCGTTATTTAGCGTCAGCTGCCACCTGCCACACCATACAACTATCTTTTCTAAATCGCTTTGCAACTGATAGTGGTCTTCGGATGACCTTACTACACGGTAAATTACAGCACCATCTGCGAACAACCTAAGAGAACTGCTCAGATTAAGTAGTCATCAATTATCATATCATCTAAGATAGATCTTTTTGTTCTGTTCTCTATTTTATGATGGTAAAATATGTGGTGGAATATTTTTTACCGTGCAAGAAGAGTCTTCCTTCAAAGCTTCAACCTGGTATAAGTGTGCAAAACTAGCAACAATTTTAATAAAAAGGTAACTTCCTTACTGATGCTTCTTCTTATTGTGAAGCAGTAATATTTGTATCACCGTTACAAATGATTCTGCCTCTTGATTCAAGTTGAACATTGTATCTCTAGCATAGAGCAAGAGCGGCAACTGTTCCTTGATCGAACCATGATGACCAACCATTATGATTTCTAACTGTGCAGATGATGTGGCGTCCCTATTTCTATGGCTGAAAATCCTGATATACCGTTCTGCATCCTTTCTCCTAAGTAGGAACAAAAATCAGACGCGTATCCCACAAAAAACTGACTTTCTCTAAAGAATTAATTACATAAAACTTATGGTAGATGTTCAGTGAAAACATGAGCAACTAGTTAGATAAAGCTGCGTTTATGATATCCAAATTTTGATTCCCTTTACTGCGCAGGTATCACAGCCCACGAGTACATTTCCTTACAATATTTTTGAAAAATGGCTTAAAGAGAGAGGCTGGCTGTTACTTACTGAAGTACGTAATCTTTTTTATAGCCTAACAGTGGTGTATTTTACCCTGTCTATAAGAGTACCGTGAGTTGGCGTAATTACATATGTCGCTAAGAACATTAGCAATTACAGTTTTCTACAACAGTTTAGTGTCTTATAGGAGATATCATCAACACCATATGAAATTTTTGCTTCTAAAGGCCATGATATCTTTCATTAGTTGGGATAAATGTGTGTGGAAATTAAGGATTTCACTGAATTTCCTCTCTAGTGCTTTTTGTATGAACTATTTTGATTATCTTCATAACTTCATGAATCCATTCTATGACTCCTTCTCAAAGAGTGATTTTTAAACGTATCAGCTGCACATGAAACGCCTTTTATAATGTTGCCATCGTTAGTGCCACCCTGTATGGCATGTTCACTTGTCTCTCATTAAAAATATTCTATACTGAGCTGCTTCTGTTACATGACCTGTCGTTATACGATAAGGCATGATTGCTTCAAGACTATTACTGACAACTTTTATTCCTGTAGTACAGTATTTTTTAAAACATGAAAATACTTCAAGATACTTACTCGATGCAGATACTTTCTGCTTTTCTTGTTTTTTGTTCTGAAGGTATTCCATTCTTGGAAAGACAGTATTTTTGTTGAAAACTGCATGGAAAATAATTTCTTATTTATTAAGAAATATACCGTCGTAACATGCTGCTCCTGCTTACCCCAAGGTGGGCGTCCGTAAAATGGTTCATTGAAACTCCTGAGATATCTGGAATACTTAAATTACTTTTTTTTTTTGCTGAGCTCAAGGCTTGATCGTCATTGATCAAACTATGACCTCTTCGTTGAAACAGGACTTCTACCTAAGCGTGTGGACCATAGATCTGAATAACTAAGACGTGATCGTGGTTAGGAATTTCAGACATTAGTTTATTAAAACGAGGAAAATATACAAACGGTTTAGAATATCTTGGCCCTTTGACTGGTCTGGTATGAAGGAGATCTGGAGGAGGCGGTTGGCACTCTGAATAGCTATATCGTTTTGACCTCACTCTCGTCTTGTATCAGCTGTCGATGGCGAAGAGTTGGTGGTCAGTGAGCGATTAAGAGGAGCGGCGTAGGTGACGATCTGCGGCCTCGGTCGCATGTGGAAGAGAGGTCGGTACATGGTTTATGATTCCTAGATGTCGGCAGTTGAACGTTCCGGATGTTTTTTTGCGAATAAAGCGAATTACGATTGTTTTCCATTGGCCAGTGCCACTAGGCCAGGCATCTCTTTGTTCTCGTAGTCGGATGGTAGAAGTTTTGACCACTGCTGCTGTCAGGAAGCCCCTCTCTGACATCTGGATAGTGCATGAAGGAAGAGCTCGACAAGAAAGTGGGACGAGAAAGGAATTGAAATTAGCAAAGGATGAAAAAGCCAAAGGCCTTGCCGCAGTGGTAACTTCGGTTCCAATCAGATCACCGATGTTAAGCGCTGTCAGGCTGTCAGGCTGTCAGGCATGGGTGATCATCCGGTCTGCCGAGCGCTATTGGCAGCGGAATTGCTGAAGCAGTTCCAGAGGAATCGGAATGAAGTGGAATGGGGATCCTTTGAGAATGACTCAGTGGTAACAGAGTCAAAACTTGAATCAGTACCGAGCGAGGTGGTGTAGTGGTAGGAACACTGGACTCGCGTTCGGGCGGACGATGGTTAAAACCCGCGTCCAGCCATTCAGACTAAGATTTTCCATGATTTAGGTAAGTCACTCTAGGTTAATGCCGGAATGGTTCTTTTGAAAGGGCACAGCCTATTTATTTCGTCATCCTTGACACAGTCCGAATTTGTGCTCCGTCGCTAATGACTTCGAAGTCGACGGGACGTTATGACAATCTTCCTTGCTCCTTGAATCATTAGTCCGCAGCTCGTGGTCGTGCGGTAGCGTTCTCGCTTCCCGTACCCGAGTTCTCGGGTTCGATTCCCGGCGGGGTCAGGGATTTTCTCTGCCTCGTGATGGCTGGGTGTTGTGTGATGTCCTTAGGTTAGTTAGGTCTAAGTAGTTCTAAGTTCTTGGGGACTGATGACCATAGATGTTAAGTCCCATAGTGCTCAGAGCAATTTGAACCATTTGAACCTTGAATCATTACTGGAATTAGACTACAAAGGAAAATAAAGACTAGAGTCTGAAGGTAGGCGTTAGCCTGGAATGAAATCTGCAGTGGACTGGAAAGGAAATCCGTACGTGGAACAGAATGAAATCAGAAAGGGATGGCTCAATTTCAAGAGAAAGTGCACACCAGGTCCTCACACCAACTATCTACACGAAATTCCCGTACAAAATCCCCTTCCACTCCACCTCCCCTCTCATCAGAACTTGTCACTGGTTGGCGATTTAGTAATCCCAGAAGGTAGACGAATCTTCCTGACCCCTCTTCATTCTTCTTTCCAGGGTGCGATCTTTCTGCTGCAGTACCTCAAAAGTCTAAGCTCTTCTGTTTACGGTCTACGTTTGTGGACTTTTGCCTTTTCGTGTCGCGGAAAGCTCACAGCCTTCGCGTTCCGTGAAGAGCTCTGCTTCGGGGCCAGGCTGTCGACTCGCGGCGTGGCTCTAAGAAGCTTACGCGCTTGAGTGAACTTGAGTATCAGTTGCATGGTTGAACACCCGCGTGGAAAAAGCGCACCAATTACGTTAGTGACTTACGGAGAGGATGTGTCTTCAACTGTCCTGATGCGCTGTGGTTAGGAACTATTCTGCTAATACACTGCCAGAAGAAAATACAACGCTATCAATGTGCTGTGGCAAGAAGATGTAATATGTACGTACGTGTAGATACTGAGGGGTAGTAGTGTTAGTGATTAATTTTTCACGGCCGCCAGCCACAATGTGACGTTCAGGAGGCCTGTCTGAGCGCTCTCTGTGTCGACTAATCGGGCAGTAACTGTGCTGTCTTTAGAGGCGAACAGCGTGTGTAAATTCATTATAGCGAATTACCATTACCGACTGACGAGTGCGTGTACCACTGGTGAACAGTGTTACCTATTTGAATGCTGTTGCCGTGCAGGCCTGCGAAGAGCCCTGCACATGTTGGGCACAATGTATCGGTGGCGTGTCAATGCTTTGCAGTGGTCTGTGGAAAATTCCCATCTCTATAGAAGACGTTCTGGACATCAGCGTTTTACAGGTGCACGTCAAGATCGACTGACTGTGCGACGATCGATAGGCGACCGGACATCAATCAGTGACGAAATCCGGCCATATGTTGCAGGTGGTTTGTCATCAGGGGCCAACGGAAACGGTCTGTGTGCAGCAGGTTTAAGATCACGTGTGCCTCTGGCGGGTCTGCCACTTACATCACGAAACTGCCAAGCATGGCTACTCTGGTGTCGTGAAAAAGTTGACTGGAAAAGGGAATGGCGTTCTGTTAGTGACGATAATAGGTTGCGTCTGCACACGAGTGGCAGAGTACACATAGACCTTGTGAGCCACTTATTCCAGAGCGCATTCGCCCAAGACACATAGGTCGCATCCGAGGCTTCATAGTGTAGGGCGTCTGAGGTGTCAATTAAAACATGCAGTCACATTTCGTATATCTGCAGGATAAAGATACCACTGTCCACTCCATTGCCCAGATCGTTATCCCTGAGCTATTGCTACAGCTTCAAGCTGCCTTTGACAGCAAGAACATCAGGTCTCTCGTTAACTGAACGTGTACGGGCACGTTGAAGTGGGAACTTACTCACCCTCCAGGACTTGAAAGAACCACTGCCAAATTGGAACAAAAGGCACAATATGCTTGGGATCATCTATTGCAGCATACCATTCGTCACCTTTATGATCTTTCATGTGCGAGAATACACGCCTGTACTGCCACGATGGAGTGGGGTTTCTCTGTGAATTGATTCAACTATCTGGCGCCCTTTACTTTGAGGTGTGGGTTGCATTTGGTTTAAATTTGTTACCATATACTCACACAAAAATGAATTTTTTGTCACTGCACTTGCCAATAAAATGATTATGAGGGTAATGCATTTTTTGTACCAATGTGTTGATGTTGACTTGTCCTTAATCCTCATCTCTGCCATCACATTCTCAAAGCATCCACTGGATGAGGCAGTCTGAGTGGATGGGTGCAGAATATTTCTAAAACAGCAGTATTCTGCAGCAGATCAATCTAATTAGTGTATCATGTCCTTTAAGGTGTCTTTATGACCCCATTTACCGGCGAAGCACGTACTTGAAATATTTAACAGCATCCGCGAGTATTGGGAACCTTCTCAAATCCGCTGCAGCTGCGGTTTTCACGGGAATGCTAACAGCCGCTTTCCTTGACTACCTGTCGGCTATTACGTAGCCAAGATTTCCGGCACCAATCTTCCGCGCCCGTGATCACCACTGTTTGCCGTGTGGCGTGGGAGAACGACGGCGCGAGGGCGGCAGTGCATGAGCGCGTACAGAGGTGTGGTGTGCGTGTCACGTGTTTGCCTGTCCTCGAGCAGGTCGCTTCGTGCCCTGCTGCGCCGTGCCGCTGACAATATTGGCAGAGCAAACAGGGCGGTGATTCCCCGGCAGGCTGCACAGTGGCAGTAGCTCGTCGCGAACGGACTGCGCCACCAGACCGCCCCAGATCAAACCGCACCAGATGTCTCCGCGCTCTGGGACCTACCTGCTGTGCGAGTCTCTCAGCAATCTCCGGAAGTCGCAGATGCAAGCGTTAATGTGGTACCAGTGCAGATGCTAAACATCTATCAGGAAATTGGTAAGCAACACTCGCCTTGGTACAACTTTGAGGCACGGTGTACGCTGCCTGAAAAAAGAATGAAGCCCGCAGAAGGGGAGGAGGAAATGGTATGAAACCTCTGAGATAGTGTGTAACGTTATTCCAGACATAACAAATTCGACTAAAATTAGAAAGAACTTGGCAGTATGAGGCCACTTATCAGTATGACGTCGCACTTGGCCTGGATGCGTGTACTCATTCGGTTGAGAAGAGCGTCATAAAATCCTTGTATCACCTTCTCAAGTAAGCTGGCACACAACTGTGGTAATTGATCTTGATATCTTGGATGCTGGAACCCAGTGGACTGATCACACAAATGTTCCATCGGTGAGTGATCTAGGGATCTTGCTGACCACCTGAGTACCTCAGCATCACCCATACAGTTCACAGAGACACATACCAAGTGTGGCGTACCGCTCGGCACAACGGTACGTCACTGACATCGTGCGCGCTCTGTGTTCCATCAAAAGCTATCAATCGTGACCTGAGTGGCTCCCCGCACCGCGACACCAGGATTAACACCACTGTACTTCTCCAAAGAAAAATTAAGGTCACCGATGTACTCACTGACGAAAGTCGGCCGCGGAAGTGCAGAAGCCAGCCGCGTTGGCCGAACGGTTCTAGGCGCTTCAGTCCGGAACCGCGCGACTGCTACGGTCGCAGGTTGGAATCCTGCCTCGCGCATGGATGTGTGTGATGTCCTTAGGTTAGTTAGGTTTAAGTAGTTCTAAGTTCTAGGGGACTGATGACCTCAGATGTTAAGTCCCATAGTGCTCAGAGCCATTTGAACCATTTGAAGTGCAGAACCGTGATTCAGTACTGAACACAAGCGCGAGGCTATTCACAAACTGTCCATGGGCCCAAGTCACGACACCACTCCATACGTTGCGGGTCATGCTGTGGTGTTAATGACAGCCAGTGCATGACATAGTAATTCCCTAGTCCAGAATGGGAATGTGTATAGTGGATCTACAATTACAGGCTGGACATACATGGTTAGCAACATATGGAAGTTCGGGTGTGGCTCTGAGTCGTGCTCGGATAGCCTAATGATAAGGCGACCTCTCCCTATAAGCGGAAAATCTGGGTTCGAGTCCCGGTCTGGCACAAATTTTCACTGTCGTCATTCCAGTATATAGTTGGTGGTTGTCCATATTCGCGACTGCGAATTAAGTTCATGTACTTCATAAGGGCTGTAGTCACCACAGTGCCTGTCCTTCGGATATGGAAGCATGTCCGAATGAACATTGCATCGTAATTTGGAGTTACACAGACACCGCCATATCGTACAACTTAACAGAGTTTAAGGACTCCATGGACATCCAGGGGAGCCTGAATCTTGTTGAAAACTGTTGCACGAAAATTTTGAATGGTATTTTACAGAATACTTTGCAAAAGAGATCACACCATTTTCACGAGGTATGCAGAAGAAGGCACGGGTCCGTAATCGTTTTACATGATAAATCATCGACTATACTGGCAAACAAAGACGTTTTATTACATCCTAGATGTTGATATGTCCATAATTACACATTTTCAGCATTTTAAATAAGGAAATTACAGTTGTGGGAAATGTAATACCCTTTAGCCTCTGCTACCAAACGATCATTGTCAATCACTCCGCACATCTACATGGGGAAATGTCTGTATGCCACTGTACACGGATCCTGCTCTCTTGATCTCGTGACTCACTTGCGAGGCGATAGTTGCTGCGGAATGGTGACTTTGGACGTTTTGGCCTAACCTATGGACTGGGTGGTACAAGGGTTGGAGAGAGTGAAGGGCGCTCACAGAATCGGAACAAACAAGGAATTTAGCACTCGAAGCACACTTGATCTGTTCCATTGCTCGGAAGATCGCATATCACTCCGCGTCAGTTAAGTCTTGAGACAGTCGAGTCGTGAGGAGATGATCAGCTAAAACAACAGAGCAACCAAAGGAGCCCCCCGTCTCGACCCACCTGTAAAGACAGCAATGGAGTTATGGTGTTCACTTAAAATGTCACAAAATGAAGGATTAAAAATAAATTCAGGACTGAAGTTTCTCCTGTACTGTGTCAAATATAAAGTTATTCCCAGGATCCTTCCAACAAATCTCTTCACCTTCCCTGATAATGAATTTACGTGTTCGTTAAATGTAACTAACTTAAGATGTGACGTGGTCAAGACGTTCACCAGTACTTTAATCGGATGCTGTCGGCTTCTTTCTCTTTGTTAGGCATTAGCTTACATTTATAAATATGTGTAAAGAGCTGTTATTCCTTACACCAAGTCCTTTTGCATTTCCTTGCATTATTATAACGACGATAGATTTTTATAGACAGCGACACCGTCAGCAACCTTCTGATCCTTCCCAATACACTGAGAACATTGGAAAACATTAGAGGACCTGTTGCGCTCCCTTGGGCCACATTTACGTTTCTCTTCGAACAATAGCCACCCAGTATCACGTAGTAGGTCCTGTTAGTTAAATACGCATCTGGTGACAGCTGACACGTGTATAAGAATTCGATAATTTAGTGCACCTTTTAGGAACCTAACTGTTCAGATGCTTCTGTAGTTTGTAGAGTGGATATTATCGGTGAGTGTTTACCACTGCTCTGCGAGTAATTATAGAGAAAATTTATAGATTTCTAGGTTTTAAATCACGGTTTGACCCGTATACGTGTATGTCACATATGCTGCACGCATACACTATCCTATCAAAAGCGTCCTGGCAGCTGTTAGCGGATATTAATAACGGGTTCGCCTGTAAGATTGGTTGAAATCTGCTGAGAACACTTTCTATGATGTATCTGAATGGCTGTGAAAGAATGGAGGACCATTATTCCTCAAGAGCCGAAAGAAGAGACGGAATTGATGTTTGACAATGGAATCTGGATCGAACTCGAAGCTCAAACTTTTCTCAAAAGTACTGTATTAGGTTCGCGTTGGGCCTCTGGGCCGTTCATTCCATTTCAGGGATATCAGTGTCTAGAAACCACAGGCCCAAAAATGCTGCTTTACGACAGGGTGCATTTTCATACTGGTACAATCATAGTCTCCGAACTGTCCCTCTAGTATATGCAGTACATAACTCTAAGAAATATTATCATATCCTTCCACAGGCGCAATAAGTAGATCACATCCTAACCACGCAAAATACACCCCATATCGCTACACCACCTCCACCGTACAGTGCCACTATACACGATTGCACGCGAAGTTCTCCATGCATTCACCAAATCCCAACTGAGGCTTCACATTGCCACAGAGTAGAATGTGGTTCATCCAGATCAATCGTTTCCACTTATCCACTGTCCAGCGTCCTCGCTCTTTACACCATTTCAAGCCTCGATTAGCATTGACAACGGGGATGTGTGGCTTATGAGGAGCTGGTCGGATATCTTACCCCGTTAACTCTCTACACACAGTCACCATGTTAGCTGGAATGTTGTTAGCACTTTAGAACTGACGAGTAATACCATTCGCTGATTCAATGCGATATTTTACATTCACCTTCCACGACGTCTGCTTAGTCTTGTTTAGGTGTCGTTTTTCCTTTGCATTTGCATTTGACAGTCACATCACCTACAGTCTACTTGAGCGGCTTTAGAAGGTCTGAAACGTCCTTTACAGATTTGTTACTCGGCTGATATCCCATGATTAATTACTCCACATTCGAAGTCCATGTTCTGTCCTGACGAACCCATCCAGCTGTTAATGCTTTTTGACTCACAACGCAATACTCCCCGCGTCTTAGAGGCATGCCTTTCGTGATATCTAGTAATCAATTACGCAATATATAGCGGATTCTCTGTTTTCTTATACCATACGACTCCAATGAGGATGTTAAATTTATCTGTAGGATTCAGTCAAATGGCATGATCTCACTTCCTGAAACACACTGATTAATTATAGGCTCACTGAAGTGCTCACTGTCGTGACCTGATTGACACACTAGTCAGCAGAAACAGGAGATAGATTTCATTTCATCTATTTAAAGTCAAATAAACACTGGAAAGAAATAACAGTAGGTCCTTTGAGAACATTTTTCCATGTAACCCGCTACTCATTTCGAAGCCCATCGTTTGGATATCACAGATCCACAGCACATTTACACAGAAAATGAGTCATGTATTTGCTGAATTTGGTTTAAAAAAAATTTCCAGGAGTAGCTGAGCTGTGGTTTTATGTAACCACCTTTCACCGGCAACCCCACCCTTAGCTGTACTGTCTCAGTGACTTTTTCTTTTTTTCTCTGGCTGCAACAGATATGTGCACCCAATTTCATAAAAATTGCTTTGGCGTTACAGATATGGGCTGATTTGTCACTGTTTTTTTTTTCCACCCGTCTTCTACCACACACACATCCAGCGACGAAACGTCATCAGGACTGTCATCAATGAACCCAAAGACCCCAAAAACTATGAATTCGGTACTAATATTGGTCGTTATTTGCTACATGCCACGACTTCTCATCCATACACCCACGCTTAGAGGTTGTAGACAGGGATATATTTCAAAAATGGCTCTAAGCACTATGGGACTTAACATCTGAGGTCATCAGTCCCCTAGACTTAGAACTACTTAAATCTAACTAACCTAAGGACATCACACACATCCATGCACGAGGCAGAATTCGAACCAGTAGCGCGGTTCCAGACTGAAGTGCCTAGAACCGCTCAGCCACCGCGGCCGGCTACGCAGGAGTTAGCCTAATAAAATATAAGAAAATAGTAATGAAGGTAAACTGCTATGAACAGAACTGTGAATACATTATAGTAGTCACAGTAAACACGAAACCAACACTCACCACTAAAGTACACCTTTATATGAGTATCAGGCACGCCGATAATTAAGAGATTGAAAGAATTGATGATCATTTTATGTTGATGAGAGACTCGATTTTGATAGTAGGGAAGGACTAAAAGGCTAAATGATAGGTGAACGTGCACTATGATAAACGAATGGTAAAGGAAGCTGCCAGTAAAAAATTATGCACCCAGCACAGTTTAATTGTTACTCATTTCAGGTTTAAGAATCGTGGAAGATTTCACGTATGGAAAACACCTGGCGACGCCACAAGGTTTCAAGAAGATTACATAATGGTAAGAAAGGAATTTCTTAGCCGGATTTTAAGTTGCAATACATATCCAGCTGCAGAGATGGACTCTGACCGTAATTTATAGATTATGATCTGCACATTAAAACTGAAATAAGTGCAGAGAGATAAGAAATTCATGAGATGGGAACTGTATAAAAGAAAAGAACCAGAGGTTCTTGGCTGTTTCAAAAGGAGCATTGGGGAATGATTGAGTGAAACTGGGGCAGATACCGCAAAAGAAGACAAGTCAGTAATCTTGAGAGATGAACATTTAAGGCCACGGAGGATAAAATAGCGCCGCGCGGGATTAGCCGAGCGCCCTAAGGCGCTGCAGTCATGAACTATGCAGCTGGTCCCGGCGGAGGTTGTAGTCCTCCCTCGGGCATGGGTGTGTGTGTTTGTCCTTAGTATAATTTAGGTTAAGTAGTGTGTAAGCTTAGGGACTGATGACCTTAGCAGTTAAGTCTCATAAGATTTCACACAAATTTGAACATTTTTTTGATAGAATAGCGAAAAGATGACGTCTAATAGAATAGTCCGGATAACACAGGAGAGAAAAACAGAGAAATGCAGGCACATAAGCATACGAAAATGAATACAGATGTTTAAAGAAAGAGATTGAGAGAAAGAGCAAAATGGAGAAACAGGAATGTCTAGAGGACAGATGCAAGGCTGTAGAAGCATGCATAACTAGCGGAAAGGTAGACGCTTCCTGCTGGAAAATTAAACAGATCTTTGAAGAAATAGGAAGCAGCTATACCAACATCAAGAGCTCAGGTGGCTAGGCTGTATTAATCAGAAAAAGGACGGAATATACAGAATGTCTATATAAGGGAAATAAACTTAAAGATAATACTTCAGAAAGAGGAGAAAAATGAGATTATGCTTGCGTCGCGTCACCATGACCGCACCCTGGCACGTTTAGTACACGGTATTAGGAAACAGTGTTCTGTACAGTGTTGCGATAGTGAAAATATATAAGTCTTCTACACAGATCAGCTCGATTGTCAACGACGTTTATGCATTTATTTTGGAGGTGCTGTGCCGAGTGTAAGCTGATAGACTCCATTCCGCATATGAATGAACCTGGTTATGCCAATCCTTGTAGCTGTACGCCGATGTCATTGAATGCCGGAGTATGGCGGTAGGTAGTGCGGCATCACTAAACATTTTGTACGACAATGGAGTTCAATTTTTTGAACAAATTTTAGAAACAAAAAATCTCTGGATTTAACAGATATGAACGGCAATATCGTAGAAGGAAGAATATGTTTTACCTGCATCGTCTTATATTTCTATTACATCGATGAGGTAATTATCGTAATAACAATCTTGTAATCATCCTTATCAGATATGAAAAATGTCGCGGAAGAAAGTTCATACTGTCGCGTCACAATCACAAACAGGTTCAAATTCGAATAGAGGGTCATCAGTGAAATACAACACTTAGCACCTAAAGCATTTTTATTACGGATACAAATGTACAGACGGAACAGAACTGCGTCCTGGACGGAGAGTGCATCTATTTACACAAAGATAGAAATTCTAGAACATACGAACACGAAAACATAGGAAATTTTGTGAATCTTCTAGAAATGATGAATACTGAACGAAAAATAATTGCCTGTAATCGGGTTTCAACTGGTGTATTACCGAGCGAGGTGGCGCAGTGGTTAACACACTGAACTCGCATTCGGGAGGACGACAGTTCAATTCCCCGTCCGGCCATCCTGATTTAGGTTTTCCGAGATTTCCCTAAATCGCTCCAGGCAAATGCCGTGATGGTTCCTTTGGAAGCGCACGGCCGCCTTCCTTCTCCATCCTTCCCTAATCCGAGGGACCGATGACCTTGCTGTTTGGTCCCCTCCCACAAAACCAACCAACCAACCAACCAAACAACCAACTGGTGACTCGCACCACGCCAGCAACTGACACTAACAGATACTATACACTGCACGCAGCTCACCTTGGGGCAGCGTTAATAATATTCATACAAATAGTATTGGGGGACGTTACTGTCATATTGAATAATATCGGCACTATAGACCGATTCAGAAAAAGAAATGTATAACTTCCTGTTATATTTACGTAGGTCACCCAAGGACTTTACAACAGAAAGATAATGGTTAGTAACGTAGCCCAGTAACTAATTCTCTGTTACTTTGTGAACTTATCTCGCAATCACCTCTCATCATGAAAGTTTCGATATCAGTATTATGTGTCACGCAAAATGGAGGAACAGGCGACTATACCACGATAGAAATGGCTGTCTCGCGTGCCAACATGTGTTATATGCGTGTATGCTGCATGAGTAAATGCACATGCGAGATCCATAACCGTAGATTCTTTATGAAATAATATAGGCGACGATATCATTTACTGTCACGACACGGGCACGCAGTGTATGGCATGAATTCATAAAATAGCTGGACCAGAAGTTATTTTATTAGTTTTAAAACTTTTCTTCGTAGTAGTACTTGTAATTATTATGAGCAGTCAAATGAAAACGAGACATCCGGAGAAAAGTAAGTAAACGGTTTATTATTTCGAGAGTAATCGCCGTAACCGGTAATACATTTATTCCACTGTGTGACAAGATAGCTAACGCCTTTATGGAACAACGTTTGCTGTTCCTATGTAACCAGGCCTGAACTTCTTATTCCGAAGCATGTATATATAGGGCCACGAATGTCTTTTTTCAAGGCTCTAAAACTGGGGAAACCGAATGGGGAGGCATTGGAGCTGTATGAAGGATTTCTTAGGGCTTCCCAGCGAAACTTCTGAAATGTAGTCGAAACAACTTACGGGCACACCATGGCCGGGAAAAATGGTTGAAATGGCTCCGAGCACTATGGGACTTCACATCCGAGATCATCAGTCGCCTAGAACTTAGAACTACTCAAAGATAACTAACCTAAGGACATCACACACATCCATGCCCGAGGCAGGATTCGACCCTGCGACCGTAGCACTCTCGCAGTTCCAGTCTGAAGCGCCTAGAACAGCTCGGTCACCGCGGCCAGCAAAGGCCGGGAAAGTCATGATGACCATTTTCTTTGATTGCAAGGGCCTGCTCCTCATTGAATTTCTGGTTCACGGTGTCATAATTAGCGCCCAGCGGTAAAAACTGAAGCACGCCATCAAGTGCAAGCGTCCAGGAATGTTGACGGAAGGCTTCATTCTGTTGCACGATAACGACACGTCCACATCTTGCCAAGGTACACTATGTGATCAAAAGTATCCGGACACCTGGCTGAAAAAGACTTACAAGTTCGTGACCCCCCCCCCCTCCCGCCGCCCCTTCCCCCCCTCCCCTCATCACTAATGCTATAGAATTCAATAAGGTGTTGGCCCACCCTTAGCTTTGATGACAGCTTCCAATCTCGCAGGCATACGTTCAATCAGGTGCAGAAAGGTTTCTTCGGGAATGGCAGGCCATTCTTCACGGAGTGCTGTACTGAGGAGAGGTGTCGATGTCGGTCTGTGAGGACTGGCACGAAGTCGGCTTTCCAAAACATCAGAGAGGTGTTCTATAGGATTCAGGTCAGGATTCTGTGCAGGTCAGTCCATTACAGGGATGTTATTCTCGTGTAACCACTCCTCCCCAGGCCGTGCATTATGAACAGGTGCTCGATAGTGTTGAAAGGTGCAATCAACATCCCCGAATTGCTCTTAAACAGTGGGCAGCAAGAAGGTGCTTAAATAATCAATGTAGGCCTGTGCTGTGATAGTGCCAAGCGAAACAACAATGGGTGCAAGCACCCTCCGTGAAATACACGACCACACCATAACACCACGGACTACGAGTTTTACACTACACACGCTGGCAGATGACGTTCACGGGAATTCACTATACCCAAACCCTGCCATCGGGTCGCCACAATGTGCACCGTGATTCGTCACTCCACACAACGTTTTTCCACTGTTCAATCGTCCAGTGTTTATACTTATTACACCAAGCGAGACATCGTTTGGCATTGACGGGCGTTATGTGTGGCTTCTGAGCAGCCACCCGACCATGAAACCCACGTTTTCTCACCCCGCGCCTAACTGTCATAATCGTTGCAGTGGATCGTGATGCAGTTTGTAATTCTTGTGTAATGGTCTGAATAGATGTCTGCCTATTGCACATTACGACGCTCTTCAACTGTCGGCGGTCTCTGTGAGTCAACAGACGAGGTCGGCCTGTACGTTTTTGTTCCGTACGTGTCCCTTCACGTTTCCACTTCACCATCACATCGGAAAGAGGGGACCTAGGGATGTTTAGCAGTCTGGGAATCTCACTCACAGGCGAATGACACAAGTGACACCCAATCTCGTGACCACGATCGAAGTCCATGAGTTCCCCGGAGCGCCCCATTCTGCTCCGTCACGATGTCTAATGACTACTGAGGTCGCTGATATGTAGTACCTGGCAGTAGGTGGCAGCACAATGCACCTAATATGAAAAACGTATGTTTTTGGGGGTGTCAGGATACTTTTGATCACATAGTGCAGTTTCAATTACACTGCAGAAGTTTCGCTAGGAAGCCCTTACACGACCTCCACATAGTTCCGATCTCTCCCCACTGGGTATCCATGTTTTTGGAGCAGCGAAGGAAGACGTTTGTGGCTGTAGATTTGCTTCGGACAAAGAGATGCACGACTGGACCTATCTACGATGCCGTAGACAATGGAAAACATTTTTCCGTGAAGGAATTGTGGGCCTTGTATTTCAATGACATATATATGTCATCTGTTAGGTGATTATTTTTAAAATTAAAAACAGTTTATCTACGTACTTTTTCCCATCCGTGTCGTTTTCATTTTACAGCCCGTTACACATATGCCTCTAGATCTCTTGGCGTGTAACATGTTGCAGCCATAATAGGAAACGATGCCTGTTCCGGAGACTTATGTTTCGCTTATAGTTGATCATTGCTTTTCTAGACACAGACATTTGAAAGGTGACAGTGTTGAGACACTGCCGCAACTGTGCAGGGTAATTCATAAGTTCATACAGGGTTTCAAATGACGACAGGGCAAAAGCTCAATGTCATAAAGGAAACAGGCACATATCAACGAATAGTACATCTCTCCACGATTTTTACTCAAACTGCAGGTGCTAAATAACGGTAACGTTTGTGACGGAGCAACGTCAATACGGGTGAAAGTGCACGTGCGTGTAATTCATTGAACGCGCAGGAAGCATTGATGGCGCAGGAAGGCGCAACGGCAGCAGTCTGCTTTGGAAATATGTCCAGTGGATTGGCTGTCTGCTGGTGCAAACATATTCAGTGCAGTAATACGGAGCGAATGATTTGTCTTCCCCTCCTAGAGGAGCGCACTGAAATTACACCACGGCACGTAATAGGAATCGAAACTTCGAAAGACGCTCCACCCACTGCATGTCTTGACGTTTTCTCACAGCCGTCTTCTGAAACCGTGGAAGTAGTTACAGACCTTCAATTTATTAACCTAAACATAAATAAAATGATGACATCCTGATATGGAGACAACAACCTATATGTTACCAGTCATTGAAAAGACAGGGAAACAAACTTACACACAGGTTAACCACTGAAGTCGCAATAAATAAAGTTCGTGTTGTGAACGAAGAAAGGGGAAAACGCATCCGGTAATCACATACGCAAAGAAGTGCAAGTCGATAGCACTGTAAAAAGCACGGTCTACGGCCATGAGACGTAACGTACACAGCTAAGGGCAGGTTCCTGGGGCAACCGCGCCTTAATGCGAGGTAATATTTCTTGGGATCCCGCACCAAGACTCAGTAGTGGCGAGTCCATCGAGTGGTATCTCACTGAAACTTCCTGGCAGATTAAAACTGTGTGTCGGACCGAGACTCGAACTCGGGACCTTTGCCTTTCTCGGGCAAGTGCTCTACCAACTGAGCTACCCAAGCACGACTCACGCTCCGTCCTCACAGCTTTACTTCTGCCAGTACCTCGCCTCCTACCTTCCAAACTCTACAGAAGCTCTCCTGCGAACGTTGCAGAACTAGCACTCCTGAAAGAAAGGATATTGCGGAGACATGGCTTACCCACAGCCTGGGGGATGTTTCCAGAATGAGATTTTCACTCTGCTTCGGAGTGTGCGCTGATATGAAACTTCTTGGCAGATTAAAGCTGTGTGCCGGACCGAGACTCAAACTGTAAAATTTTGAAGGTAGGATGGGCGTGAGTCTTGCTTAGGTAGTTCAGTTGGTAGAGCACTTGCCCGCGAAAGGGAAAGGTCCCGAGTTCGAGTCTCGTTCCGGCACACAATTTTAATCTGCCAGGAAATTTCATATCAGCGCACACTCCGCTGCAGAGTGAAAATCTCAGCCGGCCGGGGTGGCCGAGCGGTTCTGGGCGCTGCAGTCTGGAGCCGAGCGACCGCTACGGTCGCAGGTTCGAATCCTGCCTCGGGCATGGATGTGTGTGCTGTCCTTAGGTTAGTTAGGTTTAAGCAGTTCTAAGTTCTAGGGGACTGATGACCTCAGATGTTAAAACCCATAGTGATCAGAGCCATTTTTTAAAAAAAATCTCATTCTGGTATCTGACTGTTGAAATTCTTTCTACAACTGTAAGGCAAGCGCCATATACCCAGTGTGTGTTTGTATACATCGAACGCAACACAATTGCCACCCCATATTGCCACCCCAAGTACTTCTAAAGTGGATGCTGCTACTGATGTGCAAAAAAAAAATAGTAACCTGAGGACTTCAATTACAGCCCAAGAACAGATTTCAAAATATTAATGTGTGTGTGTGTTGCCAGATTCCGACACTAGAATCGCATTCAGGATAATAACAGTTCAAAATTCCTCCTGCTGTACAGGTTTAGGTTTTCGGTTGTTTCTATAAACCACTTTAAAAGGACATTCGTTATTAACTTTGCCCATCTTTCTCAATTGGAATTAGTGTTCTGCCTTAAATTACCTCGTCATGAAGGTGATTTTAAACAATGGGCTTCCTTTGTTGTATGGCGAACTCAGATTTAATGATAGTTTCTCTTGAATCCCTAAGAATTCATTGCTACTAGCAGGACAGACATATATCCAGAAATTCGTCACATTTGAAGATTTGTGTACTGTTACATTTAGAATTTTTTATTTATTTAGTAACTGAGTACCTGGCAGTGCCTGGATTTGTACGAGGGCGTGCTGAAAAGTAAAGCCTATGAAGAGGCAACTCCTATTTTTTTTTTATAAAATAAACGTTATTAACATTAAATCCTTACTCTTCATGTCTACATGTTTACTTCTCAACATAATGACCATGGCGACGAACAGGTTTCTCTTAATGAGAGAGCAGTTTGTTGATGCTGTCACTGTAAAATCTTTGACACTGTTTACAGAGACACAACCTCACCTCTGCTTGCAAGGTTTCATCAATACCGACGTGAAATCCACGAGGGTGTTCCTTAACTTTTGTAAACGGATAAAAATGAAATGGGCTCAAGTCTGGCCCATATGGAGCTGACTCTATGACCAAGAACCCAAAGCATTGGACTGTTGTAGATACCTCGGTGCTCGTGTGATGGTCTGACACTGTCATACCGAAGGAGACCGTGTTCCATGTGTGGATGAACTCTTTGAATTCCGATTCTCCTGATCTGAACACATGCGACTCCTTGAAGACAAGGTGTACAGCAATACCTCCAACACCATTTCTGAGGTGAAAATAGCCATTCAGGAGGTCGTTGACTGCATCGGTGTTCCGACACTTCAGCGGGTCACGTATAATTTTGCTATTCGTCTGCGCCACATCATCGCCAATGATGGCAGGCATATCGAACTTGTCATAATGTAAATCCGAATACCTGTAGTGACGTGTACATGCTTAACAAACTGTATGCACGCCGTAGTTTGTAACTAATTTACGTTTTTTTTAATGTAGTTCAATAGTTGTCGTCCTGTACATGAAAACATTTACTTAGAGTGAGTGTTATGCTTTGCATGCCACATTTTAATGCATATAGTGGCTGGTGGAAGCAACTGAGTAAACTGAGAGTTGTCAAATAGTACGCTGAAATTGCATTTAATTTGTAAAATATGGCTAGTAAATGGGAATGAAGGTATCTCCTTAGAAGAATGGAAGGAGCGCAAGTTAACTGCGCTAACCACGATCCTTCAGAGCAGCTGCAAATCGCAGATAATGGGGTCATAGCTCAAAATGTAGATAATGTGACGAATAACTGTTCGAAAAACGCCGGCCGCGGTGGCCGTGCGGTTCTGGCGCTGCAGTCCGGAACCGCGGGACTGTTACGGTCGCAGGTTCGAATCCTGCCTCGGGCATGGGTGTGTGTGAAGTCCTTAGGTTAGGTAGGTTTAAGTAGTTCTAAGTTCTAGGGGACTTATGACCTCAGATGTTGAGTCCCATAGTGCTCAGAGCCATTTGAACCATTTGTTCCAAAAACACAGAATCCGCCGTGTCTGACCATTCTGATGTGGCAGATTTGAAAGAGAACCCCGTGGACACACGCTCAGACGATGACATTTAAAACGAACTGCAAGAAGAGTTTGATAGGTAAAGTTGTGGACTGCATTAACTGGCGCTTTGCTAATGAGAATGCTGGTATAGCAAAGAATGTTGAATAAAATCATGATCAAACAGTGACGACCGTGATGAAATTATAAATGCTGGAAACAAAAGTTGGATTAATAGAAAATAAAAACGAGTTAAAAGAGGAACTGTAATCAAAGCCATGGCACTGTGTCAACTAACACTTTGCCAACTGAGGATATTTTTGGAGGAAAGAATGTTGAGCAAACTGCAGCTCCAACAGTAAAGTCTGTGACTGAATTATTAACGCAGAAATTAAGAGATTGATCAAAAGAACATAAATATGAGTTAGGAAAGACCTCTAATCAAAGATTACAAAAATTGAAGTAAATCCTATTTGTCCAGGAGATACGTGTACAAACAAAATAATGGATTACACATTTTACTGAGCGTCAGGATGAAACAGAGGATAAGTCGGATAAACAAATACACACTTTTACAAGCAACATTAAGCTACACACAAGCTGGCGCTTTTACGACATGTAGGAAAAACACATCAACAACAGATCACACTTAGCAGTAAAATTTTCAGTATAGAACAAGACATAAATACGACATATGTGATTAAAGATAAATTGTGAGAAATCGTAGAAATGGTAGAAAACTCCCATAAATAGAGGCTATGTCTAGTTACGACAGTAAGATAGAAGAGAACATTAAGCATAGGTTAGAAACATGATGTAAACAACAACAGACGGAAGACTGTTTGTGAGAAGGTGGCATTTCTCAACAAAAGGTAATTTATACCCAAGGTTTTTATTCGACCGTTTGAGGATATTGTTCCACAGTACTGGCCAGAACAAAAAAAAAAAAAATGGTGTGAGTTACTACTAGATTCATGGGTACGTCATATCATGGGGAACGGGAATAATTAAGACGTATGAAATATAGTGAGTCTGAGGAAGCATTTCTGAATCAATACAGCTCTAGCAGCACACAGAGCGAGAAGTGAAATATCTGAAGGTAGAAGCTTCGCTATCAGTGTTTCTGGTGGTTACGAAGAATTTTTCAGCACTGCTGGAAGCAAAATTGGTTTAACTCAAAATGTTCAAATGTGCGTGAAATCTTAACTGCTAAGGTGATCAGTCCCTAAGCTTACACACTACTTAACCTAAATTATCCTAAGGACAAACACACACCCATGCCCCCAAGGGAGGACTCGAACCTCTGCCGGGACCAGCCGCACAGTCCATGACTGCAGTGCCCCAGACCGCTCGGCTGATTCCGGGCGGTCTGGTTTAACTGATACATTAAAAGAAT
Source organism: Schistocerca serialis cubense (assembly GCF_023864345.2). NCBI lineage: Eukaryota > Metazoa > Arthropoda > Insecta > Orthoptera > Acrididae > Schistocerca > Schistocerca serialis. Next base: position 642,990,665 of record NC_064639.1, read on the forward strand.
CCGATTGTATTGCCATTATAACACTGAAACTTTCAGTGGTAGTATAAGACAACCTTATTAACATAAAAGAACATGATGCCAAGAATTTATGGCACGTAATTGAGTAGATAGATTTTCTAGTTTATGTCCAAAAGGCGAGTCCCGTCGTACTGTTTCATTACCATATGACGGAAATAAAAGGAGGTTTCAGAAGTAGAATAAAAACTCCGAGTGAAAGGATTTGAATGGTAAAATTCGTTGGCGACACTGGTGCTACCAGTGAATTTGAACAATAGTTACAGAACTTATTCAATGGAATGAATAGCCAAATGAGCTTAGAATATGGACTTAGGATAAACTGAAGAAAGAGGAAGGAAATGAGGAGTAGCAGGAATGAGATTAACGATAAACTTGAAATTAAAATTGTCGACTTGTGAGAGACTTGTCCTACCTTGGAAGCAAAATATGACGCCTACATTTTTTGACACCTCCCAACATTCGCGAAGTTAAACCCACCGTTAAATTCGGTAAAGCTTTGAGCAGATGTGTTGCGGAGTGTCGCTAGTATGCCTCTGTATCGCGTCTCGTCGCACTTTTCAGTTCTTAAGGCACTGTGAGCACGTAAAGATGGCTAGAAAATACTGTCTCACGTCAAGTACGAAGGCTGCGGAAGAGATTCGCCTTATTTCTTGTAGCCCATTTAACGTACCTTTCATGCTTTTCTTTCTTCATGAAATTTTTTGGCCTCATACAGCAGGTGCAACTAAGACGCTCCTGCAACGATTGCGATAGGAAGTGTTTGATCAGCCCTAATCTTTATCTCTTCGATCACATGAACAGTTGCTATGAAGACAGCATTATAGCACAGACAGCTAGCTGCAGACCAGCGTAAGGGCTGGCGGAAATCACAGGCGGATGTCTTCTATGACTAGGGTATTGGTGAGGTGATACCACACTACGACAGATGTGTAAGTCAAAGCGGCGACTGTGTAGAGAAGTAGCAGGAAGCTGTAATCAGATGCTACAAATAAAATATTCTAGATTTTTCTCTGTGGTTTTCATTTCGCGACCGAACAGAGGAGGGAAGAAATCGACCTCATAACACATGGCGTACGAAGCAAGAAAGGACATAAAGAGAAGACTAACATTGTATGGGAGCGAATAACAGAGTGTCAGCAAACGGAATAGAAAATCCTTAAGTTTGATTGGTGGTGCTATGTAAAGACTTTGAAAATTAGCTGACCTGATAAGAACTGATGAGGTTCTCCGCCGAGTCTGTGAGGAAAGGACGTATGGAGACGACTGGAAAGAAGAAGGAAGATGCTATCTGGAGATTAAGGTAAAACTTTCATGGTTCTGGACGGAGTTGTGGAGGTTAAAACCTGTAGAAAAAGACAAAAATTGGAATAATCCAACAAATGAAAGTGCAAAGTACGTTGGGTGCAAGTGCTGCTCTGAGTCGAAGGGGCGGCCACTTCATAGGAAGTCACGGAGGTCCGCATCAAACCCGTCAGAAGGCAAAAAAGTTGTATCACGAATACAGTCCCGTGAAATGTATTAATTCCTACTCTTACTTCATCAGAATTTTAGACAGTTCGAAATCTTCTAGCGAAGAGAGTTTACGATGCTTCTTCCCCCGTCCATACCAGATGCTACTCGCCTGGGGCAACAGCCTTCTGCTTTCCAGGCACCCCCGTTGTGTTTCCGAACTTTTGCCTTGTAGACCTACTACTGGAGATCAACGGCCGTCACCTCTGGCACTGTTCATTGATTAACAGTTATCTTCTCACCTGTAAGAGAATCGTTACTAGGCAGGACGAACATAATATCGTGAACCTCAATTGTAACTTGACTGCGGAGTTCATGTACAAAGAATCCAGCGCACTATAAGTGAGCATAAAAAATCAGATACACTATTAGTAAAAATTAATTTTATCCCTTTTATTCCACCAAATCTGAAGCCAGAAAAGACATTATAGCTGTTTAATTTTTTTGGGACAAATTTTAAGAAATTTAAAATTTCATCGTCTTATGACGTATACAAAATCGCTCCATAGGTCTCTTGCATTTACCTGTGTGAAACACTTGATGAAAATTAACCAATACCCACTTTCTCTTCTTACGCTATTGTAACGAGCCATTCACCAACATTATTCAGCCAGTGTAAAGTGATGTTCGATGCGAGACTCATCGCTGTAGACAGTTGTAGTCCAGTTAATGAGATTACAGGCAGAAGACGTGTCTGGAGACGTCCCAGGCAGCGGTGGGTGGACCAACAACCAGGAGTGATTATCTGGCGAACCTTTTCTTTCCACAGCAGTTTGTTTGTTTGTTTGGTTTGCTGTTAGACTCTGTATGTGGATACAGTGATAATCTCCTTCTTTCGGTTGCCAATTGCAAAACATACACCGGTCTATTTCACGATTGTTTTATAATAAGAAATTGGAAAAAAATTGGAAATTTGTGGTAAGTTCTGTGGCACCAAACTGCTGAGGTCATCGGTCCCTAAGCTTACGCAGTACTTAATCTAACTTAAACTAACTTGCGCTAAGGAAACATACACACCCATGCCCAAGGGAGGATTCGAACCTCCGACGGGGGGAGCCGCGCGAACCGTGACAAAGCGTCTCAACCGCATAGCTACCCCGCGCGGCTAAGAAGCTGGTGTGCCCGTTCCGTAGAGCATATAGTTAATTCATTTTACCTTGATTTTATGGGGCCATGTAGCCTGTTCTTGAATTATTCTCAATTCTTCACTTATAGTAAACGATTATGGTTACAATGCTCTTAAAGACACTGGTTTCTTTTGTGAGTGGGAGCGTGTGTTTATATATCTGGAACAGGGAGTGTCTAACACACTTCAAGTAGTTATTAACATGGCATGTGTAATTTATATACCACTTGGACGTACTGAGTTAATTACTTGTGACCGTTATATGCCAAGGAAACGTTTCTGATTTATTCTAAGCAGAAAAATGTTATTTTTCAGCCGACTGCACACTGTGTTAAACTTCCTCTTGCTGGAATGGAACTGATCCCATAAACTTGCTTTTTTTTGCATTGTTTTTACCAGCTGAGATATCCGGCCATTCACCACGGCAAGACTCAAAATTTTAATCATTAAGAAGACCAATCTTTTTCTTTTAATATAACGGAGATTTTTTCCGGACTGCACTCTATAAAGTATCTTTAGGCTGTCGTTATGCAATTTTCCACCATTTCAGCGCCTCACCGTGATCTTCATGAGAAGCGTTGTGGAGAGTGAAAAAAATGAGACAGGCTACTGGTGAATGCAATGTTCATGTGGTTTATTAAATACGTATGAGTAGATCATTTGGTACTAAACACTACCTCGAAAGAAAATCGTCCGTCCTGCGGCAAACTTTGTAAATAAAATTTTAATCAGTATTATATTGTGCGTTTTACTTGTTCCTTAATCAGGTTAATACGTTATGTGCGCATTTGAAACGAGTATAAGAGCAAAGTAATAATTAACTGCAGCCGCACAGCTTATGGAACTGCTTTCACGTTCTGTATCTGCGGTTATACATTTGCTGCATTTATCTACTGCCTGCGTCTGTATTCAGCTATTCATTTCTCATCTCACACGTTTTGTACACGTGCCATGTATATGTTTTCCGCTGCCAAACTTGTAAAATAACGGTTCTAGCAAATTGTGGTGATAAGTGATGGGAGCGTAGCAGGACTGTGTTGTCATCGAGGCATTAAACCCTGATTTTCCTTCTCTTTTCTGCTTATCCCCACGTCCTTCTCGCCAACTTTACAACTGTCATATTTACCGAATTAATTTGTACTATTGGCCAATACTGACCGTAATTTGTCAGTCTTTCTAACAGATTTTAATCTGTACATCGTGGCGTAGAAGAATATACAGGTATGACTCACGTGTAGGCCCCCATGCCACAGGCACATTTCGAACCTACGACCGTAGCGGTCGCGCGGTTCCATACTGTAGCGTCTAGAACAGCTCGGCCACTCCGGCCGGCCAAGGAAAGACACCCTTTTCTTCCACAAGAGCTGAAACAAGACAATGTAGTGACGTTGGACGTCGTGTTCTGAAGGGGTCGCCGTTCTATCTCATCCCAAAGGTGTTCCATTTGGTTCAGGCCAGAACCCTGGGTAAGCCAATTCATTTTGTGAATGGCATCGTACATTGATTATTGCCTCAAAGATGCTCCTTGAAGAAAGGGTGCGTTATCATCCTGATACAATCGTAGTCTCCAAACTGTTCCTCTACACTATCCTATAAAATGTGTTCAAGTCCTTCTGCAATCAGCTTTTTCTTAAGCGTGACATGGGGACCACATCCTAACCATCCTCATCTTCATACCGCAATGCCTTTCCCGACAATTCACTGTTTGCACTACACATTATGATATGTAACATTTGCCAGGAATTCGCCAAACCCAAAACCGTTCCGCTGGATTGCCAGAATTTATATTTTGTCATTCATCACTCCACCATTCATCCATTGTCCAGTCGCATCATTCTCTATATCATCTCAAGCGACGTTTGAAATTTACAGAAGTGTGTGGCTTGTGAGGAGCCACTCGACCGCTGTACCACATTCCTTTTGACTCTCTAAGCACAGTCATTGGGCTAGCTGGACTGCTCACGCTGACTCCGTACTACTTTTTACAACCAACATCCGCAATGCTCGATGGTCCCTGTTGGTCAGTCCATTAGGTCTGCCTAGTATTGGCTTAGTTATAATTGTCCCAGTGAAGTCATCAACAGTCCACTTGGGCAGATTTAGAAGGATGAAATATCTCTGATGGACTCGTTTCCCACTTTCGAAGTCCAATGGTTCAAATGGCTCTGAGCACTATGGGACTTAACATCTCAGGTCATCAGTCCCCTAGAACTTAGAACTACTTAAACCTAACTAACCTAAGGACATCACATCCATGCCCGAGGCAGGATTCGAACCTGCGACCGTAGCGATCGCACGGTTCCAGACTGAAGCGCCTAGAACCGCTCGGCCACCAGCGGCCGGCACTTTCGAAGTCGGTGAGGTCTCGTAATCGCAACATTTCGCTGTTACATTCTTCACTACTAACAACATAATTCTCCCCGCCTCCTATGACACAGGCTTATCTGTCTCGATTTCGAAAGGTCAATTCTGCATTACATCTGGGAGTATGGACTTTTCATCAGATAATGTAAATGTATATTTAGATGGAACCGTAGTAATATTTGTAACAGATTAAGGGAGCAGACATTGAGTTCATATCGCAAGGACAGAAAGAGAGCAAAATCTGTCTGTCTGTCTTACATTTTGATAATAAAGCAAATATTGTGCTTTCAGAGACAAACATAGATTACGCATCTTTTAGATAATTTTAGATAATACAGAAGGGGGAACTATATCCGCAATCGGCATTCTTTGTTTAGCCACCAATATTTGATAAAAATATCGAATGTCCTGTGAAAAAAAAATTAATTTAATATGACTGGGATCATTACACCAAACCGCGGCTGTGTTAAAACAAGCGTAAAAGTACGAAGTTTCCTGTAAAGTCGAACGTGATCAAGAGCTGCCACAAATGGTCGTCCGTAAGATGGTGGAATGGAGGAACTGGCGTGTGCCTAATTTACCATTCACCACCACAAACCACATGGTACGAGCGTACGTGCACACATACGAGGTGTGGACGGCCCCCCACACCATGGTCCAGCTAAATTGTGTACCGGACTTTCAATATGTGACCTGCGCTCACAAAACGTCTATACACCGGCCGGAAAATATGTGCTGTGGTGAGTATTAGGGGAAGAATGTGTGCAAAATAATTAAGCTGGGACGCTAGTTAAGTGTTGACGTAACGCTTCCAGACAATCATATCCATGACATCTTGGGTTTTCGTCGGGTGTTCTGCCGGATATCAGCGTCGTACTTGCACGATATTTCGGTCACGTAGCTCGAGACCTTCATCAGGTGCGACCTGAGACTGCTCCTTTAGGGGACCTGGTCCAGTATTTATGCCTATGGCCTTCCCCCTCCACCAACGGTTGAAGGCGCTTCCTCTGTGGTACGCACCCATTCCCTGTGACCTGCTGGAGCGTTGCTGCTCCGTTTTCCGTCCGCTGCGGTTCTAGGTGTTCCCTCTGCGGTCCGCGCCCACCATACCCGCTCCTGGGGGTTTCATCTACGGTCTGGGGTACCAGGCGTTCCCCCTGCGGTCCGCGCCCGCTCACCACGACCTGTTGGAGCGTTGCCGCTCCGTTTTTCGTCTGCTGCGGCTCTGGATGTTCCCTCTGCGGTCCGCGCCCACCAGTCCCACTTCTGGGTGTTCCATCTTCGGTCTGGTGCTCCTGGCAGTCCGTCAGGGGCTCGTTTACCATCTCCATGTGTCCGGTTCTTCTGTTTGTGTAGTGTTGCAGCTGGCCCCGTTGCTCCTTTAACAATTCCAGAGCCGGATCCCAGGCTGTGCTTAGCTGGTACCCTGTGTCACGATTCATAAGATCGTCAGCCATTTTAATCTCAATCGATTCTCTTATAACACTGTCCCAAAATCTGGGTGTTTGTGCTAGAATCTTGGTATCTTCATACTTCATGGCATGATCTAGTTCTAGGCAGTGTTCAGCAATGGCTGACTTAGTCACCTGTCTTAATCTAGTGTGCCTCTGATGTTCTTTGCACCTGATCTCCACAGTTCTTGTCGTCTGGCCAATGTAGGACATGCCACATTGACAAGGTATATTGTAAATCCCTGGTTTTCGTAACCCCAGGTCGTCTTTGACACTCCCCAGCAGTCCCCCGATCTTGTTGGATGGACAGAAAACACACTTGATATTGTGTTTACGCAGGATCCTACTGATTATGGCAGAAATAGAGCCAGCATGGGGCAGATATGCCACCTTCCTTGCTTCATCTTGGTCTTCTTCAGGAACCTGTGGTATAGTGGCTGGTCGGAGTGCCCTCTCAATTTGTCTGTCCATGTATCCATTCTTGGAGAAAACTGTTTTGAGACGTTCTATCTCTATGGGTAGATTCTCTTGGTCTGATAGGGCACGTGCTCTGTGGACCAAAGTCTTCAGAACCCCATTCTTCTGTGCAGGGTGGTGACAACTGCTGGCCTGCAGATATAAATCAGTGTGTGTAGGTTTTCGGTACACACTGTGGCCAATTGATCCATCTGCTTTCCTCTGGACTAGTACATCCAGAAATGACAGCTGGCCATTCTTCTCCAGTTCCATGGTGAACTTGATATTAGGGTGGCATGAGTTAAGATGTTCAAGAAACTCATTGAGCCTGTCCATCCCATGTGGCCAGATCACGAAGGTGTCATCCACATACCTAAAGAAGCATGTGGGTTTAAACGTGGCTGTCTCCAATGCCCTCTCCTCAAAACTCTCCATAAACATGTTGGCAACCACATGGGACAGTGGGCTCCCCATAGCTACGCCTTCAGTTTGCTCGTAATATTGGTTTCTGTACAGGAAATACGTGGATGTCAGTGTATGACTGAACAGGTCCAACAGAGCACCATCAAATTTCTCTGCAATCAGTTCTAGTGAGTCCTTCAGTGGGACCCTGGTGAACAGCGATACCACATCAAAACTAACCATGATGTCCGAATCTGTGATGTGCAGTTGCTTGAGGCGTTGCAGGAAATCTTCTGAGTTGCGGATGTGGTGAATACATTTCCCCACATATAGAGCCAGGAGACCTTTCAGGTACTTGGCTGTTGTGTACGTAGGTGCCCCAATATTACTGACAATAGGACGTAGGGGCACACCCTCCTTATGTATTTTAGGCAGACCATACAGTCTGGGTGGTACTGGCGCTTTTTCCCGTAGTTGTCTGATGATCTTATCGGGCATCCCTGTTTCCTTCAAGAGAGCACTAGTCTTCTTGGCCACCTTGTCCGTGGGGTCACACTCCAGAATTCTGTATGCAGGGTCCTCCAGAAGTTGGCGTACTTTCTCATCATAATCCAGTCGCTGCAGGATGACAGTGGAGTTCCCTTTGTCTGCTGGCAGTACCACAATGCTGTTGTCTTCCCGTAGTTTCTTGAGTGCAAGCCTCTCCTCGGTTGTGATGTTCGATTTCGGCGGCCTGGCCTTGGTGAGGGCCCTGCAGGTCTCTCGGCGGACTTCCTCTGCCGCATTAGGTGGAAGTGTGGCTGCAACTTGCTCTACTGCACTGACGAAACCTGAAATGGGTACGTTTCTAGGGGTCGTAGCAAAGTTGAGACCCCTGCTGAGTACCTTTAAGGTTGTATCATCAAACTGTATGCCACTCAGATTCGTCACCGTGCGTGTCTCTTCCATCTGCTGTGCTTTCTTGCTCATGCGGTCAAACTTTGCAGATTGGCAAGATGAGGCATTCCTTCGTGACACAGGGTACCAGCTAAGCAGAGCCTGGGATCCGGCTCTGGAATTGTTAAAGGAGCAACGGGGCCAGCTGCAACACTACACAAACAGAAGAACCAGACACATGGAGATGGTAAACGAGCCCCTGACGGACTGCCAGGAGCACCAGACCGAAGATGGAACACCCAGAAGTGGGACTGGTGGGCGCGGACCGCAGAGGGAACATCAAGAGCCGCAGCTGACGAAAAACGGAGATCGCCGGGAAAGCCTGAAGAGTAAAATCATATCCATGTTGCGAAATCTGCTGTCAGGGAGAAGGGCATGTGTCTCTTGTAGTAACAGGCGATGTGTGGCTATCACAGTTCGGCCAACAGTACTGGAGAACTGCACTCTCATTATGTTCAGTGAGGCAACCTTCTGGAAGTGGGCAGCTGTCGGGAGGAGGACGCCTCTTCAAACATATTGACGAGTTAGCATGATACCGCGTCGTAGCGCACAACCACTGAAGCGTAATTTCGATCTCGTCGCCCGACAGCGCCAAGAGCACCATGTCGTCAGCGACGGCACCATGTCGGAAGGTAACGTCTCGAATGCAGATGCCATCCAGTCATTGGCGAGGGCCGTGCAACGCAGGTTCGAGGGCCGCCGCGAATAAGATTCCTAGTAAAGGACATCCCTGTTGCACCGACCATCCTAAAGTGATGCATTCGTTTTGGTGTCGTTGACCATAATCTGGGAGAATATCCCGAGGATTAAACGTAGGATCACGCTTATCGATGTCTGCGAGGGGCCAATAGTTCGAGCACGATGCGAAGGAAACTGTGGTCGATGCGATCTAAGACGCGATCAAAATTGACGGCGACAAGGGCGCCTCGGAGGTGACTGGCCGCCACCAGCACCATGGCGTCGGAGTAGGCACCAAGTGCCCTGTGGATGCTCTTCTCGCCACCTAAACATTTCTGGTCAGGATGAACCATGTGCCCGATTGTGGGCTGAAGAAGTGTGCGAAGGATACGAACGATGAGTTTATAATCCATGTTCAGGAGCGTAAGAGGACAACAGTCGTGACGACGGCGAGAACCACTCGCGTTTGGAACTGGTATCGTGACGCCTTCGCGGAAATCCGTGGGGACGGTAAAATCGTCGCGAAGGAAGCCTTGAAACATCCGAATCAACTGAGTGCCCATCAGGGGATAGAAGACGCGGTAGAATTCGTTCAGTAAGCCGTCCGTGTCCGGTGATTTATTCGGGACGCTATGTGCCAAGGCTGCTGTTATGTCTTCAGCAATTATGAGAGTCAGCAGGTCGTCGTCCTGGGACGCTACTCTGGGATCAGGAAAATCGCACAGGACGCCTTCATATTCGCGGACGGTCTAAGGGTCCTCGGCATAAAACATTCTGTAATGCTGTACGAATGCTGCAGCGATGGCACGCTCTGTGTCGAAGCGTCCACCCGCTGCTGTATCTGCTGATATCATAAGGTGGCGTTTGCAGTGGCCTCTCTGATGCTATATACTGATGCTATTTCGTTCGGTCTCCGTGAAGCTGTCCCGCAGTGGGACAGAGTAAGCGAGCTTTGAGACGATTAACCGCTCTCTGCAGGTCTCGTGACGGTGGCTGTTTCATTAGTTCCCTGAGCGCCGTGTAACAAAATTCTTACGTTGACCGACGGCAGTGCTCTCTGTCAAAGTGATATCAAATGAGGATCCCTCGAAGGGAGTGTTTGGCGCGGTCGAGCCACCAATGTAAGGTTGAAGGATGTACATGAATACTGTGGAGACAGCGGTCCCATGTAGCAGCGATCTCCCACAGATATGCGTCCTCGTACAGGGAGGAAATGTTCAGAGTCCATGGAGTGTGGCTGCGTTACGTGAGCTGTCAGGAGAGTGTGGCCGAACAGAATGATCGCTGAAGGCTACCTGCCACAGTTCCGCGTCCCTTGTGGTGGTTCAGAGTCCTCAGGATATGTATTTCCAGTCGAGGTGACTTACGGAGTGGTGGGTAAAGTATGCATATCCGCAGTAGTCCTCATGAAGGGGACGTCACGTGTCTGGTAGAGCCATATCTCACACTAGTGCCCAGCAGGTACAGTGGCACGGTGTTTAGGCTGCTGGATGAAAGACACTATTAAAACCACCGCCTATGAGGTAGTGTTCTGTATTCCCATTCGGGAGTGGAGCAATTTCTTTGGAACAAAAGGTGATCCCTTCACCGTGGTGAGGTGTCCCGGAGAGCGCATATACATTGACAGTATGGACTGCTCCCACCATACTGGCAAGGCCTTGTGCAAATGGCAAATATGTGGCGCCCAATGCCTCGATGCTGTCGCGTAAGAGGATGGCGGTTCTGCTGGCATCGTCGCTAAATGAGATGCTGTAGACTAAGTACCCATAAATGTTCAAATGTAACTCTGGGTGACCTTTTTGAAGGAGGGTGATATCCAGATCCACCACCTGGAGCATGTCGTGGAACATGCGCTTTTTGATGACATTAACGTTGATTGTCCCCAAATTGTAAAACTGGGACATCTTAATGCGTAATGTGCAGATCCAAATGGCGGCCCCTCGATGGTAATGGGCTCAGTTGGCTGTCATTCCTTGTGGAGGCATGCTTAACGCCGCCCTTGTGCAGGTGTTAGGCTCACCTCAAGTGGGGCGCCAGTCCAGTGTGGTGGAGGAGCGTCAATGGCGTCTGGTGAGTCTTCTGCCTCCATTTCAGGAGCCCAGTCACTGAGCGGGGAAGGGGTCGGTGACGCGTCGTCGTCGTGGGTAATGGTCTCCATCGCCTATTCATTGTCCTGAGGGGCTTTGGCCACGCGGACGTCTGGGGTGGGCAGGCCGCCATCTTGTCCGTGGCGTTGGATGCTTGCGTTGGGGTGGTGCTGGTAGAGTCTGTTGGCAACTACGAGTCAGAGATGGTGTCGGCAGCTTGCTCCCTGTCTCCATCCCGCTGGACGTTTTCAGTCGAGAGGAGCGCTTCTTACGACGTTTCGGCGACCGTTGTTTCCGGGACTGCCTGTCCACCCCCGTCGAAGGGCTGGGGTCACCACCTTCAGACATGAGGCCGGCGTGCAGACCCGACCCCGCTGGTGAGGCGGCGGTGATGGACGTGCGGCCTGGCGTTGTGTGCTGCTAGGGCGTCTCGTCATTCGGCGCCGCCGTCACGACGTCATCGGCGGTTGAGCTCGCCGTCACGTAAGACTGCGTCATGGGCGCGGCATCTGTGCACACCGGCCGCACCGCTTCCACGTATGTAAGTGGTAATATGGACGACACCGCTGTCTGTACTGGTTCCGCACGTGGCACCTGGACAAGGCGGCTCTGGGAGCAATTTGATCGGACGTAACCATCTTGTCCACAGCCGGCTCAAGTACGCGGTTGTCAATCATAAATAATGATGGCCCCACAAACGCCGACGCACAAGTACGTCGGCACGTGTTTGGGGAGTTCGAGGCGTACCTGTCTGACGCTATCGAGAACGTGATATGTTGTAAAGGTGTTACATTTCTCGTCCATATAGCTGAGGATCGTGGCATATGGCCGCAACGCGTCAGTGACAAGCGCGGCCGGGGCTTCCAACGGCAGTTCGAATACGCGCACAGTACGCACCCCCATACCTGCGTGGTGCGTGGTTACTGTGCTGACGTTACCGTCGGCAAGGTGAAAGCGGTAGCCGTTGTTGGAACGTCGGAATAGGTTATCACACGCCTCTTCGTTCTTCATCTTGAGGTAGACTGTGCTGGGAGCGATAGACAGATGGATGCCTATCAGCTCGTGGGGATCCACATGTATGTCGTCTCTCAAAAGCCGTTCGATTTCATAAGCCTTTGGAAGAGCGTAGAAATCATCGAACGTGAGTTTCACAGTAGCCTGGCGGTAAGAGAACGTCATTTCTACTGAGAGTTCGAAATCATGGCTGAATACTGACTGACTGGTTAGTTCAGCAGGCGGACGATACTAATAGACTTCTCTCGGCTGCGAATGCCCTGTTTGCGTGTGTTCGTCTGCTTTTAATGTCCTCCTTGCTTCGTCCCTCATGGACTTTTATGCTTCCAAAGTAAGAGAATTCCTTTACTTCGTCCTCTTCGTGACCACCAAATTTCGTATCAAATTTCTTGCTATTCTCATTTATTCTACTCCTTATTACTTTCGTCTTTCTTCGATGTATACTGTGAACAGGAGGGGTGAAAGATTGCACCCCTGTCTTATTCCCATTTTAATCCGAGTGCTACGTTCATGGTCTTGGAAACATACTGTGCCCTCTTCGTTATTGTACATATTGCGTGTTACTTGCCTTTCCCTATAGCTTACTTCTATTTTACTCAGAATTTCGAACATCTTGCACGGTTTTACGTTGTCGAACGCTTTTTCGAGGTCGCCAGATCCTACGAACGGGTCTTGATTTTCCTTCAATCTTGCTTCCACTATCAAGCGCAATTTCGAGACTCCCTCTCTAGTGCAGTTTCCTTTTCTGAAGCCAGACTGATCGTGATTCAAAAGACCATCAGTTTTCCATTCTTCTGTATTCATCTCAGCAAACTGTATACATGAGCTGTTAAGCTGATAGCGCGGTGGAATCAATCAGTGAACTCCTTTCACCTATCGGCTCTCTTGTCTGTGTTTAAAGGTGGAATTCTCATTTCACTATTAATGTTGCCGTCTTTGCTTATAATTACGGAAGGCTGGTTTTGGCTTCTCTATATGCTAAGTACATCCTTCAGACTACGATTTCTTTACGATTATTTCGCTTGTTTGCTGTAGCCATTATGCTTTGGTTTCGCTGCACCTACTGTTTGTTTGATTCCTAAGTGATATAATTTGCAGTATTTCTGCCTTTAACTCAACATTTTTGTGTTTCCCTCTTTCGTAGATCATTTGTAGTATTTCTCCTATTATCCAAGGTCGACACGCAGGTAGCTACCAAATACCTTTGTAAGGGAGGTAACTGTATTTCCACCTTTTGCGATTGCTCCTTTTAGAGATTTCCACTGCTCTTAAGATGAACTGCCTTCTGTGTTATTCTTTATTACAGTATCTACATCTTTAAAGAACTTTAAACTCTTGTCATCCTTCCTCAGTAATTCGGTGTCTCACAACCTACCACATTGATTCTTCCGAACAATTCTCTTAAACTTTTGCCTGCTCTTCATGATTTCTAAAGTGTGATCAGTGTCTATATCTGTCTCTGAGTATGCCTGAAACCCAATATCTGATTTCGATATCTCTGTCTGAGCGTGATGTAATCCAGCTGGAAGCTTCGCACGCTCCAGTCCTTTTCCACATATACCTTCTTCTCTTTTGATTCTTCGTCAATGTATTCTCTATTACTAGCTCACACTTAAGGTAGAACTTAATTAGCCTTTCTCCTCTCTCATTCCTGCTACGAAGTCTTTATTCTCTCGTAACCCTTTCTAATTACCCTACAACCGCTTTCGAATCCCCCATGATTATTAGAGTTTTATCTTTTTACGTTCTGGATACCTGCTCAATATCCTAATACAGCTTCTCTATCTTTTCATTTTCAGCTTGCGACGCCGGTATGAACAGTTGTTGTCGGTATTGGTTTGTTGTCGATTCTGATGAGAATAAACCTATTAATTTTCTGCTGCTATAAATATTACCCAATACCCGTCGTACCAGAAATCCTTATCTTGTTCCCATTTCCCTTCACTGATCCCGACTATATCTAAAGTGAGCCTTAAAATTTCCCTTTTCAGATTTTATATTCAAACTTCCAACATTACACAGTTCGACTCTTAAAATCTACATCTGCATGCCATTGGTCGTTGCTGATTCATCAGCATTTTAGGGCCAGTTTTCCATGCCAAGGGCTAGAGAGGGCCTTGAAGCTTTGACCGCTTCTCCGTTCTCTTCGACAAGGCGACTGGAAAGAGTCTGCAGCTGTCGATTTTTATGTAAACCCAGGATGTTCTGACTGCTGATCAAAGATGCTACCCCAGACCAGAAGTCACTGCATCGTTCAACAAAGACTTATGCACTTCACGGAAAATTTTGTAATTCTCAGTTCTCATTTACACTTTGGTACAACGTTTAATAAACATTTCTCACATACGAAGACTGCTTAGTATTTTAAACCAGAAATACTGCGGTACTAATAACTTCGGCAGTGTAAAAGCTTATTAGTGTTTAATGTGTACTATTCTCGAGTCTAGCATGACAGCAGCTTTTCAAGGGTGTTGATTTCAGTTTAGTTTACACAATTACTTTCCTTGGTAAACTGTTTTGGCGGTCACAAGGATACCTGAGTTTACAAAACTTTTTGTTCATTTAGTTGACAGAGGTGAATGTGAGCTTTCATCGTAAGTGAAGGAAATGCTGTTTTCGTTGTACGTTCTGGCTAATCACATTGTCAAACTCGCGCACTATTTCACTTAGTGTCCATCCGTTATCTCTGACTGATAAAGAATTGTGTGAATTGAGAGAACTCAAGCGTACACACAACAATGAATACCGAAAATGTACCCATATAATGCTACTGTTAAACCAGAATATGCCACAGGAATCTGACAAGACTGTCTTAAGGAATGTACGCTAGTACTGAAGACACAAATGGAACTTCCAAACGTGTTTGCTAGTTTTTCTTACAGTTCTGGACAGGCGTGAAGGCACAATCGTACGCTCTACATTCCAGAAACTCATATTTCACAAGCTTTTTGTTTCCAGTATCAAAAGGTGTACAAACAAAGTTAAAACATTTTCATGCAATATGATGAAAAGTGATACAAGCTGTATGTTTTACGAGTATATGGCTTCTGTATGTTAAATTGGCATTGCGGAAACGAAATGAGAAATACTGCGCTGAATATTACACCCTTTCTCTATCTTTTAGACACCCAATCCCACAGTATTGCTCTTTCTCTCTCTCTCTCTCTCTCTCTCTCTCTCTCTCTCTCTCTGTCTCTCTCTCTCTTTCTGTCTCCCACTTTCGCGCACTCTGAGTTTATAAATATTTATTTACCTTGCTCTTCCATGCAAACCTGACACAAATACAGACCGGAAATGTGGGCGTCATGTAAGCAATTTCATTGCAATATCTGGCATCTTGGTGACAAAGTGTGATAACTAAGTCGTATAGGTATGTCTTTTGCGAGAATGTTCGCGCTACAACTCATAAAACAAAAACACCGCAGTCTAGTTCTTCCAATTCACTTGTCCTACAACTTCCCTGTTCCTAATTATTTTCACAGAATCACACGTAAAACATACTGTATCAATACCATTCTGTCACTAATGACCTCGTCGTCAACCTTGTATTAAATCCTAATTCTATTTCGTCTTTTGTTGAAAGTCCTCAATTTCCATAACATGTATGCAACAAAAATGGATGAAATTAGAATCAGAATCTGAAATCATCGGTTTCCAAAGATACATATTGCAGTGTCTAGTAGTACATCAATACAAAATATTAAAATTTTGCTGAGATATAAATAATGAGTAATGAATCAAATAAACAAAATGATACAATATTTAATTTCTATTGCAATAACAACACTAAATTATGTATTACATTTTGCATTCTGCAACATCCCAAATACAGTCTTAGAACTTGTAAATGCACGCGGACTGATGTTGATATCTGAAGCAAGAATAGTCATCAAGCGTTATTGCGTTGTTCATTTAGAATGGCTATATAAAATGTAAACAGATCACAACAAGGAGAAACAGAGTTGTTGGAATAATAATAGATTAATATTTGTATCTGGTAACATCACAAATTAATCAAAAACGTTCAGACGCATTTCATGTGACGTTATTTGTCTCCAAACATGTACTCGTTATTCGTTTATGAGTTGTGAAAATACCTATAGTTAAAAAAGAAATCAGTATGATTGTGAGATATCCTCTCCAGCATACTACTAGCACATAAGTATTTCTATTGGTCAATAGTCTTGGGATAGAGTAACAGTGTTTGCTTTGTAACACAACACGACAAACTTCCTTCTCCCAATACCCTAAACATAAGTGCTGTGAACTGACAGCTCAGAGAATTCCAGCGGAGAACAGCCGCAAAGGATACTAAAGTTCATAAATGATGAGGTGTCTGGTTGATATCATTAACAGTACAATATTATAATACAGTCGTTTGTATTGTAACGAATAAGCCCTCGGTCACAAATATTAAGTAAAAATTGACCTGGTTTTGACGCTACTATGAGCGTCGTCTTCAGAATTAGACTGACTGTACTAAAACATTAGGTATATAGTACATTAATAAAATTAAAGTTTTTACTGACTCGAAAAGATGCAGTACTTACAAGTCACATATTAAAAAAGATCTCAGCCGGAAAGGCGACGTCATGAACACTTGTCAGATGGCGAGCCGCTAAGGGCTGCTCGTACTGTGGACAAGGGTTGCAACAAGACAAATCTGGAAGCGACGGCCGCCGGAGTGAAACAGCCATTAAAGGCATAGTAGGCATCACCGTTGTGTGGAAATCCATAAGGCGGCTTTCACGCGAACCCTGCACAGGCTGATGCCGTCCAAACGGCAGAAAATAATGAAGAAGCTGCCGAGCACTTGCAGTGTAGTGGACTAAAGTGTCTTAGTACGTTGCAGTGTGGGTGGTAGGATGTCGATTACAACACGACTTGGTATTCTTCGAGGCAACCGCAAGCTTCCTTTCTTGGTTGGAATTCTTTTTATGTTGTAATTTTTGTCGTAGGCCTAAACATAGTGTTATTAAGAGATACTGAGCGATTCATTTCTTTGGTGAAACTATGGACATTTTTAATGAGATGAACCACTGGAAAATTTGACAGACACGATTCATACAAAAATATCTGTCGATCAATAAATTCAAGGAATGAACGACTAGGAAAGATGTGAATACGACAAGTAACTTTTTCAATCGTTTAAAAGTGTTTCACTGTCTCATTTTCGAAAAGCTCTTTACATTAGGAGTGTAACAACACATGGTGTTCGGAAATTCTGGTTACAAATTTCTAGGACTTGTAGAGGCGACTGACTAAGAAATACAAGGCATGGAAAAAATCGTGAAACACTAAAAACATATGACTATGCCAAATACGTTTAGGAAAACATATAGCAGTCGTCTCTGAATCGATAGATATACATCCTGTATAGTTATCAAGAGTATCTTATAGTATTCTTCCCTCAAAATTGTGGCACATGGCAGAGGTGGAAAGCGATGTCACACACTGCTCTCCAAAGTAGACCACAGCGGCTCAAATATGGAGACTGTGGTGGCCAGGGGAGATGCGACAGTTCATCCTCGTGCTCACAAAACCAGTCCTGGACGATACGAGCTGTGTGGACAGGGGCCCAGCCGTCTTGGGGCACAGTGTCACGATAGAGGAACAAACGATGTACAACGCGACAGATGCGATAGCCATAATGGTTACACAAACCTTGGCAGAAGTGAGACATTGCAGAGTAACCACAGCCATGTTTCACTCTTGGGACGTAGTCTCGAGCATAAGTTGTAAACAGTGTGAAACAACACCCATCCGATCAAAAGACTTTCTTCCTTTGCTCTATAGTCCAGGTTTTATATCTTTTCTGCTGCGGTTATTTGCATCAATGATGAGTGGTATTGGAATTCCAGCTCACCGTGCCATTATCGTCTTCTGATAGTTTTCGCGAGTGCGGCATTAAGTTCTGCCAAGGCTCTTGCAGCCGTCTTGAGAGAGCAAACACTTCGGCTCTGTTGGTCACGGAAGGACACATCATACGAGCAGCAACAATTTTCCCATTTTAAATTCAGTTAGCTAGTACGTAATGGATTCACAAGTCCACGGAACTCTGTTCTGAAAAGAACTGACTCTTGCGACATATTGAGGTCTGTGTACCTGTGCCGTTGCATGCATTTATTGCGGTACATATTTTTTTCCACCACCTGCACCTATCGAGTGTGCTGCATAAACTGAAGTAACATAAACGTCGAGTGACGAGGGCCTCCCGTCGGGTAGACCGTTCGCCGCGTGCAAGTCTTTCGATTTTACGAAACTTCGGCGACTTGCGCGTCGATGGGGATGAAATGATGATGATTAGGAAAACACAACACCCAGCCCCCGAGCGGAGAAAATCTTTGACCCTGCCGGGAATCGAACCGGGGCCCTTAGAATTGACATTTTGTCGCGCCGACCGCTTTTTTTTGTTTTTTAATTATTGCGGTTCTAGACTGCAGCGCCTAGAACCGCATGGCCACTTTTTTATTTTATTTTATTTTATTTTTTTTTTGAATTTTCGAACCCGGGTTTACCGATTCCCAGCCAGTTACCTTGGCCGTTGCGCTATTTTTTAGTGCTCTACCATCTTTTTTCTTCTTTTTTATTTTTTTCTGCTTTTTTGGTTTTTCTTTTTTCTTTCTTTTTAACATTTTCTTGTCTTTTTAAAAACCCTTTAATAAAATGGAACTACAAAAAAAAAACAAGTGCCACCGCCACTTTTCATCCTATAACAAAAAAATCTGGTCCACTTCAGGCGTTGGCTCCTGACTAAACGTACCCCAGAGAGCTGCCTATATACCAGGGGAAATATGGGAAATCAAGGTTAGGGCTATCCTTACAAACAAAACAAAATCTTCCTTTTTCTGAATTTTATTTTTATTGTTTTTATGTTATTTTATTTTATTTTATTTTTTTTGTTTAGTTTTGTTGTGTAATTGATCAGAGGCCTTCTGCACCCCGCTGGTAATATGTTGAGTCACGACTTCTCGAAATTGATGTGTTCCGTTCAATTGTTCAGAAATGTTCATTGGTTCAAACAGGAAACCTTCTTCTCTCTTGGCTTAACACATTGCAGCTGTGAGGCGGGTCGTGGAAAGCACTCCCAAGGAAGTTCGAGAAAAATTGTCTGTATTTTGGGTGACGGACAACGACATAATGACGGTCATTGAGGTATGTCCAAAAATCGAGTACAGAGTCTACAGTTTGTCCAAATAGGTAGTGAATGGCATGTCCGCGAATCCAATTCACAGAACTGGTCTTTGTCCGAGGAAAATAGTCACGTTCCGGAAATAATAATAAAAGGGGAGTAATCCGATCCGGAATGTCCCGCGTTAGAAAAGCGACAATACGACGAATCAAGTGCCAAACCTCCGTCGCCGGTCCGCAAACAAACCGATGTTCATCATTGTCTGGCACTCCACACGTGGAACATAGAGGTGATTCGACGAGGTGGATACGATGAAGGCGAGATTGGTTAATTTGCTTACCATTGACAGTTCGGTACCAGACAGATTGAACATTCGTGTCAAGGTAACAGGCGAAAACCGCGCGCCATACATGACGCGAGTCAACCTGGGGCAACTTTTATTCAATCGGGTTAGGTGGACGACCTAATTGGAGGACATTGTGTACTGCCTTTGTCTTGAGTAAAAGCTGTCTTGGTAAGGTGAGGCGTAGATAACTGAGTTCAAGAAAGAAGTATCGTATATAATGGAACTGGGCTGGAACATCCGAGATCATCACTGGGGCTGACAGTGAGACCGGCGCATATGCCGACAGGAGGAGACCAGTGAGGCTCGTTGGGAAACGTGTCCATACCGTCATCTGGGAGCTGACAAATAGGGCGCGAGCTCTATCCGGCACGTGAAACAGACCTATCCCACCTCGTTCACGGGGAAGAGTAAGGGTTGCATAGTTAACTCTGAACAACAGCCCAGAGCTGACGAAAGATGCCATCGCTGCCAACATGCGACGTGCCACAGTAAGCGGGAAAGGTAGAACTTTTGCTACATGGGGAACTCGGGATGCGATATATATATTGACATATCGAGCTCGTTGGAGAATATCTAGGGATTGAAGGCGATTGTCCATAAGACCTGCTCTGATCATTAAAAGGAGGCGTCGGCAGTTGATGGTGGCTAAACGCCGGAGATCAGATGAAAAATCTATTCCCAAACAGCGAATGGTATCAACGGTTGTGAGAGGTGTACGCACCGTGCCAATGAACATAACTTGTGACTTACGTACGTTTAAAGAGCTACCCGACGCCTTACCATAAGTCACTACCCACGTCAAAACAGCTCGAACCTCGTAGGCATTACGTAAACAGATGACTACATCGTCAGCATAGGCCGTGCAACAGAATCGGTATCGATCTATGGTCAACCCTACCAAACGTTGTCTGAGTCCACATAGCAAGGATTCCAAGGAAAAGGCGTACAAAATCGCTGATAGAGGGCAACCTTAACGTACGGATCGACCTATTTTTATCGGAGGAGTCAGTCTGCCATTGTACATAATCCTGGAAGAGGCACCCCGCAGAAGGCGCATCACTACCGTGATAACGCCGACTGGGAAATCCATATGGTGGAGAACGGCCGTAAGGAACGAATGGTCAACCCTATCAAAAGCTTGACTAAAGTCCAAAGACGCAAGTGCCCCAGAGAGGCGTTGTGCCTGGGTAACGGCGATCATATCCCTGTAGCGGCATAAAGCCGTGCGGATATTATTATCCACTCCCAAAGATGCTTGGTCTGGCGACACAACATATCGGGCAACGTTTTTAAGTCGTGCCGCCAAAAGGCGAGTGAAGATTTTCATATCACTGTTAAGGAGGATGAGCGGCCGATAATCACTGACATTGTTGCCACCATGCGGTTTATGTATAGGAATAATAATTCCTTCCATGAAAGCGTCCGGCACAGGTACTTCTGGAGACATCAGTTCCCGACAGATGGAGATGAAGGTAGACTCTAACAAATCACGGAAGGTGCGATAAAATTCGAGGGGAAGACCGTAGGGTCCTGGGGAGCGATTGATGGTTCCTGCCCAGATCGCATCGCGGACTTCATCATCAGTCGCCTCTGACATCAAGTCAATCGCCGTATCTCCTGGGATACCACCGAAGTTGAGCTGTGAGACTTCCTCGATCAACTCTGGGGAATGTGGAATTGCGGCGTAGAGCTGCTGGTAGTGGGCGTGAAGCACATTCCCTATCGCAGATTGGGTTACGTAGCGACGCCCTTCTTGGTCTGTTAGGACGTGAATCAATTTTCGGCATCGATGTTGGCGTTCTTGGATGATGTGGTACATCGACGGATGTTCATGAGGCATGCGATCAGCAGTACGGGATCGTACTATCGCTCCTTCCAAATGCTTTCGCATGAGATTGGAGATTTGGGCCTCAGCATGGTTAATCCTTGTATGGCGCTCAGGGGAGGCTGGCATCGTGGAGCATTCTCGTAAGATCCTGTAGTAAAAGTCCACAGTGCTCTTGCTCCAGGCGACAACATCTTTGCCATACCGGATCAAAGTTTTTTGAAGAGCACGTTTTGCACACTGGATCCACCAGGATATGGTAGACGGATACGTGGGACGGCGTCTATTACATGTGATCCAAGTGTCTTCTATTAGAAGTCGACAGTCAGGTGAATTAAGAAGGGCCGTGTTCAGCTTCCAGAAACCACGCCCGTGCCATACTGCCTGTCTTGTGAGAACAACGTCACAGAAGTAAGCCTCATGATCTGAGAAAGCAACAGGCCAGATTTCATTCTGTCGAGTGTGTTTAATTAGGGATCGCGAGATGTAGATGCGATCCAGTCGGCTAGAGGAGTGCGCAGTGTAGTACGTAAAGCCCAAAAGATCACCGTGAACATGTCTCCACGTGTCGACAAATTGTAGCCGCGTGACGACTGTTTCCAGAGCTGCGCATGGTGAGTGACCCGGCAATTGACCCTGAGGTCGCTGGGTGCAGTTGAAGTCTCCATCCGTGACCCAGCCATAGTGTGGTCCCATAAAAAGGGGTGTAACTTCATTCGCGAAGAAGGCATTGCGTTCTCGACGGTAGCTGGAGCCCGACGGCGCATAAACGTTGACGATGCGTACACCAAAGAGAGTAAGGGCCATACCTCTGCCGTTGGGGATGTATAGGACATCTTCGGCAGGACGACCTTCTCGTAAGATGATGGCAACACCACTACTGGTGTCCGAAGCGGGAGAAAGATGCGCCGTGAAGCCATGTGGTGGTGAAAAATCGGCGACATGCACTTCCTGAAAAAGCGCAATATCTATGTCCGCATCATAAATCATATCGCGGAGCAGCGCTAGTTTGTGGGGCGCACGAATGGTCGCGAGGTTAATCGTTGCGACACGATAATGCTGGTGTTGGAGTCCCACAGGCACAGGTGGAGCTCCTTCTTCAGGAGCGAGAGATCGACGATCGTGCCGGTCCGTTGAAGAGGCTGCTATTGTGGAGAGTTTGCGGTCGCGGGTGCAACCGATGGGGGCGCCACATCATCATCACCGTCCATCCCATTCCCTTCGATCTCCACGTCGTCTGCCCAGGAGACTGATACTGCGGTAGGGTACCGGCTGTGTACATCATCCATATGGAGAGGAGACGTAGTTTTCGGCTCAGCGGATAGACTCTCTTCAACGTCGACCTGTGGGGGCGACGGCGCCAGTATGGAGGGGTGTTCGTGGCCAGTGGTCGCCTGTGGCGGGTCTTTCGCATCAGACTTTTGGTCATCAAAGAGCGGTTTGTCGTCCATCTTCGGGTCTGCATCCCTGGTACCCATCCGTAGAATGGATTCATCAGGGGGTGTACGGCTACGTTTCTTTCACTTTCGTGTCGAGCCTTGTTTTCGAACAGGTCGTTCAGAGTCCGATTGCGGGTGGCTTTCGTCTGACTCCGGACCAGTCTGAAGGAAAGCAGAAGTGGGTACCACTCCCGGATCAACGTCCATCTCAGTAGCATTTTCAGTAACAGTGCTGTGATGATTGGGCAGGTCAGGATCTGGCATCTGTGGCACATCAGAAGGAATCTCAGGAGCGGTTGTATCTACCTGATCAGACGACGTCAACGGAGCAGGAAGACCCTGTGTAGAGGTGCTACCTTCCTGGGCAACCTTGGCATATGTGACAGGGATCTGAATGATCACTGCTGGGGACGCTTCCTCGCCGTCCGGCGTCTGGATCAAGCGGCGTCGCATGCAGGCGGATCTGACGCGGCTTCTTGTCCACAACCCGCACATGTTCGGGGTTGGCCGTCGTACATGACAATGGCTCGCACCCCGCCAATTGTCAGGTATGATGGTATATGTTTTTTCAGTTCAATTTTGACCTGACGCACACCATTAAGGACATGGTAGGTCGTGAAGGTTTGCCATTTTTCCTCTACGTAACCGAAGACGTTACCGTATGGTTGTAACGCAGAAACAACTTCGTCCTTCGGCACTTCAAAAGGTAGTTCAAACACCCTAATCGTGCGTTGACCATACTCTGCGAGTTCAAGTGTTACAGCTCCGACGTGACCATCAGAGTATTTGAACTTAAGTCCATTGGCATGGCGGCGAATAACATCTTCACACACCTCGGTGTTGGTCATTTTAATATGAACGACTCTACTCGTGATCGAAAAATGGATTCCGATAACGTGGTTAGGATCTAAACGAACTTCTTCACGTATGAACGTTTCAACTTCATGTGCACGAGGTCGCGCATGTTCAGCTGGGAAGGAAACTTTAAGGGTCGCACGGCGGTAAGCGCTCGACATGTAACAACGCCTGCAGCGGAGCACTGGCCGGCGCGCGGGGCCGTCCGCACGCTGCCACGGCTGAGTGCCGACTTTCCGCTCAGCTACCGGGGGCGAACAAAAATTGATGTGAAATTGCTGATAATGCATTCGCAGTAACATAGCCGCCCCTATCATAGAGAGGTGTTATAGTCTTTTTCATAGTATCGACAAAAACTCATTGTTCAAGCAGAAAGCTGTGTGTAAATGAAGGGAACTGAGGCCAATCTCGTCGTTCCGTGCGGGGAGAACACCTCTAGATAAATATGAAAAGACAGCGGCAGCACCCCACCGGGATAATGTCCACAGTGCTGCGAGAAACATGACCTGCTACCAGGGAAGCAGCATGCGGAGATTCCAAAGCTTAGCTGCAAATTTGTTAAATAATTGTGTAAAATCTTTTTCCGCCTGCAGCGATCTCGGAAATTTGATGTTTTACCAGTTCCTGAAGTGTATGTATAATATTGCATTACATGTTCTTCCTAACTTCCCATGCGTAGTGTGTCGTTACATGGCTCACTTTTGAAATAGCGCGGCAGCGCTATAACGCGGGAGTCAGTACGTCCCTCGACAACCGCGTTCTAATTTACAAACTGAAACACTGTTTTGTTCGCCTCTGGGATACGAGAATATCCAGATTCTGAGTGAAGGGCTATAGATCCTCATCTTAGTGGCATCCACAGTTTTTCATTGTGAATTCTTTCAGCGTCATTGCTTCTGTGTCCTGCAGAAAAATATTGAAGAAAAATTCATTTGAGTGCTCAGAGTGTGGATTTACAACACGGTATTGTGATTTATAAATGCTGTGTGTACTCGTTCAATCCGAGTATTAATTTAATTTCAGCTGTCTGACTCTAAATTAACGGCTGTCACGACGCAACTCATAACAAAGATAGATGGGCAATTTCTTTTTAACGTTAATAGGGCGATTCAGGATTTTGTCGTAAGCTCGAAGTTTTACTTAAATCTTACGCAGCATGAAAACTGAAAACAAGGATGCCGTCGCAGGAATCTTCAATTCCACAGTGAAAGTCTCATAGTGTAGTGTTCTCATAATTTTATTTCTCTTCGATGGTGACTTCTGTTACTGTTTTCTTACGGAGATCATCTGCAGAAAAACTAACGTTTATAAGTGTTCACTGTTTGATGCCACAACACAACTGTATACATTCCGGCCCCGGTAGCTGAGTGGTCAGCGCGACAGAGTATCAATCCTAAGAGCCCGGGTTCGATTCCCGGCTGGCTCGGAGGTTTTTGTCCGCTCAGGGACTGGGTGGTTGTGTTGTCCTAATCATCATCATTTCATCCCCATCGACGAGCAAGTCGCCGAAGTGGCGTCAAATCGAAAAACTTGTACCAGGCGAGCGGTCTACCCGACGGGAGGCCCTCGTCACACCCCATTATTATTATTACCGTATACATTGAGCGAGAAGGCACTGTTGTTGGGTCACAGAACTGTCATTCGGGAGGTGCAGCATTCAAATATCTTACCGAGATACAGCTCTTCCACTCGATTAAGGCGAAAATCTGGATGGTTCACTATAAAGTGACATGGACCTTTTTTGTACATTTTGTACGGCCTTCTTCTACTGGATGTTGTGCTCTGTTACTATCGACCTTGATGTTCTTCCTTCCATCAGATTCAGATTATCAGCATCGCAAACGGAAACAGATTTTAGGCCAAGTTACTGCTCTTGGAACTCTATTCAACGCTTTAATGTGTTAATAAACTGTAGCCATACGGCCTTAATTACGTGAAGATGATATTGTTTGTCTACCGTCCAAATTCATGCAAAACATAAAAGAGAAGAGAAATAATTTCATTGGTTTACGCCAGGACCCGTAATTAAAAGTATCTTTATGTTGTGTAATGAGGAATTCTGTAAAAGTATCCGTGCGTTAATAACGGCGAACAAAATTTTAGGAACTGAATGATGTTTAATTTAAGTGTTTTCAGAAGATTTTTGGCTCTTCAAATTTTTTTCACATTAAATGTAAGCAAACCGTAGTCCTAGAGAACACATGTTAAAACAGTTAACTATCACACGAACAACTCGACAGCTCATGTAACCAAGTTGTTGACAAGAAGAACATTACGAAGAATGGTGAAGAAAATCGAGGAACTGTTAGATGGTGATCAATTTGTCTTCTGGAAAGGTGAAGATACAAGAGACGCAGTTGTGTCGTCGCACTTGGAAGAAAGATTTTGGAAGAATGAAGACATATTCGTAAGATTTGTCACCATAGAAGAAACTTTTAACGAAATAAAATGGTGCAATGTGTTCGAAATTCTGAAAAAAATAGGAGTAAGCTCTAGAGACTTGTATACAAGAACCGACAGAGAACAATAAGAACGCAAGAGCAAGAACGGAGGATCAAAGTCAGTCTGTACATCGAAGAAGCAGTGACGGAAACAAAAGGAGGGTTAAAGGGGAAAGGATATAATAATAAGATTCGTTGTGACATGGCACTATTCAGTAAAAGTGTACTCAGTATTTGTTGCGGGTAATAAGGATTGAGAGTAAACCGAAGAAATACGAAGGTAATCAAGGGCAGCAGCAATGCAGACTACCGATAGATATAACAATGTGTTGACGAAGAAGTAACGGAAGTGAAGGATTCTGCTTCCCTGGAAGCAAAATAATGCATTACACACGAAGTAAGGAGAGCATGAAAAGAAGACTAGCACAAGCAGAGAGTATATGTGACTGAAATAAGTCAACTAAAATCAAACATCGCACTTAGTTATAGGAAGAAGTTTCTCAGAACATACGTTTGGAGGGCAACATGGTATGGTAGTGAATCATGGACTGTGGAAAAGAAGAGAATCGAGCGTTTGAGATCTGGTGCTATAGAAAGATGTTGAAAGTCATATGGACTGATAAGAGGGTAAGCAATGAGGAGATTCTGTGCATAATCGGTGAAAGAAAGGCACGTATAGAAAAGAATGTCCATAAGAGACGATGGAACGATGGGATACATGCTCAGACACCAGGCAATAAATTCCATGGTATTAGAAGGGTTTCTACAGTGTAAAAATCTTACGGTAAGATAGAAATTGGACATTCAACATTAAGCACGATGGGTGCAACTGTAGCTTGAGATGAAGAGGCTGGTACAGGAGAGGAATTCACGGCGACCCATATCAAGCCAGTCAGAAAGCTGGCGAGCCGTTGTAAATGACATAAGTTACGTCTTGTTCGCTTCCCATACAAATTAAACATGGCTATTACGTTGATACCAATTCGTTTAAAACAATTGATAACTTTTTGTACTGGGAACAGTTTGACCATTTTTTTTTCGAATCATCATTCTTCTGACAGTGTTGATGCGGCTGGCAACGATTTCCTCTCCTGTGCCAAACTTTTCATCTCACAGTAGCAGTGGCAGCCTACGTCGTCGATTATTTGCTTGATTTATTGCAATCTCTTGTCTTCCTCTACAGTTTTTACCTTTACAGCGCCATCCAGTACCATGGAAGTCATTCCCCCATGTCTTAACAAATATCCTATCATTCTGTCCCCCCTTCTTTTCAGTGATTTCCACCCATTCCTTTCCGATTCTGGGCAGAAACTCGTCGTTCCTTACCTTATCAGTCAACCTATTTTTAAAATTCTTCTGTAGTACTGCATTTCAAATGTTTAAATTCTCTTCTGTTCCGGTTTTCCCACAGTCCATGTTTCACTAAAATGTAATGCTGTGCTCCAAACGTACATTCTCAGATATTTATTCCTCAAATTAAGGCCTATATTTGATGCTAGGAGGCTACTCTAGGCCAGGAATGCCCTTTCTACCAGTGCTAGTCTGCTTTTGGTGTCCTCCTTGCTCCGTTCGTCATTGGTTATTTTGCTGCCTAGGTAGCAGAATTCCTTAACTTCATCTACCTCGTGACCTTCAATCCTGATGTTAAATTTCTCGCTATTCTTATTTCTGCTGCTTCACATTACGTTCTTGTTTCTTCGATTTACTGTCAATCCATATTCTGTACTCATTAGACTATCCATCCCATTAAGCAGATCATTTAATTCTCCTTTACTTTTACTCATGTCATCAGCAAATCATATCATTGATATCTTTTCACCTTCAATTTTTATTCTACTCCTGAACCTTTCTTTTATTTCCGGCATTGTTTTTCGACGTGCAGAATGAACAGTAGGGACAAAAGACTGCATCCCTGTCTTACACCCTTTTGAATCCGAGCACTTCGTTCTTCGTCGTCCAATCTTACTATTCCCTCTTGGCTCTTGTACATATTGTATATTATACGTCTCTCCCTTTAACTTACTCCTGCTTTCTTGAGGATTCAGAACATCTTGCATCATTTGACATTTTAGAATGCTTTTTCCAGGTCAACACATCCTATGCACGTATCTTGATTTTTCTTTAATCTTGCTTCCTATCAAGCGCAACGTCAGAAGTGCCTGTCTGGTGTCTTTACCGTTCCTAAAGCGAAACTGATGGTCATCTAACACGTCTTCAGTTTTCTTTTCGATTCTTCAGTATTATTCTTGTAATCAACTTGGATACATGAGCTATTAAGCTGATTGTGCGGTAATTCTCGCACTTGTCAGCTCTTGCAGTCTCCGGAATTTTG
This sequence comes from Schistocerca serialis cubense, assembly GCF_023864345.2. Taxonomy (NCBI): domain Eukaryota; kingdom Metazoa; phylum Arthropoda; class Insecta; order Orthoptera; family Acrididae; genus Schistocerca; species Schistocerca serialis. Next base: position 643,019,076 of record NC_064639.1, read on the forward strand.
TGGACGATGTTCTTCCGAGTGGCAGATGGTATGTCGCCAGACTCGTACATTCTACACACTAATGTGTATACTCGTTTTGTTGGCTCTTCCCCCACGATTTTAGAAATTCTGATTGAATGTTATCCATCCATTTTGTCTTATTTGTTCTTAAGTCCTTCAGAGCTCTCTTAAATTCTGATTCTAATACTGGATCCCCTATCTCTTTTAAATCGACTCCTGTTTCATCTTCTATAACCACAGACAAATCTTTCTCCTGAAAGAGGCCTTCGATGTGCTCTTTCCACCTATCCGCTCCCTCCTCTGCATTTTACAGTGGAATTCCCACTGCACTCTTAATGTTACCAGCGTTGCTTTCAATTTACCGAAGGATGTTTAGACTCTCCCATACGGTGAATCAGTCCGTCAGACAATCATTTTTGTTTCGATTTCTTTACATTTTTCATGCAACCTTTTCGTCTTAGCTTCCCTGCACTTCCTATTTGTTTCAGTCCTCAATGACTTGTATTTCTGTGTTTCTGAATTTCCCTGAACATTTTTGTACATTCTTCTTTCATCGATCAACTCAGTATTTCTTCCGTTAACCATGGTTTCTTTGGAGTTCTTTGTATCTACATTTTTCTTTCTGACATCTGTGATTGCCCTTTTTGGAGATTTCCATTCCTTTTCCACTGTACTGCATACTGAGCTATTCATTATTGCTGTATCTATAGTATTAGAGAATTTCAAGTGCATCACATTATTCTTTGCATATTGATTGTTCCTGACTAGTCTCTTTTACTTCAGCCTTCCTTTCATCAGTACTAAATTGTGATCTGAGTCTACATCTGCTGTTTGGCACGCCTTACAATCCAGTACCTGATTTCGGAATCTCTATCTGGCCATGATGTAATCTAACTAACATCTTCCTGTATCAGCCGGCCTTTTCCAACTATATCTCCTCCTCTTGTGATTCTTGAACAGCGTATTCGCTATTACTAGCTGAAATTTATTTCAGAACTCAATTATTCCGTCTCCCCTCCCATTCCTTGTCCCAAGCCCATATTCTCCTATACCCTTTTCTTCTACTCCTTTCCCTCCAACTGGGGCCGGTCGGAGTGGCCGAGCGGTTCTAGGCGCTTCAGTCTGGAACCGCGCGACCGCTACGGTCGCAGGTTCGTATCCTGCCTCGGGCATGGATGTGTGTGATGTCCTTAGGTTAGTTACTTTTAAGTAGTTCTAAGTTCTAGAGGACTGATGACCATAGATGTTAAGTCCTGTAGTGCTCAGAGCCATTTGAACCTCCAACTGCGTTCCAGTCCCCCATCACTATTAGAGTTTTGTCTCCCTTTACGTACTGTACTACCCTTTCAATATCCTCATATACTTTCTCTATTTCTTCATCTTCAATTTCTGACGTCGGCATATATACCTGAAATACCGTTGTCGATATTGATTTGTTGTCGATTCAGATAAGAATTTTTCTGCTGTTGTTGATATTATCCTATACGAATCTGACCAGGAATCCTCGTCTTCATTTAATTTCATTTCGCTGCCCCCTACTATATCTAGACTGACCATTTGCATTTCGGTTTTCAGATTTTCTAGGTTCTCTACCACGTTCAAGCTTCTGACATTCTACTCCCCGACTCGTAGAACGTTATCTTCTGCCTGGTTATGCAGTCTGTTTCTCATGGTCAACTCATCCTTTGACCATATGATGATGTTATCTTGGTTGAAGAAAAGTGTCAATGTATCAATGTCACTCTGTTTTCTTCTGCAGTTAAACTGTTCTCTTAACCTCTTTCTATGATTTTACGTAATTTTGGGGAAATTTACACATTACTCGACCACGTGTTTGTACACCTCCGTCTCCCACTATGACGCTTAATGTTTTAGAATCGATGCCTGACTGTGACATGTTGGGGATATTTTGACGGTAACTGTCATTCGGCGTGAGACAATTACAGGTTGAACAAGGCATAAATGATTAGCTGCAAGTATCTAAATATAATGAATCATTTTACTGTGTGACAAATGTTAGTAAAGATACAAAAAATCATCTCTGTTTGGATAATCACTTGAAGTATCAATCATATACAATACTGATTTTATGTGCGACTAAAACGATGGAATTTTCCACTTTTAACGCTCCAAGTGGCACATTTTTCTGACGCTTTTAAATCTTACGTGCTCTTTTACGTCGTGTTCCGACATGATAATTTTTCGGTTTGGTTATTAAACGTTCACTGGGAGAAATTTTTAATGATGGAACGAATATTGTACTGTAATATAACTCAACAGACCATGTAAATTGTACATATTTACTCATTTCGCAGTTATGAGCACAAACTGTTTACTCGAGCAGATGCTAATTTAGCAGCTATAAAATTTTTATATTCGCGTTGAGGATATAGGGAGATTATGATTTAACTCAGGATCGCGAAAGTAAAGCACATGGACATTGTAAATTTATTAAACTGGCATGACTGCTTCAGGTTTTGGTTTTCCGAAGCCATTGCTTAATTGTGCTCGAGTTAGACGCTGCGTTGGAATCTAAAACAGACTCAAATAGTCATTCATTAAAAGTTAGTTATTTGAATAATTCTGAAAGATAAAAAAAAATTGGATGTATACTATTTAAAACGCTTTTCCGAGTGCTGCTACATGCCTCTCATGAATGTGGTCAGTGTAACTGATAATTCATTACAATATTGTTATATTTTGTTTATCGTCAATGCCTGTTTACAACACATGGTCAAACAAGACACTACACGCAGAAACTCATTTTACAAGTCGTGCAGACAGGCGTAGCATGGTAATTAGAGTTTTAGTGGCTGATTCGAGGACAATCTATTCCTGTCTTCCGGGAATGAAGGTGCATGCTTAGTGAAATTAGATATCGAACTGGACTCTGACCTCTCATGATTCTCTTGTCGACTGAGTTACACGTGTATGACTAAGCAATCAGTTGAAAGGTGTCATTAACTCGATTATGTGCTTCAGACTCCACGTATGTGGCCTGTTTTTTATCCGGGAGTGGCAAGTCCTGCTTGGAACCTGGAGCAGTCTTTGTGTCCTCTGCAAAGTGGTGGAGACGTATTCAGATTCAAACATGTCGTGAGACAACATGGATTGTTCAGTAGGAAAGATTAGAGCCAGCGAAGGACAGTGGTCTGTTTACCAACACAAATTTACTCTTCCTGTCAAATTTCAACTCTTACCTTGATTTCCATTTGTACTTGTTAAGTTCAGTGTTGAATCAAACAACACTGCCAATAATCAGATGGGAACTTCTGTCGTAACTTTTCTAGGCATGAAATCACAGCGCTGTGACCGATCCTCTCCCCCCCCCCCCATGTGTCACTGGAGAGCATTTACTATGGTCAGGGGAAATGCGTATTTGCAACTATGTTCCAGATATTGCTGCCGAAAAGGTATCCTCTAAGTACCATGGCAACTGATTCTGTAGGAATTACTAGAACTCTGGTCTGCTGTGACAGTAACTCCATAGTAGTTGGTTATCAATGATAGTCCTATCAGAGGGGTCACCAAAATAGTGAAGTATCTGGACACTAAAAATTCAAGTTGAGACGAGAAATATGAGTGTCTTAGTTTAAATATTTCTTCAACTTCTTCTTGTCTGACCTATATTATACTACTGACTTCTTTTGTTTTTCATCAATATTAGAACATCGCTAGAATCGGTATTACATTCCTGATGGTTGCAACGCAATGCAATGCAATGATGGTTGATTTGTTCACATATTGGGCCATAAATTATTCTGATAAGTATAATTTACATGAGCCCCGGTGAAGGGAAAATTACTGATGCTCCCTTGTATCTAGCATTGTGGAAGCATACAGTGCGCATGAGAGTTTCTTCTGCTAAAGACAATAAATGAAGATATCTCATCTCTTAATATGAACGAATAGTGAAGACAAATATGAGCGACGTTAGTCAAGGAACAATTAAGACGTTTGTATTTATTTCTTATAAAATGGTAAACGCTAAAGAGGTAGTCTTCCAAGAAAGTGGACACAGTGCTCGATTGGTGGCTGAAAGTCCAGAAACGATTTGAGGGAAGTAGAGAGGATGCAAAGAAGAGCAGCACGTTTCCTTACAGGTTAATTTAGTAAGCGCGAAAGCATCACGGAGTTGCTCAGCCAAACATGTGAAAACGGCTGCAAGAGTGCTATTTTGCACCACAGTGTGAATTATTGGACAAGTTTCAAGAAGAGTCAACCTTTTTATTGCTTCTTCTTCCGTATACCTCACGAAAAGGACAATGAGGTAGAATTAGAATAATTCGAACTGATATGGAGGCTTACCGACAATATTCCCTCTCACAAACCATTAGTGACTGGAGCAGAAAAGGGACAAAGCGACAGTCGTCAAGATAGTTCCCTCTGCCACACACCGTAAGGTGGCTTACGGAATATAAATATTGCTGTAAAGGTCGATGTAATGGCCAAGAAAGTACCCACCGTCACGCACCGTAAGGTTACTTGAGGATTATAAATGTTGCTGTAGAGGTAGATGTGAACTGTAACGTAGAACAGAAATTCAGTTGTAAAGTACTGGCATTTTTAATAATGGCGTTAAATAAGAAATGAGATTAACAGAAAATGACAGTTCTGTTTTTAAATCTGTAATGTTATCTTGTGCATATACTGTTACTACAGTTATTGACAATTTGTCATAATGGTACAGTCATACTAAAAGTACTACGTACATTTCATAGAACAGGGTATGAGTGAAAGTTTTATTTATATTAGATTGAAAATATAGCGGAAAGCAGACTAATTAAATGGAACATCAAGTACCTTGGGAATAAAACCACCGGTAAGGCATAACTAAATAAGTTAGGAAAAATAGAGAAAACACTAATACGACGTCATATATGCAAATTTAAGTTATGGTATTTGACTATCAGCAGATTACCAAATTTGACCATTTCATGTAATTGGACGAGATACTTTATAGAACAAAAATTGTGAACATATAGGTGTTTGGAAAAAAGGAATACCTAGAATATGAAAAAGAGATGCAATTTTTACGTGACACTAAGTGGTAAATTTTATGAGAGAAAAAATATAAAGCAGTGCCTATTGTAATACAGTATTACAGGGTTATTATGATTAAAGTTACAGTTTCAAAACGCTGTACAAAAAGGAACAGGTGCTCAGAATGTCGTCAGATTTGAACGAAATACATCGAAGAAGGGGAAAACATTATTGAAACAAAAAATTTCACAACGATTTTCCCGCTAGCTGGCGGTTTAAGCGTTATAACGCAAATGGAAACCTTTTACAAATGACAGATGAATCGCAATAAGATGGCTATGATGCGACCTGCATATTAAACCAACCATACTGCGCAATGTGCATGACCGCACAACTTTAGGATTCAACAGTTGTGACACTGCTGGTTAGGTATTTCCATTCAAGTTGAAGGACAATAAACAACCTATTTTCCCCATCCGATGTTGATACAACATCGGATGGGGAAAATAGGTTGTTTATTGTTCTGAGGCGAAAAAACGCAGGAAAGCCAACAATGACATTGGTTTTTAACTGTCATGAGGCTACGAACCGCATAAAAAGCAACAATGAAATGTGTTTTGAACTGTCGAGAGAATGGCGCAATACATGTTCAGTATGCTATCCACCGTTTCCTGCCGGAAGTCGAAAGCAACAAACAGCATGTTCCACAACAGATTACAGTGTCTCGGGGACCACACTCAGAAACAGTTCCGCAATGCGTACTTTCAATTTAGCTAAGTTTGTAGCCGAAGCACAGAAAGCAATATCTTTCAGAAAATCCCAAAGCCAGACGTCACATGGATTAAGGTTAGGTGATCTGGAGGGCCAGGCTGTAGGGAAATGACAGCTGATAATTCTAGAATTTCCAAATGCGTCTGCAGAAGTTCTTTCAAAGGCTGTGCAATATGCAGAGGAGAGCCATCTTGCATAAAAACGGCTCTGTTCAAGGGATGGAATGACGTTGGTGCGCAGGAAACGCATACAGTATGGCCCTAGGATAAACGATACTTTCAACCCGCACCATACAGTTACACGTACTTCAGGAGAATGAGGAGGTAGCAATTGATGTGCGAGCGGATTTTCCGTTGCTCATATTCTGCGGTTTTGTGTGTTGACATGTCCTTGGAAATGGAAATGGATGTCGCCTGTCCAGAGAATGATAAAAGACTTCCATAGGAGCAAATGTTAGTCTTACAGGCAGGTAAACATGAAGTAACTCCTGTACACGGGTAATTTTATACAGATAGCAGTGGAAGAAATTTCGTAGAATTTTGTGCACCACTCTCACAGGCACGTTCAAAGGGCAGGGTAATTCCCCATTCATTGTATGTCGAACACCATCTCAATGCTATGCCTACATTTTCTGCTGATTTCCTCTCTCTATCGTATTGCACTTGAAAAGAACCTATTCTTTTTTTTCGAAATTCGTAATCATTATCTTCAGTCTCTTGGCAGATATCAGATCAGGCCTTGTTCGAGTGTTTGGGACTGCTAAAGAGCTTTCTGCTCATAATCACCGTTCTTGTAAAAGAGCTTTACCATCAATGCGCCATCCTGCGCTGAGATAGTGATGCTGAGCGTCTTGGAAGCTACATGTGGAGAAGTCGTGTACTCCGCGTATTTTGGTGATTGCAGCACAGTGTACTGGTAATATTATGGTAATTTTTTGTGTCTATAATGTTTCCCCCTTCTTCGATAATATTCCGTTCAAATTGGACGTCATTTTGAGCAGTGGCTCTTTTAATGCGTTTTGAAACTAGAACCGTAATTATTATAACCCTGTAAATAACAGATGTACATTTTTATAGCGACACAATTGGACACTTTAACTCTTTCTCGTGAAAAGTTTGAATACGATGATGGCTGTTAAAAGTGGAACGTCATGAGAGTAGCGTGCGAACAAACTGACATGAAGCGTATTACATGTTTGCGTGTCTAAATGATTTGTATTTCAGTTCAACCGCTGAATATCAAGAAGGATTAGCGGTTTCTCATTCATAAATCCCTCTTTCATTTTCTTTTTTTAAGTCATCGGTCTTCTGACTGGTTTGATGCTGCCCCCTAAGAATTGCTCTCCTGTGCCGTCCCTTTCACCTCAGAGTAGCAGTTGCAACCTATGTTCTCAATTATTTGCTGGATGTATCCCAGTGTCTATCTTCCTCTACCGTTTATACACACTACAGCTCCTTCTAGTACCATGGAAGTTATTCTATGATGTCTCAACAGACATCCTGTCGTAGTGTTCCTTCTCGTTGTCATGCTCTACATACATTCGTTTTTTCGCTAGAATGCATTCGTCTTCGTATTACGGGACAACATCCAGAGTGATGGCATGCAGTGCCACGGTGTACACAACACGATAATTTTTGGTTCGCATAGCCAGAATTCGGTGAGCGTGTTTTAGATTTCTGACTTTTTGAAGCGTGCCGGTGGCTTTGGTCTACCTTTTAGTTTACTCTGATGTTACATTTCGACAAGATAACACAATAATGGAAGTTGCATTTGCTGTTGTGACTTAGCAGATGCAGAGGGGATTAGACTATTGCCCTGGACAACACGTTTTCTAGATCTATCATGTGTTGAAAACGTCACAGATTGCTGAAAGTCTAGCACGTCACCACATGCCACCCACTATGACTGGTCGGCCCTGGCATAGAGTCGAAACCAGCATGGAATGCTATATCACATTCGTCACCTAAGCGCAGTGCCCAGCCGGGAAGACAATACTAACTGCCTGAGGTGATACCTCTGTGCACTAGATGTTCGACCCTTGTACCCCTAAATGTTCTACAAATGTAACAATGTATTCTTCTTTCTATACTCTACAATGAAGCCGCAAAGAAACTGGTATAGCCGCGCGGAGTAGCCGCGGTGTCTAGGCACCTTGTCACGGTTCGAGCTGCTCCCCCCGTCGGAGGTTCGAATCTCCCTCGGGCATGGGTGTATGTGTTGTCCATATCTTAAGTTAGTTTAAGTTAGATTAAGTAGTGTGTAAGCATAGGGACCGATGACCTCAGCAGTTTGGTGCCATAGCACTTACCACAAATTTCCAAACTGGTATAGGCAAGCGTATTTACATATAGATATATGTAAACAGGCAGAATACGGCGCTGCGGAGGGCAACGCCTATAAAAACAACAAGTGGCTGGGGCAGTTGTTACATCGGTTACTGCTGCTTCAAAGGCACGTTATCAATATTTAAGTGAGTTTGAACGTAGTGTTATAGTCGGCGCCCGAGTGATGGGACACAGCTGAGTACCAAACTCTACAGTCATGAAAATTATTGAGCATATCTGGAAAGCCTTGCAACGTGCTATCCGGAAGAGATCTCCACCCCTTCGTACTCTTAAGAATTTGTGGACTGCCGTGCAGGATTCATGGTGCCGGTTCCCTCCAGCACTTCTTCAGGCATTAGTCGAGTCATGCCAAGTCGTGTTGCGGCACATCTACGTGCTCGCGGGGATCTATACGATATTAGTCAGGTGTACCAGTTTCTTTGCTCTTCAGTCTATAAGTACTTTAAGTGTAGTTCCGTTATTTACTGCCTTTTCTGGGGCACAATTTTAAAGTATAGAGATATAGTATGTCTTTTTCCTTTCTCAGTTTTTTCCAAAGATTGCCCAAGGCTGATAATCTGTAGCATTGCTGCGAATGTCATAATAATATTTCTCGTAGGCCATGTTGTGATGTTACTGTCTACCCTATCTATAAAGGGAGTGTAAAGAGAGATTCACGGAATGAAAATTGTGCCTGTATGAATTTGCTGGGAACCTTTTACTCTGACATTTTGCACGAACACGATACGCGCAGCCATCCCCGACGCTCGACGCGTTTATCGGAGCACACTTTCTCTCTCTCTCTCTCTCTCTCTCTCTCTCTCTCTCCTGACACACTCTCACGCGCTCGGTCGCGTTTTGTCGCGTATCGTCGCCGATGCGAATCGATAGCGGCACCGGCATCGGCGGCGGCTGCGGCAGATTAAATTTCCTTGTTAATTCGTCCGGCCAGTCTGCCTGGTCGCTCCGATGCGCAGATGGGCCGGCGCGGCGCGCTGCAGCCCCCGCAAAAAACCTGTCACCGCACTCCGCCACTACCTACGTCGGCAGCCACGGCTGAGCCTGCGTTATCGCCTGCTGCCCAGTCTCTAATTACGGCAGGGTCTGCGAATTAAGCTGTGGCGTCACGGCCGACCTGTGGAGGACGTTACTGGCGCGATTCCACCACCGAGGCGCCCCCTATGCCTCGTTCGATGATAGGAGGGAGCTTGCCGTGCGCGGTTCATTACCGGGTGAAGTGTTTTGCCACGGCAACCTCAGAGCCAGCGGGCAAGAACATCTGATTAACACTCCAGCAACACAGATTCTGCCACACCGTGAAGTACGCGATTACGGAGATTACATCAGGATGTAGTACGTGTACTACAGCACAAACAGTAAACTACACTACTGATCATTAAAACGGCAAAACCAGGAAGGATAGTAAATTACGAGATATTAACCTCCGCGTATATAGTGTGATTCAACTGCTTGTGGTTCAGCCGCTCCTGCCTATGCGTATTATGCAACCTGCTATGCTTGTAAGTACCACTAACACGATTTTCATTTTCTGTTCCTGGCCACGTGCAAACTACTACTGCTACAGCAAAAATGAACAGGGCCTCCCTCTACTGGGGTATGTTTTCGCTAGACGCCGTAGTTTTGGAATTACTCAAGACCAGCGTACGTAAGTGACCTTCAAACGCCTTTTTCTTTTGTAATTCGAAAACCGTGTCCTCCAGTGAACACATATACCAGTACAAATTTTAACTACATTAAATTTACTACTAAAAGGTCCTGTTCATTCTTTCTGTAGAACTGATAACCTACGTGTAGCGAGCGAGGGAATACGAAAGTCTTGCCCGTGGTTTTTCACGGCATTGTTGATTGCATAAAACGAATAGTAGGGTCAGCGGAGTCACGTTGTAAGCAGTACTGAAGAAAGAATACCTCATTAAATTTGCAGGTGATTTGGGACTGTGCATCTGCCAGACTTACCTGCTATTTCTTCCAACAACAACAGCTGTAACCGTAATCAGATCGGCCATTGCGTTCAACTGAATTTGGATTATGGATACAGACATCTCTTTCCACGCTACCACAGCTCTAAGTTACACTACTGGCCATTAAAATTGCTACATCAAGAAGAAGTGCAGATGATAAACGGGTATTCATTGGACACATATATATTATACTAGAACTGACAAGTGATTACATTTTCACGCAATTTGGGTGCATAGATCCTGAGAAATCAGTACCCAGAACAACCACCTCTGGCCGTAAAGACGGCCTTGATACGCCTGGGCATTGAGTCAAACAGAGCTTGGATGGCGTGTACAGGTACAGCTGCCCATGCATCTTCAACACGATACCACAGTTCATCAAGAGTAGTGACTGGCGTATTGGGACGAGCCAGTTGCTCGGCCACCATTTACCAGACGTTTACAGTTGGGGGGAGATCTGGAGAATGTACTGGCCAGGGCAGCAGTCGAACATTTTCTGTATCTAGAAAGGCCCGTACAGGACCTGCAACATGCGGTCGTGCATTTTCTTGCTGAAATGTAGGGTTTCGCAGGGATCGAATGAAGGGTAGAGCTACGGGACGTGACACATCTGAATTGTAACGTGCACTGTTCAAAGTGCCGTCAATGCGGAGAAGATGTGACCGAGACGAGTAACCAATGGCACCCCATACCATCACGCCGGGTGATACGCCAGTATAGGGATGACGAATACACGGTTCCGATGTGCGTTCACCGCGATGTCGCCAAACACGTATGCGACCATCATGATGCTGCAAACAGAACCTGGATTCATTCGAAAAAATTACGTTTTGCCATTCGTGCACCCACGTTCGTCGTTGAGTACACCATCGCAGGCGCTCCTGTCTGTGATGCAGCGTCAAGGGTAACCGCAGCCATGATCTCCGAGCTGATAGTCCATGATGCTGCAAACGTCGTCGAACTGTTGGTGCAGATGGTTGTTGTCTTGCAAACGTCCCCATCTGTTGACTCAGGGATCGAGACGTGGCTGCACGATCTGTTACAGCCATGCGGATAAGATGCCTGCCATCTCGACTGCTAGTGATACGAGGCCGTCGGGATCCAGCACGGGATTCCGTATTACCCTCCTGAACATGCCGATTCCATATTCTGCTAACAGTCATTAGATCTCGACCAACGCGAGCGATACGATAAACCGCAATCGCGATAGGCTACAATCCGACCGTTATCAAAGTCGGAAACGTGATGGTACGCGTTTCTCCGCCTTGCACGAGGCATCAAAACAACGTTTCACCAGGCAACGCCGGTCAGCTGCTGTTTCTGTCTGAGAAATCGGTTGGAAACTTTGCTCATGTCAGTACGGTGCAGGTGACGTCACTGGCGCCAACTGTGAATGCTCTGAAAAGCTAAACATTTACATATCACAGCATCTTCTTCCTGTCGGTTAAATTTCGCGTCTTTAGCACGTCATCTTCATGGTGTAGCAATTTTAATGGCCATTAGTGTAGAAGTCATCAGTCGTAGCATCGTTATAGTACCAGTCTTTCGACAACTCATGGACAGGTGTTTTCAGTGCGATAACGTCCTGGCTACAGCATAGTCGAGAACGTTCCGTAACGCGTTTGGTCAGCACAGAAATGGTAAAAAACGGTTTTGCCAGTTGCGCTGGATTCAGTGAAGGGGGCCTGAGGGAAGTTTCTGAGATGGAGCCCCCTCCTCCATTTTCACGCTTACTCCTATGTGATTCTCATCAAAATGTTGTCATTTCATCGTCTCCCACAGTACAGTCTTGTGAGATGCACTGAGTCTTGTTTATAGTTCTGCTACTGACGAATGTTTGAACATTTATGGTACGTTCGCTCGCGACTCAAATAATTCTGAGACTGCACGGACCATTCCTCTCCTTTCGATGGACCAGACAACTGTTCGTTAGTCTGCAACACATATATTTTTTCATATTTTTAGCTTGGAAAAATAACACTCATCCCTTGCAACCGTTGTCGGTTCTGTTAGTTACATCAAGATGGTTCTACCGTGCACTCAGATAGCTCTACGAGCTCTGCTTCGTCTTGTACGTCAGACAGTTATCTTTATCTGAGGCAGTGTTGAAAATCAATGCTTTCGAACTTTTTTTGTGAAGACACTTCAAGCTTTTTAAATAAGATAAAAGTGATTAATATTTTACTTATTTTTTCTTCATGTCCATATATCTTTTTCTCAACATAGTCACCCTACCAAGGATCACGTTTCTCTCCACAAGAGACCAGTTTGCTGATACCGTTAATGTGAAATGTTTGACATTGTTGGCGGAACCACAATTTCACCTTTGTTTGCACCACTTCATCGTCAAAGTGAAGACTTCGAAAGTGTTTTTTTTTTTAAGTTCTGAAGCAGGTGAAAATCGGATGGGGTCAAATCGGATAGGGCCAAGTCGGGATTGTGATCGATCACAGTGAACCCAAGACGTTGGACTCTTGCAGATGGTGCAGCACTCGTGTGTGGTATGGTATTGTCGTGCTGAAGGAAAGGATTCCCAGTGCGTGTACGAAATGTTCTGTGGTTAGTAACTCTATTACAAATGAAGTTACATTGCACACCACCATGTCACACGCTACAATTCATAGCGCTCTAGCGGCACAGGGCTGCAACTTGCGTCACAGAAACGGGAAAGTCGACTAAGGAATATGGATGATATGTCATGCTTCGACCGATATTCAGAACATAATAAAAAACTGGGAAACATTACTTTTCAGCAGGCCCTAGTACTTTAAATGAAGTTCTTATCAACATCACTTGTGCTGGAAACATAAGAGAAATGTCTTGAGGAGATGTCGCAGAAAAACTAAAGTTATTCATTTTTAATCTCTCGGCCAAATGCGGCAGATACGAAAGGAGACTGGGTTATTCCGTGTGCACCTACACCTTGCGTCTTTCTTAAACACAAAGAATTTTGTTCTCAGTTAATGTCGTCGACCATTGTGTTTAAAGTTATTCCATGTCCAGTTGCGCTTTCTGTCAACCTCTCATCCATGCATAACTCGTCCAAGTAGTTCTTTACTATGTTTATTCGTTTGCTAAGATATTTACATTCTATGGTCCGTCACTAACAGATGTTGGAAGATGTACACTCGAAGGACTGAACTTCTCAGATGTTGGATAATCGTCGATCACTTCTGAAAGAACCGTTCCTAAGGGGCCGTATATAACTGTAACATCCATAGTCTCACTTTTCGAGCGTTTAGGCTTATACTGATTCGTTCTAGTACTTTGCATTGTACAACAAAGCTGTAGGATTCGGTTAAGTATATATTTAAGCCGTTGTGTTACACGCTGTTTGTTGTACGTGTTACCCGTTAGTATTGTCTACTGGATGCTTGAAAGAGGCTGTGAATGTTTTTGCATCTTCTAGCGCAACGCTTTTGCTTTAGTGTTGTTAGCGTTATCTTAGAAGAATTCAAGAAAGAAATTTTTAATTCCTACCGCCACACCGTTCTGCGGTTAAATATTCTGTATATATTTTGATTTGTTTTGCAGTTCAGCGATGTTTTTTGCTGAACGTCTACCGTGTCTTAGAACTATATAATGAAATATACTGTATACACCACTCTTCACTCTTAATTGAAGTGACAGTCCCAATGCAGATTGATCTTTGATCTGAGTAAAAAGGTAACGCCATAGTTCTCCAGCCCGGACATTGATTTAAACAGCACGTTTCTCTACTAAGCAACGTCTTATCAGAGGTGGTATGCAGTTACCTTTCTCCGACCTCTGAAGTGGCTTGCCCAGCCAATTACAAGGGACAAATACCTTCGTGTGGATTCAGAACCACGACACATATCGCATTTCTTTTACATTTATGAACAGAAATGAAAGAAGTGAAAAGAAAATAGATAAACTTCTAAGGCTCACGGCAAGAGCATTGAACGAGAAAGGTAAGGTTCAGGGTTCGACTCTTTGTCAAACAAATAGTTTTAATGTTCCAGGAAGTTTCGAAAGAGTACTACATATTGTAACAGTGAATGCTCACATATACTGTCGGCTGTACCGGTTTCGACACTCATGTTATTTCAATAGCCCATAAAATTTCTTAGCCGATGGTTGCATAGGTGTGTAGAAGGAGCATGCGTCTCCTGACGTGTCCAATTAGAGGGATGATATGGGCTGTCGATGATGACGTAATTGAATGGAACTTCTCGGTTTGAGATGTTGTGTCATTCATTACGACACCGAGCCAAATTTTCGAAGGGCATTGCAGTATGAGCCCAATCTTCAGTATGACGTTGCACACCCATCTGGCGTGGAGGCGTGCTCTGCTTCGGTCGGGAAGAACGTGAAACCGGTTTATATTGTCCTTACGCAAGCAGCTCTACAACTGATGCAGCTGGTCGTCGACATTCTGAATGCTGGCGATGGGATGGAACTGACGTCCCAGCTGGATCCACCCATGTTATATCAGGGACAGATTTGGTGATCTTGCTGGCCACTGGACTGCCTCAGCACCACGCAGACTTTTGTGGGCGAGCCTTGTCTCGTTGAAAAATGACAACATGACACCGTAGCATGAGAGGTGACATGAGAACGCAGGATGTCCTTAGCGTACCCTTGTGCCGTCAAGAGTTGCCCAAATCACCACCAGTCGTGACCTGGAAACATGCCCGATGGCTCCCCACCTCGACGCCAGGAGTAACATCGCTGTGCCTCTCCAAAACTCCCAAACAATTTGACCTCTCTGCTGGTCCACGGGTGTTCAGAACGGCGATTCACCCCTCACGACACCACTCCAAACACAGCCATTTGTGTTGTGGTGTTGATGGCAGCCTACGCATGAGACGGTTGATGACAGTCCTGCTGCTGTTACTCTTCGATCAATGGTGCGAGACTGACTGAGAATACTGCAGGTAATCGTTACTTGCTCTCAGATGGCAGGCACTGATGTGAAGCGGTTTGGATGTGCTTGGCGAAGAATATGGTGATCCTCCCTTTTGGTGACTAAACTTGGTCGACCGGAATCTTGATCACGAGTGAAAGCTGAGCTCACGTTCCCGTGCAGTATATATATATATATATATATATATATATATATATGGCGGCCTCCACAGACCTGAGTATTTCGCAGTTTGCCACCCGCTCTTTTGCAGATCGACAGTGTAACACTGTGAAACACTGTCTCACACGAGTACGTGACATCTCCATGTTATTGGCAGTGATCACTCAATATCTGACGCTGCTCGCGTCGCAAAGAATTCCTATTTTAATCATTTATATAGCTGTCGAAGTGTGTACGTGCACGAAGTTACTTTGTCATCCGACCATGTCATCTGGCTGGACCAGTTTTTTGTCGCGTAGTGTGTTTGTATAACTCAGAAAGTTTAATAAATCTGTGAGGTTTATGAGAATTAGAAAAGCTCCACAAATGTTATTGTTGAAAATGATTAATAATGGACACGAGCATTTATTAGCATTACTTATTGAGAATTTTACTTTTAAAAATTGCTGTACTTGATTACAGACATGTAGGAACACGGTCACTGGCAGACGATAAAAAGTCAAGTTGGCCAGGGATCATGGTTAGGCTTCAGCAGACAGACATTGGCTATGTGGCTGCACTCCCTTCTCGTAAGCAGTCTTTACACTCGTGACTGCAAGAGGGTAATATAAGGACGCTGTAGAGACTGGATCAGTGGTAGGATGCGGATTACACTCTAAAAGCCTCAATACGGACTCTTGGACTGAATCTTGTTTGTCATAACTTACGATCCGGCTTGTGACGTAGTGTCCAGTGGGCAATTGTGGTAATTGACGCAGACATTATATCGGCAATTTGACCAACGGCCTTTATACCCTCAAGTACTTTTTCCTCTTCGCTCTCTGACTGCGTAATTACTCACTCAGCTCCTGATGAGTCTTTAGTGATAGTGATAGAAGTATTTTCAGCTTGCTTAAATTATTACTAAATGTGTATTATGACTTCATGAAAAGCAGAAAAATGATAACATATGACCATGAGATCAATAACCACAGCAGGAATCAGTCAACGCAAACAACTAACTGAGTGTAACAATTTGTGCGGCTATGAAGCGGAATGATCACCTAAATTCCATCTCAGAGCAGATGACTGGTTTCTGTTCAGTGGTAGGATGCTGGGAAAATATAATTAATCTACTAAGGAAATTGCTACAAAACAATAAACCGTCCCACCCTAGAAAATCCGTCAAAGGCGTGAAACGTTCTCCAAATAGGGCTAACAGGCAAAGGCAGCATGGATAATCACAAATGATCAAAACGGGTGAATGATTTCGTTTCAGTGGTAGGACACAAGGAAAATATAATTAGTCTACGAAGGACATGGTTACAAAACACTCATCCAACCAACCCTGGAATATCGGTTAAACGCATGGGACCTTATACAAATAGGTCCAACACGGGAAGATCAGCATGTATGAACGTGTGTTTGCTTCAGTGAAGGCAGAGGGTCTCGCAAACTCAGAATAACTGGAAATGTATAAATGTAAATGTCGTGTGACTACGGCCTCCCGTCCGGTAGACCGTTCGCCGGGTGCAAGTCTTTCGCTTTGACGCCACTTCGGCGACTTGCGCGTCGATGGGGATGAAATGATGATGATTAGGACAACGCAACACCCAGTCTCTGAGCGGAGAAAATCTCCGACCCAGCCGGAAATCGAACCGGGGCCCTTAGGATTGACATTCTGTCGCGCTGACCGAGGGCGGACACTGTAAATGGATGATACTTGAGGATGAACATGAACTATTATTTACACCAGTATTAATCTTAGAATGTATTGCAGCCCCTCTTCGTAATACTGCAGCGGGAACCACAAGGACGGGTGGAACCTGATCCCAGCACGCACTGATGAATGTAAACAGTCCTTTTCCTTGTGCTCCATAGGTCGATGGAACAGGAAGGACGCTAATACTTGATTCGATGAGAAATACTTCTGTCGTGCATTCCACGGTAGTTTGCATATTATGGATTAGTTGTACATGCACAGTGGAATAGTTCTGTGTGATATATAACTGGGGTACTGCTGCCAGCATGACAGCCAAGTGAGCACAACACGCTATTTCAACGAATTTAACTTCTATCAGGTAAAATAAATGTCAGTAGCGAAGGTGTTTAGCCTGTGAAAATATATCATCGTCTGGAAGCCAGGACCGAAACAGCGACCAAACTTTTAATGATCAATGTCCACGACCTGTGTGACAAGGACAGTTCTCGATGGTGCTACACTGGTAGGTAGGGGGGCGATAAATTTTTCTGATTATATGTAGAGTGACCTGTTAACATTTATAATGCTAATATTACAAGTTATGAAACCAATATCTGTCAATTTTGTACCGTATCAAATTATTTATACATAAATTACTCAACCCGCCTCAGCTGTTTCGCTTAATACAGCCATCTGCCTTATCTCTTAGCTGATATCGTTACATCTCAAACATTTATGTAATTACACTCATCTGTAGCTTACAGGCCGTCAGTTGCATGTGGTGCATCTACACATCAAGTTAACCACATTTGGATGGTTTTTCTACAATGGAAAACAGCCCACATTAGCATCGGGCCAAGATAACAATAATTGCAATGCATAGACATAAAATCCTCTGAAGGATATGCCAATTACATTTTTTTCACAGCTCCCTTAAGACACTGATGAACGCCTAAAATTAATTTAGATTTTAGTATAAACAATACCCAATGCTCGAAGTTAAAAACTTACACATGCACGCTAGTCATCAAGTTTAAAATGATAAATTTAATAAAACTTACTTTTACTATTAAGGATTTCTACACCGTGTAGTAGTTGTCGTGCATTCTCGTTCGTCAGCTTTCACGATACTGGTAGTCTTTCTCTTTCAGAACTTTCGTCCTCATCATTGTAATTACTCCACCTCTCCATGTTAATCTCGGCCGTCATGCTTCCTCCGTTTTGGCGGCGATCGTTCCAGGATTGTTTTCGGTTATCGTTCTTGCTCCATTTACCATACCATTTAGGAACTCTGTTCTCAGTTCTTTGCACGACTGGTTATTCCATATCTATAATCTACCTTACTTCCTCATTTTATCTCCGCTTGGTTCTGGATATCCTGGCTGCTCTACTTATTCCAGCCATCACTACTGCCTCTATTCTGCTTTTACTGCCGCTCCTCCAGAGTCCATCATTCTGCACCGCATGTTAGTATACTTTCCACTACTCTTTGCAGAATCCTCTTCTTTGTTTCTTTTGATATTTACCGGCACTTTAATTGCTCCTCTTGCATGCTGGATCCTGCGTTCCGCATCTGCTTCACAGCTTACCGAAGAAGTCTAATCAAACCCATGTATTTAAACTTATTTACAGCACAATAGTTCCTTCCAGCAGTACTATATTCTTTCTATCTCCTCCCACTATAGTCCTTCTATCTCCCCCCACTACTAGATATTCTGTTCTGCTCATGTTTATTACAAGCCCGTCTCGTTAAAATGCTTCCATTAACTTCTTTATCATAAATTTGACATCCTCTCTACTTTGTGCTTTTAGTAGGGGAAGTCCGGCTAAAATAACACACCATTTTGTTTTAGGTCATGACTGATTCATAAGCCATTATGATAAATAAAATTTGTATTGGAACAGGGCACTTTCAATTGTAGGTACCGTTAGCTTGGTGCCATGATTTTAAATTAATATAAAACGTATGTTTTTGACGTTATTGTAAAAACTGCATATTATATCATTTAGACAGACGTCAGGGTAAAAAGGCATAGGAGTAAGAAAAAGTAAGAAATTCAGATAAACACTAGATATTTGACATAGTTAATAGATTTGTTCTTAAGAAAAAATAAAAGACTATTATTGAAACAGTTCTTCAGCATTATCAGGTACGGTTTCTCAGTTCAGTTGTACAAAAATTGGAGACTGAAAGTAGAATTACAAATGTCAATCCATGAAACAAAGAAATTAGTTAGGTTGCTGAAAAAATAATTCTCATCAATCTTATCTATTTGCAGACGTCACAAATAAAGTTTTTGTTCTGTCGCTGACTCCAGCACATTGAGTGTGTGTTCACAAACTACAATGCTGACATCTTAACCAGTGTTCTCCGGGTTTTGAGTGGGAATATAGTCCAAGCAGTACAAACAGCGACAATATTCGGGAGTAACATTGTTGTCGCCAAAAAAGTATTTTTTGTATAACATTTCTTTTCCAAACACTACGTTTCCTTTTTTCTTTTTAATTTTTTTCTTTGCAGCCGTTCCCCTTTCTCTTCACGTTTCTGTTGAAGTAGTTTTAAGTAGGGCTGTTGATGAATACACTAAGTGTTTTTTTTTCTTTTTTGTTTCCTTTGAGATCCATCTCCAAATGAATGGTAGGAATGTTGCTAATGACTTCCACTTGAGTGTAACATTTATTTAAACAGCTTCAACATCTTTATTTGGTTCCTTGTCTTTGCTTTCACAAAGAGAGATGGGCCGCTCAGCAGACAGTTCAGATGTCTTTTGAGGTTCACAATCTGGAATATCTGTAGTTGCTGCTGGAGCAAAGATGTGTTCTGGGAATATGTAACAGTTACGAGACCAGAATCCAGTTTGTTGAAAACCATTAGCAGCATTAGCAAGGGTTGCTGCTTTCCCATACGCCTTAGTAAGTAGAGGACACATTTGACAGTGGGTAACTGTTCTTCTTGGATTACACTTAAGCCACTTTGTTACCTCCTGATGAAAATAAGTTTTTAGTGGGGCATAAATGAGACATCCAGTGGCTCTTTCAAGCTCCTCGACTTCGGTACAGAGGACACAACCCAGCTCAGAAACCAGGGTCAA
Organism: Schistocerca serialis cubense; assembly: GCF_023864345.2. NCBI lineage: Eukaryota > Metazoa > Arthropoda > Insecta > Orthoptera > Acrididae > Schistocerca > Schistocerca serialis. The sequence goes on from NC_064639.1 coordinate 643,038,956, forward strand.
CTTTCGACATTAACAACGATATCGACATCTACTTGACTACTGATGAATTCACACTTAAGTGCCTGGCGGAAGTTTCTCCGAACCAGCTTCAGACCATTTCTCTATGGTTCCACGCTCTAACACCGCGCGGTAAAACGAACACTTAAATCTTTCCTTACTAGTGCAGATTTGTCTTACTTTAATGTGATGATGTGTAGTTTGGCAACAGTAAACTGATTTCTCATTCACGGGAGAAAATTAGTAACTAAAATTTCGTCACCTCGAAAAACGCCTTTGTTTTAATAATTGCCACGGCAACTCGCTGATAATATCCCTGACAGTCTTCGCCTAATTCGTGATAGTACAAAACGAGCTGCTCTGCATTGGACTTTTTCGATGTCCTCCGTTACAACTTCTGGTCAGAATACCATATAGCACAGCAATACTCTAGCAGAGGACGGACAAGCGTAGTGTAGGCAGACTCTTTAGTAGACCTCTTGCATCTTCTAAGTGTTCTGCCAACAAAACGCACTCCTTGGTTTGCCTTCCTCACACCATTGTCTAGTAGATCGTTCCAATTTAAGTTGTTCATAATCGCACTTCCTAGGTCTTTTGTAGAACTGGCACGCTATATGTTTGTGTGATTTATAGTACGATCGAAATTAACGGAATTATTTTAGTACTCATGTGGATGACCTCCCACTTCCCCTTATTGCCCTATTGCCACTTTTAACACACAACAGGGTTCGTGTCTAAGTCACTTACGATTGGTTTTGATCTTCTGACGTTTTTACTAGAAGGTAAATGACCACGTCATTTGCATCAATCTAAGAGGGTTGCACAGATGATCGAATGAATCATTTATATAGATTAGGAACAGTAGAAAAGTTATAACCTTTCGTTGGGGAACGCCGGATATCATTTCTTTTTTACTTGACAATTTTCCGTCGATTACTTCGTCTTGTTACGCTTCTGGCAGGAATTCACGAATCTACTTGCAAAACTAAACCGATACGCCATGAAAACATACAGAACAAAGTAAACAAGCATTAGAAGAAACAAAATGGAACCCACAATAATAAGTTCAAAACTAAAGGACGTTGCTATTGAAGAAAGAGTGCTATTGTTCCATATGATGAGGACCTTGAAGAGTAGAAGAGTGCAGCCAACAGACGAGATTAGGTGCCAAACAGGAATAACCTGCAATAAACATCAACAGGTCACGAAAAAATGACCTCAGAAGCCTAGACTTCACGTCGTATTGCTGCGCATGAAATTAAAACGTCTGTGGACAATGTAGCAAAAGGAAGCTCCCAGACACTGATGGTAATTGGAGCTACTTTTATGAGAGCTACTGCGATATTTTCTCAAGTGAGATGACGGAAATTGCGGTTGACATGTATACAAACGTATACTAACATAGTAACAGAATCCTTGATTTTACACAAAAAAATTAAAACCATACACAGAATAAATTTGATGAATTATGTTGCACAAAAGTAGCAGGTATCAATGGCAATATCGACAAACATCCAAAGACCTCCGAGCTGGTTTTCACTCATAAATCATAATTCTGAAATCAAATTCAATACACTCACATTGCCTATGGAAAAGGCGAACCCGAGTAAATAAAGAATAAGGCAAAATATAAAACGTTACGAATTAACCGCACGTTGACGGAAATGCACACACATCTGCACTACAGCATTCAGCATTTAGTAACGCTAACGAAATCACATAACTTCCGGACTTCCGACGAATTTGAAAGATACTCCAGCACCAACTCCGTGGTGAATTTTATCTCGAGCAAAGACTTTCCGAAATGATGGACAACACCCAACTACTACACATTAAACGCAATCAAGAATGAAATATAACTCAGAAGAAACAGCCGCAGATAAGAGGGAACACCCACAGCAGAAATGTATCATCCTCAGTCCGATGTAATAGTTACCAACAAAAATTTGAAATAGATCAATACGATGCGCACTAATATTTCTACTGAGTGCTTATGTACATACAGGGTGACCTAAAAGTCCGGCAGCATTTGAGAATTCAATACTTGAAGAAGTAATGTAAGTAGATAGGTAAAAATCGACACACATGCTTGAAATGACATGCGGTTTTACTGAAACCAAAAAAGGTGAACAAAACGACCAACAGATGACACTTCATGTAATACGAAAGCGGTAATTAGCGTAAGAACTGATTTTTAGCAAAGACGATGTTCTTTATAACAAATACTAAACATGTCGGTTTTCATTCCTCTAGTCGAGGGACAGTAGTGTGAACAGCATTGTATAGCATGTCAGTTGGTATGACGAGAAACTACCATCGTATGTTGTCTTTAGGCATCCTTAATAAGGTCGGATGAACACGGCAGGGTTGTGACTTACAACCCCATAATCAATAATCACACGAACTGAGATCTGGGGACCTGAGAGGACAAGTATGACGGACCTGACGGCTCAGCACGGGATCCTCACCAAACGATGTGCGCAAGAGAACTGGACCGCCATTCTGCATGAAATTCGTACCTTCCAGCAGGTGTTTATCAGGCAGTCTAGGGATGATCTGATTTGCTGTCCCACTTTATCTCATTTTATACACGATACTCATGCGGTGTCACTGACGTTTGCCGTTCAGTGCCATCTGTTGGTAGGTTTTGGACTCGTTTTTCCTTTCAATAATATCTCATGTCATTTCAGGCAATTCCATGAATTCCATGAATTAGTGCGTTTTCAGATGTTAACGAGCTTTTCCGTCACCCTGTGTAATGATCCACAGACACACTTGTGTAAATGCAATTTTCATTACAAAAATGAATAGACAACGGCCAACGAAGATGCGTGAAACATCATTCGACAGAAGAAACTCTACAGAACTCACTAAACTGACAAAAAAAAAAAAAAAAATCTGACGCCAGAAGCAAGGAATGCAGCGGAAATGTGGATTTTGTGTCGCATTCACTGAATTGGTACAGAGCTGGGTTCCGAGAGGACTCTGGTGCTGAGTGCAAAGGAAAGTCATCTTTAAATACGTCTGTTTTCCAGAGGTCAAACTTAACGTTATAGGTTTGAATTAGGAAATCACGTCAGGAGCACTTAACACATAAATCATAGCACAAACTTTGAAGATAACAGAAAATGTAATGTAGCAGATATACCTACATTGGTTTTGAAAAAAGAAAGTAGGAATTAGTAAATCAACACGTATAATTATTAATAACAGTAAGAAAGGTCAAATCTAAAACAGTGGGGCTGAAACGCATATATTAACTAGTGTATGGTAGCGGGCGTGAGCTCATCTGCACGTCCCGAAGGTTTGCTCAGTTCAGTACAGATTCTAAACATACACACAGAAAACTGTGTTAAATTTACCTAACACAAAAGCGGTGAAAAGCACACGGGCCCAAACATGACTGGGGAAATGAGAGCACATAATTCAGTACTTTCGAATCACAAGTACTTTAACTGAGTAGAACTAACATAACTAAACATCCGCATCATGCCCCCGTCTTGTAAATTTAAAAGTTAAAAAACTTACGCAGTAGTATTGTTGGTAGAGCTGAATTTTCTAGATAAAGCAAAGTGATAAAGAAACATTCTAACGGTATCGAAACCTAGAAAACGCACGCACGAATGATGCCGGTGAAATCAAGTCCCTTTCGCTCAAGACTTACGGTTAATGATCAAACGGATTTTAAAGATATTACAAAAATTGTGCATCTCAACTGACAAGGATAAATGTTAAAAATACCAAACATACGAAAATACACCCACGAACAGTGCATATTAAACAGATCAGTCAGGAATAGTCGATGTTTAACTTGTGTATGTTCTTGTTACCGGACGCTGATCCATTTATATGGTAAAGAACAACTGACGACCATCAGAATAAACCAGGTCAGCTTACAGTACGAACACAAAATGAAACTCCTTAGCAGAAGCACAGGGATTGTCACGAACTGCGGTGCATTTTAACTGCATGATGTTCACCGTTTTTCCTGGGTCAGGTCTAGGAGAATTACGGATGGTGTATTGGGGCACATCCACCAAGCAAGGTAGCAGCAAACAGGGTTCGTCGAGCTACGGAGTATGGCTCGGCATCACATAGACAGAGGGAAGTGGTGACTTTCCGGTAGGCGCATGACACAAAAGAAACATGGAGAAACTCCACAAAGGAAGGAAAACTTGTGGGGATCAGTAGAGAAGCTTAACCTCTGCAACAACCAGGGACGAGGGGGAGCGCTGATGAAGATCCCGGCGCAGGCACGCTCTCCACAGTAAGCATGCACCATCCAAAATGGCGAGCGGACGTCCACAGCTAGCAAGCCAAGGTCACGATCTAGAGAGGCTTTCGGAGACGATCAACCCGAAGTAAACAGACCTCCAGTATGAACTGCATGCACGGCAAAGGCGTCACCTCACGAGACGCCAGAAAAACTGTAGCTGGCAGCTTATTTTGCAGTAAACCTTTTTAAATATTTTCAAAATGTTACTGTAAGTGCTCGTACAGGCCAGAGGTGTTCTATTAAGGAAAAACTCTCTTGTGTCCAGTGCTGTCACCTGGAGCCTCACTGTCGCCTTGGCTCTGTCTGCTGCTGCGCCGAGAGCGCCGCAGCAATGATTGGATCAGCCTTAAATGTTCAGAGAGTCCATATAAGGTGTCGTGGACTTTCCGACTGTGGACTTAGGTTTCTGGTGTTTCTGACGAGAAATATTTTAGCTGTGGCTTTTCCGAATGTCAAAGGAAACCACAACAGTGATGGCGACGCTGGTCAAAAATACCGCAGTGCAAAACCGGTTAGTCAGAAGTGTCACACTTCCTGCAGCTTGTACAAAAGAGTCGGAAACAACATAGTCGTTGAGTTCATGTAGGTATAATTATTATGCAATTTTTGATAATAATATTGCTATGTATAAAAATTTATAGAGTTGTTAAATACGTCTTCTATATGAAAAGCTCGTCCGTATCAAACATTTCACATGGACTTTGTAAAACGTATTTAGTGAGTATATTAGTTCGTGAAAAACTGTCACTACGAGTCAATTAGTGTCGTCAACAACGTGTTGACGAGCGAGCTATTCAACTTTGAAGAGCGACATTCAATGAATAGCCATACAGTCTCCTTTCGGATATGAGAAACCATCACTCAGACATGTATCTCAGCTTACAGCATGTCACAATGAACAGAGATTGTTATGTTCTCAGGGAGAGTGAAAGTGGATGCTCAAGGTATGAAAAAGTTCTCCTTCACCGATGGGCCCACCTTCGTGAGTAACCGAGTATGAACCACATGGGATGTACAATTCCTCTTGCTGGCAGAGCACCGTTCAACTGGATAGTGATTATGTTTAGGCGTAGAAACTTTAAATCATACAGAATGGATTCCTTGATGCATTTGCCACCGACTTTCTCCAAAGAACGGCTCTAGAACCTAGAGCGCTATTGTGGCGTTCATCTGTTAGGCTACAGCTCTCCGCCAGCAAACTTTACCTTCAGCAAGAGAATGGTTCCTAAAAACGCTCCTGAATTGTATCAGATTAGCTTACGGATACCGCACGAACTGAGGGTGTCTGTGCAGCTCCTAAGGTCAACCGACAGGTGTTGTGCATTTATGGGATGATACTAAGTGCAATGCGCCCCCTAGATTCAGTTCTGATAAGTTTACCTAAACTGTGTGTGCAGTTGAACAAGAGTGGATTAGAACGGCTTGAATTTAATCTAACTGAGACAATGTAAATTTGAGTGGCACAGGGTTCTCTTTTGTGTCCAATGCTTTTCTTTATCCTCTCGAGGAGACACCACCATAATACAGCACTGTCCGTATGGGGGAGGGGGTTTGCATGTTTCGATGAAGCAGCAATAGCGTAGCTACTGGCAGGGTCTCCCATGCTGGGTAGGCCCCATTCAGGAGACCCCGACAAAGAGTGTCTGACAACATTCCATGTTTTCCTGAGTTTTCCTTTCATGACATGACAACATAATGCATGGGAGAGGAGGGGGGATTCTTGGTAGCCTCCATGGGAGAGTAAATCCTGACGTAAACTCCCGATCCCCAGGCCGGTGGTTGGGCGAGGGGTTGGATCAAAAGGCATCAGCTCTGATAACAAGGACTCTGATTTATACAGCATGCAGTGTACAAGTGTAGACAGGAAAAAGTGAGACTCGCAACTAAAGAGATTGAGGCACTGGAGGTGAGTATATTGGTAATGACAAATAGGAAAAAGAAATAATGTGGATAAGTACAGTTTAAAACTATACCCTGTTATGGAATCGAATGGAAAACAAACTGAAAGAATCAGGTTTTATGAGAAGGAAATGGAAACATGGAATAATTAATTGTAAGGAATAGAGTGGAAGAATAATCAGTCTAACAATCAAACTTCACGGATTAAAACTGAAATTAATTGAGATGGATGGCCCTAAATGCGTTACCTCCGTGGAGAATATGCAAGTGGTTGATGACTCTCGAGATGGACATGAATTGGTAATAATGGTGGGCTGGAATGGACGAATTGGAAAAGGTTAAATGTTGATGATGTAGGTCCCTGGAGGAAAGGAAGTAACGGAAGATAACGCTAGGAAGTTGATTAACTTCTGTAAAGTACAGAAGTACTCTAGTATTAATGGCCAATTCCAGCACAAATAAGTTCATAGATTTGTCTGGTCTAATTCGCCCAGGAACCTAAACTCAAGTGTAATTGAAGACAGCGGGTGATGAACCTTCAAGATATAAGGGTAAAAAGAGGAACAGAGTGTGGCTCCTATCACACTAGATATACATAAAAAACTGCTTTTCCACTTAAAGAAAAAAAATAGGATGATAAGGAGATTGATTTAGGAAATACACTCCTGGAAATGGAAAAAAGAACACATTGACACCGGTGTGTCAGACCCACCATACTTGCTCCGGACACTGCGAGAGGGCTGTACAAGCAATGATCACACGCACGGCACAGCGGACACACCAGGAACCGCGGTGTTGGCCGTCGAATGGCGCTAGCTGCGCAGCATTTGTGCACCGCCGCCGTCAGTGTCAGCCAGTTTGCCGTGGCATACGGAGCTCCATCGCAGTCTTTAACACTGGTAACATGCCGCGACAGCGTGGACTTGAACCGTATGTGCAGTTGACGGACTTTGAGCGAGGGCGTATAGTGGGCATGCGGGAGGCCGGGTGGACGTACCGCCGAATTGCTCAACACGTGGGGCGTGAGGTCTCCACAGTACATCGATGTTGTCGCCAGTGGTCGGCGGAAGGTGCACGTGCCCATCGACCTGGGACCGGACCGCAGCGACGCACGGATGCACACCAAGACCGTAGGATCCTACGCAGTGCCGTAGGGGACCCCACCGCCACTTCCCAGCAAATTAGGGACACTGTTGCTCCTGGGGTATCGGCGAGGACCATTCGCAACCGTCTCCATGAAGCTGGGCTACGGTCCCGCACACCGTCAGGCCGTCATCCGCTCACGCCCCATCATCGTGCAGCCCGCCTCCAGTGGTGTCGCGACAGGCGTGAATGGAGGGACGAATGGAGACGTGTCGTCTTCAGCGATGAGAGTCGCTTCTGCCTTGGTGCCAATGATGGTCGTATGCGTGTTTGGCGCCGTGCAGGTGAACGCCACAATCAGGACTGCATACGAACGAGGCACACAGGGCCAACACCCGGCATCATGGTGTGGGGAGCGATCTCCTACACTGGCCGTACACCACTGGTGATCGTCGAGGGGACACTGAATAGTGCACGGTACATCCAAACCGTCATCGAACCCATCGTTCTACCATTCCTAGACCGGCAAGGGAACTTGCTGTTCCAACAGGACAATGCACGTCCGCATGTATCCCGTGCCACCCAACGTGCTCTAGAAGGTGTAATTCAACTACCCTGGCCAGCAAGATCTCCGGATCTGTCCCCCATTGAGCATGTTTGGGACTGGATGAAGCGTCGTCTCACGCGGTCTGCACGTCCAGCACGAACGCTGGTCCAACTGAGGCGCCAGGTGGAAATGGCATGGCAAGCCGTTCCACAGGACTACATCCAGCATCTCTACGATCGTCTCCATGGGAGAATAGCAGCCTGCATTGCTGCGAAAGGTGGATATACACTGTACTAGTGCCGACATTGTGCATGCTCTGTTGCCTGTGTCTATGTGCCTGTGGTTCTGTCAGTGTGATCATGTGATGTATCTGACCCCAGGAATGTGTCAATAAAGTTTCCCCTTCCTGGGACAATGAATTCACGGTGTTCGTATTTCAATTTCCAGAAGTGTACAACTACAAATGATCTAAAATATAGAGGTCGAATATATCTACTACTAGAACACAATGTCAAAAGTTCATTTCAGAAAAAATGAAATCTAAGACTGGATGCTGTGGAGGAGGGCTGGGGTGCCAGTGAACTATGGTTTTCCGAAAGAGTCGATTAAGGAAGCAGCGGAGGAAGTTTTAGTAAGGGAAAGGGAGAGACGAGTAAGAACTGACCAGATCCACCGAGGGATGGAAGATGTTAAGAAAGATGAAAATGGCTATCAATACTGCACACAGAAGAAGTACAAGAGGCACTCTGGAAAACTACAGGTAGGAAAGGAAGAGACGAGGTGACAGAAGTCTAAAGCAAAAGGAGAGCATTATAATACAGAAAATGTACTAGAATAAGAAGTAAAATAGATGCTGAGAAAGACAAGAAATGGAAAATCCTGTGGATTGGGAAGAGTTGTATCAGACCTGCGAAAATAAAGGAAACCTCACCGGCGCTGTGGCCAAGCGGTTCGGAAACGCGCTGCTGCTACGGTCGCACATTCGAATCCTGCCGCGGGCATGGATGTGTGATGTCCTTAGGTTAGTTAGGTTTAAGTAATTCTAAGTCTAGGGGAGTGATGACCATAGAGCCATTTGAACCATTATTTGAACGAAAACCTCAAATAGTGAAACTCGTATCTACATTGTTCAGTTAGATTGCAGGGGGAGAGAAAATATCAAGATAATATAATAAAACAGGAAACAAGAAACACCCAATAATTTGTAGGGGGATTAGTCTAATGGCATCTATCAGTAGACTTTTTAGCGCCATACTAAAAGGCAGGTTGGAGAGTGAGATTAAGCGAAATATGTGACACAATATGCAGATTTTACAGTGAGACGATCTTGTACACGTTGTATTTTTAGCCTCAAACAAATAAGTGAGAAGGCGTATTCTGCACTTGCTATTTGTGGATTTAGAAAAAGCGTATTTTTCTGTATCCATCAATTCAGACAGGGCTGCAGTACATCCCTGATTAGTGTGAGGAGACTTAAGGGTTTTAGCACTAGCATAAGGAACTATTGAAGCACTAAATCAGTTTACATACTTAGAATCTATCAACCATACATCGAGAAACTCTGTAGCAGATGAAGAAGGAAGGAGCCATGAGGCAAAAGGAGCAATGAAGATGTCAGACGGAGGTCTGTGGGACAGTTTAATATCGAAAGAAACAATGAAGAGGATTTCGTAAACAGCAGATGAAAGTATACTAACATACGATGCAGAAAGATGGAACATGAGGATGCGAAGGAGAAGCGAAGTACAGGCAGCAGAGATGGATGGAATAAGGAGGGAAGCCTGGATATGCAGAACAGAGAGGAGAGGAAGTTAGTGAGGTACTGGATATGGAACAGTCTTGCATTGAATTTGGAGAAGAGCTTTCAGTGGAACGGCCATGTACAGTGAATGGAGAAAGAACTATGATCAAAAGCCTGGATGGTCGACCCCGTGTAGGGGGATGCGCGGGCGGCCGAGAATAAAGTGGAGAGTGGGAATGATAGGAAGGAACAGGAAGAGAGGTATGAAAGAGGAAGACTGGAATGACCTTGAATGCTAGTGAATGGGAATATAGGGCATCTGCTCATGAGTGGAGCAGCCCTTAAGTACAAATGAAAGTAAAAGTAAGATTTCTTTGATATTTAACGCTGATCTGCCACTAGACACATGTTTCACAGTTTTTTCTCTTTGCGGATGGCTCATAAAGGCGTCGAATGTGTTGTAAATGATATTGCTAACGGTGCAGTGAGTAACATCAACACGTGGCATTTAAAGAACAGAGGAATGGTTAATTGCAACAAAACGCTTATGTGACACTTTCATGATGTGCAAAAACTGAAAGGTGCCCTCTTCACTGTAACAGTAATCTGTGCTGCGCCTGACACTGGAACATTAAGGTTTATCTCACTCTACCGTCTGCTATGGTGTAATAGTTTGGGGTAACTATGTGCCCTCTAACACCAGAAGAAGGTGCTCAGATAAATCTTCGGTGTCAGTTCTCGAACTGGAATTTTTGTTGCTTACCGTATTGACCTGATGGAGGAGAATCTGCAATATTAATTTGGTAACATTAGACGGAGCGACGGTTTTCACTTGAACACTTTCATACGCACTGTAAGAAAACGTGTACACTATTCAGCAGGTTTCATTTTCAACAGCCCTCTAGCAAAATTGAAAAGAAGAATGAGCTATAAACCTAAAGTCGTCAAATCTAAGTTGAAGTGTTTCCTTGAGGCACAGTCATATTCTGCAGAGCACTTCCACGTAGCTACTACGAACTTTTTTCTGTGATGCGTTTTTCTCTGCGATGTGTTATTTATTCCCAAAATCTCAAATTTTTTAATGTTTCTTTAATTCTTTAGTTGTTTTGTTCATAAATTTTCTAGGATGTATTCTATAAATTGTTCACTGACTCCTTGCGTGACCAAGTAATAGGGACTCACTTGGTCTGTTGGAACATGATTAATAGGTAAAAAGTATCTGTAGGTGCCTACCGTGTATATTTTGCTCAGTAAGAATGAGAAATACCTAGTATTTCATATTAAAAGGATTGGTGGCTGTTGACACCACTGTTGTATTGATTATCGTTTAGGAAACTGTGAGCTTTGAAAACCAAATTTTTCTCTGTCAGAAAAAAGAGGTTGACAATTTTCGTACACACGTGGACGACCTCTTATTCTTTTCATATACTGACATTACTGTGGCTGATATCGAGTCTGCTAGAGGCTGTCGAAGACACACAGCTGTGCTTCGATACAGATGCAACCCCCAAGAAAGCCTGAATTCGGAAAAAACTAGTTAGTATTACAGTAGCTATTTTCCTGTAGCTCGCAGAGGTTATAGCAGGAAGCCGCTAAGATTCAGATTAGTTTATTTTGGCACGCTGCAGGAGTATTAATAAATAAACGATGGTCATTTTTACCGCATTTTTTACAGTAGCACAATTATACAGAATCTGCCCGACACTGAATCCAAGGCTTATCGGCTTCCCGTGCTTGGCATTTGTAAGGGAGCCGCAGAAACGAGGGCTGCAGTGCAAAAAGCAATATTGTCCGGTACCGTATAATGCCTGCAGTAGGGCTGCGATAAGTGAGCTGGCAAATAAGCAGCCTTCGGGAATTTATACGCAGGGTATCTCGTATCTGCTAGAAATCGGTGAGGTACCTTTGTTCCCATTACTCTGTGCAACAAATGATAGCCAGCTGCATTTCATTACAGTTACATACTGCCCCTGCTTTAAATTAACCTGTGAAAATTATCTCAAAGGGAAAGAGGATGAACCGCCGCAAAGAAAAAGAATCAATTTTTAGCTGTACTTCATTAACCTCGGTTCCTGACACAATGCGTCAGCAAGTCATACGCGGAGACCTTTAAACGCCAGTAATTTCGTTACTTGGAAAATAAGTATTTTTGTGAGTTTTCTGGAAAAACTATGCTCTGTATTTGGAGAGGTTGTCAAGTATGCCTCGCTTCCTTAAAACATATAATTTATTGTTCGAAACCTCTTATGGGACATGAAGTAAAAGAATCTCTCTGGTTTTCTGCCTACGTAACTGACGTGCAGAGTTGTTCTTTATTGTTGCTGTTATAGGTGAGTATATAAATAAAAGAAATGAAGCCGGTGTGACATTACTGTACCGAGCGCGCTCTTGGAGACTAGTATTTCTTTCAGTTTATAATTCTGGCTGTTGGTACGCATTTAGAAACTAAAGAAGAAAATAGAAGTAATACATTGTGACTAGATGCAGCTTGTTGGCGGAAATTTTGAGACAGAATATTTATTTTATTCGATGTTTTTGGTAATAAGCAAGGTAATATTTAGAAGCTGCATACAGAATCATGTCTCGGTCATTCAGCACGATGTGTTATGCATTCAGTTTCATAATTCTCTTCTGCAGTTACGTCATTTCATATTGTGCTGGTTATTGTGAACATAAATTGAAACTACAGGTTTCCAAAATTGCTGTTTACGTTCGACATATATATGGGAACCCAAATGGTTCTTGTTTCTTGCTTATCTGTTTAGAAAGTAATTTAGATTGTTTAACTACATTTCCTGTTACTCATTCTACTTCCATCACTCATTTGTTGAATACTGAAATATAATTGTGACTTTTCTTGGATGTCATTTTGCACTCACGTCGCAAAGAATCCTCTCCTTGTTCAGTTGATGATGTTCTATCCTTCCACGATTATGGTTGTTGATGTGTCCTTGTCCCACCAGTTAGGTCTCCAGAGAGCTTGATGGTGAGTGTCGACAGGTTCCCACCAATCTTGACTCGAATGACAGCACTGCAACTTGCCGTGACAAAGTCCTTCTTCTAGGACTTGTTCCATCAGTGTTCAGACAGAGTCTCTATGAACAGAGGATAGACCGATGGAGGTTCTATCCCCAGCTAGGTTGACGGCGATATCAATACCAATAAATGAAGTCACTGAATAAGAATAATATAAAGAAACTGTCTCTCTTGGGTGTCTCTTGCGATCCGATGATGACTTCACTTGTCCACCTTTATCGACTGGTCAGTTTTCTGGATACTTACGCTGTAGCTGACAGATGTGTTCATTCCGTCTTTCAGAAGCAGTGGTGGACGTATTCGGCAGCGTTAGCAGTCTGAGCGATCGTTCTTACGTCCGACCTACAGCTTGTTACTTCACTCTGCTTGCTCAATGTAATGACAGCATCCTCCTCTCCCTATGCTGTGATTCCTATATTGGCGTTTCGGACACCCAGCTGCTGTAATTATATTTTCAGTTCCAGTTGATCCATAGTGAGGAGATCCTCAGCGATGTGGAAGATGAAAACAAGAATACACAGTAAGTATTTACAAATAAAGAACACTTATGCTAATGTATCTTCCACAGATCCTGAATGAAATTGCCCTTGTGGATGTCGAATAGCTTTATATGTGTATATACATTGAAGAGCCAAAGAAACTAGTACACCTCCCAAATATCATGTGGAGTCCCCGCGAGCACGCAGAAGTGCCGAAACACGAGTTGGCATGGACTCGACCAACGTCTGAATTAGTGCTGGAGGGAACTCACAACATGAATCCTGCAGGGTCGCCAATAAATCCGTAAGAGTAAGAAGGGTGGAGGCCTCATCTGAACAGTATGTTGCAAGGCAACCCAGATGTGCTCAATAATGTTCATGTGTGGGGAGTTCGGTGGCCAACGGAAGTATTTAAACTCACACAAGTGTTCTGGGAGCCACACTGTAGCAATTCTAGTCGTGTGGAGTGTCGCGTTATCGCCTGGAATTGCCCAAGTCCGCTCGAATGCACAATGGACATGAATGGATGCAGGTGGTCATACAGGATGCCTACGAATCTGTCACCTCTTAGAGCCGTAGCCAGACGTATCAGCGGCCCCATTTTAAAAACAGTAATATCAGAACTTGAATCCGCCTTGATGCAAAACACCTTGTTATTCGTTTATTTCTTTATTATTTCAAACTAGTTTCGGCGACAAATATCACCATCATCAGAGGGGATTTTTAATCTAAAACACGCAGATAATAACATGGTTATGCAAGCACAGTAAAACATTATTACATTTTTACTATTCGTCTTTTGAAATATAGTTTCTATGGATACATTCATACTACCTCGTTTATATGTCCTTCTTCTAGGACTTGTTCCATCAGTGTTCAGACAGAGTTTTAAGCAATTATTGGCGCTGTTTGCGACATATTTTCTGTACTCTTTTTGTCTGTTGCCGTTTTTCACTTAGCGAGCATCATGTCATCAGCAACCATGTGAACGGCTGTTAGTAAACAAAATCCTAAAAGGTGAACTTCGTATGTCAACAATATATACTTGCGGTTGTGATAGTGTTGTGGAAACCAGTACTTTGGTGCATACTGAGCTGTTACTTAGCTCTTGTTGTACTCACGTTCACTGGATGGTATGTGGCTGCTTTTATACACAGAAAAACAAAACTTTCGCATTTTTTTTCTGATCCAGAGTATTACGCCACCTTGCTGTTCGCATGTGTCACGAGAGGTGTATCGCACGTGGCGAGAAAGGCTATGAAAAACTGTAGCGCGAATTACGACGACTTCTTTTCATTATTTATGTCTCTGTGTGTGATGGGGAAGTGGTTCTTTTGCGTGTATGTGCATTCTGTTTTGTGTCCTTGGTCAGTTCTCTCAGAGCGGTAATGAGTGTGTTGTTGTAAAGTGTTGTGTTTTCATTTATTTACATTTTTCCCTTCAACTATAGCCTTTTGTACGTAGTAATTTTCTTCTATTGTTAGTTTTCGGTATAGACTGTTGCTATTTCTTAGAATGTGTAGATCGTTTTCGGTATTAGTGGGATTATGGTTTTTATTCATTAGATGTTCTGCAAAAATTGAATGTATGCTGTCACTTTTTAGAGGTCTCATGTGCTCTGTGCACCTTTTGCGGAAGTTTATGCTAGTTTGTTCTATGTATTGGGTCTGACAAGAGTTGAGAGTGAGTTGATATATTCCAGCGTTGCTGAATTTGTCTGAGGTTTTTCTCGCTGGTCTTAGTCTTTTTTGAACTGTATTGTTTGTTCTGAATGTTATTGGGATCCCTTACTTTTTCAAGATGTTTCCTATTCTATGTGATATTTTGTTATTGTATGTTAGTGGGTACCATCTCTCTCTTTTTTTCTGAATTGACGTGGTCTGATGTGTTGTCTGAGTGTACTGCATGTTTCCGTTGTACCTTGTTGTTGGGTTTGTTTATGATGTCTGTTTTGTAGTCGTTTTCAACTGCAATTTGTTTGATTATATTTAGTTCCTGTGTGTAGTTTTCTGGTTTAAGAGGTGTTCTGTTTATCCTGTTGAGCATGTGTGTGAAACTGGCATATTTATGCACTGTCAGGTGGTTGTATGAGCTGTGGATAACAGTGCATGTGGATGTGGGTTTTCTGTAGATGGAGAATTCGTGTTGGTGGTTGTTTCTTGTGATGGTAAGATCCAAGAAATTTAGTTTCTTGTTGTTTTCTATTTCCATTGTGAAGTGGATTTGTGGGTGAACTGTGCTGGTGTTACTGTGTAGTTCTTCTATCCTGTTAAGTGTTTCATCTACAAGACAGATTACGTCATCCACATAACGGTACCAGTAGATTATTTTGTACCCTTCTTGTTTTACGATGTTACTGAATATTGTGTTCTCTATATGGTCCAAGAAAACGGCTATGAAAAAACTGTAGCGCGCATTACGACAACTTCTTTTCATTATCTATGTCTCTGTGTGTGATGAGGAAGTGGTTCTTTTGCGTGTGTGTGCTTTCTGTTCTGTGTCCTAAACGAACAGCTGAAGGAGCTTGGCTGAAATATGAAATTTTCTGCCTGTACTAAAAAAAAAAAAAAACAGAAAACAAACAACAACCTAATGTCAGCTTATACAAATTACACCTAGAATTAGCAAACCAAATCTCCAGCTCCTCAGTACTGTATGACACAATAGAAAGAATAAATCACCACTCAGTCAATAATGCAAAAGAAATGGCAGAAACAAGAACAGAAATTAAATAAACTTATAAACAAAAACTGCTCTAAAACCGACACACACACACACACACACACACACACACACACACACGCACACACACAACACATTCCATGAACGCTTGATTAATTTTATTGACATAACACTAACAAAAGAAGAACAACAGCTACATGAGAAAGGCCCAAAATACAATTTGAACACTCACATAACACACAAGACCATAGAAAATCTTATTACTGAGACTGAATACATCATAGGACAACATGAAAAAACTAACACTCGAGACGTCAACCCATTCCTAACAAGAGAACTAGTGACAGAAGAAATTAAGCAAATCATCACAAAGAGCAAACCATCCATAAACACAAATAAAATCCATGAACAGTATACAAAGAAAACTAAACCAACATAATGCTCTCATCATCAACTCAGACAAAGGGAATGTTCTAGTCTTAATAAAAGAGGCAGAATACATTGAGAAAACAGCAAAATTTGTGGAAGAGAAGAAAAAGGCAAGCTAACCAGTGATACAACACAAACATATCAAAGAAATCCAAAGACTCTCTTAAAAAACATCACACACACATTGACACGGAACCAGACAAAAATAATGACACAAAAGAGCCCTGAAGCTCCACTCTTAACAAGCCTGCAAGAGGTCCACAAACCACTCATCCCAGTCAGGCCAGCAGTTGACTTCAGAAAAGCCCCATCTTACTTACTAGGGAGACACATGCACACATTCCTACAAAAGACATACAAATACACAAACAACAGAAGCCTCAAAAACATAGGAGACATAGTACAGAAAATTAGAAATGTCAACATACCCCCAACAGAAAAACTGATATTCTTTAACGTAACATCCATGTACACAAACATACCCACAGAAGAAACTATAAGCATTATAGAACAACAGGTAAAATGCAGGAAATTCCCAGATTTACAAATAAATGGAATATAATTCATTCTTAGGCTATCCACCAAACAAAACTACTTCAATTTCAACAAAAACCTCTGCTTGCAACAACAGGGGCTTCCCATGGGGTCCCACATCAGTGGAATCTTAGCCAACATTTTCTTCGACCATATAGAGAACACAATATTCAATAACATAGTAAAACAAGAACAAGGATGGTACAAAATAATCTACTGGTACTGATATGTGACTGACGTAATCTGTTTTGTAGATGAAATACATAACAGGATAGAAGAGCTACACAGTAACATCAACACAGTACACCTACAAATCCACTTCATTATTTTGTGCCATCTGCATTATTAAGTCCAGTTCTTTTTGGTAGCTTTCTTTGGCGAGTGATACTGTGTTGAGTCTATTGAGCATGTTTCGAAGTGCTGCTTGCGTTTGATATGGAAAACGTGTATTCCAACATACCAGTACCAGAAACAATAGAAATTATACATAAGAACCTGAAAACTTGGAGTCAACTCCCTGATGAACAGATTAAGGAAATATGCATACCAATGAAGCTCATAACAGAACAAAATTACTTCCAGTTCAATAATGAATTTTATTTACAAGAAAATAAATTGCCAATGGGGTCCCCAGTTTCAGGAGACTTAGCAAATATTTTTGTAAACCACATTGAACAGATCATTTTCAAAAAATAGTAGCAAAAGAATACAACGTATTAAATTGGTTCAGGTATATGGATGACATCCTTTGCTTAATAGATGAACCACAAACAAAAATTGAAAAACTACATACTGACATCAACAAGACACACAAAAATATAAAATTCACAGTGTGTGACGTCCGTAGGTTAGTTAGGTTTAATTAGTTGTGAGTTCTAGGCGATTGTTGACCTCAGAAGTTAAGTCGCATAGTGCTCAGAGCCATTTGAACCATTTTTTAAAATTGACAATTGAAAGAGAACAGAACAACCAAATTAACTTTCTAGATACAACAATCAAAAAAGGAAACAATAAGCATATGTTTGAAATTTACCGTAAACCCACAGCAATGGACATTATCATTCCCCAATCCTCGAACTACCCACTCGCACAAATGCAAGCAGCACTTCGACATATGCTCCATAGACTCAACACAGTACTACTCACCAAAGAAAGCTACCAAAAAGAATATAATAACCAGTATGAAAACACAACAGCACAATAACAACAAAAATACAGAATGTGCCAGACTCAGAAAACTTAGGAAAAAACTTCAAAATGAAAATGTTATGATTTCAAAAGCAGACAAGGGGAACACAGTAGTACTGATAGACAAAGAACAATACATTGAAAAACACAAGAATTCATCTCACAGAGTAACATTACAAAATTAAAATCAGACACAACAAACAGATTCCAGACAAAAGTAAAAAACCATCCGAAAAATATTGACATCATACCGGATAACCCAGAGAAAAGGAAATTTAAACAGGTCAGTCCCACTGCACCAGTCCTCCGAAGCCAACCAAAAATCCACAAACTGGACCTTCCTGTAAGGCCAATACTGGATTTCAGAAAATCCCCAGTTACAAACTTGCAGGATACATGTTAAAAGTACTGTCTGAAAATTTCAAAGTACAAGAAGACAGAACCATGAAAAACACTACACAGCTAATACAACAAATAAATGATATAAGTTCCCAGACACACCATTACTCCTCTCATTTGATATAGAAAACATGCATTCAAACATGCCAATACCAGAAACAATAGAAATTATGCATAAGAACCTGAAAACTTGGAGTCAACTCCCTGATGGACAGATTAAGGAAATATGCACACCAATAAAGCTCATAAAAGAACAAAATTAAACTTCCTGGCAGATTAAAACTGTGTGCCCGACCGAGACTCAAACTCGAAAGGCAAAGGTCCCAAGTTCGAGTCTCGGTCGGGTACACAGTTTTAATCTGCCCGGAAGTTTCATATCAGCACACACTCCGCTGCAGAGTGAAAATCTCATTCTGGACAGCAAAATTACTTCCAGTTCAATAATGAATGTTATTTACAAGAAAATGGGTTGCCAATGGGGTCCCCAGTTTCAGGAGCCCTAGCAAATAGTTTTGTAAACCACACAGGACAGATCATTTTCAGAAAAATAGTAGCAAAAGAATACAACATATTATATTGCTTCAGGTATATGGATGACATCCTTTGCTTAATAGATGAACCACAAACAAAAATTGAAAAACTATGTACTGACATCAACAAGACAAATAAAAAAATAAAAATCACAATTGAAAGAGAACAGAACAACCAAATTAAATTTATGGATATAACAATAAAAAAAGAAAACAATAAGCATATGTTTGAAATTTACTGTAAACCCACAGCAACGGACATTATCCATAGACTCAACATAGTACTACTCACCAAAGAAAGCTACCAAAAAGAACTGGACATAATAATGCAGATAGCACAAAATAATGCTTATAATAATAACACAGTCACAAAGCTAAACAACAAAATTAAAAGTAAAATAAAAGCAGAAAGCTCCAAACCACAGATAATGACACAACAGAACCAAACACAAACATGCAGTCCCATAACAACTACACAGGATAAAGATGAAAGAAAACACAAGTTGGTACACAATGACATACAACCACAAACTCACCCATAAAATCACCAACATTTTCAAAAGAGAGGGAATAAACATAGCATACACAACAGACAATCTAAACAATAATACACCACAAAACTGACAAAAAACATAGACACATACTAGAAAGCAATACCAGTTACAGTGTAACAGTTGTGAAGGCACATACATAGGACGAACAGGGAGAACATTTGATGTCAGATACAAGGAACACAGGAGAGCATGGAAATATGGGACAAACCACTCCACATTTGCAGAACACCTAAGACAAAATGACCACAAACCAACCATTAGCGAAGATGACATGAGAATAATTAGAATCAACAATAAAAAGCACCTTCTGACCATGCAAAGAAATTACCACATGCATAAAACCAAAGCAGAGAGGAAACCCCTGTTGAATGACCAAGTACACATGCCAAGCAATTCATTATTTACACTGATCGATAAAATAATAGAATAATATTCACAAAAAGGATAAATATAATAATACTGTCCAATGTAATAATAATAGAACCCAACACCTTTACACTGGAGAGGTGGCAGAAGCCCCCTCTCATATTTCTATCTTACTCTGAGTAATTCGATTTTCCTCTCTAATTGCATGCGGTGAAAAGTTGCTATTCCTTCACACGCAGACTTCCCACGCAGCATCTCTCGTCACCCGGGTGGTCCGGCGACAGGCGGGCTCTGCTGATCTTGACACCTTGAAAGGGTTAAGCCGAAGGGTGTGAGGGAGTCGAGTGAATGCTTTCCAGGCGCCGACATTGTCATAATAGCGGCAGAGACACGCCCGCAGGGGCCTGAAAGAGCGGCTGGGGAAGAGGTTGCGTTACTTCGCAGAAACTTAGCGAAAACACTTTCTGGCGGGCTACCAGTGAGGCGTGGGAATGACTTGTGTACCCAGGCAGTCTTGGCGGGCAAATTCCCGCGTTTTCTGCAAAATCGTAACTGTGATTGGCTTGCTCAGGGCATAGGTCCGTGACGTAGGAAAATCGGCGCAGAAATTGGCGCCAAGAATCTCCATTGCCGGAATGGTAGTGCTTCGGCAATAGAGTCGAATTTTCCGCCGGTTTTATAGTTGCTGATTGGAACGTTTAACCACGGCCACTGTCCTGGGGGCAGGAATTTTCTGTGTTCGGATTGTACGGGTGCTCTTGTGGTAGTCGGCTCTCGCCTTTCGGTCGGAGTAGGTTACAAGACTGAGCTCTCGCTGCTCTGGACAGCCTGCCTTCCGTTGGCTGTCTAATATACTTTTATTTAATTGTAACTGTTTGACGAAGTTGCTGAAGTTTCGACTTCTACGTAACTTTCTGAGTACAGTTGGCAATTGTGCGTTCTGCGTACAAGCGGCCTATGTTGTCTGTCTTGAGCAGTTTTGGCTAAAGGTGACTGTATCGGAGTTACTGTGTGACTTCGCTTGTTCAAATCAATCACTGTACCGTCAGTGATTGTGTGGGGAGCCTTCTTCGTCTCCCTCAGAGGCGCATTTGTAATGCTAGGAAGTCTTTAGTCTGGAACAACCAGACCAGGATAATTTGTTTCAGGCTATACTCGCGACATTATCATCACCACGACGAGACGTCAAAGCAACCAGTCATCACCTCCGGTACGGCAGATCGTGTTCTGGCAGTTAAGAAGACAGTTTGGTAATGTATGTCCACAGCACTGGGAGATAGGGATTTTCCTAGGTGATAATCAGAGCTCAGCAGAGCGCGCCTGTTCGTCTTTTTCTAACTTTGTTCTGTCTTGGGTGTTCATTGTCTGAGTTCTCACTACTGTAGCAGCAATTAATGTTGGGTTGGCTGTGTGTTTCTCTTAAGATTTGAGTTGCAAGGAATTGGCTCCACATACCACTTCAGCTTAAATGTCACAATCTAGTTTAGGAACAACTTCACCTTCACAGCATTTATTTGAGTATCCAATTTGAGCTAATTTGATGTATTGTAAATGTTTCATGTGTTTTGTTTATTGTTCTGATTTTAGTCATAATAAATCATGTTGTTATTTTGGACAGAACTTTCATTCTGGTAATCGGTAGAGCAACCCTATCATTTCTCACTCCATTAATGAAACTTTCCTTTATTTAACTTATTTATCAAATTAAATTATTGCAGGTGCCAAACTCTTTTCTACTCCACTTGCAGGGTCGATTACAGTCAGTTCGCATTTCTTTTTAATCCATGTGTAACAGCAAAAGTCGGAGTTAGAATGGGGGGGGGGGGGGGGATTAGAGCATCATTTACATATGTAGATTCTAGAAGAATTTAGTGTTAAATACGCTGCTAGCCCTGGCACCTCGCACACTCACTCATCCATGACCCCTCCTCAGAGTACTGAAACGAAAAAAAAAAAAAGAAAATCGGCTCTATCCCCCCCCCCCCCCTCTTTCTGTCTCACTCATACGCACACACAGGGTATAAACATCATAAACAGAAGTTAGTAACGAACATATACTTCGTTGGTTTGGCGACAAATAAGTAAGCATATCAAAGACGATGAAACACGTAATGGAGTCACAATATTTACGCTGCGAAAAGAAATGTACGAAGAAATAGTTGTATAGAGTGACATAAGAACGATAGTTCACCACGAAAAAGAGTGACAAACATGGTGAACAGTGTGTGGATGGCGAAAACACATACATGTGAATACAGAACAGTGATAAAAGTGATAGTGCGACCTCCAGACCAGATGTGTGAAAACGCAGATCAGCAAATCGTTAGTAATTACATTTTTACAAAAAATCGCGAAGTGAACTGTTTGCTAACCTATAACTAACAAAATAGTACCATCCCACTGATGATGTCTTAAAACAGGAGAAGGCGAAACCCACATGGGATAAATAAAATAACTAGCAGCAAGAAAAGGCAGTTTGATTTGCAAAACAAGTATTTATAATAAAAAAATACAGCACTTATGTACAATGGTTGCATTACTGTACAAATTTTTTACAGATGCAGTATTCATGTTATGTGATATTATTAATAACATACAAGCATCAATCGATTCTGCTAAGAAATTCATATATGGAGTAGAAGACGTTGGCCACCAATCAATCCTTTAGATGCATTATTAATTAAACTTTTTATGGCTGCTGCCATGCTGCTCAAAATGTGTGTTGCTGAACAGTGGACAGTTTTCTCAACCGAAGTAAATGACTTTAAATCTTAGTGAAAGTTATTTCTGGTATTGATCCCATGAACTGAGAAGTTGGTTTTAAAAAAAAATTATATATATTTATTGAGGAATTTCATTACGGAATTAATATATTGAGAAGCGGTAGGTACAATCCCTAGTTCCTTAAACAGCCCTCTGCAGCAGGTTCTTGAGATCACATCAGAAATAATATGTATGGTAATTTTTTTCTTGGAAAAATTTGCCATGGTTTGATGAGTTAACCGTAAAAATAATTCCGTATGACATTATGGAACGAAAGTAAGCTTAGTATAGTAGATTTTATGTTTTTATTTCACCTATGACCTGATCTGCATATAATATGAATTTTCGAGCTTTAGTCACAGAGAATTGGCTAGGAACCATTTAATAATGTCCATGAAAATTTCATTAGCCGACTTATGTAAGGCTATACTTGATTTATTTATGCGATATTTGCATCATCTGCAAACCAAACAAACTTGCATCTGGTAATGTTAGTGACAAAAAGTCACTGACATACACAAGAAAAAGTAAGGGTCCTAGGATGGAACCTTGTGGGCACCACATATTATTGGTTCCCAGATGGATGATGCCTGAGAGCTTAAGATAGTCAGTTTTCTTTTGATACCATATGCTTCCTGTCAAACACATAGGATCTGAACTATTTTGCAGATTTCCTGTTACACCATAATATTCGAATTTATTTAAAAGGATATTGTGATTCACATAGTCAAATGCCTTGACAGATCACAAAATTTCATCTTTGGTTCTACCATTCTCTTCCTTCACTATACCCCACATTGACTTTACTTTGTTATCGACATGACTATGCTTTTCTGATAACACATTTATTTTTATGTCTGTATTACAAATCTTCGGCATTTTGCAGTATGTTTTGCAGTGATCTGTAGCATTTACATCAGACCTGTTTCTGATTCATACATATAATTTCCTCTTTGTCGTACAGGCTTATTTATAGCCTTTGCTCTAATCTGGGTTCGTTTCGAGGGAAACAGTTTACAAATAAGTTAAGGACACAATTAATAACTTTTTATTTCTCATTCATGCCATGAGCTTAGTACACATCACTCCAGTTCATGTCTTTGAGGAATTTCCTAAAGGAATCAATTTTCGGTTTATTGACTACCGTCTTAAACTCAGATTTAGTAGATTTTAAGTCCCAATGGTATTAATTTAGCTGAGGAACTACATGTCATGGTATGTGAGGGTAATTATTAATGGTTTTATAATATAATTTCGTTTTTTGTTCATTACACATTTCTATGTGGATATAAACACTGGCCATCTTTGAGCCCTTAGCTATTCTATTTGTAAAGTCAACAGTATGAATTAAGCTGCATGACAATGCGACTGACTACAGTAATTTCTTACACTGGAAGAGCTTGAAAGAAAATCTACATTAAAATCACCAGCAACCGCTAATTTTTTTCTTTTTTATTGTTAAATGTGTCAGTGGAGCTACAATGTGAGTTACAGCATATTAAAATTACCTGCTGGCACTCAGTATACACTTACTATTACGAAACATTTATTATGAGATTCTGCTTCTATTCCTCATGCTTCTATATCTGCTCTAGACAAAATTTGTGAAAGTCTGTGTTACTAAATTTATGGCAATTCTTGATGACTGTGACAACTCCTCCATCATACATACCTGCCGTACAAAAGTGAGAAGGTAACCTTAATTGTGCAACATTTAATACATCTATACCAGTGATCACGTAATGATCAGTGAGGCAGTTTATGTCAACTTTGTAACCAACAGCTGTGTTTGCTAATGCAGTGTACCTATTTCTGTCCTACCTATCCCAAAAAAGGTGCTCCTCCAACACCTATAACCACTGGTATTTTACCACTCATAATAGTGTCTCTCTCCCTCAAATTTCCTGCTATTATCCTAGTCACTTTACTCTTCACTTTCCTATTATGGTGTGTAGCAATTACTTCCGTCATTTGGCCGCATTACATGTAAAATTAGCAGTCCATCTTTGTTGTAATTTCGCCAGGCAGTTTCGTACTGCCTTGCTCTAGCGTTACTAAGGGAAGACTACTAAAATTCTCTTCCGTTATTTTGCAGCGCTTCAGTATTAATTCTGGATGATTCAGCCAAAGGCTGTTGGAACCAATGTCGGCCACCTGTTTTAGCAACGATTGAATCACTGCCAACATTCATTTTCATATCCTTACAATTTTTTACACACAAATATTTGTGCGACTTCTCTCATTCCGACAGTGATTCATTGATGTTGTTGTCATAACATTCTACCCTTCTCGCTGTTGTTAACAATTTTACACTCCAAACATAAAAAAAACTGCCAGTCTCTGCGGAGTTTGAAATCATACTAGCATATGACAATTATTTTGCAGTTTTTTTTCAGACAGTATTACATTATACGTAAGTTAATTACACGGAAAATGTCCAAGATTACTAATGATATTACCTGACAGCTCATAATTCTAACATGTGAACAATAAGGGTTCCAACAATCTTCCCTGGGGATCGTCTGAACTTACTTCTGTTGATGACTCTTCATTCCAGATAACATTCTGCGTCCAGCCTAGAAATCCTTAGTCCACTTGCCTGCACTTCTACTCCAGAACTTATTAACTTTCCTCAAAACTCATACTTCAGGAACAACAAAGACCTTTATTCTAAAAATCCATTGGTGTAATAGCTACACAAAAATACTAACAAAGAAACAAAGAAGGAAATGACTTCGGACCAGGGAATTACCTACTCTTGTTTCTTCCAATATGTCCCCACGAAAGTTTTGCATATACAAAAGATTTGATAGGAACAGATATAACCTTTCTTCACACAAACTGATTGCGTCCTAAAATATCTATCTGAGTTAGTTGACACTTCCCAGTATACTCACACTCTCTGCCTCTCAGAAAACAAGAACAACTTTTTATACAGAATTCCATATTACATGTTAAAAGCTTCCCCCCTTCTCCCGAAGAATGAAAAGACAGGGATGTTAATTTTGTTTCTCCTCCATTAATTACAGCCACCGAGGAAATGATTAAAAAAGTGTGTATACAATTGTGTTGGAATCGTTTGAAGGAAAAAAGCGACAGAAGTAACGTCCTCAAATTCCTATGTATATTAATCAACTGCTGACGGTAGCACTCACCGACTGAAAACATAACCGACAATGTGGCACTATGTTTCTGAGAAAAACTTGCATGAACTACTTTACGTTACGAAAACAGACATTTGAGAAGTTGAATAGAAACCAGTGATGTGCAATAATCGCGTTTACTTACCGATTTTGCACCTCTGATTCAGACAAGGCTTTCAGCTGATCGTTACAGTGGTTGCGCACCGCTTTCTCCACACCTAATGGCTTCCAGTCACGAAATGTAAAACTGTGTGTCGTCTGCACAGGGAAGTGACACGCAACGACTTCGTGTGACCACCCTGTCACCCGTGCTGTCCACTCAATATTGCGAGAAGCTTTCACTTTGCTAAAATGGGCTGTGCAATGTGTTCCCTTTAAGTGAAACGTTTATCACGTTGTTTTTATGATGATCAGTGAAGAAAATAGGTTTCTTAATAATTTACATCTTTTATGTCACCTATACACGAAAAAGCTTCGAATAAATGGGTTTATTTATTATTTGATTTATCTCTCACACTGATCTCTACGTCAGTAGTAATACACTACAGCACTATCAAGTCTCCTAAAATGAAAAGGATTCAGAAAAAAACTATAATCTATGAAAAATCAAAACGCTAATAGATGTGAAACATATCGATGTTGTTGTTGTTGTTCTGGTCTTCAGTCCTGAGACTGGTTTGATGCAGCTCTCCATGCTACTCTATCCTGTGCAAGCTTCTTCATCTCCCAGTACTTACTGCAACCTACATCCTTCTGAATCTGCTTAGTGTATTCATCTCGTGGTCTCCCTCTACGATTTTTACCCTCCACGCTGCCCTCCAACGCTAAATTTGTGATTCCTTGATTCCCCAGAACATGTCCTACCAACCGGTCCCTTCTTCTTGTCAAGTTGTGCCACAAACTCCTCTTCTCCCCAATTCTATTATATACCTCATCATTAGTTATGTGATCTACCCATCTAATCTTCAGCATTCTTCTGTAGCACCACATTTCGAAAGCTTCTATTCTCTTCTTGTCCAAACTATTTATCGTCCATGTTTCACTTCCATACATGGCTACACTCCATACGAATACTTTCAGAAATGACTTCCTGACACTTAAATCAATACTCGATGTTAACAAATTTGTCTTCTTCAGAAACGCTTTCCTTGCCATTGCCAGCCTACATTTTATATCCTCTCTACTTCGACCATCATCAGTTATTTTGCTCCCCAAATAGCAAAACTCGTTTACTACTTTAAATGCCTCATTTCCTAATCTAATTCCCTCAACATCACCTGACTTAATTCGACTACATTCCATTATCCTTGTTTTGCTTTTGTTGATGTTCATCTTATATCCTCCTTTCAAGACACTGTCCATTCCATTCAACTGCTCTTCCAAGTCCTTTGCTGTCTCTGATAGAATTACAATGTCATCGGCGAACCTCAAAGTTTTTATTTCTTCTCCATGAATTTTAATACCTACTCCGAATTTTTCATTTGTTTCCTTTACTGCTTGCTCAATATACAGATAGAACAACATTGGGGGAGGCTAAAACCCTGTCTTACCCCCTTCCCAACCACTGCTTCCCTTTCATGTCCCTCGACTCTTATAACTGCCATCTGGTTTCTGTACAAATTGTAAATAGCCTTTCACTCCCTGTATTTTACCCCTGCCACCTTTAGAATTAGAAAGAGAGTATTCCAGTCAACATTGTCAAAAGCTTTCTCTAAGTCTACAAATGCTAGAAACGTAGGTTTGCCTTTCCTTAATCTTTCTTCTAAGATAAGTCGTAAGGTCAGTATTGCCTCACGTGTTCCAATGTTTCTACGGATTCCGAACTGATCTTCCCCGAGGTTGGTTTCTACTAGTTTTTCCATTTGTTTGTAAAGAATTAGTGTTAGTGTTTTGCAGCTGTGACTTATTAAACTGATAGTTCGGTAATTTTCACATCTGCCAAAACCTGCTTTCTTTGGGATTGGAATTATTATATTCTTCTTGAAGTCTGAGGGTATTTCGGCTGTTTCATACATCTTGCTCACCAGATGGTAGAGTTTTGTCAGGACTGGCTCTCCCAAGGCCGTCAGTAGTTCCAATGGAATGTTGTCTACTCCGGGGGCCTTGTTTCGACTCAGGTCTTTCAGCGCTCTGTCAAACTCTTCACGCAGTATCATATCTCCCATTTCAGCTTCATCTACATCCTCTTCCATTTCCATAATATTGTCCTCAAGTACATCGCCCTTGTATAGACCCTCTATATACTCCTTCCACCTTTCTGCTTTCCCTTCTTTGCCTAGAACTGGCTTTCCATCTGAGCTCTTGATATTCATACAAGTCGTTCTCTTATCTCCAAAGGTCTCTTTAATTTTCCTGTAGGCAGTATCTATCTTACCCCTAGTGAGATAGGCCTCTACATCCCTACATCTGTCCTCTAGCCACCCCTGCTTAGCCATTTTGCACTTCCTGTCGATCTCATTTTTGAGACGTTTGTAATCCTTTTTGGCTACTTCATTTACTGCATCTTTATATTTTCTCCTTTCTCAATTAAATTCAATATTTCTTCTGTTACACAAGGATTTCTACTAGCCCTCGTCTTTTTACCTACTTGATCCTCTGCTGCCTTCGCTACATCATCCCTCAAAGCTACCCATTCTTCTTCTACTGTATTTCTTTCCCCCATTCCTGTCAATTGCTCCCTTATGCTCTCCCTGAAACTCTGTACAACCTCTGGTTCTTTCAGTTTATCCAGGTCCCATCTCCTTAAATTCCCACCTTTTTGCAGTTTCTTCAGTTTTAATCTACAGGTCATAACGAATAGATTGTGGTCAGAGTCCGCATCTGCCCCTGGAAATGTCTTACAATTTAAAACCTGGTTCCTAAATCTCTGTCTTACCATTATATAATCTATCTGATACCTTTTAGTGTCTCCAGGGTTCTTCCATGTATACAACCTTCTTTCATGATTCTTAAACCAAGTGTTAGTTATGATTATGTTGTGCTCTGTGCAAAATTCTACCAGGCGGCTTCCTCTTTCATTTCTTAGCCCCAATCCATATTCACCTACTATGTTTCCTTCTCTCCCTTTTCCTACACTCGAATTCCAGTCACCCATGACTATTAAATTTTCGTCTCCCTTCACAATCTGAATAATTTCTTTTATTTCAACATACATTTCTTCAATTTCTTCGTCATCTGCAGAGCTAGTTGGCATACAAACTTGTACTACTGTAGTATGTGTGGGCTTCTTATCTATCTTGGCCACAATAATGCGTTCACTACGCTGTTTGTAGTAGCTTACCCGCATTCCAATTTTCCTATTCATTATTAAACCTACTCCTGCTTTACCCCTATTTGAGTTTGTGTTTATAACCCTGTAGTCACCTGACCAGAAGTCTTGTTCCTCGTGCCACTGATTTTCACTAACTCCCACTATATCTAACTTCAACCTATCCATTTCCCTTTTTAAATTTTCTAACCTACCTGCCCGATTAAGGGATCTGACATTCCACGCTCTGATCCGTAGAACGCCAGTTTTCTTTCTCCTGATAACGACATCCTCTTGGGTAGTCCCCACCCGGAGATCCGAATGGGGGACTATTTTACCTCCAGAATATATTACCCAAGAGGACGCCATCATCATTTAATCATACAGTAAAACTGCATGCCCTCGGGAAAAATTACGGCTGTAGTTTCCCCTTGCTTTCAGCCGTTCGCAATATCAGCAGAGCAAGGCCGTTTTGGTTATTGTTACAAGGCCAGATCAGTCAATTATCCAGACTGTTGCCCTTGCAATTACTGAAAAGGCTGCTGCCCCTCTTCAGGAACCACACGTTTGTCTGGCCTCTCAACAGATACCCCTCCATTGTGGTTGCACCTACGATACGGCTATCTGTATCGCTGAGGCATGCAAGCCTCCCCACCAACGGCAAGGTCCATGGTTCATGGAGGGGGGGGGGAAACATAGCGATAATGATAATAATATAATAATAGTAAGTGTAGAGACCTACCCCCATGAACCATGGACCTTGCCGTTGGTGGAGTGGCTTGCGTGTCTCGGCGATACAGATAGCCGTACCGTAGGTGCAACCACAACGGAGGGGTATCTGTTGAGAGGCCAGACAAACGTGTGGTTCTTGAAGAGGGACAGCAGCCTTTTCAGTAGGTGCATGGGCAACAGTCTGGATGATTGACTGATCTGGCCTTGCAACACTAACCAAAACGACCTTGCTGTGCTGGTACTGCGAACGGCTGAAAGCAAGGGGAAACTACAGCCGTACTACTCAAGAGGACGTCGTTATCAGGAGAAATAAAACTGGCGTTCTACGGATCGGAGAGTGGAATGTCAGATCCCTTAATAGGACAGGTAGGTTAGAAAATTTAAAAAGGGAAATGGATAGGTTGAAGTTAGATATAGTGGGAATTAGTGAAGTACGGTGGCAGGAGGAACAAGACTTCTGGTCAGGTGAATACAGGGTTATAAACACAAAATCAAATTGGGGTAATGCAGGAGTAGGTTTAATAATGAATAAAAAATAGGAGTGCGGGTAAGCTACTACCAATAGCATAGTGAACGCATTATTGTGGCCAAGACAGACACGAAGCCCATGCCTACTACAGTAGTACAAGTTTATATGCCAACTAGCTCTGCAGATGATGAAGAAATTGATGAAATGTATCATGAGACAAAAGAAATTATTCAGATAATGAAGGGAGACGAAAATTTAATAGTCATGGGTGACTGGAATTCGAGAGTAGGAAAAGGGTGAGACGGAAACATAGTGGGTGAATATGGATTGGGGGAGAGAAATGAAAGAGGAAGCTGTCTGGTAGAATTTTCACAGAGCATAACTTAATCATAGCTAAAACTTAGTTCAAGAATCATAAAAGAAGGTTGTATGCATGAAAGAATCCTGGAGATACTAAAAGGTATCAGATAGATTATATAATGGTAAGACAGAGATTTAGGAACCAGGTTTTAAATTGTAGGACATTTCCAGGGGCAGATGTGGACTCTGACTACAATCTATTGGTTATGAACTGTAGATTAAAACTGAAGAAACTGCAAAAAGGTGGGAATTTAAGGAGATGGGTCCTGGATAAACTGACAGAACCAGAGGCTGTACAGAGTTTCAGGGAGAGCATAAGGGAACAATTGACAGGAATTGTGGAATGAAATACAGTAGAAGAAGAATGGGTAGCTCTGAGGAATGAATTAGTGAAGGCAGCAGAGGATCACATAGGTAAAAAGACGAGGGCTAGTAGAAATCCTTGGACAACAGAAGAAATATTGAATTTAATTGATGAAAGGAGAAAATATAAAGATGCAGTAAGTGAAGCAGGCAAAAAGGAATACAAACGTCTCAAAAATGAGATCGACAGGAAGTGCAAAATGGCTAAGCAGGGATGGCTAGAGGACAAACGTAAGGATGTAGAGGCTTATCTCACTAGGTGTAAGATAGATACTGCCTACAGGAAAATTAAAGAGACTTTTGGAGAAAAGAGAGCCACTTGTATGAATATCAAGAGCTCAGATGGAAAGCCAGTTCTAAGCAAAGAAGGGAAAGCAGAAAGGTGGAAGGAGTATATAGAGGGTCTATACAAGGGCGATGTACTTGAGGACAATATTTTGGAAATGGAAGAGGATGTAGATGAGGATGAAATGGGAGATACGATACAAAGTGAAGAGTCTGACAGAGCACTGAAAGACCTGAGTCGAAACAAGGCGCCAGGAGTTGACAACATTCCATTGGAACTACTGATGGCCTTGGGAGAGCCGGTCCTGACAAACCTTTACCATCTAGTGAGCAAGACGTATGAAACTGGCGAAATACCCTCAGACTTCAAGAAGAATATAATAATTCCAATCCCAAAGAAAGCAGGTGTTGACAGATGTGAAAATTGCCGAACTATCAGTTTCATAAATCACAGCTGCAAAATACTAACACGAATTCTTTACAAACGAATGGAAAAGCTGGTAGAAGCCGATCTCACCGAGGATCAGTTTGGATTCCGCAGAAATGTTGGAACACGTGAGGCAATACAGACCCTACGACTTATCTTAGAAAATGGATTAAGGTAAGGCAAACCTACATTTCTAGCATTTGTAGACTTAAAGAAAGCTTTTGACAATGTTGAATGGAATACTCACTTTCAAATTCTGAAGGTGGCAGGGTTAAAATACAGGGAGCGAAAGGCTATTTACAATTTGTACCGAAACCAGATGGCAGCTATAAGAGTCGAGGAGCATGAAAGGGAAGCAGTGGTTGGAAAGGGAGTGAGACATGGTTGTAGCCTGTGCCCGATGTTATTCAATCTGTATATTGAGCAAGCAGTAAAGGAAATAAAAGAAAAATTCGGAGTAGGTATTAAAGTCCATGGAGAAGAAATAAAAACGTTGAGGTTTGCCAATGACATTGTATTTCTGTCAGAGACAGCAAAGGACATGGCAGAGCAGTTGAACGGAATGGACAGTGTCTTGAAAGGAAGATATAAGATGAACATCAACAAAAGCAAAACGAGGGTAATGGAATGTAGTCGAATTAAGTCGGGTGATGCTGAGGGAATTAGTATAGGAAATGAGACACTTAAAGTAGTAAAGCAGTTTTGCTATTTGGGGAGCAAAATAACTGATGATGGTCGAAGTAGAGATGATATAATATGTAGACTGGCAATGGCAAGGAAAGCGTTTCTGAAGAAGACAAATTTGTTAACATCGAGTATAGATTTAAGTGTCAGGAAGTCATTTCTGAAAGTATTTGTATGGAGTGTAGCCGTGTATGGAAGTGAAACATGGGCGATAAATAGTTTGGACAAGAAGAGAATAGAAGCTTTCGAAATGTGGTGCTACAGAAGAATGCTGAAGATTAGATGGGTAGATCACATAACTAATGATGAGGTATATAATAGAATTGGGGAGAAGAGGAGTTTGTGGCACAACTTGACAAGAAGAAGGGACCGGTTGGTAGGACATGTTCTGGGGAATCAAGGAATCACAAATTTAGCGTTGGAGGGCAGCGTGGAGGGTAAAAATCGTAGAGGGAGACCACGAGATGAATACACTAAGCAGATTCAGAAGGATGTAGGTTGCAGTAAGTACTGGGAGATGAAGAAGCTTGCACAGGATAGAGTAGCATGGAGAGCTGCATCAAACCAGTCTCAGGACTGAAGACAACAACAAGTGTAGAGAACGAACACACATTCTATATTACAGCCATTAAGTGATTCAGGGTAAGGGGAAGGCCCTACATTGTACTACTATATTCGTCTGAAATATGTAAGCTCCTAAGTTAAATTTTGCTTCTTCAATACCTTTCGCTGACGATAGCAACCAAATGTCTACTAAGACGGATTGGGAAAATATATGACAAAAAATAACATATGCTCGTTTAAGTCGTCTTGTGGGCGGATGGCATGCAACTTCATGTAAGTCGTCCACTTGTGGTAACGGAATTAAGTACGATTCTTTTGAAAAGGTCATAAATTCGGCAAGGCGCAAATTAAATAGTAAGTATAGTGAATGTGATACAACGTCACCATTAACGGTAGCCAAACCGAATGCAGGGAAAAATGCTGAGTAATGTCGTTTATTGAGCCACTGAAAAAAAAACCGTTAATGGCGGATGAACAATGGCCACAAAATGTCAACCACTGTGGCTGTGTGTGGAGTATTACTTACATATGAGAAATATTACGAGTGCTGTTAAGCTTCTGCATATACGAACAACTGCTAGAAGATCACCTGTAAAATATTATTCACTTGAATGAGGTATAACTTCACTCTACCTCTGTTGCAATAAAATCAAACAGTAAAAATAAATTACATGCAGTTCAGTCGCCATAACCTTCTCTTGACGTTCACTTGAGGAAGTGTTAAAATATCTACATCACACGATACTCTCTCGGAATAACGGCTCAGATAGTCCTAATTCCCGAAAGCTGCTGAGAATTTAAACGTAAAGTTATCTCAATTCGAAGGTGATTCGAATACTACGATTTTGTTGGAACTGTGTATCACTCAAAACAGACTGAAATATTAACTCATGGTGAAACTAAATCACTGAACAGCCTTACACTTTTACAAGTCCCGACACAAAATTTGCCATCATTGGTTACCTATGTGCAAGCCGCATAAGAATGTTACCATATCTTGTGATTTATAAACACATGTTGTTGTTCTTTTACACAAGTTCATACTGTTGACCAAACATCTCACAAGGGAAACGATTTACTGCACTGTTAGTGTATGAAGCCTCAGACCGTTACATAGATTACTGCCAAACTATTCTGAGCAACAGAGTATCGTGCTTGTAGATTTAGCCTGCACGTTTTCTTTATATTTAAATTGTCGAAATATGTTACACTATATGAAGGTTTGATACTTCATTATATCACTGTTGCTGACGTAGGAAATAATCCACTCACGAAGATTATTGAGATGATTGAAAATGACAACTGGATGTATTGTGTTTCATTTAGTCAGAATTTTCTCTGCACAATATAGTTTGCTATACTATTCCTTTACTGTCCGATACCATGATTTGTTATGTCTTCGAAAGTAAAATCGTCTTTCTTTTATCTGTGGCACCTAATGGCAAATTATTACTACATTTTAGGAGAAGAAGTGTTTCTAATGTGAAACCCTGACGTATATAACTCTAACAACAGCCTAGAGGGGTGTTAGCTCATTTCTTATGGGAGAAAGCAAAGTAAAAACTTTCTACCTATTGAGGCTGAATTCAGTTAAGGCACTTAGCACAATTTCTATCATGTTCTGTTTTATTTGACAATAAACTGTAATGTGCAAAATTAAAGGGTATTATTCTGATCGATAGGAATATATTTGTTCCCCTGCGTGCTGTCAATCACTTGGTGATCAATTACCTACTACAGTACGATAAAAGTTCATAGTAGTATGATGACTCATTTGTTATAAACTCAGCACTCATCTATTGAACATGAAGAAACTACTACGTAAGTGTATCATGACATGAGTATCCCAGAGCATTCTTTGCTAGAAATTGGCATTCTGGAATTTTCTGTCTTCGATAGGGCAAGCCGGCACACAAGATCAGAACATGCACCAAAGTCTACGAGTATTACGAATGTCCTGTTTGTATACGTTTTGTTCACTCTTGTTATCCGAAGGCTCATATGAAACGCCAGTTTCGTCTAGACTTTTCACTTTATTTTCCCCCATTAACCTGATAGCCATTTCTATAACTTTCTTTGCTTCTAACTTTTATTTCAAAGGGATGAAAATTACAAATCATTAAAAATCAGATGAAAAACAAATTCAGGAAAATTGACTTTTATTTTAATGAATGGAATTCCATGAGATAGACAGATAATAATCAACAGTAAGGGAACAAATGTTACTAACGAAACTATATTGCAGTGCCTATGTTATTCCGAAATACGCTGCAAAGTTCCTTCGCACATGCATGTATTTTTCCGCCGACGCCAGGGAAGCAACTTTCAAGTAAAATGTCTCCCCTATAGTGGAATATACATAACGGATACACGAGTGCCGATTGTGACTCGTGGGTAACGATATATGGCAGTTAGGGTTTGGCTGTGAGTCGTGTTTGGATGGACCAATGGTAAGGCGACTGCTCGCAATGAGCGGGAATTCCGAGTCCGAGTCCACGTTCGGCACAAATTTTCACTTTTTTCATTCCCTTATACAACTGATGATTCACCTTATTCGCAACTGTGAATACATTTCATACATTTTACGAACTACTTATAGGAGCATTATTATGTACGAGTCAGATGTTCAGAACATGAAATGAAAGGTCATATTGAAATTACTGGTCATACTTATGAATATCCGTTGAAAATTCATCATCCGTTGAGAATTCATCATGAATGTCGAGGAAAGAATAAAATGAGAAATGGAACAACCAGACGTTGACTGGTTAATAAAAATTCAATTATTGATGTAATTCGGTGTAAACTATTACAACTGTATGGGCATGTTAACAATGTGCGAGAATATATACTCGCAAAATATACAGTGGTATGTTTATTCAATGAATGTAAGAAAGGGCATGACCACCTAATACTTATATACATGACATCAGTTTATTAACGATGGCGAAGAACGTTCCTGAGGTGTTAAGAAAGAAAGGAGGAGAAAGGAGAAAGATAAATTAGAAAAACTCGTTATTATTGGTGATGATAAAATGTCAATCTATCTGTAACCTGATATGTATACATTGCTGTTGTGGTTTTTCGGTTGAAGACACGTGAAGCAGCTCTTCACGCAGGTCTTTTTGTGGAAGTGTCATTACCTCACTCAAGGGAAGTCTCTTCAACAAAGAGGCCATCTTCCAGCTGAATGTACTGATCTATCAAAGTAAGGTACTAAAGTTAAGTTCCAGACTGAGTACTGTGCAGGAGGAGTTGAATTGAGTTATGCTAATTTTTCAATTATAGTCAACTATTCGTCCACTACCTCTGATTTCAGAACGTTTCTGTTCATGTTAGACAGAGTTCTTGGTTTACTTTATAGACAGTATTAAGAATTAGATGAATGTGGTGACTTTTTTTTAAATACTAATTTTATGTCATTGTGCAAGGAAAATAATGATGAAGATCTCTTAAACTCGCATCATGCTGACTGTATTCTTTTAAACCATACTTCAAGGGTACAGCTATACAAATATAAACAAAATTTTTATGCATTCTGTATTACTAGAGGGGCATTCCGTTAGTGATAGAGTAAGCACCCAAACTTGTTACATACAATTTCAGATTATTTAGAAATGCTACGTCAGTGGAAACAGACATTTTTAAGCATCAAGAACAGTAGTGGCAGGATCTGTATAGTGTTATTAACATAGTAAATTTGACACTTCCTCAAGACATTTGGCTGTTTCAAAGTAGTTTTTCAGGGGTGATAACTCCAACAGCCAACTTGGGTGGCTGATAGATGGGATAAGGGTAGCATGCAGAACGAAGTGGGAATTACATCAAAACGTTATAAATAATTCCAATGAGCTGAATTAGCCGATTACAAAGAGTAATGTTAGGTTCTTTAAAATGTTATTTGGAAGCACTTTGCTGCCTGTGTTTTTAGCTTAGTACTTCTAAATGCTTCCTTTGGGGAAAACGATTAATTTACCCAATAGTGAAACTGCCTTATAAAAAAGGAGAAAGAGTTAAGGTAGACGATTTTAGCTCTATTTCTATTGCATCAATGTTTGTAGTTGTTCCTCGGAAGACTGCGTATATAAGTGTAACTGACCATTTCAGTTCACACAATCTGCTGTGAAAGTACTGTGTTTGGATGATGTTAACAATTTGAAAATGCTATATACTCTTTTCTCTGCAGACACTGGTTTAATCGTTTTGATCATAAAATAATATAGCGGAAGTTGGACTTTTATGCAATGACTAGCTCACAAATGGTTGCTCTCATACTTTAAGAATAGAAAGCAGAAGGTCATTCTGCACAGTAATGAGAACAACTTGGAGGTGGCGTCTGTTATGGGCACAGTTGAGTCATGATGGTGCCTCAGGGGTCATTGTTGGGGCCACTACTGTTATTTAAGTGATTTTTATTGTAATATGACAGGGGACACTACTAAAATATTTTTGTTTGCTGATGCCACTAGCTTAGTGTCCTAAAACTGAATACTGCTCTGTTTACCACTAGCACCGTATCTGCAACAAGTGACAATCAATCAAGAAACTAGTATACTTTCCTTATTTCCATTCGCTTATAACATGTGGCGTTATATTGTGGGGTAACACTTCACACTGTAGTTGTGCCTCAGAAACAGGCAGTTGGAGCAATATAAGGTGTAAATCCGCGAACCTCTTGCAGACCCCTGTTTAGGAACCTATGAATTCTGACACTGGCCTTTTGAAATATATTTTCTGTAATATCGTTTGTTGACAAACATCAGCTTATTCCGAAGAATCAGCAACTTTCATTCAGTTAATATCGGACAAAATGCTACTACGCACTTGGATTGCTACCTCCTTGACACTTCTGCAGAAAGACGAGTTGTGTTCTGTTGCATCCATTATCAATGAGTTGCCACAGGAAGTAAGGAAATTTTGACAGTATAACCTCGAGCTTTCAAGTCTACAGAGAATAATTTCCCCACGGATCATTCACTCCACACTGTTGAAGAGTTCCTGGAAAAAAATTAAGGTAATTCCTGTGTAATAATGTTGATTATGCTAATAT
Organism: Schistocerca serialis cubense; assembly: GCF_023864345.2. Lineage (NCBI taxonomy): Eukaryota > Metazoa > Arthropoda > Insecta > Orthoptera > Acrididae > Schistocerca > Schistocerca serialis. The sequence continues at coordinate 643,076,783 of NC_064639.1, forward strand.
ATTCTCAGCAGCTCTTTATATTTGCGCGCACACACACACACACACACACACACACACACACACACACACACACACACACACACGAACAGAGTCTTTCTCCTCATTTACTAAATTAACTACTCTTTTGTTGCCTCAGGATGTGTATAATCAGTGTATCCCGTTAGTGAATTTGTGCTGCAGTTTCTATTCTTCAATTCGATGCAGTACCTTCTGGGTAGTACCTACTTTGGATAGCCAAATAAAGGTCGATGGCCGACGCTGAAAGGATATAAAGTAAAGAATAGCAGTTGCAAGAAATACGTTTCTGAAAGAGGGGAGACTGTTAACGTCTAACTTTACGCGTTATGAACTCTGAAGGTATGTGTTTGTACTGTAGCCCTGTATGGAAGTGAAACGTGGAGGACAAACAATCAGAAGAAGAAGAGAGGTTATTGAAATGTTGCGCTACAGAAAAATGATGAGAATTAGAGGGATATGTCGAATTACAAATCACATATTATGTCAGATGGGGAAAAAAGAAATTCGTGGCACATCTTGGGGAAAAGAAAGGAACGGCTGATCGGACAAATCTTGTGGCATCAACGACTCGTCAGTTTGTAATGAAAGAGGGAGGGGGCAGAGGTCAAGACTTGACTGTGCGAAGTAAGTTGAACTGGATGTGGCCTGCAGTAGTTATGCAGAGATGAATAGGCTTTCACAGCTTAGACTAACATTGAGGACACAAACTCTTTATAGAAATGTATATGCTTGTTAATACTGTTACTATTTCTTTTAACTGTTCCACCTCAAGAATGCGATTTACCTTTGCAGAATAGATAGTTTCTATTTTCAGTTGAAGTGTGGAAGTGGAAAATGTTCTTGGTGCCATTTTTTTCTGACTTCAGTGCTGTTGTGTTCTAGGCTTGTTGTTGTATGTCCCTAGCCTTGTCCCAAGTGTCAAATCATGGAGAAAATGTTTCAAACATTCGTTACCAGACGGCTCATGATCAGGTGCCGAGTAGTGCTTCCTCCTGCAGTTCCTAGTGCCTTGCGTCAACCTGGGATTGTTTGAACAGCTAACATGCGGGTTTTGGTCAGTGGTCACAGATTTTTGTGTTGCGAAAGAGATCTTGCAATTTTAGAGAAACGAGGAAAAGTAAGCAAGGCTTTAGTTCCATCTTGCAATTTTAGAGAAATGGGGAAAAGTAAGCAAGGCTTTAGTTCCACAAGGTTAACGTATGATAGTCGGATCAGTTGAGGATATGATGCTGCTGAGACACTGTTGTCAAAGCATGCATGTAAGATCTCGAATCCCAGTATGACCATAGTTCCTCATTGTCATCCATCTCGAACAGCTTTTAAGAAATTGAGAAAAACTAAGTGTATTCAAAAGAGAAAAAAAGACCATGACCATGAACATACGTGATGGCGTACTTCATGTGGAAAACAAGTGTTTTCTGTGAGTTGCAGAACTTGAAGACCTATTGACCATGTCGTCATTTCTTGCTGAACAGTGCAGAGAGTATTATAGTAAACTTCGCAACATACACTCCTGGAAATTGAAATAAGAACACCGTGAATTCATTGTCCCAGGAAGGGGAAACTTTATTGACACATTCCTGGGGTCAGATACATCACATGATCACACTGACAGAACCACAGGCACATAGACACAGGCAACAGAGCATGCACAATGTCGGCACTAGTACAGTGTATATCCATCTTTCGCTGCAATGCAGGCTGCTATTCTCCCATGGAGACGATCGTAGAGATGCTGGATGTAGTCCTGTGGAACGGATTGCCATGCCATTTCCCCCTGGCGCCTCAGTTGGACCAGCGTTCGTGCTGGACGTGCAGACCGCGTGAGACGACGCTTCATCTAGTCCCAAACATGCTCAATGGGGGACAGATCCGGAGATCTTGCTGGCCAGGGTAGTTGTCTTACAACTTCTAGAGCACGTTGAGTGGCACGGGATACATGCGGACGTGCATTGTCCTGTTGGAACAGCAAGTTCCCTTGCCGGTCAAGGAAAGGTAGAAGGATGGGTTCGATGAAGGTTTGGATGTACCGTGCACTATTCAGTGTCCCCTCGACGATCACCAGTGGTGTACGGCCAGTATAGGAGATCGCTCCCCACACCATGATGCCGGGTGTTGGCCCTGTGTGCCTCGGTCGTGTGCAGTCCTGATTGTGGCGCTCACCTGCACGGCGCCAAACACGCATACGACCATCATTGGCACCAAGGCAGAAGCGACTCTCATCGCTGAAGACGACACGTCTGCATTCGTCCCTCCACTCACGCCTGTCGCGACACCACTGGAGGCGGGCTGCACGATGTTGGGGCGTGAGCGGAAGACGGCCTAACGGTGTGCGGGACCGTAGCCCAGCTTCATGGAGACGGTTGCGAATGGTCCTCGCCGATACCCCAGGAGCAACAGTGTCCCTAATTTGCTGGGAAGTGGCGGTGCGGTCCCCTACGGCACTGCGTAGGATCCTATGGTCTTGGCGTGCATCCGTGCGTCGCTGCGGTCCGGTCCCAGGTCGACGGGCACGTGCACCTTCCGCCGACCACTGGCGGCAACATCGATGTACTGTGGAGACCTCACGCCCCACGTGTTGAGCAATTCGGCGGTACGTCCACCCGGCCTCCCGCATGCCCACTATACGCCCTCGCTCAAAGTCCGTCAACTGCACATACGGTTCACGTCCACGCTGTCGCGGCATGCTACCAGTGTTAAAGACTGCGATGGGGCTCCGTATGCCACGGCAAACTGGCTGACACTGACGGCGGCGGTGCACAAATGCTGCGCAGCTAGCGCCATTCGACGGCCAACACCGCGGTTCCTGGTGTGTCCGCTGTGCCGTGCGTGTGATCATTGCTTGTACAGCCCTCTCGCAGTGTCCGGAGCAAGTATGGTTGGTCTGACACACCGGTGTCAATGTGTTCTTTTTTCCATTTCCAGGAGTGTATTATCGCAAGAATGGAGTAGTGTAGGAAACAGACATTAATTCTGTGAGAATTTATCTTTATTTTGATTTTGTTATTCTCTTACAAAAAATGTAAAAGTAATGAAAAATAATATTTGTTGACTGCAGCTCTACTGGTTAAAATACACTCTGAGACAAAGAAAAGGACGCGTTACAAAGGAGTTTTGGAAATTGGTCACAAATTAATATTCATTGAGACATCGGCGGAAAATGCAAAACTTATGCGGCCGATGACTGAATGTGTGAGGCTACAGCGCAGTATCACCAAGCAGTTGGTAAGGACAGAAGACAGAGGGCACGCCGATACCAGAGCATAAAGTCTTCACGAAATTTATTCAGTGAACTCAAGTGGACAGTAACTATGCTTCGCAGAAAGGTATGTGAACAATATACGCAGATGTCGGCAATTGAGAGAGGACGTGTAGCTGGGTTTAAAGAAGTCGGTTGCACTAATCGACGAACCGCTCTGCATCTGAACAGAAGTGATGTCACTATTAGACGATCTCTGCAGGAATAGTTGACCCATTTCCAAATACAGTGGTCGACCTAGAGAGACGACGGAACGTGAGGAACGATCAAACGTCGGAGAGGTACTCAGAGCCATGGATTCGTCATTATCATCGACCTTACGTGCAACTGGTGTTTTACAGACCACAAGCGCCATTAATAGGCGGCGCCATTGCAGCACTGTGATACATCAATGATATTCTGCGCTCCGTTTTATTGCCCTTCATTTCAATCCACCCTGGGCTTACATTTCAGCAGGATAATGCTCGTCCACACCCGACGACAGTTTCCCCTGCTTATCTTAATGCTTGACAAACCCTATCTTGGCCAGCAGTGTCACCGGATCTCTCCCTAATTAAGGACGTTTGGAGCATTATGGGCAGGGCCCTCGAACCAGCTCGGGGTTTTGACGATCTACCAAACCAGTCCGATCGAGGATTTCCAGTTTCTCTGACAATCAGTGCCAAGCTGAATAACTTCTTGCAAGGGGCTAGGGGTGGACCAACGCGTTTTTAGCTATTTCTCCTGAATCAATCATCCAATACTTCTGAAATTGTAATCTTTTGTTTGTCTGTACATGTACATTACATCTACCGATTTCCGTCCCGTTCGGACAATTACTGCAGTGCGCATCATAAGCTTTTTGTCTTACCGTGTATTGCAGCCGCATTTCTGCACTTGTATAATCACATATAAATCGTAGTGTATCTGTATGAATGGCACTAGGAACAAAAATTTTGGTATTGCCACTTTTTAGAACCAGTCAGTTCCCTGGTGTAGAACTTAAAACGTTCTTAATAAATTATTTATTTTCTAATTTCTGTCATTAATGTTTGCAGTGATGTGGTGGACAGTCTCGTTATGGTATTATGAACCTTCTCAATGTTTTTGGATGCCAGAGTGTTTTTCCAACGATCTGACAAATGTGAGACGTTACACTCACAAGAATTTCATAACGAGAGTGTAGAAGTGTAGAAAAGTATGTTAAGCTAGTAAACAGCTAGTTGTGTTTCACAAGAAAGATGTTTTCTAAATCCGTGTTGACTGTGTGTCCATAGACCGTTCTCTCCGAGGTAATTCATAATGTTCGAACATAATGTATGTTCCAAAATCCTGCTGCACGTCGACGTTAATGACATGGGCCGTTAATTTAGTGGTCTACTCCTACTACCTTTCTTGACCTGTGCAAGTTTCCAGTCTTTGAGTAGGGATCTTCCGTCGAGAGAACAGTTGTATATGGTTGTTAAGTATGGAGGTATTGTATCAGCATACTCTGATAGAAACGTACAATCTGGAACACAAGATCTGCTTTTGTTAAATCACTTAACAAAAGCAAGTCTTCCATTCCAGACTTTATACCAGTTAGGTTCCTTTCGGAGTATGCTTTTACAATAGCTCGACACATAACAATCATATGCAACCGTTCGCTCTACGAAAGACCCGTATCCAAAGACTGGAAAGCTACACAGGTCACACCAATACTCGAGAAAGGTAGTAGGAGTAATCCACTAAACTACAGGCCCATATCATAATCGTTGATATTCAGCAGGATTTTGGAACACTGGCGTCCAAAATTAATGAGAAATGGAACAACCAGACGGTAATTTTACGAGGTTGTGTTTATTTTTCCACAAAATAGTAAAAGTACGTGATAGTAAAGTAAAAACAGTGTAAAAAATATAGAACGTAAACAATTGCAACATGCATAACGGTGGACAAAAACGTTCTTCGTTTTTTTCCAATTTAACGGATTTGCGCACACCTTCCGACAACTGGGTAATGTTTTCAGTATGGCGTGTGACCGTGTCTGGCAGCAGTACAGGTCTGAGAACGACTGGGCATGCTGTGGAAGATGTCATCAATTTCATGTTGAGACAACAATGCCCGTTCTTCCTGCAGAGCAGCTCGCAAATCTTGGAGAATGGTTGGAGGATGTTGACTTGATGCAACCTGTCACCCTAGTCTATCCCAGTCATGCTCCACGGAATTCAAACCGGGAGAGCGAGAAGGCCACGCCATGCGCGCAGTATCTTCCGTTTCCAAGGAAACATCAGCCATCCGTGCTCTTTGAGGTCGACTATTATCGTCCATCAATACGAAGTCCACAGTATCTTGCAACAGCCACATATGATGTCCTAAGATCTCGCCACGATACCTGACAGCAGTTAAACCTTGTTAGCTCATCTGCACAATTTCATGAACAGAAGTTTGAGTGGTCAATATAATGCCTTCCTACACCATTAGGGATCGTCGTCGATATCTGTCTCCATCCACAATGTCTGCGTCCCAAAATCATTTTCCACGTCCCCCCAGACGCGAATCCGTCGGGAGTCACTCTCCAGAATAAATTGGGACTCATCTTTGAAAAGAACATTTGTCCACTGTTCGACCACTCAGGTGGCGTGTTGACGAATCTACTCCTGACGTTCCCTTCTGTGAAGACTCTTCAAAGGTACACATAATGGAGGTCTCCGACAATAAAGGCCACTCTACCGAAGCCTTCTGTACACCGTTTGCATAGATGCAACACGTTCAGTAGATGCTGCGAGGTCAGACAGATGTTGCCGTGCAGCATTAAGACAGTACTGTCGTGCCCTTACAGCCAAATAACGGTCCTCTCTTTCGGAAGTCACACGTGACTGGCCCTGCCCTGGTCTTTGGGATACAGTTTCTATCTCTATAAACTGTTTCCGCACCCGAGAAATAATGATGTAACACTTGGTCGGTCCTGCCCTGGTCTTTGGGATACAGTTTCTGTCTCTATAAAGTGTTCCCAAATCCGAGAAACAATTAGCCATAGGGCCACATCAGTTTTCGACTTCAGCGTAGAGAGTATGACAGGCGTCTTCTCTGTACCATGCTGCACCCTATGTGACTGTGTAAATAGTGATTGTGGATTTGGGACTACCCTGCAAACATTACCCCCTTTGACCCAATTGTTGGCGTGGTTGTCTGTTGACCGGAGAGCCGTCTTCCGTGAAGAACACGATTGCACAGACATCTGTTGACAGGTCGTATGATTATGTTGTGAGTTAGACATAGCACGGGGAAATAGCTGTTTGTTGCTTTAATTTTGGACAACAGTGTATATTGAGTTCGAACATTATGAATTACGTCGAAGAGAATGGTCCATTGACACATAGTCAACACGGATTCAGAAAACATCTTGCTTGTGAAACACGACTAGCTCTTTACTCACATGAAGTGTCGAGTGCGATCGACAACGGATTTCAAATTGATTCCGTATTTCCATATTTCCAAAAGCCTTTTGACGCTGTATCTTACAACCAGCTTGTAGTGAATTTGAGTGCTTATGGAATACCGCCTCAGTTATGTGACTGGATTCTTGATTTCCTGTCAGAGAGGTCACAGTTTTTAGTAACTGACGGAAAGTCATCGAGAAAACAAAAGCGATTTATGGCGTTCTCCCAGGTAGTGTTATAGGCCCTTTGCTGTTTCTTATCTATATAAACGATTTAGGAGACAATCTGAGCAGCCGTCTTAAGTTGTTTGGAGATGATGCAGTCGTTCATCGACTATTAAAGACATCGTAAGATCAAAAGAAATTGCAAGACAACTTTGAAAAGATATCTGTGTGGTGTAAAAATTGGAAATTGGCCCTAAATAACGAAAAGTACGATTTCATCAATCCGTTAAACTTCCATTACACATTAAACCAGTCAGATCTAAAGGCCGTAAATTCAACTAAATATCTAGAAATTACAATTACGAAAACTTAAATTGGAAGGAATACATAGAAAATGTTGTGGGGAAGGCAAACCAAAGACTGTTTTATTGGCAGGACACTTAAAGAATGTAACAGGTCTACTAAAGAGGCTGCCCACAGTAAGCTTGTCCGTCCTCTTCTAGAATGCTGCTGCTTCGTGTGGGATCCTTATCGGATAGGACTGAAGAAGTATATCGAGAACGTTCAAAGAAGGGCAGTAGGTTTTGTGTTATTGTGAACTAGGGAAGAGAGTCTCACAGAAATGGCACAGGATCTAGGCTGGACATCATTGAAACAAAGGGGTTTTTCGATGCCGCTGAATCTCACGAAATTTCACTCATCAACTTTCTCCTCCGAAAGAAAAAATATTTTGCTGACACAGGGAGAAACGATCATAATAATAAAAGAAGGGAAATAAGAGCTCACACGGAAAGATATTTCTATTCGTTTTTTTCCGAACGTTGTACGAGGTTGAAATAATAGGGAATTATTGCGAAGGTGGTTCGATGAACACTCTGTCAGGCACTTAAACGATTTTTAGAGTATTCATGTAGATGTAGAGGTAGATGCAGATTAATGTCATTATAACTATCACAATTGTGTTGTTGTGCCGGTGTGATGTCTGTGAGAACAACGTCGTTGTGATGGTACTACAATGCAGATACAGCTAAAGCTCAGTTGGTGGAGGAAGTTTTCCGAGGAAAATAAGAGGGCCATGGGGCCTGGCGCTGCTTTTTTGGGAGGTGCGCTGGGGTAGAAGACGTTTAGAAGGTAAAGTGTGTCGGTACGCCGGCGTTCCTCTGGCATGAGGCGGCGGTGCGGCCGCAGCGATTCCGGCTAAGAGGTGGCTGCAAAATTCATGCGGGCAGCGCTGGACCACCGCACGCCGCCCGCCAGCGCTCGCCGCTTTAGCACGCGCGCTAAGCTGTTTGCCTAACCGACAGGCTGTGGCCACATTTTCACCAATCGATATAATCGCCATTATACGGCCCGCCTAAATTGTTTCAATAGGACCGAGATCAGCGCCGGCTTAAGTTACCACGGCGCAGGTGATCCCCACCGTTTATACAAATAGGTAGTCGTCGCTTAATCACAGCAATTAGAAATCCCTCTGCTATACAACAAAATGTCCCCTCTATCCTATAACACCCTCCCCCTCATCCCCTTACAGGAGCTTCCCTCCCCTCCTCTTCCCTCGGCCTGATTCCCCTTCTCCCACACTACTGCACCACAACGCACCAACTGTTCTATATCCATTCTCTTCTCTCGACTGTAAATACCGGTACCAACTTTATTCACAAGCGGATTGAAATACACCGAATTAAGCAATACAGAAATTTATTATTCGATTATGTCTTGAAATTCCGTATGTGTGAAACGTAAGGTATTTGCCTTTTTGATGATTCCTTATGTAGCTCTCTCTCAGGAAACAATATCATCAGAAAATATAAAGACGAGGATTTTTAACTGTAGTTATAAAAATTTAGCTATAAATTACAGTAGCAAATACTGTAGTAGGAAACGTATGTAATTCTTTTCACGAGAGTTAAGAGAGTACCAGAAAAAATATCTGCGCCCCAACCGCACGATATATTAAATATTTTACTAAGCAGATTTGCAGTTTTAGACGTTCTGGTAAAAGTTTGTCCAGTACTGTAAAAACGAAAGTGGTCTACACTGGTGCCTGGATTTAATAAAGAGCCAGATAGGTCCAGGACTACACCAACGAATGCAAAGGGGCTCCGAGAAGCTTCTGCCGGTGTTTGCATTTTAGACAGAGATGGTCACCCAAAAGTGGAAAAGCGGAATAAAGCGTACTCTTCGATCTGTAAGAAAAGGTATACGAAATTGAAGTACAAGCTAAAATCCTACAAACTACGTTCACGAGCGACGTGTAAATTTATGTACGAACCGAGAGTACGGCGTTGCGTTGTAATTCGAAGTCCGCTGAACCTTCTGTTCACTCTGCAGGAGAAGAATGGAACTATATCCGAATGTCATGGTTGCATTCAAATGCACCTATAGACGGTGGTATGTAATTCTTCAGCGGAAACGTCGTTTTCTCTTTTAAAGAGAAATTATTTGTGGGGAACGGATTTACGAGAAAGGCTTAATGCTTTAGCAGCAGCGTAAAATTGAATGTGAAATTTGTAAAGCTGATTAACTGTGACGACGTATCCGGTGTTTCAGTCGAAAACAAGTCTGAAGGGAAAAGCTGTAGCAGTAATGCTAACTTTCTAGGTTGGTTTGTATCGAGGGTCCCCAGCGAAGGAGTCCTTGATTTCAAAATTAAATATCTAGAAAAGTAAAATCGGTATACAAGTTTATTGTGAAAGAGGTAAGAATTTGTCTATCGAAGTTATGCAGAAGATTCGAAACACTTCGGAAAGATAATAACAAAAGACGTTGTTATCAGAATTCGTAGTGCCTATAAGTAGTGAGCCGCAGCTCAGAGCGATCAGTTCAGTGGTTGAAACGTGGAAAGAAGTTAGCGTATCGAAGGAAAAACTTGAAGTACTCTGTTCCATTGAACAACGTGTTTTTCTCGTGCTGGAATACCACAGGTTGGAACATAATCCCATGGTAACTAGGCACAGTTGGAAAACACAATTTAATCTTGCAAAAGGACCGTCTATGGAAACCATTCGAAAGCTCTTCGTCAGATTCCAACGGACAGGCATCGTGGCTGATAATAAGGCGGGGAATGTTGGCCCCACGCAAACGAATCATTTGACATAGGCATAACATTGTAGTTTTTAAATATGGCTACATTGCTGACGTTTATTATGATTTATTCTATTTATTTAACTTTATTTTGTTTGAGTTATAAATTCCTAAACACCAAGAAAATCGTTGATTATTAAGTATGCTTATCTGTATTGGACGGAAGATCGTTTCATATATGAGGTACAATAGTGAACATAAGACTGAGTGTTGGTGAACCCCACACGTGATTTCTCCCGAGTCACAATAATGTCTCCAGACTACATTCGTTGAATTACTAAGTATAACTTCCTGCTTTCTTGATATCTAATAGAATATTGTGATTTACAAAGTCAAATGTTTTAGATCGGTTGCAGAAAATACCAACCGGCACTGTTTTATTATTTAATGCTTGTAAAATTTGGTGTGGGAACATGAGAAAAACTCTTTTGAAATCCAAACTGTAATTTTCTGAGAATATTATTGTTGCTCAGGTGCGACACTATTCTAGAATACATCATCTTCTCATGAAAACCAGTAAGGGTTCCGAAAGCAACGGTCATGTGTAACTCAATTCGTACTCTACATACACAATATCGACTTTGCCATGGATCCAGGGAAACAGATCGTTTCGGTGCTTATAGACGTTAGAAAAGCTTCGGATTCTGTGATGCATACGCCTTATAGAGCAGTTTGAAACTTCCCCTTTTTTACAATTATACATGACTGTGCTTAAACTGACACACAATATTTTGTTAGCGCAACGCAATCTGACTTTCAAAATTCCCTACAAAAGAATGGCCCTGACTAACATTAAACTATACCTTTCACAAATCACTTACCTCACAAAAATCTTCGCTGCTCAAGGTACTGCAATACAGCGAGCGCCACTACTGCCAGCTAAATAAAAGATTCAAACTATGGAAGGCACTAACTACTGATAGGGATAGTTAGCAAATGAAAGATATTAATAGAGAACAAGCAATGTATTTACCTTGATATCATCATATATAAATACAGCAGTTCATGACAAATTTCAAAACTCCGCCATCTCTCTCCCCACATCCACCACTGCTGGCGGCTCACCTCCAACTGCGCAACGCTACGCGCTCTTCACAGCCAGCTGCCTAACACTACAATGGCGAGTATTACAACAATGCAAAGCAGCCACAGACTGCACACAGCACAGCCAGTGATTTTCATACAGAGGTGGCGTTACCAATAAAAAACCTAAACAGCCTACTTACAAGTTATATTCCTAGGTTTTAGAGTTGATCGAAAATATCTTAATGGAAGAATGCATTACGTTATCATCGACAGCGAGTCACCTACAGTTATTGGAGCTACATCTGTTGTGCCCTAGGGCAGTTTGTTCAAAGTGTTTCTGTTTAGTTATACATTACTGACTCTTTAGACAGTGCTAGCTTCAATGTCACAATTTTGGAAGATGATGTAGGTATGTGTGAGGAAATTTGATGCGGTAAGAATTGTAATACCTCACCAGTTTCAGCCTGGTGCAGTGACGGGAAGCTAGAAAAGCAAAGCTAATTGACAGAAGATTGTAAAAATGTCATGATCTCTCTCTTGACAAAACATTCCACATTAGTCTCCCACCAGGATATTCTGGAGATGAATGTCTAGGGGGAGGTGACGATAAACCAACGATACGGTAGCACCCCACAAGTGGTGGCGTAGAATGTCAGAAGTTTGAACTTGATAGGGAAGCTAGAAAACTGGAAAACGGACAGGGAAAGGCTCACTGTAAATATAATGAGGGTCAGTGTAGTGAAACGAAAAGTAGATAAGGATTTCTGTTCAGAAGAATATAGGGTAGTTCAGCAGCAGCAGGAGATAACGTTGCTAGGATTCATTAAAATGAGGAAGCTAGGGCAGAGAGCAAGATACTGTGAACAAGCCAGCGATACGGTTGTTCTCTTCAGATTCTACAGCACACCAACGACGATGCACGCCAACGTGAATCATAAAGTACATGAGGATACTCAGAGGGTAATTCAGTGTCTAAAGGAAGATGATAATGTAATAACCATGGCGGAGTGGAATGCGGCTGTAGGGGAAGGAGTTGAAGAAAGAATTACGGGAGAATGGCAGGAAACAGAGGAGAGAAAGAGGAATTGACTTCAGCCTAAAATTTCAGATAGTAATAGCGAATAATGTTCGAGAGTCACATGGCCTGAGGAAAAGACCCGGACACATTAAAAAATTCCAGGTGGATTGCATCATGATCTGACAGAGACACCGAACACAGATGTTGGGTTGTAATGCGCACCCAGGAGCAGATGTAGACTCAGATTACAATTTCGTAACGATGAATTGTAAACTGAAGTTTAAAATAATCATTCGGAAGAGGCACTGTGCAAATACGTTTGATGTTGAATTGCTGAGGAATTACGAGGCGCGTTTGAAGTTCACTAAAATGTGGATATTGCGTTAACGAATTTCGCAATAAATATTCAGTAGAAAAGGAATTACCTCTCTAAAAAGACGACACATGTTGTGCCAGACAAACGTAGGTACCAGTTAGGTACTTCAACTCATCGACGAAAGAAGGAAGTACAGAGTTGTTTAGAGAAAGATAGAAATACGGCAAATATAGAAATATTAGAAACGAAGGCGAAATGGCTGCAGGAAATGTATTAAAAAATCGAATAAGGAACGATAGTCTTAAGGATGGATTCAGCATATCCTGGTCTAGAAAACCTTGTGTGAAATGTAAAGCGAGGTTGGTAACGTGAGGAGTGCAATGGGAATCCAATTTTGAGCGCCGAGGAGAAGGCGGATAAGTGGAAAGCATACATAGAAGGTCAATATGGAGGGGAGAAGTATCTAATGACATAGTAAAAGAAGAATTCGAAGATAGGGGACCCATTATTGGAATGTAAAAGTGCTCTGGACGACTTGAGATCAAGGGATAGATGACATTCTGTCAGCATTTCTAAACTCATTGAGTGAAGTGGCAACCAAATGACTGATACGTATAATCTACGAGACAGGCGACATACCATCATACTTTCGGAAAAATATAACCCCCTCCATTTCGAAAATAACAAGAGAAGATAAGCTCTAGAACTGTTACGCAATCAGCTTAACAGCTCATGGAAATTGCTGACAAGAATATAATACAAAAGAAAGGAAAAGAAAATTGAAGATCTGTTAGATGATGATAAGGTTGGCTTCAGAAAAGGTATAGGCACCAGATAGGCAGCTTTGATGATTGACAATCAAAGCTAGACTCAAGAAAAATGGAAACCCTTTCGTAGTATTTGTCGACCTGAAGAAAGCGTTCGACAGTGTAAAATGGCAAGATGTTCGAAATTCTCAGCAAAATAGGAGTAACCTATACAGAGAATTACAGCGTCTGTTGAACGGAACGAACAGTCAAATGAATACGGAACATGGGCTGAGTGTAAATCTAAGAATAACGAACCAGACGAAAGGCTGCTGATTCAAAAGAGGAAGAAGGAAAAGATATATTTCACTTGCTATACTGTCCAACCTGTATGTCTAAGAAGTTCAGAGTGGGGGTTAATGATAAGATTCGTTGACGACACTGCTGTTTTCTGTGAAACAGACGAAGTAATACAGGAGGTGTTGAATATTATGAAAAGAGCACCCAACGTGGGTTGAGGACGAAGACAAAAATATTAAGCAGTAGTAGAAATTAGATTAGCAACAAGATTAACATCAAAAATGGCGATCTAGCGGTGGACGAAGTTAAGAAGGTCTGATAACTTGGAAGAAAAAGGACGGATAAGAGACGAAGCAACTCTAAGAAACGGATTAGAATTAACGTGAGAAAGAAATTCCTAAGTGCGTATGCATTAAAGCGTATAATGGAAATGAACTATTGACTGTTGACAAATTGGGAAAAAGGAAATCGAGATCTTTGAGACGCGGTGTTACAGAAAAAAGAAGAGAAAAATTAGATCTATAATATAAGGAATGAGAAGGCTCTCTGCAAAATCGGCGAGGAAAGCAGTACATCGAAAATTCTAAATGAAAGAAGATACAGGGTATGTTACAGGTTGCAATTACGAAAAAAATTTGTGAAACATAACACACATACGAAGTACGTGCATGTGCATTTCGCGAAGTATATGGACGACTGACATGACACTATGAGAGTACATTAGACGGAAACACAACTCGTGGAATTCTGGAAAACGTAGCCAATAGCCGTCGTAGTATGAGGGGCCAGTGCACAAATGCACTTTAAGAGAACAAAAAAAACGGCCTATTACGAAGGAATTCTCGAAATGGGACGGATATCAATAGATGTGATGTGTATGTACAGACAAACAAATGATTACAATTTAAGAAAATTTGCATAGTTTATTCACAAGAAAGAGCTTCACAAAGCGAGCAACTCAGTAACGGGTTCGTCGACCTCTGGCCCCGATGCTAGCAGTTATTTAGCTTGACTCTGATTGACAAAGTTGTTGGATTTCCTCCTGTGGGATATCGTGTCAGATTCTTTTCCATTGGCATATTAGATAGTAAAAACCCCGAGCTTGTTATAGGACCTGCCCATAATGCTCCATACGTTCTCAATTGAGGATGGATCCTGTGACCTTGCTGGCCAAGGTAGAGTTTGGCAAGAAGGAAGCCAAGCAGTAGAAACTCTCCCCTCGTGCGGGAGGAAATTTGAAATGAAAGACCAGGAAGACTTACCATGAAGGGCAGTAGAAGTGACCACTCCAGACTGGGAAGCTACTGTAAACATAACCAATGATTAGGTGTCTCGCCACGTGATATGATGCATGGTCCATGGGTGCGGTGTAGCTAACATACACCTTCTGAGGCAAGATCGGTTACTGATGGCCGATCTCCAACAGCTGTGATGATTGTGATGATTCCGTATCACTCTCGAGGTCGGTTATGGCTTCGTCAGTCACTCCCTTCCCCTCCCCCCCCCCCCCCCTCCTCTCGACAGATGAAACCTACAGGCGGAATCGGTTCAGTCTGTGCTAGCTCCGCCTCGGACGCAGAGGTACTGCTACTGGATCAGGGAGGTTCTGCATCACGACCCTGGGGACCTCAGGTTGCTCAAACTGATTGTGAGTGGTGTCGGATAACATGCGGTCCACATCGCGTATGGAAGGCTGGTCAGCCGCCACCGCTTCTGAAAGACAGAGATTGATGCCTCAGTACAGACTGTGCGCCACTGGCCATGAGGCGTCCGCCGCTGTTGATGGAGCCTGAGATGCCGAAGCTGCACATGTGGCCGGGGTTGCAGGTTGTACCGAATGGTCAGGCCTGCCGAGGCAATGTGAAGGCATCCTGATTGACGACATCATGTATCTCCCATCTACCAGGGGTATGGCCTTTACAAATCACTCCACGCATGTCATTAATGTCTATATGCCTTCTGGTACTGGATGTCGGCGTGAAAGAGCACGGATTTGTGAGGAGGAGATTGCCCCACTGTTCTTAGCTCCTCATGGACATTTTCTCTTTGGAGTGGACTTTAACTGCGTACTCGGTCGGAGAGAGCAGTACCTGAATTTTACGCCGTGTCAACAGCTGCGTCTCATTGCTCGTGATCTAGCCCTACGGGTAACCTGGGAGGTACAGTGCAGAAACTACCCGAGGTTCTAGTTTCACACGAGCAATTCAGCTAGTAGGTTAGACAGTATTTATGTCTCCTTTAGGCTGGTTGATGTGACGCTCGATTTACAGTGCTGGCCTTTGGTGTTCTCTGACCACTGTGTGTACATTTGCACGTTGCTCCTTCCCTGCCAGGAGGTTTGGAGGAGTCGAGCACCATGGAAACTCAACACTTACCATCAGCAGATTCTTGATTGTTACCAAAGTATCACCGAGACGTGGATAGGATGCGCACGGCGTCTCCGATCCTACGCATCCGTCGTGGACAGGTTACCGAAATAATCCAAACCGATGCTCTGACGCACAATCATCACTTACAGTAGGGAGGTGGCCGCCTAGCACAGGAACACTACAAACTTCAACTTCAGCACTCTCTGCGGCCTTCATGGCCAGCCAATTTCCCCGGAGGTACAAACTGAACACAACATGATTAAGGCGAAGCTACTAGCGATTACTCGCCAGAAACTACAGGGCGCTGTGGCGAGTGCCCGCATACCTGATGTGGTGTGGCGGGTCAGTCCTTCCATACATCATATTCTGCACAATCACAGACACCGCAGACAAAACTTAGTCGCCGAACTCGTAAGCCATCGTGTGCAGCGGTTTACCTGCCACGTTCAGGTAGTCCATAGCTTTGTCGCACATTATCGCCGAGTCTACCGTGCCGATGATGGGGCCGTCCTAGATGTTAATGGAACCTTCCACCACCGAGGATGTCACTACCGCTGTTATCAGGGGTGCACTGTGCAAGTCATCAGACATCAACGGACTTACTACTGAGTTCTACAGCAGACTTTGGGATTTCAAATCTACACGGTGGACGGAGCCGTATAATGAACTGTGTAACCTCCCCACAAAATTTTACAAGAAAAAAGAATGACAATACTTAATAGAAATGGGAGCCGAGTGTAACCTCCCCACAATAATTTTACAGGAATGACAATATTATTTAAGAATACTAATGGTCATTGCTCTATGCGTAACCTGCCCACAATGAAATGTACTGACAATGGGAACAAAAATGTGAAATTCGCAATCTGACTCAAATATAAATTCTTCACCAAAAAATTAAAGTCCATTCAGTGACAAGAAAATTCAATTAAACCGAAACATCGGTCTTTGGCCCTGTGTAAAACAATCATAATTAAAGTCTTACCTCAGAATAACTGGATGTCAAATTTCTGCTCTTATTTCTGCGCACGGCTTGGAGGAACTGCATTGCAAATAATAATATTCATTTTTTTTGTGAATTTACTGAAATTTTTCTTCAAAAGAAGTGGAATGAAATGGGAAGTGCAACGAAATCTTTAGTTCAATAAAAAATAAAATTTTTGAAAAATGCTTTTGAAATCAAAATTATTATTGGGGGACTTGTTAGAGATTGATTACAATAAATAAGTTTTACATTATCTAATGATTATATTAATTAATAGTATACCTCATTCACCATCTTGACCAGTGTTGCCGACCGCCTACATCACACAACCGCACTGGGCTGCTACTATGACCGACCGCTCTGCATGACGACTACTAGCGTACTGCACTGCACGACTACACAGAGCTACAGACTCGCAACGACTGCTAGACGCAACAGAGAACCGCTCGCAACACTCGCGCGGTCAAGCGCAAACTCTCTGGTCACAGATGCTACAATGCCTCGCCATCGCTGCTATGTTACATACATGTTTCATAACCCTCCACTGGGGGGGCAAAAATTTGGCAGCGATGGTGAGTCATTTGGACTTGCCAAGCGCGGCAAAATTTTTCTTTAATTAACAAAATTCTACAACTTACTGAATATTTAAATGTTGTGCACACGCACTAAGTACAAAATATATCAGACAAAGACAAAATGTGAATACAAAACATAGTAGCAAATCAGAAAAAATGCATATACAAATTATTTGACAGATAACAAAGTGCACAGGCACTGAAAAAATTCTTTAGCATATTCAGAACAAATAAACAGACTGGTAAGAAAAAATATCATGATGACAAGTGACATAAGTATACTCGCATTGGAGTTCAGCGAATCGAAAAATGTATAACCTATGAACATAAATGATGTTAGCAAAAAAATTTTTTTCTTTATGTGACAAGAATCAGGATAGGAAAGGGAAGGATTGCATCATGGTTGTAGCACTTTAGATTGCACACAGCTGTTCTGAAAGTCCATATCTTTCCACAGAAGTACAACACCAAGTGACACAACTTGAAGTTCTTTTCCCATCAGAATTTATCAGTGTAGCCAAGACACTGAACTGTCGTAGTAATGTTCCATGTTTTCATTTTGGCAGTACCTTACGTACACCAAACAGTGGGACCATAATAATGTCTTCATCGCTCACGGTGGTGGACAGCATGTCGTGTCAACACCACTCTCTTACAAGGCACACCAACGTAGAATTAGTGCAAAACCAAATATAGTGCTCCATGATCACTAGGATAAACAGGACAAATGGACATTGCAATAATTCAGGGTAGTTAGCTCATGAGGTGAAGGACATTATGTCACATACCATTGACAATTACAGTCTTCATTAGTAGTTTGCGGCATTCATAGCCCAGTTATTGAACATTTCTGTACCAAGTATGCAGTATTACAGAAAAATGTTCATTGATTGTTTTACATAGAATCAGTAGCCTTCTTTTCCTGGTTACAAAGTATTATGAACTAATCGCATTCTTTTCAGTTACAGAGTATAATTAAGAATCATTAACCTTCTCCTAATTACAAAGCATTATTAAACAGTCACATTCCTTTCTGGTTACAAAGTATCAACATTGGAAACAAGAGCTAATCAATGGCATAATTAATAACAATTCGTGGAGTGACATTAATTATTGGCACTCAGTGGACAGCAAGTATTGAATAGAATCATCATTCAGTATTATTCAGATTATTACGAAGTCATTATTAAAAATCAGTTAATTACAGTCATAGCATTAATAATCATGGGCATTATAAGTAGTCTCATTACAATAAACAGTGGCAGTTATTAGCTAGTGACAAAGCATTATTTTATATATACATATATATTTTTTTGTCTCATTAAGAAGTCATTACTGAAGCGACATACTATTCAGAGCTAATCAGTATTATTCAGAATTATCATAAACTAGTGACATTATGTGGGACTGGTAATACCTCTTTTAGCAATGCATTGCTTTGGGATCGATAATTAATTGGTGAGGCATAACACTATTTGCTTTTGACCTATTGCTGCAAACGAGGATAGGTAACGTCATTCGTCATGAGTCAGCTGTAGCAAGGTTATGTAACAAGGCAGTATATGTGATCACATTTATAAATGATAAACACAAATGGGTAAAAATACAAAAAAAATGCAAGTACTAGAACAGGTATAATAAGTAACAGGTTTAGTAAGTATCATGAAAAACTTCTCCTGGAAAAATTACAAAATGGATTATTGACCTGAAAGAAGAAACGCACACTATGCTGAAAAGTAGTGAACTTCGAATTAACAGGTAGTGAAATGTGTATAAAAATATGTTCCATAGCTGTCCTTTCCAAAACTTTCTGTCATCCTACTATGCAATATAACACCTGCTGTCAAAGCAAACTGCAACAAATACTTAAATAACTACGTAGCATAAATACATAACTTCAACATTATCCTCATCTGTAAAGAAAAAAACTTCATTATCCATATCATCATAACTTCACTATTATCATCACCTGTAAAGAAAAACTTCATTATTCATAATACCATATCCTTCATCATTATTCATCAGTATTCATTATCATCTGCAAAAAATCACTTCATTACTCATTATACAACTATTCCTTATCTCTAGCATATTTCATCACTAAAACTAAGATGTGTAGTTCAGTCTGACAGTCTGCATCAATCACCTTGTATTCTGAAAGAAAAAATTAGTTAAGACTGCTATTCTATGATGAGTATAGTATATTCTTGTTAATGCCTGTTAATCCTGATCCATTTACTCTTCCTCATAAAGTTATTGCATCTCCTTTCGTTTATTCCGTAGGTGAAATTCCCATTTCTGTTGGATTTATTTCTTACATACATCATTTCTTTCTGAAATTGATGAACAGAGATTAATGTCTTGCATTTAAATCATATACCCACTAAATAATGACTGGTTTATGGTAACATACTTAAGCATACAGCATAACATGACAGAAAACGTAATATGTCAAAGACATTGACAGTGTTCAGATGCAAAATATACACAGAATAATACAATGCAGTAGCAAAAAAAAATGTAAAACAGTCACGATGTTGAGATGTCATAAGGCAAAAAAAATGTCAAAGTCGACTGGTGTGTGTTATATCTTAACTATTTCACAGTGCATATAAACAAAACTGGAATTCAATCATACATAAAAGACAAAATGTGACGTTCGTTGTGTTCAGCTTGTATGTAGTGTAGTTAATCGAGGCGAGAATTAAAGACTTTAATGGAGGAAAAAAAGTGTAATGAAATTAACATGTCATTAGCTAACATTGCATAATTAGTCATAAAATACGTAAGTTCATCTGGAAAAATATGCACGGTCTGATGTGTAACGACAAGAAAAGCGACCTGCTAACCTTACCTTGCCGGGCACTTGCCAAGAAAAAATACGATAATCATCAGTAATTAGTCACGTGAAATAATTGCGTTAGTAAATGGCATCATAGTGTGTTGAATCATACAGTGGTTTCACTCAATAAACGGTTTAATGTTTGAGATATGGTGATTGCCTTTCGATTTTTTGGTTCTCAAAGTTTCGACGTGTACAACATTGGGGTGAGGGATGCTGCGAATCCGATATGGACCTGCGTATAGAAGTTCAAATTTACTGCACTTACCTTTTAATTTGCTGGATAAATAGTGTGTACGTACTAGTATCTTCTGTCCAACGTGAAAGTCGCGGCGTGTACAAACCTGTTTTTGTTGTCTTCTCCGGCGCTCTGCGGCACGTTTGATGTTGTTCAGCGCAAAGTCAATTATTCCGTGGTGTCGTAATCGACGAGATGTAGGAAATGTTATTAATTCTTTAATTTTGTTAGGTGGTTCAGTATTTTTCAGTATAACAGACGGAGATAGCATAGTGGATTCATTTGGAATGGAATTAATTACATCTTGGAATGAGAATATGTGTGTGTCCCAATCAATATGTCTTTTGTGGCAGTATATTCGGCACAGTTTACCAATTTCTTTCATTAATCTTTCACAAGGGTTCGAAGAAGCGTGGTACTTGGATATATAGATCGGAGAAATGTTTCTGGCTCGTAACATGCGTGTCCATACGCTACTACGAAATTGTGATCCATTATCAGAAATTACTTTCATTACATGCCCTACATGAGATAGAAAATGTTTTACAAATGCTTTCGAAACAGTTTTAGCAGTAGCTTTGCGTAATGGAGTGAAAGTAACAAATTTTGAAGTGAGCTCAACAGCGACAAAGATGTAGCAAAAACCTCTGTTAGTTCTCGGAATCGGACCAAAAATATCTACTGCGGCCATATGTCTTAATTTAACAGGTATAATGGGATATAAAGGAGGAATATGTGAAGTGGTGTCTGATTTAGCTTTCTGGCAAATTTTACAAGACGCTAAAACTCGTCGTATACGTTTTTCCATGTTAGTAAAATAACAGTTCTGTCTCAGTATAAGAAAACATTTTCGTGCTCCGTAATGTGCGTAGCTTAAATGAGTGTACCAAATTAATTTGTTGACCAGTTCGTCAGGAATGCATAATAACCAATTGTTGCTGTCAGGATGAGAGCGGCGAAACAGAATGTCATTGCGTACAGTGTAGTGGTTCCTAATCGTTACATTATTCATATCTAGCCAAAGGTGTTTAATTTCTTTCCACACGTTGTCTTTATTTTGTTCTTGTGCTATGTCCTGTAATGACGATGAAATAAAGTTTTCAAATGCAACTTGCTGAATGTACATGACGCTGAAATTTGTTTTGCAGAAGTTGGTTGCTACGTCTTGCTGATTGTTGCCGAGAGAACGCGATAGTGCGTCTGCTATAACATTTTGTGTGCCGGGAATATGGACAATCGTAAAATTAAATTCTTGTAAATATAGTTTCCATCTGCTTAACCTGTCGTGAGTGAGTTTAGCCGAAAGTAAAAATTGTATCGCTCTGTGGTCTGTGTAAACGATGGTATGTCTGCCATAAAGAAAGTGCCTAAATCTCGTAAAAGCCCATACAACACATAATGTTTCCAATTCTGTAACGGAGTAATTTCGTTCAGCAGGTGACAGAATGCGACTTGCAAATGCGATGTTTTTAATTATTGTAGAACCGTCTTCTTCAATTTCCTGGAAAATGTGTACGCCTAAAGCGGTATTGGAACTGTCAGTGGCAATGGAAAAATTTCTGGTAAGATCTGGGTGCGATTAAAGTGGGGCATTCAACAAAGCATGTTTCAAATAACATTCTCGTGAACAAAATTCTGCGTGTCAAAAGTAATGTTTGCGTTACTGGAATATGCAATCTGTACTGTGTCTGGTCAAATTCTGTCGTACGTGCTATTATTTACGGAAGAATGTTGTGGCATATCCACTATATGAACTGTTCTTTTATTTCTTACTGACGTATTACGCTATCGATGACACCTATTGTCTGTTTCATTCATCATAATATGTTGTTGCTGATGTTGTTGCTGCTGAAAAGATCGATTGTTATTAAATGTACGCTGAAAATTGTGCTCATCATTTTTACGTCTGTCATGATAGTAATTTCTATACGGTGTATTGCGATAGGCATTGAAATACTGTCTTCTCTGTACGTAATTGTTTCCTTGTTGCCGCGCGTTACTATTTGTTGGATCTGGTACTACACGTGCACGCGGCGAAACATTAAAGCCTGGTTGACCTTGTAGACTGCATTGTTGGTTAGGTACGCCAAGCGGCTCACTTTCATGCTATTGTGGTGAAAAACATCTATTGTTACAAAAATATGGTTCCGATTGCTCAAAATTTTACACATACTGATGATTACGATTTTATCTGTTATTAAAGTTACGGCGGTAGTTGTCATTACGGGAATGCTTAATAAAATTGTCACATTCGGTAAAGGTTTGTCATATCCGGTTTTCATTACATATTCTTAATTCTAGATAGAGCAATAGTTAAAGAGCAGTTTTGATAGATATAAAGGATAGTAGAAGAGAAGGCAGCAGTGCAGAAAACTAAAGATGAAATAGCACTACTACAGCTCGGGGCCCTATGCTCGCTACGGCACATATTCATTAAAGCGTAATGAATCCCCTGAGGTCTTTGACGCACTGCAAATAAATTTTAGCTTTTGCGTTGCACGCAATAGCGGTAAAATTCCAAAAGCAAATCGCTGTATTCTTGCTACTTCTAGTTTCATCATTATAGGCAATGCTGTTGTAAATACAAAAATAAATTGTCGCATCTGGTTCAAAGCTAACTTCTCCATTACAGGTAATAACGGTGAAGGTACAAAAATAAATTGTCGTATACAGCTCAAAGCGTGTACCTGTGTTCCGTCATTATTAAATTCCTTACACTTCCTTACAAATGCAAACTGCTTATTATCAACGTTCTCGTCACTGAATTTTAGAACACGTTCAGGTTTGTGTGAAAGTCTGTTTGTCTGTGTCATTTCGGATTTCAAGTTGCATAGCTTTTCAGATTTTAAGTCGCGTAGCTTTTCGGATTTTAATTCGCGTAGTCTCTGTAAATTGTTCACATTATACACGCTGCGTGAGTCTGACACATGTTCATAAAGTGGCGTCTGTTGTGGCATGTTATTAACTGAAATGTTTTTGATCTCTGTTACTTCTTGTTGTAAATTTGACAACTTCCTACGTAACGTATTGTTAGATGAATCGATCTCATTAATTGTCTGCTGTAAATTTTGAAATTCAGGTGTTTGGTTAAATGAAACCGGTGCAGTATCGTCTGATTTATTGTCATTAGCACTTTCGATAGCATCAATACGACTGCCCAATTCATCATATTTTTCTGTCAGTATTTTTGCCTGATCATCGGTTTTAGAATCGGACGCATTAATCTGTTTTTGCAACTTGCACGTAGTTTCGCTCAGTTTTTTAACATCAGCTTTGATGACATCGCAATCCTGTGTTAGATCTAATTGTTCGAATCTATCTGTCACTGTTTGAATATTTACTGTGTGTGTGTCTGTTTTTGATTTAAGATCAGAAATTTCATCTCGTAATTCCGCGTTCAATTGTTCTATGGTATTAATTTTGTCGGACACTGTAGTAATATTATTGTCTACATACGTCTTCGCTTTCGCGAACATTTTACGTTTGTCCTCTTGTCTTTGTGCAGTGATTGTTTCCATGACTTGTCGTTTTACTTTGTTTTGATCTTGAATAAATCTGCGGAAACGCGTATCACTGTTCTGTATGTGCTGATTAAAGCGCTCGTTAATCTGAGTGTTTTGCTGTTCGAATTTCGCGTCTATCTTTGCGTCCACTGTGCGCGAAAGTTCTACCGTCATTGCTTTGAACTCGTCCCGTAATTGTGCAGCTTTTTCAGAGCATTGTTTAGCGACTCCGCTAATTTCGTCTCTGAGTGTTTCTGTTGCGGCTGTTTGCATTTCCCTTAATTCTTGCGCAACAGACTTAATTTCTTCGCTATTTTTTTGAGAACAATCCTCAATTTCCACGCGCAACTGTTCCTTAGTGTCATGGCACTGCGCGGCAACGTCTCTAATTTGTTCACTAAGCTGTCGGGAATTGTCGTCTAATTTTTTATTAAGTTGTTTGAGATTTTCGTTATTATTGTCAAGTTTTTCATTCTGTTCGTTCCTAAACTGTAGCATTATTGCTATAAATTGATCCAAAGTAACATTACCTACTCCATTATCTGTGCTGTTTGATTGTGTACCTGGAATTGTCGCGCTTTGTGTGACCATTTGGTCATTCTGCAATTTACAAAAAGGATTATCAGTCGGACCTACACTGTCACTCACTATTTCGGAATTAAATAAATCCGTCGTACTTTGTGTATCCTGTTCATTTTCATTAGACAAATTTGTCTGTACATTACTTGGATTTTCTAAATCGGGTGTGTTAGGCTCGGCAGCGCTCATTACTATAGACCGCTCTGCGCCATCAATTGTCGTCAAATTAACAGACGAGACAATTGAGTTCGTTTGTTCATTATGAGGGTAAAAGTCATCATTAGTGGTTGGAATGCACTGATTGTTAGTGAACGCAGGATTGTCATCATTACGCTGCGTATCACAATTACTATCGGTAAAGTCATTTGAGCCGGTAATTTCGTTCGTAATACCTCGCGATACACTATTCACAGTCTTTCGCGGCATTTTTACAATAGTCAAAATTTTTCACAAAACAATAAGCACAAATGCAAAAACAACACACAAATACAACAGAGCAACGAATTGCCGTTGACCTGTCGAAAGAAAGTCACAAGATTAGTAAAAGCGTTGCGCCAAATCCTAATTATATCTAAGCAAATAAGAGCAGATATCTGACTGTCGCTCAAAAGACTCTCAACGAAATACGATCCTGGACTGGGTGTCGCCAAGTGTAACCTCCCCACAGTATTTTAAAAGAAAAAAGAATGACAATACTTAATAGAAATGGGAGCCGAGTGTAACCTCCCCACAATAATTTTACAGGAATGACAATATTATTTAAGAATACTAATGGTCATTGCTCTATGCGTAACCTGCCCACAATGAAATGTACTGACAATGGGAACAAAAATGTGAAATTCGCAATCTGACTCAAATATAAATTCTTCACCAAAAAATTAAAGTCCATTCAGTGACAAGAAAATTCAATTAAACCGAAACATCGGTCTTTGGCCCTGTGTAAAACAATCATAATTAAAGTCTTACCTCAGAATAACTGGATGTCAAATTTCTGCTCTTATTTCTGCGCACGGCTTGGAGGAACTGCATTGCAAATAATAATATTCCTTTTTTTTGTGAATTTACTGAAATTTTTCTTCAAAAGAAGTGGAATGAAATGGGAAGTGCAACGAAATCTTTAGTTCAATAAAAAATAAAATTTTTGAAAAATGCTTTTGAAATCAAAATTATTATTGGGGGACTTGTTAGAGATTGATTACAATAAATAAGTTTTACATTATCTAATGATTATATTAATTAATAGTATACCTCATTCACCATCTTGACCAGTGTTGCCGACCGCCTACATCACACAACCGCACTGGGCTGCTACTACTGACCGACCGCTCTGCATGACGACTACTAGCGTACTGCACTGCACGACTACACAGAGTTACAGACTCGCAACGACTGCTAGACGCAACAGAGAACCGCTCGCAACACTCGCGCGGTCAAGCGCAAACTCTCTGGTCACAGATGCTACAATGCCTCGCCATCGCTGCTATGTTACATACGTGTTTCAACTGATCACATCTACAGGTGCGATAACACCAGCGTTCGTCAAGAGTATTAATATTCCTGTTCATAAACAGACGCCTGGACTTACTAAGGGCCACTACCGCCCTGTCACGTTATTAAACACTGATTACAAGATTTTTTCGCAGTTACTGGCGGCGCTCTGCAGACCGCTCTCACCATGTATCCTCTCCACTGGGCAAACTACGTCAAGTGGCACAGTTAACGTCTAGACAGCGGCTGGACATCGTCGTGATGCGACTACGCTGGCAGACGTGCAGACTTTGTGCTGCGATTGCTGTCGTAGATTTTGACAGCGCGTTTGACAGGGTGCGCCATGTCTCCCTATACTCTGCCTTAGGAAGGATGGACTTCCGTGCCTTGTTTATCAGTGTTCTTCGGCGGCTCTTTCGTTGATCTAGGTCAAGGGGGTGTGGCGGGTCCGATAGCGATTCAACGGTCGGGCCGACAAGGCTGCCCCTAGTCCAAGTACCTTTATGTAGTAGGGCTGGAGCCGTTCATAAATCAGTTGACGAGCCAGTTGTCTGGACTCTCCTTACGCGTTGACACCTTCCGATGTCGTGCATACGCAGATGACCTCCTGCTGTTGGTTCGTTATCATCCACGACACCATCACCGCGCATAGGAGAGAGGCTGTAAGTGTTGAATGTTTGCAAATCCACGGCGTTGTCTACTGGTCGCGGGCTTCCATCAGGCTGCCCTGTGTCCAACATCTTCGCTATTTTTGAATAACGTTTACATCATCAACGCGACGTACAGCGCTTGTCAACTTCCGTCATGTTTTGAGAATTACCCGCATGATGATCAGTCATTGCTCACTACACCGCTTCGATCATTTGCAGCATGTTGCCTACTTGAATGCCTATGTAGCATCCGCAATGGCTCATATTGCGCAGATTCTACCGCTACCGATTACGTTAGGAATTTGTATTTACTGACAGTTGGGTGCATCTTCAAAGTAGTCACTCCCTCCCGTGCAGGAGGGCTTGGTCTTATAAACGTCCACTGTCGTGCGGCAGCACTTCACATGGCCACGACACGCGAACATTGGCGCAGTGTCGAGATGTCCATTACGCACCGTTTACTTACCTTTGTTGTGCCAGTATCCCTCTTTTCGCCGGTCGCTGCGTAGCATCAGGGCCGCGTTTGCGCACATCGCGGCCTTCGTTGTACAACTTAGCTATGCTCGCGTCGAACTCCCACAAACGCGCCTGTCGTGAGCGAAGAATTTCTACGTCCTTTTCTTGCGTGGTATCGCCTGTAAACCCGTTGTTGCTGTGGACTGTGATTTGGTGGCACATTCATCACAGCTTCTTTCCGACGCGTATCTGATCGACTTAGTATTATGCGGCTTGTGGTAAGTATCTAACTAATCAGTGGCTCCATGCCATACTAATGGCCGGCCGGTGTGGCCGTGTGGTTCTAGGCGCTTCAGTCTGGAATCGCGTGACCGCTACGGTCGCAGGTTCGAATCCTGCCTCGGGCATGGATGTGTGTGATGTCCTTAGTTAGGTTTAAGTAGTTATAAGTTCTAGGGGACTGATGACCACAGATGTTAAGTCCCATAGTGCTCAGAGCCATTTGAACCATTTGAACCATACTAATGGTGAACTCTTCCCTCTGCGCCATCTGTCGTAATGTCGACACTGATCATCGCCGATTCAGCTGTGTAGCCGTTGATGATGTCTGGTTGTCGGGGCGACAAATGGACGCGCCGCCGCAAGTTATTGACCCCGACTCCTTTCTATACCCAGTGGTAGAATATTT
Source organism: Schistocerca serialis cubense (assembly GCF_023864345.2). Classification (NCBI taxonomy): domain Eukaryota; kingdom Metazoa; phylum Arthropoda; class Insecta; order Orthoptera; family Acrididae; genus Schistocerca; species Schistocerca serialis. The sequence goes on from NC_064639.1 coordinate 643,104,488, forward strand.
TCCTGCGACAAAGACTCGGGTACTCCTGTGAATAAAGAACAGGACTTCGGCATGTCTATATGGAGATTCTCCTCACTCTCGCCTTAATTTTTGGCAATACTTGCACACTGCACATGCAGCGGTTGGGCGCAGTTCCAAATATCACGCGTGTTTTGCCAATATTCTTAACAGCGTTTTTATGACGCCCCCACTCAGTTGCTGTGTTCCAGGCAGGGCAGGTGCCAGTCCGATTCGGGATGAGACATGAAGGTCCTACACCTTCGACTCGGCCCGCTTGCCATTCTGTATCACCCTGCTGGATTTCCATTGTTGCGGATGGGTCGATTCGCTTTAATCTGTTTTCCTCTGTGTATGTGTGCATACACAAAATGAAATAAATAAATAATTAATATGAGCCATGTGAGGGTACAGGACGGCGGCGGGAAGAGGGAGGCATCGTAGCCAGATAACGGGATTCGGAAGCTGCCCACCTTGTCTCCTCCAATCTTTAGTTACTGAGGTCCTAGCAAACCGAAAATAAAAAAAAAATTAATAAATAAATAAAAAATTTAAAGATTTATTTTAAAAAGGAACATGTTTTTCTTGTTACAAGCACTGAGAAATAAAAAATAAGAAACAAAGAAAATAAAAAAGGTGACCGTTCGCGAGAAATGGAAAATCCGTGTTCGAATTCCGTCCAGTACAAAAAAGGGGGCAGCGGCTTTGATGGGTAATCAAAACGTCCTACGTTGGCGAGAGAATATTTGCGGCATAACAAGTCACCTTCATTCTGCCAATGGCCTTGTCGAAGAGGGCGGAGGAGCAGACAGATGTTCAGGGCACTCTCTTGTCCTTGGGGTGGAAAACTGCCCCTAAAGGCGGAAGAATCAGCAACGATCAACGGCACGCGGGTGCAGAAGGCAACGGATACCTCTGCTGTCTTACAGTAGTGAAATGTGGGACGAATAGGGACGGGCGTGAATGCACTGTGAACTTACTGAAAACTACGCAAGCATCTCGTTTGAGGCGAGGAAGCTCACATCGCTATCAGTGGCGCCCCCCCCCCCCTCCCCCCAGCAAGACACTGCCACACCCCACACAGATCATACGCTGGTCGGCCATGCGCAAACCCTCCGCTGGACAGCAGAAGCGAACTACGTTACCTGTACTTACGTTCACGGTCAACTGCCAGAGTATGCATCACTCGTCAACTTGGGATAGTTACTCCTAAAGAACGTCATTTTGCAACGGTTGCTATCTTCTGGCGTTGCTACCATGTTGTGAACAACGGCGTCATCTGTGAACAGTCTTAGAGATCATCTGACGCTCTCTACTGCATCATTTATATACATTGTAATAAGTAACGGTCCTGTCAGAATTCCTTGGGTGCGCTGGAAATTACCTTCACGTTTGTCGAATTTGTTCCGTGTGACTGCTGTGTACGGACGCAGGAGGAGCTGGCCACTGTTCGCGAACAGCTAAACGTGTTGATGGCCGCGGTCAGCCGTCTTCAGGCTGTTGCCTCGGAGAGTAGCATCACGAGGCTGAGTGCACCCCGAAAAAAGGCAACAGCGCACGGCTGCCTGGATGGTCACCCATCCAAGTGCCGACCACGCCCGACAACGCATAACTTTGGTGATCTCACGGGAGCCGGTGTATCCACTGAGGCAAGGCCGTTGTCGCATTAATAATAAGTAACTAATTTTATTGTAAACTTGCTGAAATTTTACAACACAGCACACGCACAATTGCACCACACGCCACAATTTACATTTCGACAAGACAGTGCTGGCCCAAACGAGACGACAGTTTCTACTGCTGGTTTTCCTGCTTGCTTAATCCTGCCTTGCCGGATATCTCCCCAATTCTGAACTTTTGGGTTATGGGCAGGACCCTGCAACTAGCCCAGAAACTGGACGATCTAACTCACCAATTGGACAGAATAACCACTTGCATAAGCGCCATAGGGGACCAACGTATTATTGATTTGCCCAATTTGTGAAGCTCTTTCTCTTGAATAAATTATCCAATTTCTTATGTACTTGTAGTTCTTTGTTAGTACATGTCTTCATATCAAGTGATATGCGTCCGCCGGCCAGGGTTGCCGAACGGTTCTAGGCGCTACAGTCTGGAACCTCGCGACCACTACGGTCGCAGGTTCGAATCCTGCCTCGGACATGGATGTGTGTGATGTTCTTAGGTTAGTTAGGTTTAAGTAGTTCTAAGTTCTAGGAGACTGATGGCCTCAGATGTTAAGTCCCATAGTGCTCAGAGTCATTTGAACCATTTTGATATCCGTCCCATTAGGACAGTTATTTGGTGGTTCGTAGTTTCCTTTGTCCGAAGAGTGTATTTACTGTAAAATTTGAATAAACTGATTTGTCCAAAGAAATTGCGCAATAAGAGCATTTTCGACGGAAAATCATATTCTCTCGCTGGCAGACCGATAACTTTTCATCAGGAAGAGCGGAGTACGTCGGTGCTCGTCACTTGGTTGTAAACAAAAGTTATGAAGCGCAGACTCAATAGGACAGTGGCAGCAGACGCGGCGCAGCTGCGGCACCTTACTGCCAGCGAACGCGCGGGTCGGAAACCCCTGGCTGGGGCTCGTGGCGTCCATCAATATGGATGGGCAGGGCGGGTCGCGGCCTGATTACTCGCTCGCCAGTCTCGACACGTAGGGATGTCCGGCCTCGGGCCTGTGTGTGTGTGTGTGTGTATGTGTGTGTGAGGGCGGGCAGCAGGTGGCTGACGGCCATTCCCTCTGGGCTGCGGCTGGCCATACTTTGGCCGCGAGCCGTGATTCGGGCCCTCCGATCGGCGAGGGGGAGGGGGAGCAAACCACTGCCGTCGTTGTAGCAGATTCTCTGATTCCGCCTCCCCGAGGAAATAAGCCAACGACCCAAGAAAACGCCGCTACCTCTAAGAGTAGTTTCCAGCTCTCCCCTCGCAACCCTGTTGCAATATGAACCTGGGTTCCGATTAAAAGAGACCTTCTCAGCTCTTTCGTATCCGTGAATGTTTGTACCCAGAATACCGTATACGTGAACAACCCGAATATTGGCTACATCGCGTACTGTCAGATACCAGAGCTTTCACATTCTGAATGTCAAGCAAAAAGAAAAAAAAAAAAACACCACAAATTGTACGTCACTGTAGTGAAACATCGTCAACAGTAAAAATTATTTCTTGTTTGCAGGCAGTACTCACACTGGGAATTGCCTACGAGAACAAAGGGACTGGACTCGAATTCTAGTCAGACACTTAGTCAATTAGGAAATTTCAGCCGCAGTAATTTATATTTTTATTTTCTCCTCCTCCCATTTATTTTTTTAATTTTTGTATTTACTTTTTTTAAAAATCTAGTTGGTTTAATGCTGTCGAATATTTACGCTGTAGGGTTCACATTCACATCTATTTTTATGCTGCGAGATACTGCAATATGTTACTTACTTCGTACTGCATTTTTTCGCTTCAAACAATCTATTTTTTGCAACAGTACCTTACAGGATATTTAACTTCTCTTACTTTATGTGCATGACCATTTTGGTGACATGTTTGACTAGAGCAATTTCCGTAACCAAATGGGAAATAGCCATAGGGCTTAACAAATTTACTAGTATGTGGCCTACTAATGGAAAAGATTTAATTGCTAGAATATAATTATTGTAATTAAAAGAAACTTCATTAGTGATTTGAGGGAAAATCACCAGCCGCAGTGGCCGTGCGGTTCTAGACGCGACAGTCTGGAACCGCGCGACCGCTACGGTCGCAGGTTCGAATCCTGCCTCGGGCATGGATGTATGTGATGTCCTTAGGTTAGTTAGGTTTAAGTAGTTCTAAGTTCTAAGGGACTGATGACCTCAGAAGTTAAGTCCCATAGTTCTCAGAGCCATTTTTTTTTTTTTTTTTTTGAGAGAAAATCGGAATATTTTACGAACAGTAGCTCCATTTACAAGATGTTTCCGTAAGAGCTTGCAAAAATGTAACAAGTTATAAAGAATGCTGTACTGAACAATTTGAGATAGGGAATCTGGGGTCGGAGAACACAGTTTATAGAGACACGGAAGTAAACTTGTTCAAATGGCTCTGAGCACTATGGGACTCAACTGCTGAGGTCATTAGTCCCCTAGAACTTAGAACTAGCTAACCTAAATAACCTAAGGACATCACAAACATCCATGCCCGAGGCAGGATTCGAACCTGCGACCGTAGCGGTCTTGCGGTTCCAGACTGCAGCGCCTTTAACCGCACGGCCACTTCGGCCGGCAGTAAACTTGTCTGTGGCTTTGTCTAGCGTTACAGTTTTCCAGCTTATTAACATCTAACATGCGAACAAGTTTATATGTACTCTGCTGTTATTTACAGGTGGCTTCTTTATTTCCTGCAAGGGAAGACGAGCCTGATTACTGGGAATCAGTGATGCAGCTTTTGTTTACTTTACTTGTCCATAAGTTGACTCCGTTTTACCGTATTTATATTGTCTCATGACAGAACGTGCTGTGAATTAACGACAGAACCATTTATTACCCAGTGCTGTTCAGATACGTACAGTACAGTACAATGCAGTAGTACCTGTACAATTTCACATAACTCACTGACATACACGTTGTGTATGGGGAAGTACGTTGCAATGCTCTCGTTGCTAACAGGCTGTACGGGCAACGATTTCCTTGCAGGCATAATCCGTCACGACGAATGTTTATTTCTCTCGATCGACGAATGCCCGAGACTGGTTCATTAGAAACAAGAAACGAGGGAGCTGGCAACATTAGGACAACCCGTAGACCTGATTTTGAACAGGAGGTGCTAGAACGTGTTGCGGAGGACTCCAGTACAAATGCTTGCCGTATTGCACCTAAAATGGGCGCTGCACATACAAGCGTGTGGAAGTACTCCACGAACAACAATTACACCCGTATCACCCACAAGTATTCCACATTTAGCTTGTGACTGGTTTTGCACCAATGGGCACTTCGTGTCAGTTGTTGCTCCAACAATTCTTGATCGAACAGATTTCCTCCAAATCGTGATTTTTACTGACGAAGCCTCATTTGATCATGATGGTATTCCGAACAGCAGGGACAGCCATGTGTGGGATGAGGAAAACCCTCACGCCCTAGTAGAATCACGCCACTAAGTACATTTTGTTGTGAATATCTAGGCGTGCATTGTAGGCGACAGTCTCATTGGGCCATATCTCCTACTTGGTCGGCTGAATGGTTACCTGTAAATGAAGAAAGTGGATACAACATGGTTGTAACAGGATTGGTAGGGAAGGTCCTATTCCACGGCCGGACTTGAATCTCCTTGATTATTTCCTATGGGGATATATAAAGTCAGTTGTGTATGAGACCCCTGTGGATACGGAGATAGAATTAGTTGCCACAACTGTAGCTGCCTGTTTCTGATTCGAAAGACAGTAGGGGTATTTGACAGGGTACGTCAGAATCTTGTTCGCCGATGTCATGCTTGCATTGAGGTTGATGGCCGTTAATTTCAGTGCCAGATACAGTACAAATGGTACCTTCATTGTGTCAATGATGATATTTGAAGTTATCTGTAACTAATGTAAATAAAAAAGTACACAGTAATGTGAATTTATTCCCCTCATCTTCTTAAGCTAGTTTCTCCGACCCCTAGTTCCCTGTCTCAAATTGTTCAGTTGGCCATCCTCTACGTCCTGTTGAATTTTTGGCTGCTCTTACTGAAACCCCCTGTATATAAATGAAACGTAAAAAATTTGTCTCTTAAAAGCATACCTCTTTTGGGTATAAGACTCCCTAGATATTACGCAATTGATTTTAGTCCAAACTTTCATAGCCAAATGAAGGATGATGGGAAATGATCAAACAGCTCACCAAACTGACTAGTGTGACGTCTAGCATTGAGAAAAAAGTTTAATTGCTTGAAAATAATCATTGTAACTGAAAGAAAAGTATTTAGTGATTTGGGGAAAAATCTAAAGATTTTACGAACAGCGAGCGGCTCCCTCTACATAAACGAAGTGAAAAAAAACATGTATATCTTTTCAAAGTTTTGCCATTTACAGCATAAAAAGTTTCACTGGCGTACTTTTCCACTGTCCAAAATTTGTCCTAAGAATCCAGTATTACATTTAGAACAAAAGGCGCTAGGAAGCCAAATCAGATGTCCAAACGCTTGTCTTTTCAAGGCTTAGCTGTTTCGTGCGTAAAAAATTGCACTGGTGTGGTATTTAAGTGTCAAAAATGGTATATTAAAATTAAATACTAAATTCAGGACTTTCGAGGGCAAAGGACGCCAGAGAGGAAAATGAGGTGTTAAGATTCACCTGCAGGAGAAGATATTTTGCGTATAAGAACTTGCACTGGTGTAATATATGATTTTTAAAATGGCATTCTTCGAATGAAGTACTACACTCAGATCATTTTGAGAACGTAAGACACTAGGAAAGCATATGAGGTGTCAAAATGTGTAAATGTTGAAATTAAAAAAAATTATAAGCTGTAAAATGTTTTTTGAAATGGTTTACTGAAAGTAAAATAAAACAGGATAGAAAAGCATTTGACACACCTTTGAATTATTATCGATATCTTGTACAGAAAGCTGCGTGGGATTAGCCGAGCGGTCCAATGCGATGCAGTCATGGACTATGCGGTTGGTCCCGGAGGAGATTCGAGTCCTCCCTCGGGCATGGGTGTGTGTGTTTGTCCTTAGGATAATTTAGTTTAAATAGTGTGTAAGCTTAGGGACTGGTGACCTTAGCAGTTAAGTCCCGTAAGATTTCACACACACGCTCACACCCTTGTACAGAAAACAAAGTACCGATTGAGAATTAGAATATTAGAAGAATATTACAGGATATATATGCGTGGTCCATTATGTTGACCGTGCTGCCTGCTGTTGTGTGTCCTTGAAATATTCCTTTTATTTATAAACGAAGGCTTAAAAACCTTCCCTCAAATATCAGGAAAGAGGCTTCACATTCTCAATATGAACCTCATTTGCTGTACATGATTTCGAGCATCATTGAAATGTGCGTCAAATTTTTCGCTACTTTATCTTATTTCGTACTTTCAGAAAAAAATTTCATCGTTTACGTTTTAAAAATTTTAACGTGCAGTTTCATTTTTGTTACTGTAATCAGAAGGTAGTGAGCACTGGCATAACTATTGGCATCCCCCCCCCCCCCACCCGACTCATACCAGTGTATTAGGTGGACTGGAAGCCACGGACTCGACGTGCAAAGCTATTCAACTTTTGATGACACCTGATTAAAACACTCGTTTGATCATTTCTTTCTTGTTGTGTTGGCAGGTAGAGTACGTTAAAAGAGATTGTCTGTGTACCATAGTGAACACACTCATATTTCTTATTATATTTTATTGTCAATCTTGAATAAAAATGATTTTAAAATGGGAATGTCATGTCTGGCGCTCATCTAGATCATTTATCTGCAAAATTCCACATAAGCGTAGAATCAATTTTTGAATATACGTGCGTCTAAAGATTACAGAAGTACATGTCCCTTAAGAAACAATACCGAAGTGTATGTACATTGTAACTCATAAATTTAAACAAACCAGAGGAGTGCACCACCGAAAGCAGATCTGCGTTCTATTTGATGGATCTGAATTTTATAGTTAACTATGAATAGTATAACAAAGGTAACACTTGAATCGTATATATGAGATTTAAGTTATTCGCAATATAAAATTAAATTTTCTCGCACAGTTAGTTTTATATGTTGTACATTTTAATCCGATATTTGCGTGTTAAGTGTTACCATCTCTATGACATCACGTCAGGGTCGGTCACGGGTTGCCAAACGGGACGTGGGCACAATGTGCGGGCCGTGTGCTCTCCAAGGATCGAACTGTCTTTGCTTTGCTCGGTCCTTGACGGACGTTCACTGGTACAGTGGCTGTTTGCACAAAAAGAGGCTGTGTAGCGATCTGTCATCATATTGTTGTTGTTGTTGTGGTCTTCAGTCCTTCTGAATCTGCTTAGCGTATTCATCTCTTGGTCTCCCCCTACGATTTTCACCCTCCACGCTGCCCTCCAATACTAAATTGGTGATCCCTTGATGCCTCAGAACATGTCCTACCAACCGATCCCTTCTTCTGGTCAAGTTGTGCCACAAACTTCTCCTCTCCCCAATCCTGTTCAGTACCTCCTCATTAGTTATGTGACCTACCCATCTAATCTTCAGCATTCTTCTGTAGCACCACATTTCGAAAGCTTCTATTCTCTTCTTGTCCAAACTATTTACCGTCCATGTTTCACTTCCATACATAGCTCCACATTCATACAAATACTTTCAGAAATGACTTCCTGACACTTAAATCTATACTCGACGTTAACAAATTTCTCTTCTGCAGAAACGCTTTCCTTGCCATTGCCAGTCTACATTTTATATCCTCTCTACTTCGACCATCATGAGTTATTTTGCTCCCCAAATAGTAAAACTCCTTTACTACTTTAAGTGTCTCATTTCCTAAACTAATACCCTCAACATCACCCGACTTAATTCGGCTACATTCCATTATCCTCGTTTTGCTTTTGTTGATGTTCATCTTATATCCTCCCTTCAAGACACCATCCATTCCGTTCAACTGCTCTGCCACGTCCTTTGCTGTCTCTGACAGAATTACAATGTCATCGGCGAACCTCAAAGTTTTTATTTCTTCTCCATGGATTTTAATACCTACTCCGAATTTTTCTTTTGTTTCCTTTACTGCTTGCTCAATATACAGATTGAATAACATCGGCGAGAGGCTACAACACTGTCTTACTCCTTTCCCAACCACTGCTTCCCTTTCATGTCCCTCGACTCTTATAACTGCCATCTGGTTTCTGTACAAATTGTAAATAGCCTTTCGCTCCCTGTATTTTACTCCTGCCACCTTTAGAATTTGAAAACGAGTATTCCAGTCAACATTGTCAAAAGCTTTCTCTAAGTCTACAAATGCTAGAAACGTAGGTTTGCCTTTCCTTAATCTTTCTTCTAAGATAAGTCGTAAGGTCAGTATTGCCTCACGTGTTCCAGTATTTCTACGGAATCCAAACTGATCTTCCCCGAGGTCGGCTTCTACTAGTTTTTCCATTCGTCTGTAAAGAATTCGTGTTAGTATTTTGCAGCTGTGGCTTATTAAACTGATTGTTCGGTAATTCTCACATCTGTCAACACCCGCTTTCTTTGGGATTGGAATTATTATATTTTTCTTGAAGTCTGAGGGTATTTCGGCTGTTTCATACATCTTGCTCACCAGAAGGTAGAGTTTTGTCAGGACTGGCTCTCCCAAGGCCGTCAGTAGTTCTAATGGAATGTTGTCTACTCCGGGGGCCCTGTTTCGACTCAGGTCTTTCAGTGCTCTGTCAAACTCTCACGCAGTATCGTATCTCCCATTTCATCTTCATCTACATCCTCTTCCATTTCCATAATATTGTCCTCAAGTACATCGCCCTTGTATAGACCCTCTATATACTCCTTCCACCTTTCTGCTTTCCCTTCTTTGCTTAGAACTGGGTTTCCATCTGAGCTCTTGATGTTCATACGAGTGGTTCTCTTATCTCCAAAGGTCTGTTTAATTTTCCTGTAGGCAGTATCTATCTTACCCCTAGTGAGATAAGCCTCTACATCCTTACATTTGTGCTCTAGCCATCCCTACTTAGCCATTTTGCACTTCATGTCGATCTCATTTTTGAGACGTTTGTATTCCTTTTTGCCTGCTTCATTTACTGCATTTTTAAATTTTCTCCTTTCATCAATTAAATTCAATATTTCTTCTGTTACCCAAGGATTTCTACTAGCCCTCGTCTTTTTACCTACTTGATCCTCTGCTGCCTTCACTACTTCATCCCTCAGAGCTACCCATTCTTCTTCTACTGCATTTCTTTCCCCCATTCCTGTCAATTGCTCCCTTACGCTCTCCCTGAACCTTTGTACAACCTCTGGTTCTTTCAGTTTATCCAGGTCCCATCTCCTTAAGTTCCCACGTTTTTGCAGTTTCTTCAGTTTTAATCTACAGGTCATAACCAATAGATTATGGTCAGAGTCCGCATCTGCCCCTGGAAATGTCTTACAATTTAAAACCTGGTTCCTAAATCTCTGTCTTACCATTATATAATCTATCTGATACCTTTTAGTATCTCCAGGGATCTTCCATGTATACAACCTTCTATCATGATTCTTGAACCAAGTGTTAGCTATGATTAAGTTGTGCTCTGTGCAAAATTCTACCAGGCGGCTTCCTCCTTCATTTCTTAGTCCCAATCCATATTCACCTACTACGTTTCCTTCTCTCCCTTTTCCTACACTCGAATTCCAGTCACCCATGACTATTAAATTTTCGTCTCCCTTCACTATCTGAATAATTTCTTTTATTTCATCATACATTTCTTCAATTTATTCGTCATCTGCAGAGCTAGTTGGCATATAAACTTGTACTAATGTAGTAGGTGTGGGCTTCGTATCTATCTTGGCCACAATAATGCGTTTAGTAAGCTGTTCGTAGTAGCTTACCCGGGTTCCTATTTTCCTATTCATTATTAAACCTACTCCTGCATCACCCCTATTTGACTTTGTGTTTATAACCCTGTAGTCACCAGACAAGAAGTCTTGTTCCTCCTACCACCGAACTTCACTAATTCCCACTATATCTAACTTTAACCTATCCATTTCCCTTTTCAAATTTTCTAACCTACCTGTCCGATTAAGGGACCTGACATTCCACGCTCCGATCCGCAGAACGCCAGTTTTCGTTCTCCTGATAACGACATCCTCTTGAGTAGTCCCCGCCCGGAGATTCGAATGGGGGACTATTTTACCTCCGGAATATTTTACCCAAGAGGACGCCATCATCATTTAATCATACAGTAAAGCTGCATGCCCTCGGGAAAAATTAATGTCGTAGTTTCCCCTTGCTTTCAGCCGTTCGCAGTACCAGCACAGCAAGGCCGTTTTGGTTATTGTTACAAGGCCAGATCAGTCAATCATCCAGACTGTTGCCCTTGAAACTACTGAAAAGGCTGCTGCCCCTCTTCAGGAATGTTTGTCTGGCCTCTCAACAGATACCCCTCCGTTGTGGTTGCACCTACGGTACGGCTATCTGTATCGCTGAGGCACGCAAGCCTCCCCACCAACGGCAAGGTCCATGGTTCATGGGGGGCTGTCATCATAGGCTTTTGAAAATAAACGCGAATGATACAAGACAGGTATGAGAACACTCATTAACTGTTACACAATTGCACATTCGATGTGCACTCAATTTTGTTATAAAACGACATTACAACAGCACGCAAAAAGAATTTAAAGACTTATTTGACAGTGAAAGAGCGACAAATTACAACGATCGACAGGCGGGATACAGCGTTCCGAAGATCAAGGAGTACGTTTTGCTAAATTAGCAAGATCACAGCCTGTGAGGAAAGTGAAATCAATTTTTGATATCGCACGCAGTATCCCACTGCCTGTTGCAACAGTATTCGACAGAACTTATCAGAAGGTAAGGAGACTTCATATATTACTGCAAAGTACATTCATTAAGTCAAGTGGAATGCCTGGAACGACTTCAAACCAGCTACTGTGGAATTTATCAAGGAGAGTAAAGTGCAGTAATGGTTCAAATGGTTCAAATGGCTCTGAGCACTATGGGACTCAACTGCTGAGGTCATTAGTCCCCTAGAACTTAGAACTAGTTAAACCTAACTAACCTAAGGACATCACAAACATCCATGCCCGAGGCAGGATTCGAACCTGCGACCGTAGCGGTCTTGCGGTTCCAGACTGCAGCGCCTTTAACCGCACGGCCACTTCGGCTGGCTGCAGTAATGAAAAGTATAACATCGGGAATGGATGGAAGACCTCGCATTTCATGTGGTCTTAACTGCAGATGCCCACAGTAAGACATTGCAATGTGACAAACAAATTATTTCTGATTTAATCGGATTGCATTTAAGAAATATCGCATTATAGAAGGGAAAAATTCTGGTTCAAAATGGCTCTGAGCACTATGGGACTCAACATCTCAGGTCATAAGTCCCCTAGAACTTAGAACTACTTAAACCTAACTAACCTAAGGACATCACACACATCCATGCCCGAGGCAGGATTCGAACCTGCGACCGTAGCAGTCCCGCGGTTCCGGACTGCAGCGCCAGAACCGCTAGACCACCGCGGCCGGCGAGAAATTCTGGCAAACACTATCCAGTTCCCTTAGGTAACTGGCGTTAAAGAAACAACGAGATTTGAGGAATTTACTGAAAGAATTAGAAGAATAATTTTCTAAAAGTTTTGAGGATATTGCCAGTATTACATCTGTTTTCGAACTGTTTTTGCTATCGTTTGCCGTTTCAGTGGAATGACCCCTGGTTAATGTGCAAGCAGAACTGACTGATTTCCAGTGTAACTCCCATTTTAAAGACAAAACCTTTTATGTTAAACCTGTCCATGACGTCTGAATTGTGTGAATTCCTCTGTAAATGTGATAAAATATTTTTATTAACGTAAATGTTTTCGTCATGTTTTCCGTTTGTCGTCGTCCCTTAGTTGCTTCAAAATTCATGGAGATATTAGGTGCCTGCATCTAAAGGTAAGGCGATTTGTTTTCGACCTTACGCGTTTCGTTTCTTGCATTCCTTTTCTGTGCCAACCTTCGCACCTCTAAGTAGCACTTGCAACCTTCGTCCTCAGTTATTTCCTGTATGTATTCCAATCTCTGTCCACTCTACAGTTTGCGTCCTCTGCACTCCCTTTATTACCATGGAAGTTATTCCCCGATATCTTAACAGATGTCCTATCATCCTCTACCTTCTTCTTGTCAGTGTTTCCATACATTCCTTTCCTCGTCGGTTCTTCGGAGAACCTATTCGTTCCATACCTTACCAGCACACTTCATTTTCAACATTATTCAGTAGGACAAAGTATCAAATACTTCTATTCTGTTCTGTTCTAGTCTTCCCACATATCATGTGTCACTACCACGCAAAGCTGTGCTCAAAAAGTACATTCTCACTAATTTGTTCCTCAGTGTTTGATACTAGCAGACTTATCTTGGCCCGGAATGCCTCCTTGTTCCGTCCGTCAGGGACTATTTTGCTGCCTAGGTAGTAGAATTCCTTAACTTCATCTTCTACGTCATTACCAACTTTGTTGTTAAGTTTCTTGCTGATCTCATTTCTGCTACTTCACTGTACTTTCTTCATTCTTCGATTTATTCTGTCCATATTCTGTAATCACTGGACTGGTCATTCCGCTCAAGAGATCACTTTCACTGAGACTGACAATGTCATCAGCAAGTCTTATCATCGATATCCTTTACCCCTGAATATGGATCCCACTGTTGAACCGCTCTTTTACTTCCGTCATTGGTTCTTCGATAGATAGATGGAACATTGGGGACGAACAACTACAACTCTGTCTTATAGCCTTTTTAATCCGAGCACGTTTTTGTGGGCATCCGATTTTATTGTTCCCTCTAGGTTCGTGTACGTGTTGTATATTACGCATCTTTTCTTGCAGCTCACCGCTATTCATCTCAGAATTTCGGACATTTTCTACCATTTGACACTGTCGAACGCTTTCGCCAGATCGACCTGTGTTGATTTTTCTTTAATCTTCATCGTTAACTACAACGTCAGAACTGCTCACTGGTGCCTTTACGTTTCCTAAAACCACACTCATCGTCACCTAACAGATTCTCAATCTTCTTTTCCATTCTTATGCGTATTATTCTTGTCGTAAACTTGAATGCAAGAGCTTTTAAGCTTATTGTGTAATAACTCTCGCACTTTTCGGCACTTGCAATCTTCAAAATAGTGCTGATGATGTTTTTTTGGAAAGTCTAATACTACAAGTGACCAGTCTCATACACTTTACACAGCAATGTCAACAGTAGCTTTTCTGTCTCTTCCCCCTAAGATTTTAGAAATCCTGATGGAATATCATCTATCCCTTCTCTCTCCGAAGCTATTTTAAATTGTCATTCCAATACTGGATGCACTAGCTCTTACCTATCGAATCTTCTTCTATCACGTCACCAAACAAGTCTTCCTCTTCGTAGACGTCTTCGATGTACTTTTTCCACCTATCTGTTGTCTCCTCTGCATTTAACAGTGGAATTCCCACTGCACTCATAACGTTATCACCCTTGCTTTTAATTTCACCGAAGGGTGCTTTGTCTTGTCTACGAGGGTTGTCCAGAAAGTAAGTTCCGATCGTTCGCGAAATGGAAACCACTGGGAAAATCCGGTAAAGCTTTGCACAGATGTGTTCGGCAGTGTCTCTAGTATGCCCGTCGATCGTGTCGCGCAGCTCTTTTCAGTTTTGAGTGAACAGTGAGCACGTAAAGATGAGTAGGGAAAAGCGTCTCCCGCCAAGTATGAGGGCCTGGTTAGAGATTTCGACTGTGTCATGTAGCCCACATAACAAAACTATCGAGCAATTCCTTCTTCATGCCAATTCTCGGCCGCACACGGCAGGGGCAATGAAGACGCTCCTGCAGCGTTACCGATGAGAAATGTTTGATCACCCACAATACAGTACGTAATTGGCTCCCCCTGAGTCTCATCTCTGCTCACAAGAACCACTGGCTATGAAGACAAAATTTTTCCACAGACAACGAGCTGCAGTCCAGTGCAGATAACTGGCCGAAAGCACGGGAGGCTGCTTTCTATGACGAGGACATTGGAAAGTTGATACAGCACTACGACAGAACTTGAAGTTGGAGCGGTAACTACGTAGAGGAGTAGGTGGAAGGTGTACCTAACTGCTGCAAATAAAACGTTTCAGGTTTCATTGTGATTTTGATTTCGAGACCGATAGAACTTACTTTCTGGACAACCCTCGTATATGCTGCGTCAGTTCTTCTGGGGAATGATTTCGCTTTCTATTCCCCCACATTTTTCTTGGAGCCATTTCACCTTAGCTTCCCTGCATTTCCTATTTATTTCACTCAGTGGTGACTTGTATTTCTGTACATCTGAGTTTCCTTGAAAATTAATGAACTTCCTTCTTTCATCGATCGACCGAAGTAATTGTTCTGTTACCCATAGTTTCTTTCTAGTTACCTACTTTGTACGTGGATTTTCCTTTCCAAATTCCATTATGACCCTTTTTAGATATGTCCCTTCCTTTTCATCTGAACCGCCTACTGAGCTATTAATTATCAGAGTATCTATTGCCTCAGAGAGGTTGAGGCATATCTCTTCATTGCTTAGTGCTTCCGTATTCCACTTCTTATCGCATTGATTCTTCCTGACTTTACGCTTAAACTTCAGCCACCTCTTCATCACTACTAAATTGTGCTCCTGGGTACGACTGACAAACAATACAGATTCCGAATCTCTGCCTGACTATCATGTAGCCTAAATGAAATAATCTCGTATCTCCCTGCTTCTTCCAAGTATACCTTCCTTTCTTGTGATTCTTTCTGGCTGAAATTTATTACGGAACTCAATTAGTCTCTCTCCTCTCTCATTCCTAGTATCAAGGCCATAGTCTTCTGTAACCTTTTCTTCAACTCCTTCTCCCACAACCGCATTCTCCTTTTACGTACTGTACTACCCTTTCAATGTCCTCATATACTTTCTCTATCTCTTCAACTTGTGACGTCGGCATGTATACCTGAAGTATCGTTGTCGATACTGGTTTGCTGTCGATTCTGATAAGAACGACCGTAACACTTAAGAGTTTGCAGTAACACACTGTCTGCCCTAGCTTCTTGCCCCTCCCAGAAACCTACATGGCGAACTAGTCCGGAATCTTTTCCCAATGGAGCTACCATCACGACACGTTCTCAAATACAGTTCACATGTCCTGTTCATAGACATTACGTGTCTTTAATGCAGCGGTTTCCATTGCCATCTACTGTTGATTACTGCTGATTCTTCTCTATTTTCAGGGCAGTTTCCTACCAAAAGGCCAAGATTGTGGAACTAAATATGTCACGATAAAGTGGCAACCTGAACGCGAAAATCTATGAAATTGTCTTTGTGTCTCCACATGCCGACAATCTGCAGTATATAGAAGATATAAAAATAATTAATTGATACTGAGAATTTTTTTAGTTTCTGATTTATATTGCTGATAAATATGAAACCAATCCTCCGCCACCTGAGCGTGGTGTGGCGGCGGGGAAACTGTGCTGCACTGAGCACTGTCGCACAGATCCCATGGCATGCTACGCGAGCCGAGTTCCTGTCGGACCCTGCTCTGTGCGGTTACGCGGTTAACTGTGCCTCTTTGTTCAATCAGATCACAGATATACACTCCTGGAAATGGAAAAAAGAACACATTGACACCGGTGTGTCAGACCCACCATACTTGCTCCGGACACTGCGAGAGGGCTGTACAAGCAATGATCACATGCACGGCACAGCGGTCACACCAGGAAACGCGGTGTTGGCCGTCGAATGGCGCTAGCTGCGCAGCATTTGTGCACCGCCGCCGTCAGTGTCAGCCAGTTTGCCGTGGCATACGGAGCTCCATCGCAGTCTTTAACACTGGTAGCATGCCGCGACAGCGTGGACGTGAACCGTATGTGCAGTTGACGGACTTTGAGCGAGGGCGTATAGTGGGCATGCGGGAGGCCGGGTGGACGTACCGCCGAATTGCTCAACACGTGGGGCGTGAGGTCTCCACAGTACATCGATGTTGTCGCCAGTGGTCGGCGGAAGGTGCACGTGCCCGTCGACCTGGGACCGGACCGCAGCGACGCACGGATGCACGCCAAGACCGTAGGATCCTACGCAGTGCCGTAGGGGACCGCACCGCCACTTCCCAGCAAATTAGGGACACTGTTGCTCCTGGGGTATCGGCGAGGACTATTCGCAACCGTCTCCATGAAGCTAGGCTACGGTCCCACACACCGTTAGGCCGTCTTCCGCTCACGCCCCAACATCGTGCAGCCCGCCTCCACTGGTGTCGCGACAGGCGTGAATGGAGGGACGAATGGAGACGTGTCGTCTTCAGCGATGAGAGTCGCTTCTGCCTTGGTGCCAATGATGGTCGTATGCGTGTTTGGCGCCGTGCAGGTGAGTGCCACAATCAGGACTGCATACGACCGAGGCACACAGGGCCAACACCCGGCATCATGGTGTGGGGAGCGATCTCCTACACTGGCCGTACACCACTGGTGATCGTCGAGGGGACACTGAATAGTGCACGGTACATCCAAACCTTCATCGAACCCTTCGTTCTACCATTCCTAGACCGGCAAGGGAACTTGCTGTTCCAACAGGACAATACACGTCCGCATGTATCCCGTGCCACCCAACGTGCTCTAGAAGGTGTAAGTCAACTTCCCTGGCCGGCAAGATCTTCGGATCTGTCCCCCATTGAGCATGTTTGGGACTGGATGAAGCGTCGTCTCACGCGGTCTGCACGTCCAGCACGAACGCTGGTCCAACTGAGGCGCCAGGGGGAAATGGCATGGCAAGCCGTTCCACAGGACTACATCCAGCATCTCTACGATCGTCTCCATGGGAGAATAGCAGCCTGCATTGCTGCGAAAGGTGGATATACTCTGTACTAGTGCCGACATTGTGCATGCTCTGTTGCCTGTGTCTATGTGCCTGTGGTTCTGTCAGTGTGATCATGTGATGTATCTGACCCCAGGAATGTGTCAATAAAGTTTCCCCTTCCTGGGACAATGAATTCACGGTGTTCTTATTTCAATTTCCAGGAGTGTACATTGAGAGCGCCTATACGGGCTAGTTTAGTCGATGAGTTACTGTGTAATGTATTCCAGTGGGTCTATTTGTGTACAGACCCTAGTAATTTATATACTTATATGGATATGGTATCTGTTCTTTCGGACATGTCCGAATCCCACGGATCGCATCAAACGGACAACGACTTCACTTTTGAAGAAGAGCTAATTACCTGAGAACATTACTAAGAAACTTCGTTCGAGTGCGACCTTTCCACCTGGATTATACGAACAGCCGAGGGTCCGTAAAGATGGGTTCCGTTACTCTCGATTTTTAGTAATTTGGGTGCGCCGACTTTTAACTAGGCAAAATATTTAGTGTCATTCCTCACCCGTCACGTTGACAAATGTGGACTGCATATTTCCAATTCCATTAATTTTATTCGGCGTTTAAAGTAGCTTCGTCTTGGTCTGTTAAGGACGACTTACGATTGGGGAAGCTTGGTATTCACAAAATACCTTGTGAGTGCGGTAAGATATACATTGGCCAAACAATTCGTACCGTCAATGAAGGTGTGTTGAACATCATCACCATACGCCATTATCAGAAACTGACAAATCAGGCCGGCCGGTGTGGCCGAGCGGTTCTAGGCGCTACAGTCTAGAACCACGCAACCTCTACGGTCGCAGTTTCGAATCCTGCTTCGGGCATGGATGTGTGTGATGTCCTTAGGTTAGTTAGGTTTAAGTAGATCTAAGTTCTAGGGGACTGATGATCTCAGAAGTTAAGTCCCATAGTGCTCAGAGCCATTTGAACCATTTGACAAATCTGCGATGAATGAACACTGTCTTGCAAAGGGACACAAGACGCTATACAATGAGACGCAAGTGGTTGCAAACGCCTCACTTACTGGAATTGTGTCTTTAGAGACTCTGTCGAAACCAGACTAACAGATAATACCATTAACCTTGATAACGGATACCCGCTACGTAAAACTTGAAATATTGTTTTGTCAGATATGAAGAAACAACGACATCCGAATCAACCGCATGTGAGAAACGGTTTTTAGCAGCTCTTTTTGGGCTAGGGGGCTGCAGCAACGATTTGAATGCTTGCACATTATCTTAGCGCATGCGCTGTCGTATTTTCGATGCATATAAATGTTCCGTCGTTCACTTTTTGAGTCAGTTTTCGGCGAGAGCGGCTTAGCATTTCTCGCCTTATAGTTATGGCCAGGTGGACAGCGGAAATATTTAAAAAAAAACGTGCTCATGACAATCTTGTCCAGCTGAAGACTCGACAAGAATTTCAAGGGACATACGATTTTCCAAGGTGTTTATGGGGTACTGAAGTGATAGTAGAAAGAGTACAGTTACAGCTGATGCAAGAAACCCTAAAACGGGTATAAAAAAGCAGCAGGAAAAAATTTTCATTGTTTTAGGTGTTTCGTATAACAACTGTTCGACATAACTATCATCAGTCAATTTTCATAAATGTTACTTTCAAGAAACAAAGGAAAATTTAAGTTGGGGTCATATTGACCCCACTGGTATCCAGTGTGAAAACAACGAATAAATTTTAATGCATTATACAAATGAACGGAACACCTCGGATGCAGTTGACTCAGAGTGACAAAGTCATATATTTTGAAAGTAAGTTTTGAGGAGAACCAAGAGGGAAAAATAAGAGTGGAAGACTAAGAACGCCCGCATCTCGTGGTCGTGAGGTAGCTTCCCACGCCCAGGTTCCCAGGTTCGATTCCCGGAGGGGTCAGGGATTTTCTCTGCCTCGTGATGGCTGGGTGTTGTGTGATGTCCTTAGGTTAGTTAGGTTTAAGTAGTTGTAAGTTCTAGGGGACTGATGACCATAGATGTTAAGTCCCATAGTGCTCAGCGCCATTTGAACCATTTGAAGACTAAGAACGAAGTTCAATGATTAAAAAGGAAGTAAGACAGAGATGTGGCCTTCCCCCCCCCCCCCCCCCCCCAACTAGTCAATTATGACTGAAACAAAAGAAATGTTCAACAATGGATTAAGACTCAAGGTGAAAGGAAATCAGTGTCATCCTCAGTGAAAGTGATGGAAAGTTACAGGATCTGATGAATATAATGAGCAGTCTAATGAGTACAAAATATGGATCGAGAGTAAATAGAAGAAATAGATAAGTAATTAGAAGTAGCAGAAATGAGAATAGCGAGAAACTTAAAATCTTAATTAGGGCACACGAAGTAGATGAAATTTGGGTATTCCATTAGCAAGATAACAATATAACGCATGCCAGACAGAGTAAGGAGGACATTAAAGGCAGACTAGCATTGGCAAAAATGGTGTTCGTGGTCAAGAGAAGTCTGCTAGTATTAAACATAGACCTTCATTTGAGGAAGAAATATCTGAGTCAGTATATTTGGAGCACAGTGTTCTATGGTGGTGAAACACAGACTGGGGGAAAACCGGAAAGGAAGACAATCGAGGCATTTGAGATACGATGGTACATAAGAATGTTGAAAACTAAATCGACTGATTCGGTAAGTAATGAGGATGTTGTCCATAGAAGCGGCGAGGAAAGAAATATATGGAAAACGCTGACAAGAAGAAGGAACAGGATCATAGGACATCTGTCAAGACATCAAAGAATAACTTTCGTGGTACTAAATGGAGTTGTAGAGGGTGAAAACTACTGAGGAAGACAGAGATTGGGATTCATCAAGCAAATAACTGAGGACGTAGTTTGCAAAGTGCTATTTTGAGTGGGAAGAATGGAACAGGAGAGGAATTCATGGCGGACTGCATCAAACCAGCCGGAAGACTGATGATGCAAAAAAAAAAAAAAAAAAAAAAAAAAGTTTTGAAAACAAGGGAGATATTTATTTAAAATGTGCTTATAAGGTCATATTACCGCAAGTGGCATTAAGAGACATACAATATGCGCTAGAAACAAAGTGTGCCATACGGCACTTCCCGCTTTTAGTTGGCCTTTTGTCGTGGTGGGCTACAGTATTGGTTCAAAAGACTCGCTGCTACAGACTGTTGCGTGCTGGGTAAGCGGTCAAATCCTTCTAGCGTTAGACAAGGAAGCGCCGGCGGAGTTCGGCGAGGGGGTAGTGAGTCAGACGGAGCATCGCGGTGGAGTTACTGTGTACCATCGACATGTTCCGAAGAGTGGTTACTTTTTTTATTTGTTTTTGTTCGTTGTCTGCGATAGTTTATTACCTCAATTAGCATCCGGCCGTCGATGCTTGCAAGTTCAATGACGGTGCGTTTTTTCGTATAGTATTAGCTGTGGTCAACGGAGTGTGAACAGGGCTAAGACTATATGCACGTAGGTGATATGTTGTTGCGATTGCGAACTTTTCCTTGAGAAGAATTCGTCTGATATTTGTTAAGCTGTGCTTAGCGTCTGTTTAGTAGTCCTTTAAATACATACAACAACAAAAATTTGCCATCACCTCTGTTCCAAGAGTTCCACAACCTGTGTAGAAAACTGGAATAGAGATCAACATAAACATCATTTCCGCTCTTTTTATAGCTCATGAAAACCACACATTGCATGTTGTACCACCATACAGCGAGACTTTCAGAGGTGGTGGTCCAGATTGCTGCACACACCCGGTACCTCTAATACGCAGTAGCCCATCTCTTGCGTTGATGCATGCCTGTATTCGTCGTGGCATACTATCTACAAGTTCATTAAAGGCACCGTTGGTCCAGATTGTCCCACTCCTCAACGCCGATTCGGCGTAGATCCCTCAGAGTGGTTAGTGGGTCACGACGTCCATGAACAGCCCTTTCCAATCTACCCCAGGCATGTTCAATAGGGTTCATGACTGGAGAACATGCCGGCCACTCTAGTCGAGCGATGTCGTTATCCTGGAGGAAGTCATTAACAATATGTGCACGATGGGGGCACGAATTGTCATCCATGAAGACGAATGCTTCGCCAATATCCTGCTGGTATGGTTGCACTGTCGATCGGAGGATGGCATGTAGACCTATTACGGCGCCTTCCATGACCACCAGCGGTGTACATCGGCTCCACATAATGCTTCCCCAAAACAGCAAGAACCTCCACCTTACTGCACTCGCTGGACAGTGTGTCTAAGGCGTTCAGCCGGACCGAGTTGCCTCCAAACACGTCTCTGACGATTGACAGGTTGAAGGCAAATGCGACACTCATCGGTGAAGAGAACGTGATGCCAAATCCTGAGCGGTCCATTCGGCATTTTTTTGGGCCAGTCTGTACCGCATTACATGGTGACGTGGTTGCAAAGATGGACCCCGCCTTCGGCGTCGGCAGTGACGTTGCGCATCATGCGGCCTTTTACGCACAGTTTGAGTCGTAACAAGGCGTCCTGTAGCTGCACGAAAAGCATTATTCGACATGGTGAGGTTGCTGTGTGGGTTCCTCCGAGCCATAATCCCTAGGTAGCCGTCATCCACTGCAGTAGTGGGGCGGCCTGAGCGAGGCATTTCATCGACAGTTTCTGTCTTCCTGTATCTCCTCCGTGTCCGAACAACATCACTTTGATTCACTCCGATACGCCTGGACACATCTCTCATTGAGAGCCCTTCCTGGCACAAAGTAACAAAGCGGACGCGATCGAACCATGGTATTGACCGTCTACGCATGGTTGAACTACAGACAACACGAGCCGCTTATCTCCTTCCTGGTGGAATGTCTGGAGCTGGTCGGATGTCAGACACCCTGCCTTATAGGCCGGCTGTGGTGACTGAGCGGTTCTAGTCCGGAACCAAGCGACTGCTACGGTCGCAAGTTCGAATCCTGCGTCGGGCATGTCCTTAAGTTAGTTAGGTTTAAGTAGTTCTAAGTTCTAGGGGACTGATGACCTCAGATGTTAAGTCCCATAGTGCTCAGAGCCATTTTGAACCCCGCCTTATAGGCGCTGCTAATGCATGGTTGTTTACGTCTTTGGGTGGGTTTGGTGACATCTCTGAACAGTCAAAACGACTGTGTCTGTGATACAACATCCACAGTCAACGTCTATCTTCTGGAGTTTTGGGAACCGCGCTGATGGAAAATTTTTTTTGATGTGTATATTTTTGTGGTTTTAACTGTTGCGCAGATTATCCTGGTATATTAAGTCTGGTGTGCTGATGTTACGTCCTTGTCATTTTACCCTGCAAAAGTCTGTTGGTGCTCGTCATGTTCGATTCTGGTTCGACTACCGTAAAATCATATCCGTTGAAGAGGCTTTCTTTTGGTTGTAAGTATAAATTTCGTGTTAGAAATAAAGTGACGTTGCTCGTGGTTATACTACAGCGCGTCACGTAGTTTATCAAATTCTTTACTACGTTTTGGTGCTCATATATATTTTTTTCTAAATTTGAGGAACTGTTTGTGCCTCTTTGGGTCTCTAGTTTACCTTAATCAGTGTGTAGCTGGTTTTTGAATTTGTCTCTTGTGTATCCAACTTGAGATGAGGTCAGTTGTGATATTAGTGTTGTTGTTACGGTTTTCCTTTTTTTGGTACCTGTCAGTGGTTGTTATTTGCAGTTCATGTTTACGTGGCCTTAACATAATTCTGAATTGTATTGGAGTTAATGCGTGATATATCTTACCCCAATTAGAATGGCACACTTGCTGTATTTGGTTGTTGGACCCATATGATGCTATACTTCAGCGTAATTGAAACTGACCAGAGTCGCACTTCTGAGTACATTGTGAAACATGTATAAACTAAAGTCTTGCAGAGTGGTAAAAGTATGTGGGTTAAGTTCCGTAATTGGTCGCTGGTTCCGGCCCCAGAATGGGTGTTGTAGTTTGACGTCATTTAAGTATAACGAAAGGGATAAACCCCAGCCCTCCACTCAAGTACTGCTCGTGGGACCGAGCAGGGATTTCTAAAGGAAAATGGAGATGATGAGAGCTGACGCAATCTTGGCATTTGCCGACATTTTCTTAATTCTTGGAGACGCTCAGGAGTAAGAATGCGTTTAATCTTCTCCATTTATCCACATGTGAAGAAGATTAGCTCGGTGGTGAATGTTGTTCAAAAAAAAACTTATGGTATCACGCCTTCTAGCTCTCCTTCCCTCTATTGCCGCTTTCATTGCTACTCTCGAAGATGCTGGAGGACTCACGTACCTATATACTGACTATTAATCGTGGAGTAGCGAAAGAAACGTACCAAGGAATAACAAACGATAATCACATGTTCTTTTCTCCAACAATTTATTCAAGCCACGTCTAATATCACAAAAGAATAAGATTCAGTTTTACATGACACTACTACAGCTGACACTTTTATACGATTATGAAAACTGGGCGGCATCAGCAACATCTAAAGAAGCAATCTGTGCTGCCCAGAGAAGGTAGCTAGAAAGATCTGTGGACTCATCAGTATTACCAAGGAAGATAAATGGGAACTAAGAGGGAACAAAAGGAAAACGTTGTACCGGTGGTTTGGAGAGCTACATATTGGCCAAGTATTTGGGTAAAGGATGTTACCATGGTTTCGTTACATCTTTAGAGCTGACAGATCCCTCCCTAGTGGAGTCCTTCATCTCAGCCTTCTGGAAAACACCCAAGGGGACGTCCAAATACGCGATGTAACGATCGAGTGCTAACAATCTTTAAATGTATGAAGCTGATAGCTGTGGAAGATGAAGCTAGAGACCAGCACCTATGGAATCTCATCTGCATTAGGTATCTCTTGCTATGTGACTGACTGATTCCCCTTTTTAGTGTGAAATGTGTTCTGATGCGTGTCTGTCGACACGTCGTTAGTATCGAAGCTCATTAGAGAATTTTGCCCTCGTCAGTTAGGAAAAAGGGCTTTGGTGTTAACATCCGTGAGTGGCGCAACCATTAACTGGTTGGCGACGGGCAGTGGAAGCAGTCGCGTGTGCAAGCGACGACTTGGTGGATCCTCCGATTAGAAGTAGAACACAATGTCGATTAGCGTCTGGTGTGCGAAGCGACAGAGAGGAAGCGGCTGTTGTTGTCACAGTTGACAGGACCCCGGCTCAACCTTCTACGGGCCGAGGACAACGGGTGATAGTCTCCGTATCTTTCAGTGTTCAGCTGAAAGCTGGTTAGAAGATTCGGACCCTTCCCATGGTTCTCCGTTGGTTTCCTCCTCAAGTTAGGTTTAGTAACCGTCGCAGTATTTAGTGCCCAAAAATTTTATT
Organism: Schistocerca serialis cubense; assembly: GCF_023864345.2. Lineage (NCBI taxonomy): Eukaryota > Metazoa > Arthropoda > Insecta > Orthoptera > Acrididae > Schistocerca > Schistocerca serialis. The sequence continues at coordinate 643,129,250 of NC_064639.1, forward strand.
TGAACAGCCAGCACAAAACTGTATCGGATTGAGAGTAAATGTCACAGTCTGCGTTCGTAACTGCATTTCAACATTTGCTACAAGTTAAAGGATCGGTGTCATAGCGTGCTAGTGGCTGAAAATTTCATTTGAATAGCCAGCATAAGGCTGTATCTGTTTTGTGAATAACTGCCACAGTGTGTTAGCGCTGGTAATGTATTGTATTTGAACATTTCTTGCAAATTAAGGAATGGATGTCACAGTGTGTTGTTGGCCGAAAATGTCATCTGAATAGCAAGTGTAAAACCGTGTCTGTTCTGAGAGCTTTGCCACAATGCATTTAAAAATTTTTTTTGAAGATAAAGTATAAATGTCACAATGTGTTAATGGAGGAAACGTTCACTGGAACGGCTAGCAAAAATGGTTCAAATGGCTCCGAGCACTATGCGACTTAACTTCTGAGGTCATCAGTCGCCTAGAACTTAGAACTAATTAAACCTAACTAACCTAAGGACATCACACACATCCATGCCCGAGGCAGGATTCGAACCTGCGACCGTAGCGGTCGCTCGGCTCCAGACTGTAGCGCCTAGAACCGCACGGCCACTCTGGCCGGCGAACGGCTAGCACAAACCGTTTCCATTGGGCAGTAGTTTTCATCGGTTGTTGACCCCCGTAAATGCATTTGAATGTGTGTCATTAATTAGAGCACAGGTGCTGCTCTCGGTTAGCAGTGGTCAACTCATTTGATAAGCACTGTGTAAAACTGTTACTACATTGTAGTAACTGCCCCAGGCTTAGCGTTCATAAACGAAGTCGAATTTTGCTTATGTCAAAGTATGTCATACACCATTAATGGTGCGACATTTTGCACTGACGCCAGGGGTGGCCGAGCGGTTCTAGGCGCTACAGTCTGAAACCGCGCGACCGCGACGGTCGCAGGTTCGAATCCTGCATCATGCATGGGTGTGTGTGATGTCCTTAGGTTAGTTAGGTTTAAGTAGTTCTAAGTTCTAGGGGACTGATGACCTCAGAAGTTAAGTCCCATCGTGCTCAGAGCCATTTGAACCATTTTTTTAAAAAATAATAACAGATTGCGGGTTGGTGCTGTGAGTTTATTTATTATTCAGGATATGTTAATTTCACAAAGTAATTTCTGCAGAGGGGTAGGTTAGATAAATTTCACTTTGGGGACAATTTTTAAAATAACTGTTGCTCAGTGACAAATTGTTGGAAACTTCGTTTGTAAAGAAATTGTTGTTCTAAAAATCCAGTTGCTTTCAATCCAGGGCCTTGTGTCCGAGATTGCCAGCTCTAAGGTACTTCGGTCTTTACACCCTGCGTGCAAGGGCCCTATCATGTTTCTTTGAAATAATTTATGGTGCGCAGTTTTTGTATTTTCGTTCTGTAGTGTATTATTTCCTCTTGTTTTCTGCTGTATGCCTTCAGGGCCCTTTAATACAGTAAATGATGATGATGATGAAAAAACGAAGGGAACAGTGACGAACCACTCGAATTGAAAAGGATGTTAGACAGTGTTTTAGAATTTCGCCCTTACTCTTCAATCTATTCATCGAAGAAGGAATGACGGAAACTCATAAAAGATTCAAGGGTGGAATTCTCTGTAGAATCATCGAAGAAACGAACGTATCGAAAACATTGGTAAGAAGAACGGATAATATGATAGGACATTAGGGAATAACCTCCACGGTACTAGAGGGAGCTTGAGAGGATGAGAGCTTTAGGGAATTTATAAAACAAATATATCAGGAGGTAGGATGCAAGTGCTATTTCGAGATGAAGAGGTGGGCACAATTTAGCATTTTATGGCGGGTTACAACAAATGTCAGAATTTTGATGTACAAAAGTACTTCGAAATCAGTCATTCGAACCAACGCGAGGGAAAACTAAGTAGCAGAAACAAAATATCAAAAAGCACTCTCTCGCAATAACGTTTGAATGAAATATTTAAAAATACTCAGTTAACTATTGTATATAGCGAAATTTCACAATGTGACCTGCAATTCCACTAAATAGCGTCAGTTTCACTCACCAAACATTCTGCACTCCATAGCAATATGTTACGCTATGTTACCATCTACACTCTTAACAGCCGTCTCTCCCTGCACGTAGTTAGAATCTACCATCGTTATAATAACTCACAGAAAAGCTACTGCAGCTAAAGAAAGTGAAGCGAACTCTAGTGGGATCATCTAGCATTTCATTTATTTGCGATATTCCCAGATTCTCTTTTGCAATAGACCTTCACTCGATATTATCTTCAGCTGTGAACTACAGTGAACAGTGCAGATTGGAGTGGGTGCTGTTACTGCTCCTATGTTTATTACTTCAACCGACAATCATTTCTCCTAAACGAAAATCCCTCTTCGCATTTACGACTACATCAGACCGTGGCAGAAATGAGCCCTGCTTCCTTGGTAAGTTATGAAAAGGCTCTATAGAGATAATAAAGCGGCAGATAATAAAAGTCCCAGGTTCCTCCATACTACGCGGACGCACATACAAAAACACATCCTGTGTTCCTGATTTCCTGCCGCCGCTGTGCTCTTCCATCGCGGCCAAATGAACTTCAGAGAGATAGGCCAGCTAGCAGTACGCGCCTTGTTTACGACGCCGCAGGGAGTGAACCAGAAGAGTTCTCTACGTGAAGCCCGTTTTACGCCCACCTTATGCTCGTCCACCCCGTCACCCACGCATTGTCTCACAGCTCTACCTTCGGAGAACAGCGTCACCTCGTCCAGCGGCATTAAGGGTGGCGCTGGAATTTCCGACAATTTACGTCACCTGACCTACGCGACAAACAAATGGAAGCTACTCTTGCCCGCACTACCTGACGTTGATTAATTTCCTTTAGGCGCTGATGGTCTCTGCGCAAACACGACTCTTCGTAAACCTTTTGCTGCATTTTTGGAACCATTAATTTATCAGAATAAGCTCCTTGCGAATGGTCGACTCTATCACACTGTTAAAGTATAGGTCATCATCGTGCAGAAAGTAAACCTATTTAAAATCAAACCATTTAAAATCAGTGTTTGAGCACAGGTGACTAAAAAGTAAATTCGTTCCAAACCGGTGAAGTTTAATCACATTTGTATTTCATTCAACTGGAAGCACAGGGGTTTTTCCAGATATTGAGCTGCAAACGCTTTTTTACCTCTACATTGATTTCAGTGTGATAATTCACCTTAAGTATAAATTTTATTATATTTATTCCATTACACACTTGGCGACTTTACGTTTGATGAGGATGATGCAGCTCCGGCTTATAAACCTTTAAATATTGCAAACTTCATTACACAAGTCATGCTATCACCTTATACTCTAATAATTTTAATACGAAACTGAACTTTAAAGCGCAAGAGAATAGAAGAATGAGGTTAAATTATGTCTAAAATTTTAGGTAATAACTTATGAGAGCGTATAATTACAATTATGCAGGTGGGTAATGAGATACAAAGACAGAAAAGTTGTAGTAAATAGTAAAGGGTGGAGATACATGCATATCATCTGATGGTGTGGAGAAAGCTGTTTTGTAAGCGACTGCTTGCAACACACAAAGATTTGTTGAAATCAGTTATTGTATGAAGATGGACACACCACATAGAGGATGGACGAAATGTAAGGGAGTGTTTTGGAAAGGCAAAAATGTAAATTTAGGCTGGTATCTCATGATTTACAGACGAGGAAATACATATCCAGTAGATGTCACCCAGAGTAATGGGTTCCAACACGTCTGACTGATGACATGCAATGTGATACAAGCTAGATATCATGTTTGTATTAAGGACAATATTGTTGCCTTACGATACGAAATGAAATGCCTTAAGGAAATTAAATAGAATTGTAAACAAAAAATCATCAGATTAGATGAGATCATTACAACCACTAGAAAGATTGAATTTTCCGTGAACCAGATGCTGATTTACTTGCTTTATCAGAAAGGGTGCAAAGCAGGTTTGAAACTTAACCCATCCAAACACAAGCAAACTTAGTTGCTCACAAAAGACTTATTCCTCCTCATTTCAGAAAGCCTCTTCTACCCTTAACTATAAACAGCACAGAAATCACACTTTCTTCTTCTGACAAGAATCTGGGGAAACTACTGGACCATCACCTACACTGGACTGAACACGCAACTGCAGTCTGTGAGAAGGTGTCAGCATCACTCAATATTAGAGAAATATGAAAAAGTATTTCCTCTCGAACATAAAAAGAAACTTGCAGAGATGTTAATACTCCACGACCTTCATTATATTGATCTTGTTCTTCAAGGACTTATGTATGAGAGCTCAGGTAGACTGGAACTGGCGATAAATGCTTGTGTGCGTACATTTGTGATACATGCTATTTCGATTGCATCAACTGCCAATAAGTGTAGAGATTATCATATACTGTTTCTGCCGTATCGTCTTCTCAGTCATTGCACTTTCTCCTGTTTTTCTTTAACTCTACACTATCTGAATAACATAGCTAAAATACTTATTCTCAAGAAATTTAAATTTTCTCTACACCATTACACAACATTGCGTTTCCTCTGAATCATTTTCTGTATTAGGAACCTGACTTTGGAACAATGTTCATGAAAATATCAGGGAAATTAAAATCATTCAAATCCCGAGCAGACAGTTAATGGCACAGCTTCTATTACAACAGCTATCTCTTCTTGCAGCTCACTTTCATTAACCCGCAATCCGTCATGACTTTTCCCTCCCCTTATATACAGAGTTCTCTATTGAATTCTCTTCTTTCCAAGCAGCTGTTGTCTCTTTCCCTTTCAACCTTCTCCACTGTCACTATTTCTCCCACTTCTTCTAGTACCAAACAGGGCTTTGGAAGTACTATACTAATCAATATCAGTCTTCATGCATGAATTATTTTGTTATTATTAGTGTTTGTATTATTATTAACCCAAATTATTACTTTTGTGAATAACACAAATTATTATTCCTGAATTTGTCATGTAACATCTAATTAGTATCATCCTTAATTCTCTCATATTTTATTATTATCAGTGTTAGTATTATTATTATTATCATTGCCAATTATTGTTTTTATTAATAATGCTATTTATTATTATTATTGTGTCAATGGCCTTGCTGCAGGGGTAATACCGGCTCCCATCAGATCACCGATGTTAACTGCTGTCGGGCTGGGGTAGCACTTGGATGGGTGACCATCCGGTATGCCGAGCGCTGTTGGCAAGTGGGGTGCACTCAGCCCTTGTGGGGCAAACTAAAGAGCTACTTGATTGAAGTAGCGGCTCCGGTCTTGTAAACTGAAATATGGCCAGGAGAATGGCCTGCTGACCATATGCCCTTCCATATCCACATTCAGTGAACCAGTGGGCTGAGAATGACACGGCTGCCGGTCAGTGCCGTTGGGCCTTCCCAGGTCTGTTTGGACAGAGTTTTTTACTGTTGTGCTTGTTATGTAATATCATTTTTGTATGTGTTGTTTCAGGTCAGATTTAAGAGAAGGCCATACGACCCTAATCTTGTCAGGCTAAGTAAGCAATGTATAAATAAATAGCAATTAGATGAAGGGAAGCAGATGTGAGGCGAGATTGTGGAATGTATACAAACGCTAATAGCCAATAGATTGAGAAACAGAGTGAGACAGCTGGAACTGGTGCCATGCAGAATCAAGAAAACCGCACTACAGTAGGCAGCAAATTGGTGAAGTAATTTCGTCTACTACTACTGGTATTCATTTCCTCTCTACATTATGAACATATATTTACTAATTTTAGTGTATCATGTTAGAGATTTATAACAAAGTTTCATTAAGTTCTATTAAGTAGAACACTATGGAGGTTGCATTTTATTTCAACTACAACCTGTAGAGCAACACAGATCTAAAATTTCATATTGTGGTATCGTACATATCAGCAGGAATGTTAATGCATTTATGTTCTAAAATACATTTGCTGGCGGCAACATGGAGAGTTAGAAGGCCCAGTTTTACCTTGGATGTGGTGTTGGGCCAAACAAAGCCGGAAGGCGGTAGCCTAGTCTGTAGAGTCATCACATTGGTTTCAATTTGACTCTCAGCGAGTCTGGTTTGGGAACCGTTGCTTGTCTATATAGTCGACTTAATGGCGAGGACTATTCCGTAATGGGTAGTAGTTTTGTTCTGAACTGACGTTTGACATGCTGCGTCCTGGTTCCTTTCAGATCCAGCCGATATTTGTGGTTCTTTGTCCGATATTCTGTTGTGAGTGAAGGAGATAGTTCGTATTTTTCTACCAAGCGGTATTTAGCCGATTTTCTGGACAATTATTCATGATTTGTGGCGAACATGGATTGCAGTTTGGGTTTTCATGGCTTTTTACAAGGAGTTTGGGTGATAGGGCATAGTTAATTTCGTAAATAAGCACATGCTTGCTATTAAAAATTTTCTGTGCGCCATTTGTCTGGCATATTATCTATTTAGTTCTTCCCAGTCTTGTTTTATGTATTAGTGTTTTGCATTTTGTTAGAATTATGTTTTATTCTGTGGTATTCAATTTTATGATACTGGCCAGTGGGCCTTTATATTTATAATTAGTTTCCATTCAGATTTATATTTTGTAGATAGTTTGTCATGAAGGCCTCACGATTTTCATGACTTGTACCCGGTGTTATTGATCGGTCTTCGTGCCAGAAGGCTCACTCATAAGCATCGTTGCCTTCCTGTAGACGCATGTTTCGAAGTAAGCTTGAGGTCGCTTAAAATAATTAATAATAGCCTCATTGTATTCTTAGCCAAATGTAATGGAAATTATAAACACATTCTCCCATTGTAAAACTTGTTTACATGTCCACCGGCCATTGTTTCTGTTATTCGATATCTCCCTTAAATTTTAATAATGTTTTCCGAGTAGAGAAATTTTGTTCAGTGTTGCCATACACGGTTATAAGTAGCAAGGCATTATGTTCGTTAGTAAAATGTGTATGTAGAATTTAATTGAGTGGAAGGACTTCATCGTGGTAGGGATTTATCATTCGCCTTAAGCCATTTGTGCCGTTTTAAATGTGTTATTTCTTTGATCAGCTGAAGTTCTTGACCTGCGGTTGTTTGTTAGTCAGAAATAAGTCTGATGCAACCACTGAGTAAATAATTTCATTTTGGTCTGCCAATATGCGATGATCTGTGTTCCTTTTTTAAGTTGCACTTTGCAGCCATGCCTTTGATGGATTGTATTTGTAAATGTGGCGAGCCTTGGGTTTAACTGCCTCTTTATCAGCGCTTATATATTTACTAATTGCCAAAGTGTTATTTTGATTTTTCATAATAAACTGTCCGCAGCTCGTGGTCGTGCGGTAGCGTTCTCGCTTCCCGCGCCCGGGTTCCCGGGTTCGATTCCCGGCGGGGTCAGCGATTTTCTCTACCTCGTGATGACTGGGTGTTGTGTGATATCCTTAGTTAGGTTTAAGTAGTTCTAAGTTCTAGGGGACTGATGACCATAGATGTTAAGTCCCAAAGTGCTCAGAGCCATTTGAACCATTTGATTTGATAATAAACTACTGTTGAACTATATACAGTTTTACTAGCCAGCACTTACCACTCCCAAACCAGCTTTCTGCCGCTTCAATAGCAGATAAAAAATTATGAATGAAGACTACAGAAAAATTATCACTAACAGTAGATACATTCACACTAGAATAGATAAAAAGTAAGAAATAGCTGCAGTTGAGGTAGAACAAGTTTTTTAAGCGATCTCCTTTAATTTCATTAGTTTCCCTTCCATGTAATACAAATATATATTTATATGTATCTGCATCAGCAGTAGTAATAGATACGAAGTTACGGATTTTTTCAAATAATATTTATTATAAGTCTACACTGGTAATATTTATGCATCACTATTCTTAATGAAATCAGTTCATAAGTGCTACTCGGCTTAAATTTAGGAACCATACAATTATATATATATATATATATATATATATATATATATATATATATATATATATATATATTAGGTGGAGTAACAATCATATATATGTCAGGGTCAATGAGCACTACAGACGCATTACAGTAACTCAATAACGTCAGTAATTCAACTAAATTCAGTGAGTGTCAGTATTTAACTATTTTGAAAAGCCCTAGATATCTGTATCAGCTAGAATTCAGCTATTTCATCATTTGTCACTGCTATTATTCTGCACGAGTGCAGACACTGAGTTATCAGCTTGGATCATTGGTATGGGCTCTGTCGGACATATGTGATAATCGCTTGACAGCAAATACTCAGCTCTCATATAAATGAATCTAACAACGGTACACAGATGAACTATGAATTGACTCACTGCTCCATTTCACGAGTCCTCCTTTTCAACAATTCTAATATGAGCTACTGATAAATTATGTAAATACAAAGAGCTGCACATATGATAAAAACTGTCAAATTACAATGTAATATATATATATAAGCAAGTGTTTAACACAGATTGTAGTTTTATTGCAAATATATTGCTATTAATTTCTTCTGTTGATACTTGCACTGAACAGAGTTCCTAACTGGTACTATTGAAAGTTGCTCTTATAAAGTAAAGGCAAATGTTGACAGAACACACAACTAAATGTCATAAGTTTCATAAATCAACAATAACCAATCATTAAAACAAATATGCAACGCATGTTCATGTAATAAACACTACAAATTATAGTAGATCATTACCCATGTAGTGGCATATACATTATGAAACAGGAAAAACTGATAAGAGCAGCAAAAATGATCAACGATCATTAAAATTTATGATGAATGCAATCATACTACAAGTTGTACAAGAAAAATGGTAATAATGAATACTTGCTCTCCTTTTCGAAAACTGAATTCTCTGACTAGTGTTATTGTTAACACTAATAGCTAATTACATCATACTTGGAACAAAATCCTCATAATGAGCCATAGATGCGTATGTGTGCATATACAAAATTCTACCAGCATTTGGGCCATGCATTAAGTACAATCAGTGAAGAAAACGTTTATGAACTGTTTCAAGTGCCAATGCAGTATTGGTTCCACAAAATCTGAAGTTAACTGGACAGATTGGTTCTGATTACATCCAATGTACGTAACAGTTTTGAAACTACTGTGTATGCTCAAGTTAGCTTTCACTCGTATTAATCAAAGTATACCGAATAATTAGCCTGAAATTTTAAATTATGTTTCGTTCCATCATGTATATCTGTGACAAAGAAAAATCTCTTCAGCCCTTTATTGAACTTACTGAAGATTATTTTTCTGTAATAATTGGCTGGCTCTGAGCACTATGGGACTCAACTTCTGAGGTCATCAGTCCCCTAGAACTTAGAACTACTTAGCCCTAACTAACCTAAGGACATGATACATATCCATGCCCGAGGCAGGATTCGAACCTGCGACTGTAGCGGTCGCGCGGTTCCAGACTGAAGTGCCTAGAACCGCTTGGCTTATAGAATGGCAAGTACAAGAACTAGAGCTTAATAGGTATCTCATTGCGAACGATAAAGTGTAAGTTTATTGGCGATTCTTGGAAGATTACCTTAAAAGAACAATGATACTTGAAGCACAGTATCAATGCACAATTTGGCTCACCGAATCAAGTGCTTTAATTTGTTTACGTTTGAGATGGTGTTATCAGTGAGCTTTAAATATCCATGCATCATGACATTAGAGACCTTTATTGCATGATAATCATCAAGATGGCCGACGGCAGGAACACTAAAAAAATAAAGATTGTGGCTAGCCGGAAGTTTAAAAATTTAAATTGTAGCTGATGGTGGGAAATTTAAAAATATAAAATTACAAATTTTACGAAATTCAAGATGATGGATGGTGATAAATTTAAAAATTGTAAGGTTGCTGGAGGATGCTAAATTAAAAAAAGAATGGGATGGCATTCGCAGGAAATATTTTTACAATGAATAACAGCATGGTACATATTTATTGCTAAAATTCACCATGTTCAGAAGAATCCCGAGCATTATTTATCAACTCTGTCATAAGCACACACACACACACACACACACACACACACTCTCTCTCTCTCTCACACACACACATACACACACACACACAAACCTTCAAATGATTTTTTCAAATACTCCACCTTATCAGTTTATTTGACAGGTTTTATGTTTTACTCTTTCAGTGAAAATCTTCAAATGTGAATGATATCATTTCACACGGGTTAGCTCACTTGTTTCACACTGATTAACAATGAAATGCATCGATCAGTGTTACCCTCCTATGAAACCAAATAAACTCTCAGATGTAATAAATAAAATTGATGTATTATAGTCGCATGTTTTTTTCACATAGTTAGTTGGTTCTCATGTTTAATGTTTATACACTTTCATACATACACAATGAATATAACTGACTGGATTTTAGAAAAGCTGAGTAGTGGCAAACAAACAGGTACTACTTCTTTTGTGTATTTATTCCAAATGACATGTTTTGGGCTCTGCCCATGATCAGATTTTCTGATGTAAGCAGTAAATGAAATAATTAGGTATACATTTTTTAAAACACCAAGTCTTAACAAGAAAGCGCAGATTCTAACTAAGTGTGAGAACCAATACATACCATTTCATGGCGAAAATAACTTTGACAGCTTGTTTCATATCATATATTCACGAACCAAAAGGCATGACATGCAATTTAAACTTCTAAAATGGAAATATTGATCGTGAGAAGGACTACGAAAAACTGGTACTTCAATATGCTGGAAATTGCCAGGTAAATCACGCGGTGCAAGAAGGCACCACCTTACGACATTGTGGCTGTGAAAATGCCGATATATATACTAAAAATTAATTTAGTAACCAATAAAACTAAAAGTAAATGTTGTGTGCTTGCACATAGGCATATTAAAACACACATCGCGATGGTACAAAGCACTAGAAAGTACATAACAAAATGGTAGAAAATATATTTTGCCTTAGAAAGATATGACCTGTCGAAGATTACAAAAGGATTTGTTTACATTTGCAATAACACTTCTTGGCTGTTTGTCAAACGTAAAATCTTAAGACATTTGTCCCATCATTTGGCTTATTATTCTGGCTGTTCATACGCCAAAATGTTTATTTCCTGCTAAAAAGTAGTAAACAACAACAAAAAAGCATATTGTGTGTCTGCACGTAACGATAGTGTAAAGGGAAAGGTGGTTGTCTGCCTGCACTGAAGCACAATAAAAGAAGCATCACTGTAACACATAGGCACGAAATTGTACCTTTCAACATATTAAGTAATGCATTTATCTTAAAAGAATGAAATATCAAAATTACAGAAAAAATGTTCTTGATTCGCTGATCAGAGTTGTGCAAAAGGAAGGGACTGTACATTTCAAAGGTCAATTTCTTCGTATTAAAAGATAAGATGTCATAATTACAAAACGACTTGTTTTGATTTGCCATTGCACTTCCTGACTAAACGACAAACGTTGAATCCGAAGACATTTTCCTTGAAACACTGATGAACCTAACTAATGTGGCATTCACTAATCACTATGGGGCACAAAAAAAGGTAAAGGGTGAGGGGCTTGCCTATTTTTTAAGCACAGCTCACAACGAATCACCAAAAAAGACTAGAAAACAATCTCCTACCACTACTGGTTTGCAGCCATTCGTGAGCTTCATGTTAAAAAACCACAAAGGAAGATTTAGGTAACAATACGCTATGTCACCGGACCATAATCGTTCCCGACTGGTTTGAACAAAGTTCTACACGATTCGAGAGAACGATTTCGCCGCCCAGATATTCCGACATGATTCCCACCGAACATTTGTGGGGCACAGTCGAAAGGTGAGTTCGTGCACAAAATCCTGCACCGGCAACACTTTTACAGTTACAGAGGTAGCATCGCTTAATATTTCTGCAGTGAACTTCCAATGATTTGAGTCCATTCATCATCGAGTGGCTGAACTGCGACGGGCAAAACTAGGTCTAGACAGAGCATTAGGAGGTATCCCACGCCCTTCGTCGACTCATTGTATGTGCGCACACAGCATGCCAGAAAGTGGTTTAAGGGGATAGGACGTCAAACGGGCCGACTTGGAGCAGGAGAGGCACAACAGGACATTTCAATTTCCACTGTCTATAATTTTACAAAAAAATTCATAAAACTTTAGCAGCATGACCAGGAAGGAGTCAGGATACATACTCATAGCAGTGGAAGCTCAAGAACGTAACAAAACAAATTTTTTTACATGTGAAATTTCATCATTTTTCGCTTATTACTGGCTGCAATAGGTACACTTTTCTTCCTAAGTAAGAGAGATTCTTCGATGACTTTTGCGCAGCATACAAACCATAGTTAAGATGTATGAAACTCTAGAAGTTATTTAATTTATGAAAAAATCAATGAACTGTTACATTTTAAACTTCATGTTTAGAAAAAATTCAAGTTTTATAGTTAATTATCTCAATTTTTTCCACAGTTTTTTAATAGATTTGGAAAACTCTAGAGTTTCTTACACCTGTAACTAATGTTTGTATACTATGAAAAATTCATCGAAGAACCTCTCTTACTTAGGAAGTAAAGTGTAGCTATAGCAACAAATGCAGCCAGTAATTAGTGAAAAAAATGATGAAATTTCACATGTAAAAAAAGGTACTTTGCTACGTTTTTGAGCTTCCACTGCGATGAGTGTGAGTCCTCAATCCTTCCTGGTCATGGTGACAATGTTTTATGAATTTATTTGTAAAAGTATGGACAGTAGAAATGAAAGTGTCCTGTTGTGACTCTCCTGCTGCAAGTCGGCCCGTTTGACGTCCAACCCCCCCCCCCCCCCTACCCCCCTTAACGGAATGATAAAGACACTGTATAGAAAGAAGGAGTTATGGAGAGGAAACGTGCAAAATTGCTTTTACGTTAAAGTAGTCCCTGGTTAATCAACAAGGCCTGAGCCAGTCTCTGGTGATGCGGCCTGAGATATGCTTGTCTCAGCACCTTCCGACACTAGCACACGCCTTGTGAAGTACTTAAGTAGGTGTCCCCTCTTAACCACGAGTTCAGTTATCTCACAAACTGCTAGTTTACAGACGGATGTTTACTGGATATGTATTTACTTTACACTTTCATTCGTGTCATATTTTCGCTATTAATTCGGAATTTTACAGCAAATTTTCCTCGTTAGTACTTAGGAAAGCAAAAAGAAAGACAACCTTAAAGACAGGAAAGTACACTTAATTGAAATTCTTACACGAGAACCAACAGCGAGGTACAAAGCCGCTCATCCTTGATCTTTTTCTGGAAAATATCTAGCAAATCTGTGTAAGTTCCTCTGAGAATGTACGTGTTAGTCACTAGATTAGCGCAGTATATGAGTGCCCCAATAATAGTATATGGATTGGTAGTTGTTCCATAATTCGTGTGATATTTACCTGTCAATTTACTTGATATTTATCCGGAACCATAGCTGAGTGCTCAGCATGGCTGAGTGCCATGCGGAGGACCCGGGTCATATTCCCAGTTCTTCCAGGAATTTTTCTTTGGTGGAAGGATTGGAATGGGTCGCACACAGCATCGTGAGGCCATTTGTGGAGATACTTGACCCCACGTAGCAGCTCCACATCACGAAAACTGACTACGCCCGGTAGAGCAGTGTCTACCCCACGCCGCTCCATGCCGCACCCGATGATGAAACTGACAGAGGCCGACATGGCGGTCCGTTGATGCCAGTTGGCCTGTCAGGGTCTGTGGACGGAATTCATTTGCTCGGTTTTTATGTAGTAAGTTTCACACAGATGGACAGACTCTCTCAATAGATCTTGAAATCTGTTAATGTATAGTCCAGTTTCGTGAGGAGTCAGAATGTGTGATTCCATCTCTCTTGATATTCGCCAACACTTCAAGCTTTTTTGCGACTCTGATGACAATAATAAGATGTTTGTGATATCTGTATATGGACAATATCTTTGACGTGTTGCGATTTTAATCATTTCTATTATCAGTCTATTTTACCACAAAACTTAAATAGTGTTATACAAAGCCCATGCGACCCATTTCCTAGTTCAGTGATGGACGCATGTACAGTGCACAAGTTTACTTGATAGACATCCCTAGTGGATAGTACTAAAAGTTGTACGATTTTGTTACTCCTTCACATATGGCATAAACCTCCCTCTTGGGCCATGGGGCAGGTTTTTCGCTATTAATTCGGAATCCTGCAGCAAAATTTCCTTGTTGCTACTAACAAGATTTACAAATGACACGCCGGCCGTTGTGGCCGAGCAGTTCTGGGCGTTTCAGTCGGGAACCGCGCGACCACTATGGTCGCAGGTTCGAATCCTGCCTCGGGCATGGATGTATGAGATGTCCTTAGGTTGGTTAGGTTTAAGTAGTTCTAAGTTCTAGGGGATTGATGACCTCAGAAGTTAAGTCACATAGTGCTCAGAGCCGTTTGAACCATTTACAAACGACATACTCGAAAACGGAAAACGGATATTTGAGTAAAAACATTGCTACAAACAGGTGCAAGGCCCCCTCAAATACTTCAAACAAGAATCTCTCGCTTTCTCTTGAGTATTTTACCCTAGATTATATAATGTTTAACAGCAGTGTATGAGTGTCATGATGAAATTTATCCCAGAAATCTACAGCAGATAGTCATTCGATAATTCATATTTCTCGATCAATGACATCAAGAACCTATAAGGAGTATCATTAGATGACACACTTCAAGAAACGTGCACTGGAGCTTCCCAATGAAGTTTTAGGTACGCTTTGAAAATAAAAAGTATGCTATTGTCGAACATGTAACATCAAAAATTGTATCTGATCTTCGACAGCTAGTAGAACACAGATAATGGAAACAAGTGCATTTGACTCTAAACTTGGAGGAAAATAGGACACATGCCAGTTAGTTACCAGTAAGACTGAACTTTCTGACTGAGCATTTTGCTTGTCCCACCAAGTCATGTCTTGCTAGTATTGGCAAGCCTCGGGAAGTTTTAAATATTTTGATCTATTTGGCCTTACTAACGCAGTAGGAAGGCTGGTAACCGCTCGTAAATATTTGGAACTGTTCATCTACATGCGTTTGATAAAATCTTGAGCACACACTAGTGATGACAACGATAGCTGTTGTTTTATTCAGTCATTCAGTGTTGCAGAATATGCACTGGACGGAGTTTGTAGTACCCGATTAGAACAGTCGTCGAACTGCATCAGATGTTGTCAAAATACTTGATAGTGAGGAAAATTCAACAAGTGAGACTTTACCAAAAACATAAAAACTGTCAACTAGAACGTTATGACCACCGTCCTGCTATCGATATAAACCCGTCCAGGTGATAGTACCGTCACCTGGTCTGGAATGACTGCTGTTCAGACATAAGCACTGAACACGTAGTATCAGTGAACGCGCTTGCTATCCTTGTGTAGAACAGAGATAGCATGAGATCTGAGTTTGACAGAGGCAAGATTCTGATGGTCAAGAGTCTTGGAACGAGCATTTCGCAAACTGCATGATTTTTCAGGTGTTCCAGAAGTGCTGTGGTGAGTGTCTTCAAGAAGTGGCGAAACCAATGTGCAGCCACGTCCAAATGTCGTGAAGGAGGGCGGCCACCTCTAAAGACACATATCGTACGTCATAGGCTGGGCAGACTGATAAAACACAACAGACGGTGAACTGGCGTGGAACTAACATCATACTTTAATGCTGGGAAGAGTAAAAGTGTTTCTGAACAAAGGCTGCACCGAACACTCCTAACGACAGACCTCTGCAGCCGACGATCCATGCAAGCGCCAATGTTAACACCAACGTCTTCGCTAACTTCTAGGCAATTGGCACGTGACAGTCGACACTGGACGTTGCGCAGTGACAGAGTGTTGCTTTGTCTGATGAATCCCGATACCTTCTTCACCATGCTGATGGCAGAGCACTGATCCATCGTCTTCCATGGGAACTGTTCCTTGAATCCTTTTCTGTGTGACGGAGACAATCTGGTGGTGGCTCCACTATGCACTGGGTAACATTCACGTGGGTATTCATGGGTACAGTGGAGCTCAGCGAAATCCCCTTGATGCTCAAAGATTATCATACACAGGTTGTAGACAGCGTACACCCCTTCATGACGATCATATTTCCCGGCGGCAGTGGCATTTTCCATCAAGATAACGCGAAATGTCACTAGGGCACGATAAACATCTACAACTACATATTCTGCAAATCTCATTTAAGTGCCTGGCAGAGGGATCATCGAACCACCTCCACGATTATCTATTATTCCAATATCGTATAGCGTGCGGAAAGAATGAACACGTATATCTTTCCATACGAGCTCTGATTTCCTTTATTTTATCGTGTTGATCGTTCCTCACTATGTAGGTCGGTGTCAACAAAATAATTTCGCATTCGGAGGAGAAAGTTGGTGATTGAAATTTCGTGAGAAGATTGCGTCACAACGAAAAACGCATTTCTTTTAATGATTTCCAGCCCAAATCCTGTATCATTTTTGTGACACTCTCTCCCATATTTCGCAATAATACAAAACGGGCTGCCTTTCTTTGAATTTTTTCGATTTACACCGTCAGTCCTATCTGGTAAGGATCCCACACCGCGCAGCAGTATTCTAAAAGAGGACGGACAAACGTAGTGTGGGCAGTCTCCTTGGTAGGTCTATTACATTTTCTAAGTGTCCAGCCAATAAAACGCAGTCTTTGGTTAGCCTTCCCCACAACATTTTTTAAGTGTTCCTTCCAATTTAAGTTTTTCGTAATTGTAATACCTAGGTATTTAGTTGAATTTACGGCTTTTAGATTAGACCGATTTATCATGTAACCGAAGTTTGACGAGTTCCTTTTAGCACTCATGTGGATGACCTCACACTTTTCGTTATTTAGGCTCAACTGCCACTTTTAGAACCATTCAGATATCTTTTCTAAATCGCTTTGCAGTTTGGTTTGATCTTCTGATGACTTTATTAGTCGATAAACGACAGCGTTATCTGCAAACAACCAAAGACGGCTGCTCAGATTGTCTCCAAAATCGTTTATATAGATAAGTAACAAGAAAGGGCCTATAATACTACCTTAGGGAACGGCAGAAATCACTTCTGTTTTACTCAGTGACTTTGGTTCAAATGGTTCAATTGGCTCTGAGTACTATGGGACTTAACTTCTAAGGTCATCAGTCCCCTAGAACTTAGAACTACTTAAACCTAACTAACCTAAGTACATCACATACATCCATGCCTGAGGCAGGATTCGAACCTGCGACCGTAACGGTCGCGTACTTCCAGACTGTAGAGCCTAGAACCGCTGGGCCACCACGGCCGGCCTCAGTGACTTTCCGTCAATTACTACGAACTGTGACCTCTCTGACAGGAAATCAGAAATCTTGTCAGATAACTGAGACGATATTCCATAAGCACGCAATTTCACTACGAGCTGCTTGTGTTGTACAGTGTCAAAAGCCTTTCGGAAATCCAGAAATACGGAATCGATCTGAAATCCCTTGTCAATAGCACTCAACACTTCATGTGAATAAAGAGCTAGTTTTGTTTCACAGGAACGATGTTTCCTAAATCGATGTTGACTGTGTGTCGACCGCTACGGTCGCAGGTTCGAATCCTGCCTCGGGCATGGATGAGTGTGATGTCCTTAGGTTAGTTAGGTTTAAATGGTTCTAAGTTCTAGGGGACTGATGACCATAGCAGTTAAGTCCCATAGTGTTCAGAGCCATTTGAACCATTTGCACTGTGTGACAATAGACCGTTTTCTTCGAGATAATTCACTGCCGCATATTGACGTTAACGATATGGGCCTGTAATTTAGTGGATTACTCCTACTACCTGTCTCGAACATTGGTTGACCTGTGCAACTTTCCAGTTTTTGGGTACGGATATTTCGCCAAGCGAACGGTTGTGTTTGATTGTTAAGTATGCAGCTAACGCATCAGCATACTCCGAAAGGAACCTAATTAGTATACACTCTGGACCAGAAGATTTGCTTTTATTAAATCATTTAAATTGCTTCACTACTCTGAGGATATTTACTTCTACGTTACTCATGTTGGCAGCAGTTCTCGATTCGAATTCTGGAATATTTACTTCGTCTTCTTTTGTGAAAGCATATCGGAAGGCTGTGTTTAGTAACTCTGCTTTGGCAGCACTTTCTTCCATAGTATATCCATTGATATCGCGCAAAGAAGGCATTGATTGTTTCTTGCCGATAACATACTTCACTTAAGTCCAGAATCTCTTTGGATTTTCTGCCAGGTTTAGAGACAAGTTTCGTTGAGGAAACTGTTATAGGCATCTGGCATTGAAGTCCACGCTAAATTTTGAGCTTCCTTAAAAGATCGCCGGTCTTGGGGATTTTGAGTCTGTTTAAATTTAGCATGTTTGTTTCGTTGTTTCTGCAACAGTGTTCTAACCCGTTTTGTGTAACAAGGAGAATCAGCTCCGTCGTTTGTTAATTTATTTGGTATAAATCCCTCAATTGCTGCCCATACTATTCTTTTGAATGTAAACCACGTCTGGTCTACACTTATATTATTAATTTGGAATGAGTGGAGATTGTCTCTTATGAAGGCGTCAAGAGAATTTTTGTCTGCTTCTTCGAATGGGTATATTTTTCGCTTGGTTTTCGAGGATTTGGGGGTTACAATATTCAATCTTGCTACGATAGCTCTGTGTTCACTAATCCATGAATCGGTTTTGATGCTCGTTAGTAACTCAGGATTATTTGTTGCTAAGAGGTCGTTTGTTTTCACAACCGTTTTCTATTCGCGTGGGCTCATGAAGTAACTGCTCGAAATAATTATCAGAGAATACGTTTAGCGCAATTTCGGATGATATGTTATGCGTGCCTCCGGAATTAAATATGTATTTTCGCCGACATATGGAGTGTAAATTAAAGTCAACACCAACTATTATCGTATGAGTCGGGTACGTGTTTGAAATCAAACTCAAGTTTTCTTTGAACCTTTCAGCAACTGTAGCATCTGAATTGGGAAGTCAGTAAAAGGATCAGATTATTATTTTATTCCGGTTGCCAACAATGCCCTCTGCCCATGCTAACTCACACGAAGTATCTACTTCAATTTCACGACAAGATAAACTACTTCTGACAGCAACAAACACGCCACCGCCAACCGTGTTCAGCCTATCTTTTCGGAACACCGTTAGGTTCTTCGCAAAAATTTCGGCTGAGCTCATATCCGGCTTTAGCCAGCTTTCAGTGCCTATAACGACTTGAGCACCAGTGCTTTCTATTAGCGCTTGGAGCTCTGGTACTTTTTCAACATAGCTACGCCTATTTACAATTTTTATACCAATGGTTCCTGTACCGTTAGGTACTATCACAACTGGGAGCTCGTCTGGGATATGAATATAATCCTTTTAATACTACAGTTGTAATTCTAGGACCTTACAATATTCTGTGATACAGGTCCCAAATCTATTTCGTGGTTGGCAATTAGTGTGGGGTCTCCAAAGATAAAATTTTGCTGCAGTTACATGCGTGAGGATCAGTAACAAAAGTTAGATGTGGGAAAGTTAGGTAAGGAACTTTAAGAAAGAAGAAGGCTACGTAGCGTCGTGGTGGGTTCGTGTCTGCAGCGGCGAGAGGCAGCGAAGACTTGAAACGGCGTGCGAGCAGCAGCGGCAGCAAAAGAGGCCTGGGCCACAAGCAGCGAATTCGAATTCAGCGGCATCGGCATCAGCAGCAGCAATTCGGCGAAGAAGCCAGCATCACAGGTAAGTTAAGTACTTGACTTACCATCAGCATTTGAGCTTGCAACTATTAAGCAGCCACTCAGCATGTGTGGTTCAGATAATGTTAGCGGGCCAGGTAGTGCAAAATCTGTACTTGGGGAGAAGAACCTTGACAGGGACGCTATTATTGCTAGTCAGAGATGGGAAGTGTAACTGTGAGTGATTCAGTGGCGTGGTTAAGGGATATCCTGACAAATTTGAATTCTAAAATGGGAGTGTTGGTTATATGACCGGCTCAACAAAAACAGAGATGAGTCAAGTGTAGCAGAAAGCGTAAAATCTGAGGTGGAGACAATTAAATCTACATCTACGAGATTACTCTGCTATTCACAATAAAGTATCTGGCAGAAGGTTCAATGAACTACCTTCAAGCTGTCTCTCCACCGTTCTTCTCTAGAACGGCACGCGCGAAAAACGAGCACTCAAATTTTTCTGTGCGAACCCTCATTTATCTTATTTTATCGTGATGATCATTACTCCCTACGTAAGGGGGTGCCAACAGAATGTTTTCGCAATCGGAGGAGAAAACTGGTGATTGAAATTTCATGAGAAGACCCCGTCGCAACGAAAAACGCCTCTGTTTTAATGATTGCCAATCCAATTCACGTATCATGTTTGTGACACCGTCTCCCCTATTTCGCGATAATACAAAACGAACTGCCCTTCTTTGTACTTTTTCGATATCATCCGTCAGTCCCACCTGGTGCTGATTCCACACCGCACAGCAATACTCCAGAATAGGGTGGACAAGTGTGTTGTAAGCAGTCTCTTTAGTAGACCTGTTGCACCTTCTAAGTGTTCTGCCAATGAATCGCAGTCTTTGGTTTACTCTACTCACAATATTATCTATTTCATTGTCCCAATTTAGGTTATTTGTAATTGTAATCCCTAAGAATTTAGTTGAATTTTCGGCCTTCAGATTTGTGTGACTTACCGCGTAATCGAAATTTAGCTGCTTTGTTTTAGTACTCATGTGAATAACTTCACACTTATCGTTATTAAGGGCCAATTGCCACTTTTCGCACCATACAGATATCTTATGTAAATCATTTTGCAAGTCGGTTTGATCATCTGATGACTTTACAAGACGGTAAATGACAGTAACATCTGCAAACAATCTAAGACGACTACTCAGATTGTCTCCTATGTCGTTAATATAGATGAGGAACAATAGAGGGCCTGTAAGACTTCCTTGGCGAACGCCGGATATTACTTCTGTTTTACTCGATGACTTTCCGTCTATTACTACGAACTGTGATCTTTCGGACAGGAAATAATGAATCCAGTCGCACAACTGAGGCGATACTCCGTAGGCACGCAGTTTGGTCAGAAGACGCTTGTGAGGAACGGTGTCGAAAGCCTTCTGGCAATCTAAAAATACGGAATCAATTTATTCCCTACCGATAACACTTATTACTTCATGAGTATAAAGAACTAGTTGTGTTTCACAAGAACGATATTTTCTAACACCGTGCTGACTATGTGTCAATAAATCGTTTTCTTCGAGGTACTTCACAATGTTCGAATACAGTATATGTTCCAAAACCCTACTGCAAATCGACGTTAGTGATGTAGGCCAGTAATTCAGCGTATTACTCCTACTTCCCTTTTTGGGTATTGGTGTGACGTGAGCAATTTCCAGGCTTTAGGTACATATCTTTCTGTGAGCGAGTGGATGTACATAATTGCTAAATACGGAGCTATTTTATCAGCACACTCTGAGACGAACCTGACTGGTATACAATCTGGACCGGAGGTCTTGCCTTTATTAAGTAATTTAAGCTGCTTCGTTATTCCGAGGATATCTACTTCTATGTTTCTCATCTTGACAGTTGTTCTTGATTGGAATTCAGGAATATTTACTTCGTCTTCTTTGGTGAAGCAGTTTCGGAAAACCGTGTTTAATAACTCTGCTTTAGTGGCATTGTCATCAGTGACTTCACCGTTGTTATCGCACAGTGAAGATATTGATTGCGTCTTGTCACTAGTGTGCTTTATGTATGACCAGAATTACTTAGGGGTTTTCTGCCAGATTTAGAGACAGAATTTCGTTTTGGAAATTGTTTAAAGCATCTCGCATTGAAGTACGCGCCATATTTAGAACTTCTGTAGGACTTTGCCAATCTTGGGGATTTTGTGTTCTTTTGCATTTGGCATGCTTTTTTCACTGCTTCTGCAACAATGATCTGACCCGTTTTCTGCACCATGAGGGATCAGTTCCATCACTTATAAATTTATGTGGTATATATCTCTCAATTGCTGTCGATACTATCTCTTTGACAACTTTCCACAACGTTTTTACACTTACATGAACAGATCGGAAGGGGTAAAGACTGTCTCTTAAAAGGCGTTAAGAGCATTTTTATCAGCTTTTTTAAATAGATATATTTTGCGTTTCTTTTTAATGGTTGTAGGTGTTACGGTATTCAGCCTAGCAGTAACTGCCTTGTGGTCGCTAATCCCTGTATTCGTCACAATACTCACTATTTGTTCCGGATTATTTGCTGCTAAAAGATCAAGTATGCTTTCGCAACTATTAACGCTTCGAGTGGGCTCATGAACTAATTGTTCAAAATAATTTTCTGAGAAAGCATTCAGTACAATTTCGGATGACGTTTTATGCCTGCCGCCGGCTTTAAACGTATAAATGGTTCAAATGGCTCTGAGCACTATGGGACTCAACTGCTGAGGTCATTAGTCCCCTAGAACTTAGAACTAGTTAAACCTAACTAACCTAAGGACATCACAAACATCCATGCCCGAGGCAGGATCCGAACCTGCGACCGTAGCGGTCTTGCGGTTCCAGACTGCAGCGCCTTTAACCGCACGGCCACTTCGGCCGGCTTTAAACGTATAAATTTTCTAGCTTATCGAGGGTAGATTAAATTCACCACCAACTATAATTGTGTGTAAGGGGTACTTATTTGAAATGAGACTCACGTTTTCTCTGAACTGTTCAGCAACTATACCTTCTGAGTCAGGGGGTCGGTAAAACGATCCAATTATAGTTTAGTCCGATTGTTAGGTATAACCTCTACCCATACTATTTCACACGAACTATCTACCTCAATTTCGCTACATGGCAAACTACTTCTGACAGCAATAAATACTCCACCACCAACTGTATTTAATATATCCTTTCTGAACACTGTTAGATCGTTTGAAAAAATGTCGGCTCAACTTATTTCCGGCTTTAGCCAGCTCTGTACCTACAACTATTTGAGCTGCAGTGATTTCTATTAGAGCTTGGAGTTCTGGTTCTTTCCCAAAACAGCTACGACAATCTGATATAGACGGACTGATTGATTCAAAATTATAAGCAAAATTTTTGAGAAGGTTGCGCTGGTTAACGTCGGAGTCGTCACAGTGGTAAAAGATTTCGGGACAAGTTGGAAAAGGTGCAGGACAATCTGGATGACATTGTTAAGAATTGTGTGCCGAGGAAGAATTCACTTGAGGAAGCGACCAGTAAGTCTGTTAATATTTTGTCAGGTGCAGTGGTAGACTGTTGGAAAGAAGTGCTTAAGAATAGAGAAGGTTTTGAATTTTTATTAATTAAAAGAGCTGTGAAGCATGAACATTAGTGTAAAGACATGAGGGCTGAATCAAATTTAAGCTACTACTGTGACACGTGTTCCATGGGTTAATTCAGGAATGACAAAGTGTTTTGTAAATGATGGAATATATCATCCAGTTGATTTTCTTGTGGCATGTAGAGATAGTTATGTGAGAGGAATGACGCCATAACCAAAAATTTAATTCGCGAAAAGGCGCACAGTCATGGATAAATTTAGTGTGTTTCATTTACTACCTTTCAACTGTTTGAAAATTGTTTCCTGAACTAGTTTTGGAGTGAAGCGAAGCAAACGAGACTTCAGAATGTTCCTAAATGGACCAGGTTCCAAACACGGAAGTGGGTGGATGAGGGATTTTCTGTGCGTAAAGTAGCTAAGTTGACGCATATACAGTATATCGTCCGGTGAGACTGTTGGCGGAGATTAAGGCCCTCTATAGACGACTACCGAATTTCTGCAATGGCTTCTTGTCTGCAGTCCAGACAAATTGAATTGGCGAATTTTTGGCTTTACTGAGAAACCTGAACAGACATTGAAATTTAAACCACAGATTTTGTACAATATACAGGGAAGTGGGTACAAGAGTAGGAATAATTATCACCGCATTGCTACCAATAACTTTCAAAGGCGAAATGGAAATGAGAATTCTCATCACAGAAATCCAAACAAGTAACGGAGATATGAGTCGCAGGAGCACACGAATTGTAACGCCGGAATACGAGTTCAGGAAATCAGAGATCACCCTATCTCAAATCCGGAAGTGGAGAAATAAACCGCAGTGGAAAAGGACACATTATTTTAAAAGTTCTGTATGTGTGTGTGTGTGTGTGTGTGTGTGTGTGTGTGTGTGTGTGTGTGTGTGTGCAAACAAGCAGAATACGGCGCTGTGATCAGCAACGCCCATATAAGACAACAAGTGCCTGGCGCAGATCGGTTATTGCTGCTATGGTGGCATATTATCAAGATTTATGTGAGTATGGACGTGGTGTTACGGTCGGCACACGAAAGATAGGACACGGCATCTCCGAGGTAGCGGTGAAGTGGGGATTTTCCCTCACGACCATTTCACGAGTGTACCGTGCATATGAGGAGCTCGGTAAAACATCAAATCTCCGACATCGCTGTGGCCGGGAAAAGATCCTGCAAGAACGGGAGCAACGACGACTGAGGATAATCGTTCAACGTGACAGAAGTGCAACGCTTACGCAGATTGCTGCAGATTTCAATGCTGGGCCATCAACAAATGTCAGCATGCAAAACATTCAACGAAACATCATTGATATGGTCTTTTAGAGCCGAAGGCTCACTCGTGGACCCTTGATGACTGCACGACACAAATTTTACTCCTCGCCTGGGCCTGTCAACACCGACATTGGACTGTTGATGACTGGAAACATGTTGCCTGATCGGACGAGTCTCATTTAAAATTGCAGCTAGCAGATGGACGTGCATGGGTGTGGAGACAACCTCATGACCCCATGGACCCTGCATGTCACTAGGGTATTGTTCAAGCTGGTGGAGGCTCTGCAATGGTGCGGAGAGTGTGCAGCTGGAGTGATATGGGGCCCTGATACGTCTAGATTCTACTCTGTCAGGTGACACGTAAGTAAGCATCTTGTCTGGTCACCTGCATACTTTCATGTCCATTCTGCATTTCGACGGACTTGGGGAATTCTATCAGGTCAATGCGACACCCCACACGTCCAGAATTGCTACAGCGTGGCTCCAGCAACACTCTTCTGAGTTCAAACACTTCCGCTGACCACCAGACTCCCCTTACATGAACGTTATTGAGCATATCTGGGATGCCTTACAACGTGCTGTTCAGGAGAGATCTCCACCACCTCGTACTCTTATGGATTTGTGGAGAACTCCCTGCAACTCTACTTCAGACACTAGTTGAATCCGTGCCACGTCGTGTTGTGGCACTTCTGCGTGCTCAAGGGGGCACTACACGATATTAGGCAGGTGTACCAGTTTCTTGTGCTCTTCAGTGTATAGACTATACTGTGACTGGCTGAAAAACATTTTCCACGATTTGCATCGTGCATTTTTATATGTACTGCCACCCGCATTCTTGCAGTTTTTATATTCACAGCCATCCGCCATCTTGTATTATTAAATTTACTGGAATCTTGTGTTTTTTAAGCATTTCACTGGCTGCCATCACCATTTTTTAAAAATTTACTCGCATACGAAATTTTTAATGTTTTAAAATTTCCGCCATCCTCTGTTTTCAAGGCGTCATTCATTCAAGGTCATTGACGACATTTGTGCATTTGTGAAGATCATCGATAATCGATAATGACATCACAAAAGTGAAAACGAATAAAACCTTTTTGACTAGATGGGTCACAGATTAAATCGCCATACTACCTATTTATTTGTGATGTAAGAAGAATATAGTACTATATATAATTTTTTTTCATACGTTAAGAATTCTACTTCTGGTAACCTTTAAAAAATCGTAAGTATTTGGAATTTTAATCTTTCAGAACTTTAATTTCTTTTTCAGAAGAAAATTCGTTTTTAGTAACTGCAGTTGTTAAAATCTTTAATATTACGTATAAGAATATGCTCCATAATATCCGCCGGCCGAAGTGGCCGTGCGGTTAAAGGCGCTGCAGTCTGGAACCGCAAGACCGCTACGGTCGCAGGTTCGAATCCTGCCTCGGGCATGGATGTTTGTGATGTCCTTAGGTTAGTTAGGTTTAACTAGTTCTAAGTTCTAGGGGACTAATGACCTCAGCAGTTGGGTCACATAGTGCTCAGAGCCATTTGAGCCATAATATCCACCCACATGAAAACAACAAGTGAAACTGTGTGGAAATGATTCTAGTCCTTAAAGTAGAAAAAAAAGTATTGATTATTCACAATTCTGACTCCACTGCTTCTGACTCCATTGCCTGTAGTTCTTCCATCAATGAAACTGAAACATTGTTTTGAGACATCTTTCGTAAGACTCCATCACGTGCAGTTATGTAGTACATTTGACCTTCAAAAGATACAGACTCTCAAAAGACCTGGTTTCATAATTTTAAATGATTGTAAATATTTTTTGCAGACGCTCCAGTGGTATTATCAGAGTAAACCTGTTTCTTCTCTGGTTGAAGGCGCCGTACGTAGCTTGGTTCACTAATGTGTTAAGGTGAAACGTCTGAACAATTACCTACGCCTTCAAGCACTCTCTTAGACTACTTAACAGCCCTTGCAGGTCAGCAGTTTCCAAGTCTTGGATTGAATCTGAAAGCATTAATCCTCTCTCGATCTACTTTCATCCGCGAGCAAAATGGAAAATCGCCATACTGTTGCTCCTAATTCATAATTTGATAATGACGTTGTGTTGCTACTAAGATAAAGCGTTTTTGTTGGTCACGATAACATTGAGCGGAATGCATACATGAAACGTGATAGTTCTCATAATACTTCCTTCACTGCAGCATATAACTTCTCAAATGGAATGAATTACGCAATCGTAACGTTAAGCCTATGGTATACTCATAACATTGTAACTGGACATTCTAAGATACTGAAATTTCATCGATGGTAGCAGCTGTACGAAAATAGAATGTTTAAGAGCAACTTGAACCAAGCGCGGCTTTCTATTTAGCGGTATTCATAGAACTTGTTCTGTCATCGCTTACTAGCAGAAAATCTGCATAATTATAAATGAGAAATATAAACATGAGGACTTTCGACAGTTCGAGCTTTGCATTTATAATCTGTGATATTTACCTTATCAACATATTGTTTGTATGCTCATCAGAAGTAAACTGCCTGACAGTAAAAGTGAAGAAGGGGAGGAGCTAACGAAATGAAGCCTCACGGGTTGAGATGGTATCATCTTATTTAAGTGAATCGAGTCAAATTCAGAAGGAAATTGGCCGTATGAGCCACCTTAAATCTTCGACGTGGCATCTTCATATGATCTTGGATCATATGAAGTGAATGATATCGCTCTCCAAAACATCAATTAACTTCTTCACAGGTTGCCTCAATACCAGTCGACGATGATCATCCAGGGTACTGCAGAACCGAAGTTCATCGTTGGACATACTGCCACATCAGCCGTCCATGCTTTCTGGACAAGTCACCACTTCAAACGTGGCCGTCGTGGTGTTAGGCGCAGTCTACACATGGGACAGTGATTTCCTAGTACGGCTATTGATAGTCTTTGATCACTGGTCGGTGGTGACAAATACTGTTGCAGGGAGACCAATAGTGCTTGCAGGATGAGAAAACGCACTTTAAGAGGTTGCAGTGGGCTTAGTGTCAAATACGGTGAACCCCCTTTGTGGTGGCCGGACGTGGTCGACCGAAAACTTGACGATGAATAGGTCTGCCCTTACATTCACATACTGTCCATCATTGCCACTGTCACCTCCGAATGCGTCAGAAGGCTGCATGTTGCACGGTTCGACCAGATGGTTAAACGGAGACAATGAGGTCCTTTCAAACTTTTTCAGTGGTAATAACGCTTTCATATACAGGCTGGCGCACGAAATGTGTTAGCAATTCTTTCTTTCACAATTTACGACGCACATTAGATATCCCGCTGGGATCTCTACAGCATTACCAGCAGAACTTGGAAAAACAAATGACTTACGAAATGACGTGTAATTCACGATACTGCCCCTAGGAGACTAGTAAGCAGCAATGGCTGACAATGGAAGACTGAGGACACAGCAACGATCGGCAATTGTGTTACTTTTTCATGAAACGAAAAGCGTTGTTTGACTCGACGGGTCCCTTGCAAAGAGACCATCCACAGGTTGTACGATAAATTTGTACAGGAAGGAACAGTATTGGAAGCGAAGCGACCTCGGCCTAAGCCTGTTTGTTCACAGGAGAATATTGAAGCGGTACGAGTTGCTGTACAGAGAAGTCCCGGGAAATCGTGTAGAAAGGCAGCAGTGCAACTGGGAATATCCAGACGCTCCGTTCAATGCATTCTTAAAAGTGACCTCCATATGTACCAATACAAGATGACCTGTGCACAGAAGCTCACTGAAGAACACAAGCAGCAGAGACTACTGTTTGCTCAGTGGGCGGAGGATAGGGAAGAAACTCTCATCAACGTTTGGTTTTCAGACGAGGCGCATTTTCATTTAGACAGTGTGGATAGCAAACAAAATGTACGCTTTTGGGCCACTGAAAACCCGCAAGTTCTTCATGAACGCCAACATTATGCTCCGAGAATTACAGCGTGGGCAGCAATTTCTAGTCACAGACATTCTTGACCCTTTTTCTTTGAAGAAACTGTGGACAGCGAGCGTTATTTGAGCATGCTTCGCAATAGCTTCATTCCACATCTTCTTGCCACTGCCTTGCCCTTCAACACGCAGTGGTTCATGCAAGATGGAGCAAGGCCACATACTGGAAAAACTGTGTTGGAGTTTTTAGACGAGCATTTCGACACGCGGATCATTTCACTCGGGTTTCCAGGTCAATGATGGACAACATTGGCCCACCAACAGTCCAGACCTCAATCCATGTGACTTTTTTCTTTGGTGGTACCTAAAAGAAAAAATTTTCCCGAAACGTCCACGTGATTTAATGGAGCTCAGAAGACTTATTCTTCAAACTTGCAGTGAAATTACGGAAGACATGTGCCGTAGGGTAATCACTAACTTCAGTGTCCGTTTGAAGGAAGTTGGGAAACGAAATGGTGGACATATTGAGCGTGTGCTGAGTAAGAACAAATCTCCATGGACGGCTCTTCATTGTAGTATAGGTTCCTTTCAAATTATATTGACAATAAAGTTTATATATTTCGTGCGCCACCCTGTAGTAATGCGCTGAATTACCGTGACAATACCAGTGCCCTGAGGCAGGTGGTCCAGTTGTCACAGACAAATGCAACACCAGTCATTTCCATACCTACCGATGATATGTCCAAGTACAAAGTTACACTGTCATCTGACTATATGTTTCTGTGTTTAGCTTTTTTTGTCACTCAGTTTAATGAAGTATATAAAATACAGACTGAAACAGAACTCCAATGACAACTTACAAAGGTTGTTCAAGGTCGCTTTTGGAGTACTTTAGTGTGAAGGAACTGCGGTCTCCAGTGGTTCGTTACAGAGTCAATGCATTTCACTGAAAATAGTGCACAACAGTGCTAATGCTGACGGTATGCACTGCGTGTCTTGTTTCCAGTCTCTCATGTTACCTGCTGTTGACATCAGCAATGCCCTCTTAATTCTTTCCCTCCAAGTTTATATTCACTACTGCCCAGTCCTCTCTAAGGTTTGGTTTTTCGGTAGTGTTAATTGTGCGTTAATAGTCATACTTGGCAGTAATGTGGATAAGCTTACCAATGAAGAGTTTGCCAACATGCAACTCGTGTATAGATGAAATGAATGCAGTGGAAAAAAAAAACAAGAACGATGTCGCTATACTGAGCTGTTCCCACTCCGACACCTCTTTGCATGGAAGGTAGGCATCAGTTAGAGAGATCATATCGAGAAAGCTTTGTTTTTGATTTTGTAGGCAGAAAAAAGTGTTTTTCAGTGGATCTCATACCTTATTAAAATTACTTACATCTGAAAAATACTGTAATCCAGTAACATTGTATCTTCACAACAGGCACAGCAATGCCTTTACGCATCTTTATTTCGTAATTCATATACACGTTAGCAAGAACAGTATCCGCTTGTGTAATTACGTGGATGGTTTCCCTTTCGTTGCTCATCTGAAGGAAACCTACCTGCCAATGTTTGCAACATATTTCTTTCTGTCTTCTCTCATTACTTTCCTTTTACAATCGCTTATATTGACGTGCACACACACACACACACACACACACACACACACACACACACACATTTGAAAACCTCCCCTCCCCCCCCCCCAACAAACACAACCCCTCCTCCAACACACAAACAAGCACACAAACACACACACACAGTGTGTGTGTGTGTGTGTGTGTGTGTGTGTGTGTGTGTGTGTGTGTGTCTGTATTTTTGTGTGTTTGAGAGAGAGATATGAGCCCAAAGCGCTTTTACGAAAGGCGGCTGCGTTTCGGCATTTTCGCAGCTATCTTTGAACATAAAGGTAGGTGCAGAACTGCGCTGCAAGAGATGTAACCGACAGGGCTGAAATGAACAGCGTGCTCGAAACGTAAAATTCCGTTTCACTTTATTGTTATTCGGCTATGGCTTCCGATCTAAATAAACTGCATTTTCCGCTCAATCCCTTTAAAATTGAGAGCTCTTTTCCGCACCGATTTACCAGCCCAGCACATTCAGTAATGTCTTTTATTTATGTTCATGGCAGTTGAACACAACGCTTCATTTAATCTTCACAGGATTATTCGCGTTTCCCCTTTGAGCAAAACGAATCCTCGAGGGCAGGGAAGCGATGAAATGAGTGTGAGAGCGTAATTTCTCTCTCGTTTTATTTTCTCATTTCACTTCTACTGCTTCCTATTGTGTGTTTCCATGACTCGCAGAATTTTTTGTATAAGAACCGACTTTTTAAAAAAACAAATATTGTTTCTGTGACCTATAGTGGCTTTTCGCTACATGCTATAATATATACGTGTGAGTTTGCCTGCCACATATCAATATCAACAGGTAACGACGTTTAACAGTCTTCGAAACCTAGATTCAAAGCGACATGTAGCTACAGTAACAGTTACAGTAAAATAGCTGAATCATTTGCCATTAGCTGCCGGCCGTGTGGCCGAGCGGTTCTAGGTGCTTGAGTCTGGAACCGAGCGACCGCTACGGTTAGTTAGGTTTAAGTAGTTATAAGTTCTACGGGACTTATGACCTCAGCAGTTGAGTCCCATAGTGCTCAGAGCCATTTGAACCATTTGTCAATAGCTGGCATGATCCTGTAACGGGCTTATTCGACTTCGTTATTACATCGTATGTCTGCAACTAATAATCTTTTATAGTTCTGTAAGACATTGATAAAATCTGTATGCATTTTTTGTGTTTTTTCTCTATTTTCACCGTGAACTTTTCTTATCTAGGATTGTAACGATTCTATAGGTACAAATGCAATTGAATGTATTATGTAGAATCAGTACTGTTATTTATTGTGTAATGTTAATTCCATATTTGTACATAATTTCGTTGTAATTGTAGGTACACCCTTACTGCTTTCCCAGCGACAAATATACCGCAATAATAAGTTTATTTTGTCAACGTTAAGATAGAAAATAGAACCGAGATTAAACCGTGCCAATATATATGGTAAAAACCACATGTGGTCCAGAGCAGTTTCCATGTGTGTCCAGGAGGCACATGACCCCCTATTCCGTCCCTGACAACGATTAATTCTGACTATACGATCCACTCACTGACTACAGCTCTTATTTCATACATCAGTAAAACCAACCATGGACTCTGACAACACGAACACTCATTTGCGTACGGATATGGTGTGTGATATACGTACAATGAGAGAACGAGACAGCGAATATGTCAGCCCGTTACATCTTAATTTGAAGTAGGAATTAATTGGCTAATGATTCAAATGGCTCTGAGCACTATGGGACTTAACATCTATGGTCATCAGTCCCCTAGAACATAGAACTACTTACACCTAACTAACCTAAGGACATCACACAACACCCAGTCATCACGAGGCAGAGAAAATCCCTGACCCCGCCGGGAATCGAACCCGGGGAGAATTAATTAATTGGACTTTTATTCTGGAGGAGTAGGTCACAAAATCACCCACGAACCATCCAGATAATGGGCGGTTTTTCTAAACCTACTGAAGCGAATGCTAAGATCGTTCCTTTTCCAAGAGCTTGGCAGGTTTTCTCGCTGCGACAATAATCCAATAATGCAATCAGAACTAAATAAACGTATATGACTAGCGTTTAATCGACGATGATTTGGTTTTGGCTAACTTTCTGCTGAAAATTACGTCAACAGACAGTGTAGGAATGACAGAAAAGTATCATCGGCACAGTGTTGTTAAAACTGTGAAGGATATGGCCTCTAGAGCAATAAAACATTCTAGTCGCGTTAATAGCCGGCCGCGGTGGCCGTGCGGCTCTAGGCGCTGCAGTCCGGAATCGCGAGACTGCTACGGTCGCAGGTTCGAATCCTGCTTCGGGCATGGATGTGTGTGATGTCCTTAGGTTAGTTAGGTTTAAGTAGTTCTAAGTTTTAGGGGACTGATGACCTCACATGTTAAGTTCCATAGTGCTCAGAGCCATTTGAACCATTTATTTGGCGTTAATATTGTGCAACTAATCGAGGTTCTGAACACTCATGGTACAACACAAAATAATTCCAGATCGACACAACGTTCAGTGCTTCAGCTTCGAAGGCCTCTAAGTCAAGATGTAAAAAATATTATGAAGTCGTGAACACGTGTGAAAAAGTTAAGTCCTGAACGTGTGTGACACGGCACGAAAACTCACCGTGTGGGGCAACACAGTATAATTGAGAGCAGGAGTCCACCAAACCAGCTGTGAAAGTATTTGAAAGCATCGAAAGTCCTACGTCTTTTTCCAAAATTTTGAGCCACTTTCAGAATGTGACTACTACACTGCATATAATCGCAGTTCCGCTGCCAGGACGCACGTCTTCTCTCGTCAACGGTGACAACTCACCTAGTACTCGCGGTTGCTTCCTAAACGAACCATTCCACCAACGCCAGTAGTTTGAAGCTCCGTTTGGTAGGATCTGACAGCTTGATCCTCTGGAATTCTGTGCAACATTCCCGTCACTCGGACCCTGCGCCAGCAATAAGAGAGGCACGCAAGTCAGTACCTGTCATCTCACACCTCCCGTCAATGTTTTGTATGCTCTAGTCCAAATACACTCCTGGAAATTGAAATAAGAACACCGTGAATTCATTGTCCCAGGAAGGGGAAACTTTATTGACACATTCCTGCGGTCAGATACATCACATGATCACACTGACAGAACCACAGGCACATAGACACAGGCAACAGAGCATGCACAATGTCGGCACTAGTACAGTGTATATCCACCTTTCGCAGCAATGCAGGCTGCTATTCTCCCATGGAGACGATCGTAGAGATGCTGGATGTAGTCCTGTGGAACGGCTTGCCATGCCATTTCCACCTGGCGCCTCAGTTGGACCAGCGTTCGTGCTGGACGTGCAGACCGCGTGAGACGACGCTTCATCCAGTCCCAAACATGCTCAATGGGGGACAGATCCGGAGATCTTGCTGGCCAGGGTAGTTGACTTACACCTTCTAGAGCACGTTGGGTGGCACGGGATACATGCGGACGTGCATTGTCCTGTTGGAGCAGCAAGTTCCCTTGCCGGTCTAGGAATGGTAGAACGATGGGTTCAATGACGGTTTGGATGTACCGTGCACTATTCAGCGTCCCCTCGACGATCACCAGTGGTGTATGGCCAGTGTAGGAGATCGCTCCCCACACCATGACGCCGGGTGTTGGCCCTGTGTGCCTCGGTCGTATGCAGTCCTGATTGTGGCGCTCACCTGCACGGCGCCAAACACGCATACGACCATCATTGGCACCAAGGCAGAAGCGACTCTCATCGCTGAAGGCGACGCGTCTCCATTCGTCCCTCCATTCACGCCTGTCGCGACACCACTGGAGGCGGGCTGCACGATGTTGGGGCGTGAGCGGAAGACGGCCTAACGGTGTGCGGGACCGTAGCCCAGCTTCATGGAGACGGTTGCGAATGGTCCTCGCCGATACCCCAGGAGCAACAGTGTCCCTAATTTGCTGGGAAGTGGCGGTGCGGTCCCCTACGGCACTGCGTAGGATCCTACGGTCTTGGCGTGCATCCGTGCGTCGCTGCGGTCCGGTCCCAGGTCGACGGGCACGTGCACCTTCCGCCGACCACTGGCGACAACATCGATGTACTGTGGAGACCTCACGCCCCACGTGTTGAGCAATTCGGCGGTACGTCCACCCGGCCTCCCGCATGCCCACTATACGCCCTCGCTCAAAGTCCGTCAACTGCACATACGGTTCACGTCCACGCTGTCGCGGCATGCTACCAGTGTTAAAGACTGCGATGGAGCTCCGTATGCCACGGCAAACTGGCTGACACCGACGGCGGCGGTGCACAAATGCTGCGCAGCTAGCGCCATTCGACGGCCAACACCGCGGTTCCTGGTGTGTCCGCTGTGCCGTGCGTGTGATCATTGCTTGTACAGCCCTCTCGCAGTGTCCGGAGCAAGTATGGTGGGTCTGACACACCAGTGTCAATGTGTTCTTTTTTCCATTTCCAGGAGTGTATCTCATTGTCTGTGGCATGAGAAAATCCAGTTTCCTTCGTTTCTCTTTATGAAGCTGCCTGGCCTGCAGGCTGAGGTCACGGATGGCCACACTGTATCAAAGTTAATGAGGGCAGCGTGTGCGAGTTAAGGCACCGCCCCGTCCCCTTCGCTCGCTGCTTCTCGGGATCACCGGGAACGGCACAACAGTTCTTTGACTACCGCGATGCGACAGTCTTCTGTCACCACAGCTCTCATCATTTCGGCAGAACCATGGGGTCAGCGCTGTCTACACATCGCTATTTGTTCGTGTTATGAAGGACGATTGCATGTCCAGTGGCTGTTTTCACAAAAAGAGGCAGTCTAGAAGTGCAGCGTCAGAAGCCCGTAAAAATGAATGCGAATGACAGAAGATAGGGACGAGTAATCTCTCTACATATTATACAGTAGCAAAAGCGACGATTACCGCAAATTGCAATACGTGCCTGAACCTTGAATTTACTTTCAAAATCTTTTCTTAAAGAATTTACTTTATTTACTAGCGATTCATGAAGAACATTAACGCATTTAATCGCACTATATGAGCGTGGAAGTAGTTGCCAGTGGGTAACTGGTGAAAACAAATCAAATTACTACAAATGGAAATCTTATTCCTAAAAACTCTTTCCTTTTAAAAAAATAAATTTAAAAATTATAATCAGAAAGCACCCTCTAAAAATCAAGTTACAATTTATTCAGAGGCAGAAATAACAATTTTTTTTGACAGTATGAGCTTTTTGGCTGAGAACCTTGAAGCTCCCTTTTAACACGGCCGTAGTCACGACCACTCACAACAACCTCTGAAAGACTACACTGGTGCAAATCTGCAACACATCAGATTACTTTAAACTAAAAAATTTAACAAGTCACACAAACACATAAGCTATGCACCACGTAGGAGGGATGGAAATGGTACAAGACACTCACATTAAAAAAAAAAAAAAATTACTTGCCACCGAAAGTGCAACTTGTTTTTAAAAGAAAACTCTTACGGTGGAAGGGTGGCAACCTTATATACTAAAATGACCATTTAAATAAAACCCATGGAATGCACTCTTAAATAAAATGTGCAGACATGCTCTACAGTACACATATACCGCCTCTCAAGATGATAGGCAAGATAAAAACATATTTCAGGGATTCGGCCTTTACAACTTAAGCAATAAAATCGTTAACACCCAATCCAACAACCATGACAGCGTCAGCTATTAACGTACGGCAGACCGACAGACAGACAGACAGTAACTGCCTAACAAATGCGGACGAGAGACAGACGAGCAAGCTGGGTACGAGAGACTGACCAAGAAAATAAGTAGAATTAACAAATAAATGAAACTACATATCACGAATCACTTAACTTCTAATAAACTGCGATGTCTGGCGTAGACCTGGCGCAGCACCCCCAAAACGCTCTGCCGCACCGTCCGGTGCGAACCACTTCAACAGACGCAGGAAGGCGCGCCGATCTCCCGTCTCACGGTGTCGCAGCTCGGACCGGCCCGACCGATGTCGTGGGTTGACTCCTGTTGGTTTCGTGTCGGCCGTGAAGCCTCTACACCTCGATATTCGGCGCGGCCCGCTGGACTGACGTGGCGACCTCACATGCGCCGACGCTCAAGACGGACAAGTCATCTTGTGTCTCAGTGGGCGACCGACCAATCGATCGATCCAACCGCCAACGACCATTGCCTGAACAAACTCGAGCAGACTGGGGGCCTAACACATACTAGCACTCCAGACGACAGGCAGATACTGACTGCCCCACACTGACCCGGCTGACCAACTGCCCCCAAGCGAGCTTATCGCGCCTCTTAAATGCGCGTGAACAGGCAACCTTTCCCCTTTTCCACCAGAGGGAGACACTAAAGCTGCGATTGCCACAGCGGCGCCACAGCCAGAAACGGAGCGCGACTGCTTCACACTACGCGCTGCAGCGCACTCTTCAAAACAGCAATTTTTTTTACCACGGCTCAGTGCAGAAAGATTTTAAAGATTTAACTGACAGTCATAGACAAAAAAAAAAAAAATTACAACGACAGACAGACGGAGTTCATTGTGCTACACATCAAGAAGCACTTTGCGCTAAATTTACAGGCATGGAGCACGTGGAGCAATTGGTGGTAGGAATAGTTAAATTTGTGAAGCCACACGCATTATTCCACTGTCAGTTAAGACAGTGGAACTGAACGTAGAGTACTGACACTTTATACAGGGTGAGTCACTTAAGACGTAATACTGCTTTTACACACATCAAAAAAAGTTTTGTATCACCTCGGTTCCGAGAATTCTGGAACCTGTACAGAAAATTGGAATCGAGATCAACAAAAACATAATTTGCGACCTTTCTATTGCTCATGAAAACCACACATTGCATGTTGTAACAGCAAACAGCGGGACCTTCAGAGGTGGTCGTCCAGATTGCTGTACACACCTGTACCACTAATACCCAGTAGCACGACCTCTTGCATTGATGCATACCTGTATTCGTCTGGCATGCTATCCACAAGGCGCTGTTCGTCCAGACTGTCCCACTCCTCAACGGATATTCGGCGTAGATCCCTCAGAGTGGTTGGTGGGTCACCTCGTCCATAAACAGCCCTTTCCAATCGAGCCCAGCCATGTGCGATAGGATTCATGTCTGGAGAACATGCTGGTCACTCTAGTCGAGCGATGTCGTTACCCTGAAAGCCATTCACAAGATGTGCGCTATGAGGGTGCGAATTGTCGTCCATGAAGGCGAATGCCTCCCCAGTATGCTGCCGATATGGTTGCGCTATCGGTCGGAAGATGGCATTCACGTATTGTACATTCTTTACGGCGCCTTCCCTGACCACTAGCGGCGTATGTTGGCCCAACATAATGCCATCCCAAAACAGAAAGAACCTCCATCTTGCTGCAATCACTGGACTCTAAGGCGTTCAGCCCTACCGGGTTGCCTCCAAACAGGTCTCCGACGATTGTCTGGTTGAAGCCATATGCGATACTCATCGGTGACGAGAACGTGATGGCAATTCGTGAGCGGTTCATTCGGCATGTTGTTGGGCCCATCTGTACCGCGCTGCATCGTGTCGTGGTTGCAAAGAAGGACCTCGCCATGAACATCGGGAGTGAAGCTGCGCATCATGCGGCCTATTGCGCACAGTTTGAGTCGTAACAAGACGTCCTGTGGCTGCACGAAAAGCATTATTCGACACGGTGGCGTTGCTGTCAGATTTCCTCAGAGCCATAATCCGTAAGTAGCGGTCATCCACTGCAGTAGTTAGGCGGTCTGAACGAGGCATGTCTCGACAGTTCCTGTCTCTCTGTATCTTCTCCGTGTCCGAACAACATCGCTTTAGTTCACTCCAAGACGCCTGGACATTTCCCTTTCTGAGAGCTCTTCCTGGCACAAAGTAACAATGCGGATGCGATCGAATCGCGATATTGACCGTCGAGGCATGGCTTAACTACAGACAACACGAGCAGTGTACCACCTTCCTGACAGATCTGAACAGTCAAAGGGATTGTGTGTGTGATACAATATCCAGAGTCAACGTCTGTCTTCAGGAGTTTTGGGAACCGGAGTGGAGAAAACTTATTTTTATGTTCGTATTTCGTGAACGGTTACACACATCGAAACGCGGTTTTCTGCAAATTTTAGGACGAGGTGAGGCACGTACGTTTTTGTTTGACTAATGTTTTTAGCACTGGTATCAATTGAGATATTGAAGTAAGTAAGTATGCATTTTTAATGGAAGAGTATACTTTCTCTAACTGCATTCGATAACTCTTGAGAACCCAAATACAGAGATATAGCGTTTGTTAATGTTGACGGTGAAAATTGTAGTAAAAAAAAATTCGAGAAATGTTCTAGAATGTGAGAGCATGGTGGCCCGAAACGGTATTCGCGGTACAAACACCCCAAGCAGGTGCCTCGGACCAGACAGAGTAGTTATATACCGTAAGGTAGGCCTGCGCTACGAGAATAAAACTGTATTTTCCCTTGAACCAACTTGCGACGTAGATGCAGAATCATCTACGAATGTCGTGTATGAAAATATGACGTAGGCTAGAATATAGCGCATCGCAAAGGGCTTAGGGAAACTCTTTCATTTTTGTCTATCCTCCCAGATTAACGTGAGCTGAAACAGAGAAATCAGCTCTTCATCCTTAGAAACTAAAGAGTTCTTATACGCTTTAAAAAGCAACTACGGTATTAAATACCTAAATGTTAGAAAGACGATTTGACCTCTCATTTCCTGTACGTGGATTCGTGCATCTTAGAGGTAAAATACGTCCTGTAGCACAACTTTCTCTTCTTACACTGCTCTGAATTATATCATGTGGGATACACTGCTTGAGCTAAACATTTTATTATAAGTACTTTGGTCAACACCTGTACACCATAAAAGAAATACTTTTCTTAACAAATAGCGCATAATGACAGGTATTAAAGTGCGTGCAATAGACGCTGTCGACTTACTTGACATTACAATACAATTTCGTGACGCACGTAAATGATATAAACAATTATTACCTATGATTTGGTAAGCACCCAAATCACACTGAGCCGTATGTGGCTCGTGTTCCCGCCATCATGTATTTTACTCTCTATTCTTAACGTACTTCCACCTCATTATGTTAATTTAAATTACTACTGTCACTGAGTTGCTGCTTTGCCTGACCGTGACCGGCACTAGCAGCGCGTATCGATGTATCCCCTCTCGTAGTATCTTTGCTCGACTTCTATTACTTCCCGGTCGTTGTCTGTCG
Organism: Schistocerca serialis cubense; assembly: GCF_023864345.2. Taxonomy (NCBI): domain Eukaryota; kingdom Metazoa; phylum Arthropoda; class Insecta; order Orthoptera; family Acrididae; genus Schistocerca; species Schistocerca serialis. The sequence continues at coordinate 643,168,503 of NC_064639.1, forward strand.
TAAGGGAGTTCGCGTCGCGAGTTCGGGCTGCCAGTCAGTTAGAACGCATCTGGAGCGCAGTCCAGATCTGCCAGTTGGGGAGTTGCAATGCGGCCGTAGTGCATTCGGGTCGGAGCAGTGAGGTCTGCGTCGACATGGCTCGCCCGACCATTGCCGCCAGTCATTATTTGAGCCGGGCCACGGTCTTGGTGGATCGACTGTCAGTCGTTCTACCGGACGACACGGTTTGGCTCGCCGATCGTTCATGAGTCGGCTGTGTGTGTGTGTGTGTGTGTGTGTGTGTGTGTGTGCGCGCGCGCGCATCGACTCCCGATTTGTCGTCGTTCGTGCTTAGTTACTTTTGGGTATCGTTCAGGTCCTCGTGCAAGTGTTTGTCAGGTTATGTGTGTAGTGGCCGTTATTTCCACTGACGACTATTTTAGATGTTGTCGGCATTCTGAGAGGAGTCGGTCGGTTGGTTCGGACCAGGGAAGTTATCTCCGCTCGGTGCTGTCGGCTGGATCCGTTGGCGGTTCCTGCGCAGTGTCGGAGCGTGTGTGGAGATGTCTGATCGCTACGAGCATCGTGGTTCTCCGAGCCAGGACGTCAAAGTTAAGTAGTGGTTGCAAGTACCCAAGACACGTCCATTCATGTTGTGCGGCTCGTTTCGGTGGTTCGCTGTTGAGGTTATCCTGTGAGCAACACTGAGTGTTTCTATTGCTGAAATTTAGCCGCCATGCGGTGGAATTAACTATATTTGTTGACTACCATTGTAGTGCACTAGTGTAATTTTCTGCCTTGTGGCCGTTAGTGTTCCGGTTACCTTCCCTGGCCACTAACGTAATTTCAGGCAGTTTCCTTTCCTCACCTGTTGTCGCTGTGCAACACCGTGTGTAGTTTTGACAGCTTAATACATACATACATACATTGACTGTGGATAATCACGCCTGTAACATTTTGTGTTTGAATTCTCATTTACTGACTGGTGGCAAGCATGTCGATTTTCTGTCCATTGGTTGGGCTCACCACCTGTCTCAACTAAGTGAACAAGGGCAGACCGACCCCCTGGAGGCTTCTGAGTGCTGTTGTCTTTACTGTCTTTCTCATCAGTGTTTAATTGTCTGTTTATAAACTATAATAGCCAATGATAAAAAATATTCTTGGTTTTACTGTGCTTTATGCAAGTAAGTTTGAATTCCGGCAAGTGGATATTTGTTGAAATGTTATTGCCATTGTGTTGTCTTTTCTTTTGGCCCGGATTCAGCTACTTAAAACTTAAGGCTTATGGTTATATTTTTTTTTTAAATTTTGGAAAATTAATTGTGGACTTTCAGCCTTGGAACCTTATTCTTAAAATTATCTTTCAAGCTTAAACATTGCGACCTTCTGCCTTTGAAAGGTTATGATAATTTATTTTAAATCTTGAAAATTTAATTTTGATCCTTCAGCCGTTTCTGTTGAATCTTGTTTATGTTTGTCTATCCACCCTTGCCTTGAGGCTTTCAGCCTAGCGGCGATATATTTTAATTATTTTATTTGTAATTGTAACTGCGTGTTTTCAGTCACGAAGTTTACCTGTTGATTTTTAAGATTTCTTGTTTGGAGGCCTTCAGCCATGAAAGATTTGGTGTTTGAAACTCGTAGTTGTAAAAGTTCGGCCATGTGCCACTTTTGTTGTAAATTACAATAAATTACAATAAATTACAATTTTAAGGTGAAACTGACCCCAACCTTATTTTGCGCTTTCCACAACCCTAATCACCTGTTCTGCCCAGCGGGTTTAGCGGGCGTTTCACACATAACATATACTTTGTATTCCAAAAGCAACTTTATCCTTATTTAAGCATGTGTTCGAACTGTTGACCGTGGACTGAAAGGCACATTTACAATTGCCTTTCGAAAAAGCGGTGAACAGACGTAATTACAATCGATGATATGGCAGAGCATGGACTGGCGATTCGACGACGTACTTGGGGCTTCGTCATAGACTACATCTTTGAGTGCTTCTCAAAGAAAGAAATCGAAAGGAGTCAAATAGAGGGACCTCGCAGGCCATTTGATAACAGAATTTCGTCCTGTCAAACGTCCAGGAACGTTCTCGTTAAGTATTTACGTTGCAACTTCGGATGAGTGATGTGGATAACCGTCGTGTTGCAGCCACATACCCTGTCAAGTATCCAGAGGTATCTCTCCTAGAAGAACAGGCAGTATGTCAGTCAGAAAGTGTGCCAACGAATGTCCATTTAGTACGCCTGAGATGAAGTAAGGTCCCACAATGTAATTTGATATAATGCCGCAATATGCATTAACGCTCCATGGCCGTTGATATTGCACCTGACGAAGCCTTGTGGATTTTCGGCTCCCAGTAGTAAATCTTATGAAAAATTTACACTGGTGTGATTAATAGCGTTGCTTCATCGGTTAAGAGCACACGTTGGAAAAACGTAGGGTCGTCTCTCAGTTGGTGAAGAGCATAGCGACAAAATTCTGTACGTCGTTGGAAATCATTGTCATCGAGTGCCTCATGTAGTGACAGATGATAGGGATGAAAATTCTGTCAATGCACGATGCTAATAACATTCGTCTGGCTGTCTCCACATTCCTTGCAATATGCCTCGTACCACTATGCGGATTCATTAGCGTCGTAGTCAGAACAGCTTCATCGTGTCCTCTGCTGGTGGCAGACTTGTTTCTTGTCCTGGTTTTTTTTTTTTTTTGTCCTTGCGTAACCACAAGCGACGGAACGAAGATGAAGAACGCAATAGAAGAGAAGGCGGTGAAACGAAGTCAGTCATTGGTGCGCTAATTAGTAGTGATCCATATCCGTTGCTTGTTTGGACATCGTACATACCAAAGGACACTTATTTGCATGTCGCCCATCGCTTGCGACCACTTATTGTAAATACGAGTTGAGTATTGTCGTTCTTCTTATGTGTAATAAAAACTATTACTGTGATTTTGCTTGAATAGTTGTATAGCATTCCGAGAACACAGCATCTTTTGGATAAGCTATATGAGACGAGTGGGCTAGACCCCACATTTTTAGCGGTTGGAACAGCCTGTTCGCACTAGTGTCTTCATAACTTGTGCACTTGCCTGGAGCATCGGACATTGGCGATCCAGATAGATAGCTCTCTACCGCTCTACTGTTACTACGGAAAATCTTCCACATTCGCAATATAGAAGTAGTATAACCAGTTCCTCCTCATTGGTGTATACGGCTGCATGCAACGAGAGTTGAGGAGAAATGAGAGGCCTGCCGTGCATACAAGTAAATGGGGAATGTGTAGATATTCTGACACAGTGTAGCATGAGAGCTCTGCTTGCAGGTGTTTGCACCACTAATTCCGATTCCAGACACGGTGCCCTCAAATTGTGGGAAATTTCTTGAATACTTTCTATGGCAGTTTTCAACGTCAACCCTAACAAACGCTGTATCAGTGTAATTGCCTTCTCAAGAGCTATCTAATGCAGTTGGCATGAAATCTCACGTGAAATTAAAAAAAAATGAAATTTTTTGGAACTTTTGAATTCACTTGTAAGCCCCTGTTCCTGACTGGACAGCGCGGCAGTTGGCAGTGCACAGGACACGTGTTCGATTCCTGGTGCTGCCAAAGTTTCCCTTGGTGGGATGAATGGTAACGGGTGCGCTTAGCCTAAAGATGCGAACTGAATGCTACTCGACCGGTTAGTAGTAGTTCCAAGGTCAAAAAACCCGACAAAGATTTGGAGAGCGACGTGTCGTACACAAGCCCCTCCATACCACACCCAGGGACTCCATTGGCAGAGGATGACACGGCGGGCGATCGGACACGCGAAACTCTTCTGAGCTCACTACGATATACGTCTTACGAGCAACATATTTTCACTTGAAACTATTAAAGCCCAAACCCTTGATCGCTGTGGCAATTACTTTTAACATTCACACAGAAAAACTCCGTAATATCCTTTACCCGAGTAGTTGGCAAATGGTACAGAAATCCACTCTTTGAAATGACAACTGTTTACTACAAAAGCCAAACTAAATTCGGCCTCTGAGGATAATGTATACAGATCCTGAGAACAGCAATGTCTTGAGGAGATGGGAAAAATTGATAAGGACATAGTCCTACAAGACTGGAAGCTCGCAGGCAGTCTGCGAATGACCGCAACGTTCCGTACTGACACGGTCCCACGAGGTGATGAGCACGCAGGCTGTCACACGCAAATACTGCGAAGCGGTGCCCTCGGGAGCCGATGACGAAATTACGGCAGCGGACGTTGCTCGCAGCGGGGGCGGCAGCAGGTGCGGTAGGCGTGGTGGGATCCGTTGCGGAACTCGTAGTGGAGACACCAAGCGGCTGTTGGTTGTTAGGGGGATAGAGCGTAATGGTTCCGCCTGGGCGGCCCGCCGGCCTAAGTACACGCCTGCGGAAGGGTACGTGTAATATATCACGTGTACATCTGACCACGCGGACGTAAGTTGGTTTTTGGAACAGCAGCACTGCGATGGCAAGGTTGGCGTCCCCGGATGCTGTGGCAGCTGCTGATTGCTTCAATGTACACGGTACCTTGCCTCTTATATTTACGAATAAACTCCAACATGGGGCAGGGTCCGTAGCTGCCGCTCGAAACATGCACATAAGTGTGGTGGTACAAATGTGCAGGTGGCTGTTCTTCATACACAACAAGATCAATATTTATACAAAAGCAGTCTGCATCCTACTAGTTCTCCGTAATTTAAAATTTTACAGAGTGCAAAGTGTGACCTAAATACGAAAAACACATCAGCTCATTATGATTAATTACGCTAACTGGTGCAACCGGGTTAAGCATTTCTCGAAAAAAGAAAAAAAAAATTGGACGAGTGCTAGTTGGAATTTACCACTCAAAAGGCTCCACACTCACTTAATCACGGAAGTAGATAATAAAAATAAATAAGTGACTTAATGGCGTGGTGCAAGTATTTCTGTAGGACGCCACTTCGTCGACATCCATGTCCATAAACTATCACAGTTGAGGCGTAGCGCCTTAGCATCCCTCCTGTCAGTTGTTAGGACGATATCGTTATAGGCGTGAGTCATCGACAGATGTCACCAACTGACATGGACCTGAGTTACAGAGCTGCACATAGTTGTTCTAGTAGGCGGCAGAGGTCAGCAGTTGACGGACAGTGTTAGCAGTCTTAGTCAAAACAATGTTGTAAAGTTATGTTTGATTAATATTTAATGCATTTGCATACTTATAATTGTTTTATATGTAGTAATTAGTAGTGTGAGTGTTGTATGAGTGAAGAAGAACAGAAGTAAATGAAAATTGTTTTGTTTATTCATGAAGTACCAGTTAAAGTATACCGGGGATTTACTGTAATTAAATGTGCAGTCAGTTTATGGTACTAATAAATCGTGAGTATAACACAAATTAATCGGTAATTTCATAAGGAGTAATTTTATATTTGATACTTTTCTCGATTTATTTATTTAGCAATTGCCATAGAAAGAAATGTTTTACTATGATTGGTCATGGAAGTAAAGCACGGGTTAGCGCGGGATAATACTGCAACCTGATTTGCTGTTTGTGTTATCAGCCAATCAGAAACATGCAGGCTCGCGCCAATATATGCTGGGAACAAAGCCTTTGGCGTGATCTAGGGGGGTCGGGGCTGAGGGTTCGAACTAGCAATATCTCATTGAAAGCAGCTCCGACTAAAGTACTGTAAAATCGCGGAAAAATGCTAATTACGAGTTCGCGATGTAGTACAAAGTGTATTTAAGTGAACGGTATAGTGGAAGTCGTGAGGAATTTCGAACGGAGTATCAAAATTATTGCTTTTGACTCTTAGTTAAAACCGTGTGGCGTGTTGTGCGATCTAAGACTGGAACAGGTTTTACTTGTAGAGCAGAGTGCACAACATAGAGCGAGCATTTTCATAATTAAACGATCCAGTGAACTCTATTAACTTCGGTAACGGGTGTAAATACCATTAACTGGCTACGTGTGTGATTGTCGTGTGCATGTGAACTTTACATTGTGCTGCCACTTAGTACGGACTTGGCAGTATTAACTGTGATCCTCATCGAAAAAATACACCTGAAAATTTACATTTCCAAGTTAAAACTTTTAGTTCAGTAGCTAGCCACATCCCGTTTACCGAACAATTCTACATATGTTGCGACCTGCAATAGACAGTAGTGGTCTAGGCAAATGAACATTCCTAGACACTGGCAGGGCGGTAAAAAGTAACGTGGCGCGCCGCACATGGTGCATCGGCCGGCAAAACTATAAAGCTGTAGCAACCGAATTCGTTATCGAGAGGAACGGTCAATAAGCAACTGTGCAACAGTGACTGTAGGTGCGAGTGAGATATTGCTGTGAAGACAAACATACGTTTTGAGATGCAAGAAGGGGAGAACCTGTGGAATGGAGATTTTATAGCGAACTGGATGCTACGGGACTAAAAGCGCAGCGTAGAATTGATCTGCTGAGCAACAGATGGCACAGTAAGCGGACAGCAAGGCGCAGCAGCTTCCATCGCAGTGGCAGCGGGTGGGGGCCCTGAATCTGGTACACCGCGGGGAGAAAGGCAGATTGCTGATTTCAACACGCTGCGACGACGTCGGACGAAGAAATATAAGCTAAGTTTATATAGCGTATTATTTGCATGTGTAAACAGACTTGCTAGTATGGATGGGAATGATAATTCTGCGGTTGTGAGAGAGGGCGATGTAAGTCAGTTTGATGTGAGTGCTAGTCAGGCAAGTACTCCTGAACAAAAGCAAGTAGGCGACACCGTTAATATGGAGGTATTAAGTAACGATATGCCTCAGATATCTCCAGTTGTAAAGATGGAAATGGAACATAATGCTCCGACCGATTCTTGTATGGGTGACAGTTTAAATCTTGACGATAGTCAGTCGAATGATTTCAGTATTAATAGTTTGTTTGATGTCAGTAGTGTTAATGTGAGTGAGGAGGCTGACAGAACAGATACCAAATTTGGTGTTGTGCCTGTACAATTAGCTGAACAAAAAATGGTACAACAGGAAAACAAACCAGTAAATTTACAAGATATGTTTGCAGCTTTAATGACGAATATGAATCAAAATTTCAGTAATATTAATCAGAATTTCTCTGAAGTAAAACAATATTTTGGGAGGTTAGATCAGAAAGTTGAACAATAGTTTGGTAGTATTATAAAGCAAGCTAACGATCTGAAACAGTTTAATACTGAAATTAATGAGAAAACAGAACAACAGGCTGTTGAGCTTAAGAAGATGTGAAGGACGGATTTGCAGGTGTTTGATACGCATGTAAATAAGAGAATTTCTGATGCGAAAAGTAGGTGTAAAAAGTCTTCAGAAAATGTAAAAAGAGAATTAACAGAGCTGGTTAGCAAGGTTGCTATTGGAAGCAAACAGAATATAGATCAGATAAGAAAAGAAGTAGGTCAAGTCAAGTAAAATGTGACATCAGTAGAATTTATGTGTCAAACTGCATACGGAAATTTAAATAAAAAAATTATTCTGTGAATAAAAATTGTTTGGGCAGTGTTAAAGTTGTGTCTGAACGAGTGAATACGGTTGTGAGTGGTGTAGAACATTACTAACGAAGCTGAACGAATAACCCTTAAATTAAATGAGCATGACAGTAGACTAAACAAAGCGGAGCGTAATATTAGCTTGGGTGCTAACGGTGTGAACTGTAGTATGGTGACGGAAACTGCTGAAGTGTCTTATATTACAAACAGACAGTTTCTTTGTTTTGATCCAGCTGGAAATGTTCATCCGAAAGAGTTCTGGAAAATGTTTTGCCTAGTTTGTGGAGTGACCGACAGAAGTTTGGTTTCGTAACATCGAAGTTTTTGGGTGAGGTTAGGATACGGGAAACGACTGCAACGGAACAATATGAGACGTTAGAGCAGTTTAAAGAAGCCTTTTTCAAAGAATATTGGGGAAAACAAAGCAAAGAGAATTGCAATACAGTTTCTGGGCTGGGGAAAAGTTCAATCCCAGGAAAGAGAATATGAAAAGATTTGTTTTAAGATAGGTGACTAATCTGTCATATTTGACGAACAAATTAGAGCCTGAGCAAATAATTATGGGGTTAGATGAAAGTTGCCTCTAAGCTGGAGAAATAAAATAATTTCTGCCCCTAGGAACAAAGTTTATTAGCTATTTTTAAAGGGTGGAGAAGCTTATGCAGGAAGAGGAGCAGCCAATCGTAGTTGTAGGCCTCAGAAAACAGCTGAGAGAGGTCAGAATGTTGATGAAAACAGAATGGGTGTGTCACATAATAGCGAGGAAGGAGAGAAAGGGGTTGGCGCTATGCTCCAGTTCCAAGGACAATTGATAATGATCAGGGGCACGCTTACACATCGCGATCGCCAATTCATGAGGACAATGATTTTCAAGAGAGAGATCAGGTGGGGGTGCGAGGCAGAAATGAAGCAGAATCACAGGGCACGGGAAACTAGATCCCGTCTGTGAAGGGGCTGCCATTCGCAGAACGGGTAGCAGTAATTTTAATCCGCTGGCCATACCTTTTGTATACAATTAGAATAAAGTAACTGAAGTCCAAATTATTGACAATAAAAATGCAATTGAAAGTAGTAAAGCGAAGGATGATAGAATAGGCATGCTACAAGGTGGCTATGTAAATGGGAGGAGGCAAAAGGGGCACTGTGCTGCAGGTTGTATGGTGGGAAAAGATGTTGAAAGTGATGTAAAATCTAGGAGTGAGGGAGAAGTGTACAGTAAAGCGAAGGAGGGAGAAGGAGGAGATACGAATATACAGGGATTGCAGGAGCTAGATGAGAAGTGGGTAGAACAATTATTGATGTCAGTAAATAGGGACTTAGAGGAAGCTAAGGAAGCATTTCATGCCGGTGATGACCAGAATGGGGGTCAGCCGAGTAAAAATAATGTAGAAGGAGAAGATGAGGTAGGAGAATTAGTGGAGAAACTAACTACTGTAGAAAAGGGAGCTGCAGATTTGCAGAAGTGTTTTAATCTATCCATAGTGGATAGGCTAAAGAATGTATGAAGGGAGAGTAGTGAAAGCAATCCTGTAGATATTTGTATAATCTCTGGGCACAAGGAAGGTTTCGAAAGGCGTAAAATTGTACACGACTTGCTTGAGAAGGATGAAGTCACTGTTAAGGAACAAAAGAAAGTTCGACCAGTAATCAATCTGTTAGTGCAAGGGGAAGAAGTACAGTGCCTAGCTGATAGTGGCAGTGATTTGTGTGCTGTTAGTCAGCAATGGTTAGATGCTTTGCCTAATAAAAGAGAGCTAGTAATTATGCCTGTCATGGGAATCCAGATAATTGTAGCCACAGGAAAAGTGAAGAAGCATGTAAAGTATGAAGTGATGTTGCCTATCAGTGCCCCTTTTGCCTGCTCCCATTTACATAGCCACCTTGTAGCATGCCTATTCTATCATCCTTCGCTTTACTGCTTTCAATTGCATTTTTATTGTCAATAAGGAATTGTGGAGTGTTGTTACAAAAGTTGATCTTTGAAAAAAAAAAGGTGTTAGTTAGCATTTGATTACTAATGCAAAGCGAGTAAGATGATTTGCATGAAGATATGTTAGTGGGAATTGATATCTTAATGAAGTACAAGGGGAGGCTGGACTTTGAAAATGACAGTATAAGCCTGGAACTTAGTGGGAAAAACATTATAGTGCCTTTCTCTAAGAAAAGAAAGCTTACAAAGAGGGAAGGTGAGCAGATTCCGATTAGATATTGTAGGAAGAGAACCGATCTGGAAGGGTATGACGAATATGGGGAAGAAGCGGAGGTAGATCCTGATGAAATGCTCTTAGTAGAGAATAAAATAGAGGAAAAAGTTAGAGATATTCAAGGTTTAGACGAAACTCAAAAAGGGGAGCTGATAGATGTCTTACTCAAACATAAAACAGTTTTCTCCGATCAGCCAGGCTTGGTAAGAGACTGAGTGTTACTTGAATGTTAAAGCTCAGAATAATGAGGAGGAAGGGCATAACTTGTGGTAGAAGGGAGTGTTATCCTGTTGGAAAATGGTAAAGGAATTGTGGAGTGTTGTTACAAAAGTTGATCTTTGAAAATAAAAAAGGTGTTAGTTAGCATTTGATTACTAATGCAAAGCGAGTAAGATGATTTGCATGAAGATGCATGGTCATAATGGAAAATGAGTCTATCCCAAAAATGACATGAAATTTACCGGAGGTGACTAATAAAATAAACTGATAGAGACGACAACGAAAATATTACTAATAGTAATGCTACCAGGTTTGAAAAGTAAGAGTGAATGGGCGTATATAATGGATTTTGTAAATACTTATATGAATCTGAATTTAATATCTTATGTGATTTTGCAGTCATGCTCAAGTTTTGAATTTTGTGTATTATTTGCTATTGCAAAAGACTTCTTAACATTTTTTGAAGAATAAATCATAAAGTTAAGCGCATTTATGGAACCTAGTAAAACCTGTCGTAAAGACTTTGCGGTAGTTGTCAAGTTTTGAGAAAAGATTTAGTGGATAGGGAATAATCAGAATGTAACCTAATTAAGTGATTTCAGTGTATGCCTTCAATAGCAACGCATAATTTTGCTGAAGTAGTTAAACACTTTAAAAGAAAATGCAAATTTTCTTGCAGTTTAAGAGTTAAATGTTCTGTTAATTTGCTTTGAATAGTTAAAATACGATTAATTAAAGAATATAGCACGGGGAGAACTATTTTATACTATGTGTTAAGATGGTTATGTATATTAGTAGTGTTAGACGAAAATATGTTTTGTAGGTAAAAACCACTGTACAATAAGGACTGGCGTGAGAGTGGACCAATGTGCAATGTTATGGATGCCAACCAACCAAGGTGTTGTGACATGCTAAGAGAAAAATCGTGAGGTAGAGGACACTTACACAGTGCAACGTGTAAGGTAGGAGTGATGTAGTAAAAATTTAAAAAGTTGTTTTCAACAATTTTAATAATTACAGGGGGTGTGAGGCGTAGAGCCTTCGCATCGCTCCTGTCACTTGTTAGGACGATATCGTTATAGGCATGAGTCATCGACAGATGTCACCAGCTGACATGGATCTGAGTTACAGAGCTGCACGTAGTTGTACTAGTAGGCGGCAGAGGTCAGCAGTTGATGGACAGTGCTAGCAGTCGTAGTCAAAACAATGTTGTAAAGTTATGTTTGATTAATATTTAATGTATCTGCATAACTATAATTGTTTTATATGTGTACTAATTAGCAGTGTGAGTGTTGTATGAGTGAAGAAAAACAGAAGTAAATTAAAATTGTTTTGATTATTCACGAAGTACCAGTTAAACTATACCAGGAATTTACTGTAATTAAATGTGCAGTCAGTTTATGGTACTAATAAATCGTGAGTATAACACAAATTAATCGGTAATTTCAGAAGGAGTAATTTTATATTTGATACTTTTCTAGATTTATTTATTTAGCAATTGCCATAGAAAGAAATATTTTACTATAATTGGTCATGGAGGTAAAGCACGGGTTAGCGCGGGATAATACTGCAACCTGATTTGCTGTTTGTGATATCACCAAATCAGAAACATGCAGGCTCGCGCCAATCTATGCTGGGAACAAAGCCTTTGGTGTGATCTAGGGGGGTCGGGGCTGAGGGTTCGAACTAGTAACATCTCATTGAAAGCAGCTCCGACGAAAGTACTGTAAAATCGCGGAAAAATGCTAATTACGAGTTCGCGAAGTAGTACAAAGTGTATTTAAGTGAACGGTATAGTGGAAGTCGTGAGGAATTTCGAACGGAATATCAAAATTATTGCTTTTGATTGTTAGTTAAAACCGTGTGGCGTGTTGTGCGATCTAAGACTGGAACAGATTTTATGTGTAGAGCAGAGTGCACAACATTAGAGCGAGCATTTTCATAATTAAACGATCCGGTGAACTCTATTAACTTCGGTAACGGGTGTAAATACCATAAGCTGGCTACGTGTGTGATTGTCGTGTGCGTGTAAACTTTACATTGTGTTGCCACTTAGTACGGACTTGGCAGTATTAACTGTGATCTTTATCGTAAAAATACACCTGAAAAATTACATTGCCAAGTTAAAACTTTTATTTCAGTAGCTAGCCACATCCCGTTTACCGGACAATTCTATGTATGTTGCGACCAGCAATAGACCGTTGTGGTCTAGTATTTTGTACTACAGTTTTTAGCTAGACAAATGAACGTTGCTGGACACTGGCAGGGCGGTAAAAAGTAACGTGCCGCGCCGCACAGTTATCCAACCGGCTGATGGGGTCCTACAGTTTAACACGGTTTGTTCCCAGCGACTCCTCTCATCGTTTAAAGGTGAAGGCTAGGCTTAAACGGAGACTGAAAATCTGTGGTCTGACCGCGATTCGATCCTGCAACCTCTAGGTTTCCCTGCTCGTACTTTATCACTGGAGCACCAGGCTTCATACGTTGCGGCGTAATTCAAAAGAGTACCTGAGGATCAAACAATGTGACGTATGTGGCCGTATCTTTTGATTGCATTGTGTTACAAGTTAAAAATATTTACTTCGGGTTAGTGCCTGGTGTAAATTCAATTTGATTTCTGGAACCGTTCCTGAGGAAAGTGGGACCGTAACAGACAGATAGAAAGACAGATAGCGTACGACAAATAACAAAAAATATTTTTATGGGACAGAATTACAGACTGACCGTTTAATGATTCTTGTCAAATACCGCGATTCTACGACAAATGTAACTCCTGGTGAGTGAGTATCCCAGTATCGATATATAGGACATAATTATCCGTATCTTTTGTTTGCATTGACCTACAGGCTCTAATGTTTTGCACCGCCAAGGAGACGTAGACCTAAGTATGTACCATAAATTTCAACCAACTACCTATCTGTTCGTGAGAAAAAGGGTCTTAACAATCGGACGGCACGACAGACAGACAGAAGCCCAACAAAATGGTTCGATAAGGATTTAGAAGCACAGAACCCTAATAAGGAAGTTCTGGACATTTATTGGACACTGTATTGCTGACGATACTTGACTTAGAGGGTGTGGGTTTTGACGTAGCCAGTGAGTTGCTGAAGTCTAGTGACGGCAGTCAGAATACTTACGAAAGTCATTACGATGAATATCAACATCTATCAAATACTAAGTTTACTTAGACAACACGTAAGGAGAGGAAATATAATTAGAGGAAGAGCATAACTAGTCGTACGATCGTAATTGTTCTGCAGCATCTTATGCTTTTCATAGCAAAGATTCCAGAAGGATGCCAGTCAAAGCGGAAGCAACGTTGTGACGAGTACGAGTGGGGCTGCTATAGATAAGGTTTGAAATGCTTGCCTGATAATCAGGCAAGCATTTTCAGTTCTCATACTGTGTGCTCATTATATTGTTTATTCGCATCAACAGATCCTCCAAGTCTTCTTCACTTTCATTGGGGATTGAAGTATCATCAGCAAATCTTATCACTGATATCCTTTCACCATGAAATTTATTCCTACTCCCGAACTTCAATTTCCCACGTTGCTTCTTCAGTATACAGATTGAGTAGTAGGTGCGAAAGTCTATATCCCTGTCCTACACGCCTTTTAATTCAAGAGCACTTCTTTTTGGTCTTCCAATTTTATTGTTCTCTCTTGGTTATTGTACACTGTATATCACCTGCTTCTATCTGTAGCTTACTCCATTTCTTCCTAAGAATTATGAACGTATTGTGTTATTTTACACTGTCGAAAGCTTTTCTAGATTGACAAGTCCTATGACCGTATGGTGATTTTTCTTTACTCTTTCTTCCATTATCAAGCACAAAGTCGTTGCTGCCTCTCTGATGCCTTAACTTCTCGTAAAGACAAATTGACCTTCAGCTATATTCTGCATATAAGGAATGATTACGTAGTGGGTTTCTGGTTGAGAAATCCCCCTTTAAGTGTTGATTGTTTGCGAGAGGATCATTTTATGTCTTGTATAAGAAGATAAACATCTACCAGCACGTCTCACAACTGAACAGTGGCAGGATTGCTACACTTCGAGATAGTGATAGGTCGTCCCGTGACACTACAGTTTGCTTTGTTTTGGAACCAACAGCCATACAAATATGAAATTTATATATTCAGAAGGATTACTTTCAACGGCCCCATCCGACTATCACACAATAAGACTGAATTACAATTCACTCTAACGTGAAACTCTGAGTGATGAAATGGCTTTGTTTGCTGCATGTCAAGTATCTATATCTACGTATACTTCTACGTGATTTCTCTGCTATTCAAAATTAAGTGCCTGACCGAGGGTTCGATGAACCACATTCAAGCTGTCTCTCTACCGTTCCACTCTCGAACGGCGAGCGGGGCAGACGAGCACTTAAATTTTTCTGTGCGAGCCCTGATTTATCTTATTTTATCGTGATGATCATTTCTCGCTATGTAGATAGGTGACAGCAGAATATTTTTGCAATCGGAGGAGATAATTGGTGATCGAAATTTCATGAGGAGATTGCGTCACAACGAAAAACGCCTTGGTCTAATGATTGCCACTCCACTTCACGTATCATTTCTGTGGCACTATCTCTCCTGTTTCGCGATAATACAAAGCGAGCCCCCCTTCTTTGAATTTTTTCAATATCATCACCTGATACGGATCTCACACCGCACATTAATACTCCAGAATAGGGCGGACAAGTGTAGTGTAAGAAGTTTCTTTAGTAGATCTGTTGCACCTTCTAAGTGTTGTGCTAATGAATCGCAATCTTTGGTTTGCTCTACCCACAAAATTATCTATGTGATAGTTCCAATTTAGGTTATTTTTAATTGTAATCCCTAAGTATGTAGTTGAATTTACAGCCTTCAGGTTTATGTGACTTTTCGCGTAATCGAAATTTAGCGGATTTCTTTTAGTACTCATGTGTATAACTTCACACTTTTCTTCATTCATGGTCAACTGCCACTTTTCACACCCTACGGATATCTTATCTAAATCATTTTGCAAGTCGTTTTGATCATCTTATGACTTACAAGACGGCAGATGACAGCATGATCTGCAAATAATCTAAAAGGGCCTATAACACTTCCTTTGGGAACGCCGGATTTTACTTCTGTTTTACTCGATGACTTTCCGTCTATTACTACGAACTGCTACCTTTCTGACAGGAAATCACGAATCCAGTCGCACAACTGAGGCGATATTCCATAGGCATGCAGCTTAATTAGAAGATGCTTGTGTGGAATGGAGTAGAAAGTCTTCCGAAAATCTAAAAATATGAAGTCAATGTGACATCCCCTGTCGATAGCACTCATTACTTTATGAGTATAAAGAGCAAGTTGCGTTCCACAAGAACGATATTTTCTGAAACCGTGCTGACTATATGTAAGTAAATCGTTTCCTTCGAGGTACTTCATAATGTTCGAATACAGCATATCTTCCAAAACCCTACTGCAAATCGACTTTAATGATACGGACCTGTAATTCAGGGGATTACTTCTGTTTCCCTTTTTGGGTATTGGTGTGACTTGAGCAACTTTCCAGGTTTTAGGTACGGAACTTTCTGTGAGTAAGCGGTTGTATATAATTGCTAAATATGGAGCAAATGTATCAGCATACTCTGAGAGGAACCTGACTGGGCCGGTCGGAGTGGCCGTGCGGTTCTAGGCGCTACCGTCTGCAGCCGAGCGACCGCTACGGTCGCAGGTTCGAATCCTGCCTCGGGCATGGATGTGTGTGATGTCCTTAGGTTAGTTAGGTTTAATTTGTTCTAAGTTCTAGGCGACTGATGACCTCAGAATTTAAGTCTCATAGTGCTCAGAGCCATTTTAACCATTTTGAACCTGACTGGTATACCATCTGGATCAGGAGCCTTGCCTTTATTAGAATTACATTAATACCTTCGACTGTTAACGGGCAGTGATATATACGAACTGGGATAGGTGCTCCGACTGGGACTCGAACCCGGCATCTCCTGCTTACATGGCAGACGCTCTATACATCTGAGCCACCGAGGGCATGGAGGATAGTGCGACTGCAGCGACTCTCTCGTGCACGCCTCCCGCGAGACCCACATTCTCACCTCGTATGTCCGCAAATTACATTCGTAGTGTCCCAACCCAATAAACTCATACTCGTGGAAGACACTCTTACCAAGTCCCGTAAGAGTTCGGGGAATACGTGTGCATCCGTACAGAAGAAATACAGGCTGTTAAGGGTTCAGGTACAGGTACAGATACTATGGTCATTGGTACCTTAATATCTACCTACTTCAATATGTAACTTGTTTCCTCTCTGCACGTGTCTTCCACACCATATCCATATAAGTATGTAGCCTTTATTAAGTGATTGAAGCTGCTTTACTACACCGTGGATAGGTCGACGACGTCAGGAGGACCATGGGCTGTCAGCATGGCGACCATTGTTGCAGCTTCCCTTGACACGCCTGCAGAGGGAGGCGTGCCGACAGTGGTGTGCGCAACAACACTGGACACATGGCTGCCACGACGTCCATTTTCTGCGGATTGCTCCAGACAGACAAATGCGTGTGTGGAACCATCGAACAGAACGAATGTCGCCGGACGGCATTTGTCTCCTGCATACGGTGTGTTAGAATGGAATTCCGTTGGACTTGAAAACGAGAAGGTTCGAGTAGCCGGTGTTTTTGACAGCAACACTTCCACTTATTTTAACGTCCGTGCGTTCTGTATTTTCAAGGTATCCGTGACGTCACATTTAAGCAAGATAGCGAAGGACGGCATGCAGCCAATGCTCTTCTGAACTATCTCGGTGCAACGGATCATTCACTGTTATTCTCCTCCAAGTCACTCACGTTTAGAAAGCATTTGGTCATTGGTTGCCCATGGACTGACAAACTGCCACTCGCCTGCCAGTGCGATTCATGATCGCTGGCGCAGAGTTGAAGCAGCATGGCTTGGCATACGTGCGTGTTACCCAAGCTAAGTTCGACTTAAAGCCAGGACAGCAAAGAGAAAATTGCTCCTGCCAGAGATGGCAGCTCTGGGCATTCATTTTCGCGTCTCCTATATCATAAAATCACCTGTAAATAGTTTCCAAGTGAGATCTGCTGCTGCTCCTTACATTCGTCTCTCTTCGGTTTTCTCTCAATCCATAGTATGTGCTGGCTTTTCCGTTGAACAGGTCCTGCAATTCTCCATCAAAACCGTATCACCTGCGAATTATTCTCAGTTCCAGTATTATTCCAAGATCATTCTGTGATATCCATAATTGTTTCTTCGATCTATAGACGGAACAGTAGGGATGATACACTGCATTGTGGTCCTATAGAGGAGAACATAAACTAAACTAAAATCCCCAAGGAGATTGGAAAAGTTTCGTCTTCTCCATAAGGCGGAGAAAATGAACTTGATGTTCGACGCAGGTACTGGAACAAGGGAGGTGGATCAGTGGTTGGGATATTCGGAAGGACAGCTGTTCAGACCCCCATCCGATCATCCAGATTAGGTTTTCCAGATTTCCCTATATCACTTTAAAGGAGCAGGGCGGATTTCCTTCCCCATCCATCCCTAAAATGAGCTTGTGGTCCGTCAGTAATGACTGAAACGGGGGACATTAACTGAGCTCTGAGGAAGTCGAAGGACTTGGTGTCAAATAAGCTTCACCCGTAAGAAGTACAATTTTACTAGCCACAAATCTTAGAACAAATACAGGCTTTTAAGGGTACAGGTACAGATACTATGGTCATTGGTACCTTAATATCTACCTACTTCAGTATGTAACTTGTTTCCTCTCTGCATCTATCTTCCCCAAAAGCATCACTTAATTTGCTAGCTGATGGTTCTGCACAGTCGGAACATCACGAAGTCGACTACCCCTCTCATTATAGTCTATCCTATTGCGTTCACGCATCCTTTCTTCAATACCTGATCTGCTGCTCGGTGGAAAATGAACTTTAATGGATTGCTTGTAAAATGTGTACTTCGAGATAATAGCCAACCTAAAAACACTCCACTCGTAATTGCTCTAACCATTGTCTGCAAACTATGTTTAACTTGCTTAATACAATCCAAACGTCATAAATAGTCCGTTTTAGTTGAATGACAATACTAGCTAGAAATGGAGGTAGAGCAGGACTGAAACCCATCCAGTATATCCAGGTACAGGACGCCACGTAACAAGAAGCTGATCAATGTGGCACCGTACACTCTACTTCAATACCAGAAACACAAACTCTTCAAGAACTTCAATAAGAAACATCAATAATGAAAACAAAGGAAATTATTATACCTTTACGCAACGTGGCTGGAAGTCCTTAACTGCAATACGGGGAAAGGGGTTATCTCTTTGTAATGATGTTTACGTTAAGACCTTGAAACGTCCCCTTAAAAAAATTATACATGACTGTGCTTAAACTGACACACAATATTTTTTGGCGCAACGCAATCTGATTTTCAAAAATCCCTACAAAAGAATGGCCCTGACTAACATTAACGTATACCTTTCACAAATCACTTACCTCTCAAAAATCTTCGTTACTCGAACTACTGCAATACAGCGAGCGCCACTACTGCCAGCTAAATAAAAGATTCAAACTACTGAAGGCACTAACTACTGATAGGCATAGTTAGCAAATGAAAGATTTTGATAGAGAGCTAACAATGTATTTACCTCAATAGTGTTCTAAAGTCATATGTTCATGGCATCCAGTCTTACAAATTTACTGTCTCTGTCCAAAACTCCGCCATCTCAGTCCCCACAACCACCACTGCTGGCGGCCTACCTCCAACTGCGCAACGCTACACGCTGTTAACAGCCAACACCCCAACACTACAATAGCGAATATTACAACAATGCCACCCAGCCACAGACTGCACACAGCACAGCGAGTGATTTTCATACAGAGCGCTACGTGGCGTTACCAATATAAAAACCTAGACAGCCCACTTACATAGCCCCCATGCTCCCCACAAAAAAATTTACAAATTGTTTTGGGCAGTGGCCAATAGAGATTTGAAGAAATTTTTCATAATTACAATAACAAACATATCAAATGCACACACTTATTGATACACTGTTGGTCAAAAGCTCACAGTCCATAAAGACAGTGCTGATCGTTCATCACAGTAAAATTTCAGTGATTTTCTCAAAGTCTGAGCAGTAAAAGAAAATTCACATGGAAGTAGTGGATTTCCATGCAGTCTTGAAGAAATAGTGTCCTTCCAACAGAAAGACAGTGCTGACTCTTGACATGCAGACAGGTAATGGTCCACAACAGAGCAAACCCACAGCAGAGTCAGTCGAAGTTTTGAAGAATATTGGTAGGTAGGTCATCACAGAGCACACCCACTGCAGTCCTTGTAGAAATAATGGTATTGGTGAGTCATCAAAGGTGTAGATACACTGTAGTCCTTGTAGAGATGGCTAGCAGTCATCCGTTGCGACTATGCAGGTGTACAATCACCATCGAAGAGTCTTGCAGAGAATACAGCAAGTCCATAAACCATCACTTTTGCACGTACAAAGTTTTTGGAATTGTCCTTAGAAGTCTTGCAGACAATATAGCAACTCCATAAACCACCACTTGTGCACTCACCAAGTTTTTGGAACTGTCCTTTAGAACCAGCAATGCCGTTAATCAGTCCCTTGCTGAATTATTAACACACGTCCAAACAGTAACAGTCCTCTTTTTTTTCACATCTTGTGCGTATACTATGACCAACAGAAATATGTGCAGTGAAATGAATGCTTACAAGTTACTTAATTTGATGAACTGGTGTCAATTACAATTTTATAACATGAGAATACAATAACAAAGGTACAAAATACATCATTAAAGAACATAACAAGACAGATAAATTTGTAGTAGTACTGGCTTTACAAAAGAATAGAAATAAACAGATACACCAGTGTTACAGGAATTGTGATATAAGTGAATATATAAAATAATGAGAATAGTTTTTGAAACATTAATTTCACACATGAGCATTAAAACAGAACAGAATAAATAATGCCTAAACATCTTTACAAAGAAAATAACATAGTATCTGAAAAATTCTACAACATAAATCTTATTAGCTAAACACATAAAGACAGGAAAAAGACAAATACACAAGGGTACATAAACACATAGCAGAATAACACAAGAGGAAAGTGCAGGGTTAGTTTTCAGTGTAACATTTGGTACTGCAGTCAAACCCAAAGCTTCATTCCATAGATCTTTCGTCTCATTTCAACATTTGTTTCCACCAAAAAAATCCTATCCAAACATGCTTTCTGTATTTATATGTCCCTCATAATTTATTATTTATTTTCCATTACCTTTTCTATTTATTTTCCATCATTTATTTCCAAGAAAATCCTACCTAAACCTGTTGTCCCTAAACCCTACTTTTTTGTTCATATCCTCTTTCAAAATACTTTTTTTGGCCAAACCATTTTCTTATAGCTTCTCAATGTATTTCTTCCAATTCATCACAACTCGTTCTCTCATGTAGCCTACCCCATCTTAAGCTAACTTATATATACTGAGCTCAGATGCTAAACTAAGGAACGAGGCAATGCAGCAGCACAAAACAATTAACACAAACAGCAATGACAAAAAATGCAAATTGGCAAAGCAAGCAGCAAAAAATATAAATTAGCAAAGCAACTGCAATATTACAACTAATATAAGGCAATATGCAGCAACAAGAAAAATAAGTCAGTAGCAAAACTGGCTTAACAGAGTAATACAAAGTGAAATTTAGTAACACTATGCCTGGCAAACAGCAGCGGCAAATGCAATGACTTATACCTAAACATGACAAAGCTCAAGCAGAAAAAATAGTACACTAAAGACAACAATGCAGATAAGGGAAATATATATTCACATCTTAATGTCTATGTAATTAAAGTGGTGCACCAGAAGAAGTTATTTTACCAAAAAACATTACCAAGTAGTTGAAAAGAAAATTATGTATGCAGTAACTGTTATTAGTCCCTTCTTATTGTTCTTTCCTTTCCAAGTGCTCCTTTTTTGAAGAATGTGGATCATAAAATTATTACTTAACAGATCTGTTGACAGAAAGTTTTCACATTAACAAATGCATTTAATTTTATTTTATAAAACCAATCCTGTAACACAGCTGGAAACCAGATATCAAATGAAATAAGCAACTATCTAAAGCAAAGCATAAAAATATCATTCAATAGTCACGTGGCATTTCATAAGTTAGTTGAGATTCTCTCAATTCTCGTAGAAAGACACTTGTCATAATCAAGTGCGCAGATGTAGGAATATTTCCCATCAGTTCATTAGTATTTCAGTAAGTAGCACAAAGTACAATATGTTTCCAAGTAACGAGCGTGTCGTATTTGCGAAGCTTCCTACAAAGAAATGTCAATAGCGAGGATAATGGCCTCTTTTTCTTTTCTACCTGTGCCTCTGAAAGGCACACACTAATGGCTTTTTTTCCAGGCGACTGTTGCGCAGTTGGGTGCTTACAGTGACCTACCTTCCTTACCAAAATATTTATGACATCAGTTTCTGCTACAGTGACAGTTTGATACAAATAAAATTTCACAGGTCGAAATATTTGCGTTACAAATCTGTAGAAACAAAATCTTATAAATATAACAGTGTCTAAAAAATTTTCGCAGGCATTGTGATACATTCACGCATTTACACACATTTCATAACTCTTAAAGTACGATTCTTGGTTTCCAACATCCTTTTTCACAAGTCAGAGTCCCTAACCACTACTCATTATTCCTTACCTTATTACACATATACATATTCGTCGACACTTCTTCAATATTTCATCATAATAAATACATAGCATAATCAAATTCCCCATATAGCATCAGCATATTGTTCATAAACATACCTCAACAGCATAATACACATCATCGTCGTAAAAATAACATCATAACACCTCAGTCAAATCTCTAAAACGCCGTAGCTTTCTGTAATAATGTCAAAACCTAAAAAAATTCTCTGCTCATTTCAATAGTGTCATCTACCTCAAACATACTTTAAAAATCATGACCCCATACCAAATACGTCATTCAAAGCTCTCATAGTATCACAATGGTTCCGAAAAAAGTATGAACAGTTCACAAAGTACAGACAAAATACAATTTCATAAGTGTGAAATCATCCAACTGTGTAGTTGCGTAAACATCTGTCACTGACATAGTAAGAAAAACATGTTTGTCTGTCTCAGTTAAATGATCAGGTATCGGTGTAATTCTGTGTTAGAGAAACATGGTACCGATGTGTAAAGTTGTATAAGCAAATACCATATTAGCTAGGGCTCCGTGTGCTTGCCAAACACATGATACACAAAGTAAGCGTGTACCCCCCTGAGGATTAAAAATATTGTGTGTCAAATTAGTGGTGATCAGAATAGGTAAAGAGCGAAATGTCTGAGTACGTTTAGTTCTGCTCAGCTGTTTGAAAATCAAATAATGTAAGAGGTTTATCAGCCACAGTAATTCAACAATTTTTCTAAGGGGACGTTACATATGTCGACCCTTAGCCGAAGATACCTCACTGGAATCTTCTGATTTTTTCTTGTAGTTAGTGTAATTAGTGTAGCTTTTGTTTATTGCTAGCGCGTAATTGTAGAGAGAATCTCGTTTGTAGTTGCAGTCTTCCATTGTTGTACAGTAAAACAGTTGTGGCATGCATGTAGATTTCACCAAGTATTTCGCAGCTGCGGTTGCAATTAACTAGATATTATTTTCAGTGCTATGTTAATGTGTGCTCTTATTTTTGCTCTTCAAATTGTGCTTTTCTGTGTTATCGTGTGAAATATTGTGTCAATAATGGCGTGTGAGAAACGTAATACTAGGCTCCAAAGTAAACTGAGAAATAATAGTGACGGAGAGCGTAGCTTATCAGCACCACTGTGTAATGAATTAACAGACATTTGAAGTAGTAATTTGGTAATTATGCATTGGGAAATGGAGCGGGCGGCAAATAATGATGTAGACAGTGAAACAAATAGTGAACAGGGAAGCATTATCGATCGATCGGTCGGCAACAGCTCACCTCAGGAATCCGAAATGACAGGACACAATACTGCAAATACTGTTGACTCAGGTTTTGCGTCCTCACCGTTTTCTCAAATGAGTCAAGACACATTTTCTGCTTGTCAATATGTGAATGTTGCCGGTGAAAATGCACTGCCAAAAAGCATAGAGAAACAGATTCCAGACACTAATACATTATTATTGCAATTAATGCAACAAATGGAACAAAACCAGAGACAAACAGAGCAAAAGCTTCAAAAGTTAGACACAATGGAACAAAATCTTCAAAACTTAGACACAATGGAACAACACCAGAGACAAACACAGCAACAGTTAGACGCAATGGAACAAAATCTTCAAGAGTTAGACACCACACTTGTACAAACACGTGAAGATTTAACTACTGAGTTACATAAAATCGAATCGAACTGTCAAAGAGTCTGTAATGACGTAAAAACACAAATTTGTGAGCATTTCCAACCTATTTTTTCGCGCCATGAAAATGCATTACAGAATCACGAAGCAGCCATAAAGGAACTGCAAACTATAGTTCATGAAAATCACGACTCCTTGCAAGCTAAAATTGACTCAGTTGCATCTACCGATTAGGTTACGCAACTTGCAAAAACTCAGGAAAACTTAAAGGACACAGTACATACTCTGAAAATTGGTTCAGAAAGACACATGGAGGAAATTAGCTCATTATCAGAGAAAGTAGTTGAACTTTCGGATCAGCTAAATAATTTATCTACGAAGTTAGATGATAATCTGAATGACACAAAACCGGTAGTCTTTAATGACACAGAAGAGTGCGAACAAATTAGGAAATTCAAACAAAATCAGAATCAAATTAATACGCAACACCAAAGAGAAATCCGGGGAGTACAAGATCAGTTGACACAGGTAATACAGGAATTACATATTTTAGAGGACACTCGCGCTCCAATATGGGAAGAGGGACATAGAAATGAGGAACAGCCACTAAATAATAACACAGGGCACTTCGAAAATTATGAAAGAAATTGGCAAGGTACTCCGAATTTTGAGATGGAACCGCCGAAACGACGTAACAATGACCGACATGCGACTCGCCGACATGATGATCTTGGCTATAAGCTGTTTATTACTACACGTAAATTCAAAACATTTAAGAATTCCGGCAACGGCATTCATCCACAAGTGTGGCTTCATCAATTCTATCATTGTATTCCTCCCAACTGGTCATTAGAGCACAGATTAGAATTTATGTGTGGCTATTGAGAGAATGAACCAGCTGTAAGAATGCGATCGGTCATTCACGATTGCCACAGTGTAGGAGAATTTTATCATGCCTTCCTCTCAGCATATTGGTCTCAAGCTACAAAAGACCGAGTGAAACATAGCATCATAATGATGAAACATATTGAACAATCTGAATTTTCCAGTCTTGTGAAATATTTTGAAGACATGTTGCACAAAAATCAGTACTCGTCAAACCCATACAGCCCCTCAGAACTCATCCGCATTTGCTTAATCAAATTACCTGAACATATACGACATATTATTTTGGCAGGACGTTGCAAAGACGACATTGAGGCTTTTCAGAGACTCTTACAAGAATTATAAATCGACACTGACAATTGCGGAAGGCGAAAACAGGAACACAACAATTACAGGTCACATTCGTCGCAATTCCGCGATGAAAGAAATAATAACTGGACACGGCAAGGCTATTATCACAACACAAATCATGACCAAAACAGACACCACCCGTACGACAACTGTTGGCAGAGTAGTAATAATGACAGGGAAAGATCACCTCTCCGTGGTAGTGACTATCACAGAGACAATCAGAGAAACAGACAATATGGGAACCAAAGTAATTATTATCAAGGGAGACAGAATAACTTTAGACGCAACAGTCCAGCGTGTAGTTACGATTCTGGGAGAAATTCTCCTCCATGTGACCGACAAGAAAGAAACTATGGAATCTACCGACATGACGACAGACGATGTGATCGTAACGACAGACCTGAATTGCATCAGAACTGGCTTGATTCCATCAGGGCAGGGCCCTCTCGACAAGGTGAATTTGTAGAAGTTAGGTCTCCAAATCCCAATAACGATGCGCGCCATCAAAGAGACAATAGGCAATGACTCATACCACTGGCAGCCACAAAACGTGCTTATGAAACGTCCCCTTGGAAAAATTATACATGACTGTGCTTAAACTGACACACAATATTTTTTGGCGCAACGCAATCTGACTTTCAAAAATCCCTACAAAAGAATGGCCCTGACTAACATTAACGTATACCTTTCACAAATCACTTACCTCTCAAAAATCTTCGTTACTCGAACTACTGCAATACAGCGAGCGCCACTACTGCCAGCTAAATAAAAGATTCAAACTATTGAAGGCACTAACTACTGATAGGCATAGTTAGCAAATGAAAGATTTTGATAGAGAGCTAACAATGTATTTACCTCAATAGTGTTCTAAAGTCATATGTTCATGGCATCAGTCTTACAAATTTACTGTCTCTGTCCAAAGCTCCGCCATCTCACTCCCCACTTCCACCACTGCTGGCGGTCTACCTCCAACTGCGCAACGCTACATGCTGTTAACAGCCAACAGCCCAACACTACAATAGCGAATATTACAACAATGCCACCCAGCCACAGGCTGCAAACAGCACAGGCAGTGATTTTCATACAGAGCGCTACGTGGCGTTACCAATATAAAAACCTAGACAGCCTACTTACAACCTTACTCCACTTTAGATGTATCTAGAAAGGTGAAGCAGACTATCATGGCTATAATTAATCTTTAAAACAAGACATTAATAAGAAGTGTCCGAATACATAAATCTGTAGGAACAAAATCTTATTAGAATCTGATAATAATCACTGAACTTTATCAGTAAATAAGAACCACAAAAGATACACTTGGTCTTTCAACAACTTGGTTAAAGATACACATCCCTGAAGAGAAAGGTTAATTTATAAATGAGAACCTGGTACTAATCATCACAGACTGGTAGACACTTGCGCAAGGAACAAATTTAAAACAAAAAGGCGTGAAAGGAAATCCGTTACAGCAAACGCAATGTTACTTACCACCCGCGCACATTTTTCTTAGGCAAGACCACCCAGCTGCCTTACCACAATGAACATATACATTTAAATCTGTTAACCAGTAATATACACATCAGAGTACTTTGTAGTCTTAGTTTGCAGTGCTTCTAATGTTAAACTAGTGCCTCAGAAATCCGTCAAGTAATAACCAAGTGAACCTGGGATTTGACGGGCGTAGTTGTGTATAATGCTACTAATCTACATTGACTTGCCGTAGTAAGCGCTAAATCAAGTGCGCAATAACACCAGTAGCTCCCGATGCTGGACAACACACAAACGGTAACTGTTGTAGCAGGGGGAGTCTTGGAAGCACATACACCACAATACGAACGTGTCAAAACATGCACACCAAACTGAAGCGTACTAAGGGAACTTCAGACTATTCCAAAGAGGCTGTCTGGAGAACGTCGCTGCAGGCCTTGACAAACGAAAGGAGCCAGGTACCTCAAGACAGAGGTCTTCACTGGCAGGTTTCAGTTGAGTGCCGTAATTCTGTTGTGCCCCCGTTTGTCCACACTGGCGTCCGATGCCTTCCGTCGGTAGTCGATGAGCGCAGAGTCCGCTGACTCCCTCCGGCAATGCTTGCTTGCAGCTAAATCTTGAAATATACCGCCCGCACCCTCTGAGCGGTTGACGGGCCAAGCAATAGTTACTTTAAAAGAGTGACACAAATAACACACGCGAGCTGTCGATATGAGCCACGACGGCTCAGACCTTTGTAGACGGTTGGAAATGTAGTCTCTCTTCCTTCATTTCACGAAAGTAATCGCCACTCTCAAGTTTACCTGCTCTTTCGGGAACGCCATACATTTCAACTTATAGACAAACGACTGAAGCCATACTTCAACCTATTCCTGAAGCACCATTAGCATGATAACTAAGTCGTAACTGCAGTTTGTAAACTGCCGAATGTGTCACAAGATCTGTGCCTTGTCTACAATCGTTTGAGGAGGCCAGTCTGTGACAATATTGTCAGTTGAGTCGCTAATATCAGCGAGACGCTAAACATCAAAATTTCTTACCACGAAGTAAGGGAATTCCACTACCGTGGAAACAAAATAACAAATAACTGACGAATAAAAGAAGACATAGAAAGCAGAATAGCAAAGGCAAATAGTGGGTTCCTGACGAAAAGATATATACTTGTATCAAACATCGACCTTAATTTAAGGAAGAAATTTCTGAGATTGTACGTTCGGAGCGCAGCATTGAATGGTGGTGAATCATGAACTGTGGGAAAGCCGGGAAAGAAGGGAATGGAAGCGTTTGAGACATGCTACATAAGGATTTTGAAGACTCGGTAAACTGTTAAGAAATTTGAAAGTTTGTGACACCTATAATACAGCGTGCTACCTACTTTATGTCGTTAATTTCATGTGCAGCGTAATGGTTATTATGTAAAAGTGTAATAAGTTTCTATTTACTTATAATGTAAATACGTCAAACATTGTCTTACCCAATGCGGAATTATTAATGTGAAACGTTTAATGATGTTGGGTAAACGCCAATGATAAAGGAGTAACACCTAGGTATGGAGCAGAATTTGATCAGTGGGACGTGATCTCATAGAGCGAGCGAAGTAGGAGATATTCACTAAGTTATGAGAGATGGAGGTGGCTGTACGCATAAGTAGCGTACTCTGTTTGCCTGTGATCATGTTTAGCTGCTTAAAGTATATATTGCGACGCTCTGTTCCATGGAAAATGTAGGCAGATGAAGGAAACACCTACTACATCAAGATCCTGACCCTATATCTAGTGCGTCAGATTTTAGAGTTGTAGAGGTATTGTCGCCTACGCTGACTACAGCATATTGACAACTATAAAAAACTGTAAGATCGCACAAATTCATTCACGTTGTGCAGAAACTGTGAAGCATTGCCCAGTGACTGATTTTGATCATTTTTCAAAGAAAAAGTGAGGCGATAACATTTTCCGAATATCTTCTTTAATTTGAGTCATTGTAACGTAGACAGGGTCCAAATCTTTCCTGTGTGTGCTAATAGTGTGTGAAAGAAAAGAACTGAATAAGTAAATTAAAAGTGTACCAATCTGGTTTGCTACTTAAAAAAATTAATGAAAAGCAACCATTAGAATCGCCTCACACTGTTAACCGTTTGTCTTGCATGACAATCAGATGCACTGTTCATTTTGTGTTTGAGAATAAAATCACTGGCAAATATATTTAAATAGCAGTTATACATAAAATTTCTGAATTTAATTATCCGTGAGTGTACTGGCTTGGTTCAAAGTTCATCATCAGTAATGTGTGACAATTCTCGCAATCAAGCGCACAATTAGTTTCCAGTCGAATTAACTTTCAAAACTAATAAAGAAGCGTATTAAAAAACTATTTCATTAAACTTCAATTAATTTATGGTTTCTAAAAATCTGCTAGTATCGAGTATTCAGTCGCGCAATATTCATTTATTTTTACTTTTTACTTGGGCTTTCAACTACGTGTGTATACACCTTCTGCCGCCACGCGACTATTTCTATATTATTTCAAACGAGTATTGTTCAGGACATTACTAATTATAGAACAGTAAGTGCACTACTGAGCAACTTGTGTTGTGGCCTACTCGATTCTTGTGGTACCTCTTTTTTTAGTACTTCACATGAGCGATTGCACTAATTATCAGCTAAGGCAACTTAATGTGTAATAACAGCATAGTAGTACGATAGAACGAGAGAAATAAGCTACTTTTATGAATAGATTGTTGTACACATCTTCCCTTTGGTTGGTGTCAGATTTCTTCGGAAACAGTATCCTTATTAAAAATGTTATCATTTCTGTTGTTCACAGTCGAAACACTGTCAAATTTCCACAGTAAACGATTAGTCAAGGAGCAAAGTCACAGATTCTCCGCACAGCCTACATGGAAAACACTGACAAGAAATGTCACAATGAGACGAGATGTGTCAAGATCTCAAGGAATAAATCCATGCAACATGAGAGAGCCTTAGAGCATATGAAATGTAGAGGAAAACAGAGACCAGAATATGACCAATAAATAATTCCAGTAATTCAATTAATAATAACAGAGAAAATCGCCATGGAGCTGCAACTCTAAGATGAAGAATCTGATGACTAAAAGGAAAACAAAGTATATTTCATAGCGTGTCCAAAATGTGCTCCTCGTTGAGTCGGATATTTGGAGCTCAACAGTTACATTACTTTCGAAGCAGAACATACCGTAATGAAGAGAAACAGCCAGTAATTATCAGACAACAAAGCGATACAGCTCCATTACAATCACCAAAATAGGTGTCGTCACATACAACGGAAAATTTGCGTTAGGAATTATATTTTAATAAACTGTGTGTAAGTTCCACGTATGAGAATTAAATGCAGTAATTGCTGTTACATTGTGGACTAATGAGAAAAAAAAAACATTTAAGTATCGAGCAATCGCTGGCTCGTTTCACATTCTAGTGAGCACTAGGGTACACAACCAATACGCCAGTATAGGGACCTTACACGGTGTACAACTCGGTGTTGCAAATTCTGAGAGATGTTGCTTAGTCATAATTATGACAAGCCTTTACATTGGTCATTTGCTAACAACGATGGACTATTTTAAATTCTCAGAAACAGCATTCCGCAACAGTTAACAAACAGCTGATGATTTTTATTTTGGCCTGAACCAATAGTCATGGTAAATCTTTTGAGTTATGCTGCCGCCATTTGACCGGAATAAATTTTATTTTATTGTTATACTATCCAGTGTTAGGCCTTAGGCAATTTTCAAGAACCAAAACTGGAATAAACAATAGAAGTACAAATCACAAAAACAAGAAACAGGGCAAATATGAAAACAATGTGTAAATATGTTGATTCTTTACCTTCTTTATGTTTAAAAAGAGATCAGATTGGTATGAAATCCAATTATTTGTCGCAAAATCATATCTGGTCATACAGGCCCGCTATGTCATTAATAAAAGGGAGAACATCTCTACAACGCAAATATGGCAGACTTTCATTTCTGGACCAGCTGTTCTATGAAATTGATAACCAATAAACAGGCATGTGCCTCACTATTGTGGCTGAACAACAACTGACATTGACATAGACGAAACGATCTGAGAGATGTCACATTCTGCATAATGCGTTACGTGGTGTGTTAGAGAACAAGATAGCTGAACTGTCTAATTTGGGAGGCAATTACATTATATTTGCATACATTGGTACACAACAGTGTGTACAACATATGACATAGAGGTCCACGTCATGAAGTGTCTTATCGTAATACATTCGTAGCAAGCATGAAATTTCTACCTTGTAATACAGTTAATTATGTAAAACATGGTGCACTATATAGGCGAGTAGTAACATGTATCGTTGCAAATTGCAACAGCAGTAAGAAAATTCTTCCAAAAGTCCTTCACAGCAGTACAATTAAACAAGGAATCCACAGCTCAATAGTTACGAAATTGGGGGAGCGGTGGTGGTGGTGGTGTGGACGGGGGTGAGGGGGGGGGGGGGGGTGCGGGGAAGAACATGAATGCAACTCTGGAGTCAAAAGAACATGACACGGTATTCATATTACATAGAGGTGTGGGTGGCTGAATGATGAGCTAGAACTGAGAAACAAAAGGGTTTAGATAACTTTAGACCAATTTTATTGAGATATTGAGTCAATTAGTTGCCTTTACCTGGGATTTTACATAACTGTGATGAGTTAAACAGAATTTGATGAGTGTATCTGTTTATTCAAATATTGTACACAATGCAAGTATATAAGTTTCATACTCCAAGAATGGAATACGTTTTTAAAATAGTGTAGACCCACATACTGAGTGGTGAATACGTACTTTTTCTGTTTCATTTGTCTTATAATTGGAAGTATAATGCCTTTGTTGCCATATTCAAATATATGTATCTGGTGCTTTACATACATGCATTATAACATATACTGTAACCAGCAGTTATTGTTGATTTCATACTATATTTAAGACCGTTTTAAAATATATGTAAGATTGTATTTCAGTTACTCCCTTTGTACAACATTAGTTGGTCCGCAGCTCGTGGTCGTGAGGTAGCGTTCTCGCTTCCCGCGCCCGGGTTCCCAGGTTCGATTCCCGCAGGGTTCGATTCCCGCCAGGGTCAGGGATTTTCTCTGCCTCGTGATGACTCGGTGTTATGTGATGTCCATAGGTTAGTTAGGTTTACGTAGTTCTAAGTTCTAGGGGACTGATGACCAT
The DNA here is from genome assembly GCF_023864345.2 of Schistocerca serialis cubense. Lineage (NCBI taxonomy): Eukaryota > Metazoa > Arthropoda > Insecta > Orthoptera > Acrididae > Schistocerca > Schistocerca serialis. The sequence goes on from NC_064639.1 coordinate 643,199,744, forward strand.
AGATGTTAAGTCCCATAGTGCTCAGAGCCATTTGAACCATTTGAACACTAGTTGCATGTTAATACTAGAAGTGTAAGGACTAATGTATGCAATCTAGTCATCAACTGAAACATAAAGAAGTTTCCCAACATATGTAATAGTACTTAGCTCATAAACATATGTGTTCCATAGATACAGCGGTTTGAATATATAGCTCTATCCCAGATTACAAAACCACGCATATATGTTTCAACTTCTCAAGAGAATTTGCTTTGCCTTCTACACTTTTGTTGTATATGATACTTTCTATGTTACTAATCTCAATTAATTTTTGATGATACTTATCACATATCACTTTCATTAACTAGTTCCAGAATTTCATTACAGCAAATAAAGTAAACATGGATGTAGACAAAAATGATATACTCTAGTAGTTAAGATTAATACAAGCATTACAGATGTAGATACACAAAATAGTATAGAAAATGTAAAACTACCTTCCATTATTCTTAGTAACATTGCTTATACTGCCCTACCCCCATCCCCATCCTGCGTCATTCGTTCACGTTTGATATTTCCCTCAACCACTTATTTTCTTATGTACTTGATAGTTGCAGATGCATATATGGATGTATATGAGTCTAATGATTACTTAAATGTGTTCTAAAATTGTAACTATGCTCTCCAGTACTTTCATTATCACTAGATGACCCCATGTACTTGTAATGGGTACTCAAGATAGCATGGAAAACTTAAATATGTTTTCCCCATCACCTTAAACTAACCACCTCCTTTTTCCACCAAATTGAATCTGTTACCCATTCGTTTATCATTCCTTCGTTTTACTTCTGTGAATTAGAATCTGCCATCACCCTCTCTACCAATTTAAAAAAAACTCTATAGTTATTACCATTCGTTAGCTGTGTTCTTATAGACATTCTGTAACAATCATAGATAATTTGTAATTATTCCGATACACAGTTTATTTCATGTTACCAGTTCAAAGAGTAACATACTGTTGTCTTAGGAATGACTAAATAACTGTATTTTTGCAGTAAAGTTTATTTTATTTATATTTTTACGTGAGAATAAATATAAGCATTACAGACGTGGATACACATAGTATTATGCAAAATGTTACATTGCTTTCAGTTACTCTTAGTAGGAATACTTACCTAGCTACCTCACCATCTTCTGCACACATCTGTCACATCTTTCCATTACATCTACTTACATCAGTGGTTTTTTTTTTGCCACCAGTCTTCTGACTGGTCTTAAGCGGCTCACGATGAATTCCTCTCCTGTGCCAGCCTCTTCATCTCAGAGTAGCACTTGCAACCTACATCCTCAATTATTTGCTGGATGTATTCCAGTCTCTGTCATTCTATACAGTTCTTGACTGCTACAGCTCCCTCTAGTATCATGGAAGTTATTTATTCATGTCTTAACAGATGCCTTGTCATCCTCTCCCTTCCCCTTAACAGTGTTTTCCACATATTCCTTTGCTCTCCCATTCTGAACAGAACCTCCTCATTCCTTTCCTTATCAGTCCACCTAATTTTCAACATTCGTCTGTACCACCTCATCTCAAATGCTTCGATTCTATTATGTTCTGGTTTCCCCACAGTCCACGTTTCATTATCATAAAAATGCTGTACTCCAGACGTACTTGCTCAGAAATTTTTTCCTCAAACTAAGAACTGTGTTTGATACTAGAAGATTTCCCTTGGCCAGTAATGCCCTTTTTGCCTGTGCTAGTCTTTTGATGTCCTTCTTGTTTCGTCTGTCGTTTGTTATTTTGTTCCTAAGGTAGCAGAATTCCTTAACCTCATCTACTTCGTGAACATCAATCCTGATGTTAAGTTTCTCGCTGTTCTCCTTTCTGCTACTTCTCATTACGTTCGTCATTCTTCGATTTTCTTTCAGTCCATATTATGTAGCCATTAGATTGTTCATACCATTCATAAGATCAAGTAATTCTTCTTCACTATCACTCGGGATGGCAATCTCATCAGCGAATCGTATCACTGATGTCCTTTCACCTTGAATTTTAATTCCACTCCTGAACCTTTTTTCATTTTCCTCATTCCTTCTTCGATGTACATATCGAATAGTAAGGGCGAAAGACTACATCCCTGGCGTACATCCTTTTTAATCAGAGATATTCTTTCCTGATTGTCCACTCTTATTGTTTCCTCTTGGCTCTTGAACATACACGTGTCTTCTTATATCTTGCCCCAATTTTTCTCAGGATTTGGAACTTCTTGCTCCATTTTACATTGTCGAACGCTTATTCCAGGTTGACAGATCATATGAACGTATCCTGATTTTTCTTTAGTCTTGCTTCCATTATCAACCGCAACGTCAGAATTGCCTCTCTCATGCGTTTACCTCTTCTAAAGCCAAGCCGATCGTCATCTAGCACATCCTCAGTTTTGTTTTCCATTCTTCCGTATATTATTCTTGTCAGCAGCTTGTATGCATGAACTGTTTAGCTGATTGTGCAAAAATTGCCGTACTTGTCAGCTCCTGCAGTCTTCGGATTTGTGTGGATGACATTTTTCCGAAACTCAGATGGTATGACGCCAAGCTCATGCATTGTACACAGCAACTTGTTGGCAATTCTCCCAATAATTTTAGAAATTCCAATGGAAACTGATCTATTCCGTCAGCCTTATTAGATCTTAAGTCCCCAAAGCTCTTTCAAATTCTAATACTGGGTCCCCTATCTCTTCTAAATCGATTCCTGTTTCTTCTTCTATCACATCAGACAAATCATTCCCTTAATAGAATCTTTCAATGTATTCTTTCTACCTATCCGCTATCTCTTCTGCATTTAATAGTAGAATTCCCGGTGCACTCTCAGTACCACCCTTGCTCTTAATGTCACCGAAGGTTGTTTTGACTTTCCTGTATACTGACTCTGTCCTTCCAACAACCATTTCTTTTTCGATTTCTTCACATTTTTCATGCACCCATTTCGTCTTAACTTCCCTGCAATTCCTATTTATTTCATTCCACAGCGACTTGTATTTCTATATTCCTTAGTTTCCTGGAACATTTTTGTACTTCTTCCTTTCATCAAGCATTTGAAGTATTTCTTCTGTTGCTTATGGTTTCTTCGCAGTTACCTTCATTCTATCTATGTTTTCCTTTACAACTTCTGTGCTGGCCGCGGTGGCCAAGCGGTTCTAGGCGCTCAGTCCGGTAGCGCGTGACTGCTACGGTCGCAGGTTCGAATCCTGCCTTGGGCATGGATGTGCGTGATGTCCTTAGGTTAGTTAGGTTTAAGTAGTTCTAAGATCTAGGGGACTGATGACCACAGATGTTAAGTCCCATAGTGCTCAGAGCCATTTGAACAACTTCTGTGATGGCCCTCTTTAGAGAGGTTTGTTCCTCTTCAACTCTACTGCCTACTGCTTTTTCTGTAGCCTTAGAGAACTACAATCGTATCTCGTCATTCCTTAGTACTTCCGCATCCCTCTTCTTTGCGTATTGATTCTTCCTAGCTAATGTCTTAAACTTAAGCCTGCTTTTCATCACTACTATATTGTGATATGGGTCTGTATCTGCTCCTGGGTACGCCTTTCTATTCAGTATCTGATTTCGGAATCTCTGTCTGATCCTGATGTATCCTATCTGAAATCTTCCCGTATCACTCGGCCTTTTCCAATATAGGTAATATATTTTATCTTCCATATTTAGTTTATTACCTAAGACGTTTAATAGTTGCAGTTGTAGAGTCAGTTGCATTACTTATAACGGTTAATTAAGTGTGTCTTCGGAATGTGACTGTGTTCTCTTATAATTTTATAAAGTTTTCTTCTTCTTCTTCTTTCGAATAACCCATTTGGAGGGTACGATGAATCAACTCTGGCTACTTTTCATTGTATTAGATTTCCATAGTTTCCAAATTTCCTTCATCCTTTTAGAGTGTTGTTCCCTTTCTTCTTGAGTCCATTTTCGTCTAGTTGTTTCCTTTCTCACCTGAAATTTTGCCTTTTCAATTGCCTTTCTGGAAGTGTTCTGTTTTCTATTGTGTCTGTTGTGATTCCAGCGTTTTCCGTGTCCTTTCCAGTCTCATTGAACATTTCGGTCTTGGATTTGTAGCTTTTAGTGATGTGAATATCTGCTTGGTAAGTCTTTTGTTATGCATTATGAATAAATGCCCAAAAAAACTGTAGTCTTCTCTTCCTCATTACATCAGTTATTTTTTCAGTTTTTTATAAACATTTTATTATCCCATATATTTATCATGGTGACTTAGAACGTTTGGAGTATGTAAATGTGTTTTACGTACTTTGTAAGCATGGACCTCCATGTCATATACTGTAAACACTATTATGTACTAGCGTATGACAAAATAATATAATTCTCACGCAAAATAATCAGTACAGCTACCTTGTACCCTAACACATCACACATTGCGTTGTGCAGAACATCATGTCTCTCAGGCGATCTTTGAAAGATCGTTTTATCTATATCCATGTCAGTTGTTGTTCACACACAGTAACTGTTTACTGGTTAGCAGTTTTATATAACAACTACGCCACAGCGTACAAAATGGGAAGCCTGCAATATATTTAGACGATTTAGTGATGTTCCTGCTTTTACTAATGACATATTTGGCCTATATGATCAGATAGACTGTTTTGACAAGGAAAGTCCTAGTTTCGGACACTTTGATGCTATCCCTGAGGTGAGATTCTTCAACGTAATTCACGACTTTAGCTGTTACCGTGCTGATCAACAGTTTTCATCATTGTTATTAAACGAATAAGGGTCTAATTCTGGTCTCAATCTTCACGGAAACAACTCCTTCTGCCTCTATAGATGCCTGTCTTCCGTCTTGTGCTCGCAGTCAGAATTTCTCGACGTGACACACTTATTTTATTTGTTTGGTTCATCGATGTGCTAGCTGGTTTGATGCTGCTAGTTAAGAATTCTTCTCCTGGACTATCCTTGTCATCTGAGACTAGCACTTGCAGCCTACGTCCGTAACTATTTTCTGAATGCATCCCGATCTCTGTCTTCCTCTACATTTTTTACCCTCTACATCTCCCGATAGTGCCATGGAAGTTATTCCTTGATGTTTAAATAGACGTCATTTCATACTGTCCCTTCTTCGTGTCAGTTTTTTCCATATAATATTCCTTTCCTCGCTGATTCTGCAGGGTTTGCAACATACTTCCGTAGCATCACATCTCAAATGCTTCGAGTCTCTTTTGGTTTTCCCACAGTCAGTGAGATGCTTATTAATACTGTAAGAATTTCCTGTTTAACCTCAAAATGTATTAAAAAATATTAATTCTTTCAGAATAAGTTTTATGAAGGGCCTGTGCAGTCAGCTTAACTCTGACTAAAACTGAAATGAACTGTACATTCCTGCATGTGGTACATCTGTAGCTACAGCTTCTTATGACTAGAAACACTGAATTGTAATTCGCTATTTATTAATTTTAGTTCATCAAAATAAAGAAATACTAAGACTATTGCTTTTATTTTCGATCCATAATTTAAAATTTAGTCCAAACTGGTGTCTGCATTCATGCAGAAGATCTAGTCTTGTGAACTCGAATGAATCTTTGTGAAACACCCTAGGTAATAATATTTTTAGACTCAGACTGAAGCTAACAGTTGTTATCGTTTGTGGATGATTTAGTTCCAAAAACACAGCAGACCTAAAACGCCATATTAATGTGAAATGTGAATTTAGAAATACTGCTCGTGACACATCGTGAGCAGGTAAGGTAATAGCGCTATTTCTATTCCGTTTCTAGATATCTATCTAACTTAATTGGTGTAATTGGTGTGCTCAGATGCCTCACGCGTGGCAGTGAATCCACTTGGGAGAATTCCGGAGTATACACTGTGGCTATCTCGGCGTCTGTGTTTCACTGAGGAGCTGCCTCCGCTGGCAGGACCGTAGTTGTCCACGTGGGTTAATACGTTGCTAAACAGCGCGAACACGCCGCCAGTAAATGTTTGCGCGTGGCCCCCGGTGTGCAGGCGGAACGGTTGTGTTTATACGCCCGTTAGAAGCCAGCTGCGTACCGCTACGAGCTCCCAGCTCCCAGTTCCCCTCGCAGATCGCCGGTCGCCTCGGGCGAGCCTGGTCCCGCGGGCACCGTCCTTCCGCTTCCGGTCTCCGGAGGCCCGCCTCCGCGACGACGAAGGCGACGGCGGCGGCGACCCGGCAGGCGGGCGGCGGAGGAGGCGATGTTCATTCCTTATTCAGGCCCCGCCCCCTCACTTGCTCCTCCCAAGTCTCCGGCTCGTGACCCAGTTCTCCGCCGCGAGGTCGGGCGATATGAGGGCTCCGTCACCACCTCGCAAGAATATGTTACTGAGAGAACTTTTCACTTCTGCTGCACTACGACCAGTGGACCATGTTAAAAGCAAAACGTTAATTGATTCATATAAATCCGTAGAAGGGGAGCCATGTAACACAGCACATGTTAAAGACGTAATATTTCCTACAAGATTCTTATTTAATTTAATGCCCCACATACTTTGATCTACATCTGTTAGTGCCTTCTTTATCAAGTTGCAACTGACAACTTGTTTTAATTTCAATCATTCGGAATAATATCAAGTATCATGCCTAACTTTCCTCATGGAGATCACTATCATAAATGTCAGATACAACAGCTGACATGCAGAGTCCATGGATTCACGACGTTATCATCATATACGGTCCGCCCCGATAGCTGAGTCGTCAAAGTTAAGGATTGCCATCCTACGGGCCAGGGTTCGGTTCCCGGCTGGGTCGGCGATTTTCTCCGCTCAGGGACTGGGTATTGTGCTGTCTTCGTCATCATTTCATCCCCATCCGGCGCGCAGGTCGCCCAATGTGGCGTCGAATGTAATAAGACCTGCACCAAGGCGACCGGACCTGCCACGCAAGGGGCTTCCCGGCCAATGACGCCAAACGCTTATTTCCATTTTTTATCACCATGTACGTACACGTCCATTCGCTCGATAGAAAGTGAAACGAGACTCGCCCGACCAGGCAACATGTTTCCAGTCATCAACAGTCCAATGTCGGTGTTGACAGGCCCAGGCGAGGCGTAAAAGTTTATGCCGTGCAGTCACCAAGGGTACACGAGTGGGATTCGGGTGCGAAAGCCCATATCGACGACGTTTCGTTGGATGGTTCGCACACTGACACTTGCTGATGGTCCGGCATTGAAATCTGTAGATATCTGCGGAAGGGTTGCACTTCTGTCACGTTTAATGATTCTCTTCAGTCGTCATTGGTCCCGTTCTTGCAGGATCTTTTTCCTGCCACAGCGATGTTCGAGATTTTATGTTTTACCGGATTCCTGCTATTTACAGAACACTCGTGAAATAGTCGTACGGGAAGATACTCAATTCATCGCTACCCTACAGCCGGCCGGAGTGGCCGTGCGGTTCTAGGCTCTACAGTCTGGAACCGAGCGACCACTACGGTCGCAGGTTCGAATCCTGCCTCGGGCATGGATGTGTGTGATGTCGTTAGGTTAGTTAGATTTAATTAGTTCTAAGTTCTAGGCGACTGATGACCTCAGAAGTTAAGTCGCATAGTGCTCAGAGACATTTTTGAATCATCGCTACCTCGGAGATGCTGTGTCCCATCGCTGTCCCATCACTCATCGGCCGACTATAACACCACGTTCAAATTCAGTGGAGGAAAGACTATGATTTATAAAACTAATCCTGTGGTATTCTAAGTGAACAAAGCAACCAACTTTTGAGTCTGCGAAATCTAAGAAAAATAAAAAAAAACTCAATTCCACACAATCCGTTACTGTTCGCCATGAATTTACACAGTGGAAGCAATTTTGCACTACTACCTGTACTGGAGAAGGTAGTTTCTTCGTACTGAACACCATGTGGTAAATAACATACTTATAAACAAAATACTTTGTCTCAAAAACACAAGAATAATGATAAATTTGCCCTTGAAGTGGGTATCTACCATATGGGACCACCTGAACAGGACTGGGGATACCTTCCCTCATGGTCAAATTCTTTTCCCCTCAAGCTACCATTACTGGCAAAACTGCACTATCAGACAAATGATATTAGTAAACTCATATTTCATCATATTCCAATGAATGTATATTATATCTTCACATGGTAAAAAGGAGTCTGGTCTGGTGGATGGAGAAGGGGTGAGAAAGAGGGAGAAGTAAGGGGAGTGGGTGGGGAGATCTTTCAACACCAATGCACACTGCTCCAGGAAAACCAACCTCACCCTCCTCTTACTAGAGCATGCCACAGATAAGCTTAACAAGACCCCCAATAACCACAATATACATTAAATAACTGGCGTAACTTAAAATTGGAGCTACGCATGGAACATCTCAGGTAACCTTTGTCTAGCCCACGAGTTCACTGGAAGGAGACGGGCGCATTGTTATGCAGTTGTGTAGATCAGGGCGCACAGGCTGGGCTGGTTGTCTAGCTTCGCCTATTCACTTCGTCTGTGGACAGGTGGTCGCAGCATCCAAGGAGGCACGCAGGACGAGGGTTTACTAGTTATCAGGAGCCCCGGTCTTAGGCGCATTAGAAAACTCCTTAGGTAAATAGTGTCCACGGCTGGACAGATTTCCAGTGTGGACTCGTTGTACCTGCCGGGGCCCTCATCCGAGGTGTGAAGGAGGTCAGCACCACTGTACCCAGTGTGTGTCAACAAGAGGCTCGACCGAATCTGTAACTGTCATAGTTGCAGCTTTCTGGACCTTCACTGTGATGTGGAGAGTTGTGGGACTTCACTACGCAAAGGAAGCAGCTACTGTGGTAGCAGAGTATTTGCGGAGCGCACAAACGTTTTTCTTCTTTAGAGAATTTGGAAATTTGAGGTCTTCCGATAAATGCCCTCCAGTCGATACACAGAGAGCTAAATCACATCGTGTACAAAGTATGTAACGTATGTGTAACTAATTAACATCAGAAAGCAGCAGCAACAGCTAAATCTTATTCTTAATAAGAATGTATTTAAGAAAAAGGAGTTTTCTTGGGTCTTTTTAACTACTATATAACTTGTGAGAAGGGATTTCATAAATGAAGTCTACTTAAAGCTTCAGAATCGTCATAACCCATAACCAATAATAGACAATGACAATTACAATGACATAGGTGCCAATAATGGCTGAGTGCCAGAATAACAAATTATTTCAGTTTCAGAGAAACATTGTTGTTGTTGTGGTCTTCAGTCCTGAGACTGGTTTGATGCAGCTCTCCACGCTACTCTATCCTGTGCAATCCTATTCAATACTCCCTCATTAGTTATGTGATCTACCCATCTAATCTTCAGCATTCTTCTGTAGCACCACATTTCGAAAGCTTCTATTCTCTTCTTGTCCAAACTATTTATCGTCCATGTTTCACTTCCATACATGGCTACACTCCATACAAATACTTTCAGAAATGACTTCCTGACACTTAAATCTGTACTCGATGTTAACAAATTTCTCTTCTTCAGAAACGCTTTCCTTGCCATTGACAGTCTACATTTTATATCCTCTCTACTTCGACCATCATCAGTTATTTTGCTCCCCAAATAGCAAAACTCCTTTACTACTTTAAGTGTCTCATTTCCTAATCTAATTCCCTCAGCATCACCCGACTTAATTTTGTTGATGTTCATCTTATATCCTCCTTTCAAGACACTGTCCATTCCATTCAACTGCTCTTCCAAGTCCTTTGCTGTCTCTGACAGAATTACAATCTCATCGGCGAACCTCAAAGTTTTTATTTCTTCTCCGTGGATTTTAATACGTACTCCGAATTTTACTTTTGTTTCCTTTACTGCTTGTTCAATATACAGATTGAATGACATCGGGGAGAGGCTACAACCCTATCTCACTGCCTTCAAAACCACTGCTTCCCTTTCATGTCCCTCGACCCTTATAACTGTCATCTGGTTTCTGTACAACTTGTAAATAGCCTTTCGCTCCCTGTGTTTTACCCCTGCCACCTTTAGAATTTGAAAGAGAGTATTCCAGTCAACATTGTCAAAAGCTTTCTCTAAGTCTACAAATGCTTGAAACGTTGGTTCGCCTTTCCTTAATCTTTCTTCTAAGATAAGTCGTAAGGTCAGTATTGCCTCACGTGTTCCAGTATTTCTACGGAATCCAAACTGATCTTCCCCGAGGTCGGCTTCTACTCGTTTTTCCATTCGTCTGTAAAGAATTCGTGTTAGAATTTTGCAGCTGTAACTTATTAAACTGATTGTTCGGTAATTTTCACATCTGTCAACACCTGCTTTCTTTGGGATTGGAACTATTATATTCTTCTTGAAGTCAGAGGGTATTTCGCCTGTTTCATATATCTTGCTCACCAGATGGTAGAGTTTTGTTAGGACAGGCTCTCCCAAGGCCCTCAGTAGTTCCAATGGAATGTTGTCTACTCCGGGGGCCTTGTTTCGACTCAGGTCTTTCAGTGCTCTGTCAAATTCTTCACGCAGTGTCGTATCTCCCATTTCATCTTCATCTACATCCTCTTCCATTTCCATAATATTGTCCTCAACTACATCGCCCTTGTATAGAACCTCTATATACTCCTTCCACCTGTATGCTTTCGCTTCTTTGCTTAGAACTGGGTTTCCATCTGAGCTCTTGATGTTCATACAAGTGGTTCTCTTATCTCCCAAGGTCTCTAATTTTCCTGTAGGCAGTACCTATCTTACCCCTAGTGAGATAAGCCTCTACATCCTTATATTTGTCTTCTAGCCATCCCTGCTTAGCCATTTTGCACTTCCTGTCGATATTTTTGAGACGTTTGTATTCCTGTTTGCCTGCTTCATTTACTGCATTTTTATATTTTCTCCTTTCATCAATTAAATTCAATATTTCTTCTGTTACCCAAGGATTTCTACTAGCCCTCGTCTTTTTACCTACTTGATCCTCTGCTGCTTCACTATTTCATCCCTCAAAGCTACCCATTCTTCTTCTACTGTATTTCTTTCTCCCATTCCTGTCAATTGTTCCCTTATGCTCTCCCTGACACTCTGTACAACCTCTGGTTCTTTCAGTTTATCCAGGTCCCATCTCCCTAAATTCCCACCGTTTTGTACTTTCTTCAGTTTTAATCTACAGTTCATAACCAATAGATTGTGGTCAGAGTCCACATCTGCCCCTGGAAATGTCTTAAAATTTAAAACCTGGTTCCTAAATCTCTGTCTTACCATTATATAATCTATCTGATACCTTTTAGTATCTCCAGGATTCTTCCATGTATACAACCTTCTTTCATGATTCTTAAACAAAGTGTTAGCTATGATTAAGTTGTGCTCTGTGCAAAATTCTACCAGGCGGCTTCCTCTTTCATTTCTTAGCCCCAATCCATATTCTCCTACTACGTTTCCTTCTCTCCCTTTTCCTACACTCGAATTCCAGTCACCCATGACTATTAAATTTTCGTCTCCCTTCACTATCTGAATAATTTCCTTTATTTCATCATACATTTCTTCAATTTCTTCGTCATCTGCAGAGCTAGTTGGCATATAAACTTCTACTACTGTAGTAGGTGTGGGCTTCGTACCTATCTTGGCCACAATAATGCGTTCACTACGCTGTTTGTAGTAGCTTACCCGCATTCCTATTTTCCTATTCATTATTAAACCTACTCCTGCATTGCCCCTATTTGATTTTGTGTTTATAGCCCTGTAGTCACCTGACCAGAAGTCTTGTTCCTCCTGCCACCTAACTTCACTAATTCCCACTAAATCTAACTTTAACCTATCCATTTCCCTTTTTAAATTTTCTAACCTACCTGCCCTATTAAGGGATCTGACATTCCACGCTCCGATCCGTAGAACGCCAGTTTTCTTTCTCCAAAGTAACATTAACATTTAATAACCACAGAATTTATTTATTAATCAGATGTGGAGAATAATTATTATTATTTGGATTATATAGGAAGGCTTCTTTAGCTGACAAGCAAAACATGGGATTATTGCAAACTCGGAGAAACAATCAAGAGCCTAACTCTGCAATTGCTGTTGCGCTATGATTGCGAATTTTACCTTGAATTCCATCTTCAAGCGTAGTTAAGCCATCTAAATCTCTACTGGCTATATAAGTGAAATCAGACCTTGAGTACGGTAAGTTCTGCCATCGCTGGCGTGAGGGCAGCGTGACACGTTTTCTGTCTCCGAACTCTCGACCGACAATACTATCTCCACTCTCATAGACAGACCTCATCTCACAACAATGCTTAGTATCGCGCCATCATGTTTCGCCATGAGATTGTTACTGTCGATATCTCAGTGTTTACACAATGCAAAGAATAACGTTAACTTTATATTGTTTTCAATGTAACGGAAAGTTCTGACAGACTCCTTACAATAGCGACACTTGAACTGCCAAAATTTTGGCAGTAAATTGTCGGAGCATTCGTAACAAAGCGCCTGTACTTACTGCCCTACAGAAAACTTTACAGGCTCATTCTCTGAACGGAGAGCTGGCAGAAACCTGAAAGCTCCGAAATACACTCCTGGAAATGGAAAAAAGAACACATTGACACCGGTGTGTCAGACCCACCATACTTGCTCCGGACACTGCGAGAGGGCTGTACAAGCAATGATCACACGCACGGCACAGCGGACACACCAGGAACCGCGGTGTTGGCCGTCGAATGGCGCTAGCTGCGCAGCATTTGTGCACCGCCGCCGTCAGTGTCAGCCAGTTTGCCGTGGCATACGGAGCTCCATCGCAGTCTTTAACACTGGTAGCATGCCGCGACAGCGTGGACGTGAACCGTATGTGCAGTTGACGGACTTTGAGCGAGGGCGTATAGTGGGCATGCGGGAGGCCGGGTGGACGTACCACCGAATTGCTCAACACGTGGGGCGTGAGGTCTCCACAGTACATCGATGTTGTCGCCAGTGGTCGGCGGAAGGTGCACGTGCCCGTCGACCTGAGACCGGACCGCAGCGACGCACGGATGCACGCCAAGACCGTAGGATCCTACGCAGTGCCGTAGGGGACCGCACCGCCACTTCCCAGCAAATTAGGGACACTGTTGCTCCTGGGATATCGGCGAGGACCATTCGCAACTGTCTCCATGAAGCTGGGCTACGGTCCCGCATACCGTTAGGCCGTCTTCCGCTCACGCCCCAACATCGTGCAGCCCGCCTCCAGTGGTGTCGCGACAGGCGTGAATGGAGGGACGAATGGAGACGTGTCGTCTTCAGCGATGAGAGTCGCTTCTGCCTTGGTGCCAATGATGGTCGTATGCGTGTTTGGCGCCGTGCAGGCGAGCGCCACAATCAGGACTGCATACGACCGAGGCACACAGGGCCAACACCCGGCATCATGGTGTGGGGAGCGATCTCCTACACTGGCCGTACACCACTGGTGATCGTCGAGGGGACACTGAATAGTGCACGGTACATCCAAACCGTCATCGAACTCATCGTTCTACCATTCCTAGACCGGCAAGGGAACTTGCTGTTCCAACAGGACAATGCACGTCCGCATGTATCCCGTGCCACCCAACGTGCTCTAGAAGGTGTAAGTCAACTACCCTGGCCAGCAAGATCTCCGGATCTGTCCCCCATTGAGCATGTTTGGGACTGGATGAAGCGTCGTCTCACGCGGTCTGCACGTCCAGCACGAACGCTGGTCCAACTGAGGCGCCAGGTGGAAATGGCATGGCAAGCCGTTCCACAAGACTACATCCAGCATCTCTACGATCGTCTCCATGGGAGAATAGCAGCCTGCATTGCTGCGAAAGGTGGATATACACTGTACTAGTGCCGACATTGTGCATGCTCTGTTGCCTGTGTCTATGTGCCTGTGGTTCTGTCAGTGTGATCATGTGATGTATCTGACCCCAGGAATGTGTCAATAAAGTTTCCCCTTCCTGGGACAATGAATTCACGGTGTTCTTATTTCAATTTCCAGGAGTGTATTTAGCGAAGCATGGAACCTATATCGAAAAGACAGATTAGATGCCGTAGGAGCCCTAATGTTCACTGCTGTCGACAGCAATGTTGTCTTTCGAGGTCGTAACTGAACCTGATTGTGAAGTTGTCTCGCCCGAGTAGCAGGCCTAGGTGAATTCAAGTTAATTATCGGATGTTTTTACCGGCCACTTGATTCCGCCGTAACAGTTGTAGAATCATTCAGTAGCGTGAAAATACTCACATGCAGTATTGGGTGGAGGCAACTTTAGTTATTATAGACTTGGATGTCAACAGATGCAATGCATGCGATACAGGTAGACAGTCTTGTGAAGTACTTTCGAACAAATATTCCGAAAGTTGCCTTGAACAACTAGTTATACCCTCACGTAATGGAAATATTTTAGACCTTTTAGCTGTAAACAGGACTGACTTTATTGGCAGTGTCAGTATAGAGAAAGGGAAAACATAATGAATACAATGTGAAATGTGTATTCCGACCCCCTGCAAAAACCTTGACCCTACTAGGTTCAGTGAAAGATGACCTAGGCCTTCGAAAACCAGGCGTTTATCAAATTCCCTGTCGGTGCGGAAAATCATACATTGGGGAAACAGTCCGCACCTTAGAAGAGAGGTGCCGCGAACACAAGCGCCATGCCGAATTACGCCAGGCCACTAAATCAGCCGTGGCTGACCATTGTATAAAGACTGGCCACACTATGGACTATGAAAAAACAGAAATACTCTGTCAATCCTCCTACTTCTGGGACGGCGTTACTAAAGAGGCCATCGAAATCCGACTACAGGACGATCTAATTAATAAAGACAGCGGCCTTCAACTTAGTCAGGCTTGGAACCCTGCACTCAGCCTGGAGAGAAAGATGCGGTTCCAGAGATCGAGGGCCGCCCCCGACGGCGGCAGCAGGGAGACTGCAGACCCCAGTTCAGAGCCAGGCGCCGCTCCCCCCACCACCTCCAGTAGCTGCCGCGCCGGTCGCACCAAGACACCAGGCGATGAACGGTGTGGGGGGGGGGGGGGGGGCGGGACGGGTAGTATATATAGGGCGCCTAGAGGAACAGCACAGCATTCGTCTGGAACCACCTGAAAGTGGCAGCGTGTGCGTCTGCCGAAATATTGTGGAGAAATTACGACGCTACCCGGTCCGATACCCGAGAAGTGTTCAAATTGGAAATACGCCGGGAAAACTTCAGATCGCATCTCTGTATATTTCATCGTACCAAGGAAAAACAACCTGCAGGTAGGTGTGGACGTAGTCCCCAAGGGTACAGGCTTAGTTGTGTTGACCCATTGTGTCTTCAAAAAAATGGTTCAAATGGCTCTGAGCACTATGGGACTTAACGTCTGTGGTCATCAGTCCCCTAGAACTTAGAACTACTTAAACCTAACTAACCTAAGGACATCACGCACATCCATGCCCGAGGCAGGATTCGAACCTGCGACCGTAGCAGTCGCGCGGTTCCGGACTGAGCGCCTTAACATTGTGTTTTCCGGACTGATTAGATCACTCTGGGAACGCCACTAAATTCCCAAACCATAACGCTTCTCCTCCGTCCTGTACCTTTCAGACGATTGCTGCAGGGTGCTGCCATCCTTCCAATAGAGAATGAAACGTGATTCATCTGAAAAGTATCCTGTAGGCAGTGACTTTTGCCTTGCTCGATACGCGGACTCAATACGACTTAAAACTGCCATGCACCATGGAGTGGCTTGTGGAGTGTATATGCAGATACGGATCTGAGCTCAGGTTGTCTCGAATATGATGCAGGCTGTTAACTATAGTGTTTTCCCTCTCAATAAGTTCAAAACCAACAACCTTGTGATCAAGAAATGTGTCCGTGAACTCTCTCTGACTGACAGATCATTGTAACTCCTGCATGCCCCTTCTGACCGACTCACTTCTCTTCCATGACCCACTGACAGTTATAACAATATAGCTAAAACTAATTCTGTTTCAGTTTCCTAATGATGTCCAGTATTGATTTAAAATGATACTGATTCTAATTATACCGCTACCAAAGGCAAATTTCACTATCGTAGTTATGAAATATTTTCTCTCTCCAAGCATTTAAATATGTGCGAGACTTGACCGTGTATAATTTACATTGTATTTTGCTGTGTGTCTGACTGTTAATGCTGTCAATTGTTTACAACTGTTGTCTGTTGCTCATCATTTTCTGTCTTTGAGAATTGTGTGCCTTTAGATTACTTCAGAAAACCACCTGCCCTTTAATTTGTATGATAGTGCGTTGGCTTAAAGAACGATTTTCGGTTTCCTTAAATTATAATGATCGAAGTTTGCTCGTCATTAAGTACGTGTAACCTGCAAGTTAGATTACTAGTGCCAATATACTGCTATAGAAGGAATTCTTTATTTTGATAGCCAATACAGTCAACGTAGATTTGGAAATAGTTAATTATGTTTTACGCCAAATGCTGGTACAGGTATCGAGCTAAGTGGGACATACAGAGAACAAAGATGGATATTAATCTTTTTGTTTCAATGGTCGGCAAAATAATAGGATGGGATTAGCTGTTTTATTTTAAAGGCTTGTAAAATACTGGAGTGGGGTTGGAGGAGAGCAAAAGATGTGTGTTTTGGTACAGAAACTGTCTAAGTGGCATGGCTTTAGATGGAGTTGAAAAAAGGTATGCTGGGAGATCTAAATGTTCCTGTTCTCTGACTGGCCATAGGAAGTTCTCTGACTGTCCACAGGGCACGGCGTAAGATGAAGTTGAAAAATTGTGATTGCTAGATAATATATTGAGTCGTCGTTGTAAGATCAAAATACGTGTGTGTATTGTTAAAAATTTTCTTACTAGTCAAGGGGCGTAGCATAAGAAGCTGAGAAACGTGATTGGTCGCTGACATACTGGGCAATGGAAGAGAGATCTAAGTCTTTGTGTATTTTCTTAAAATCTTTGCCTGATCAAGGGGTGTGCCTAAAGAGATAGATGTGACTTAGCAGAGATTAGGAAGTTGATGATGGGGCTCAGTACGTACAGTGATCGGCCCAAACGTACTGATCACTTCCCACCGCGACACTGGATGCCGCTTGGTGGCGTTGCGGACTTGTAACGCGGTAACAAAGTATGTAAGGGGAGCAGACACGGACAAGGACCCCAGTGAAGATATGGGTTGCAAATAGGCAAATCCATTGAGATAAGCGACTCTGAAAAGGGAAGATTATTATTATGTAGAGTCTGTGAACGAGTATCATGAAAAGGGCGAAGCTGGTCGAATGCTCACGTGCTACTGTGGTGAGAATCTATGGAAAGAGTTGGAATGACAGTGAAACTTCCACTTGGAGCTAAATGGTTGGACGTCCACAACACTTAACAGAACGTGGGGTTCAGAGGCTTATATGCTGTCAAGTAGGTTGGATGTTGATATGATCTCTGCCGAAAGAGTACAATGTTGGTGCACGCACAGGTGTTTCAGAGCACACCGTTCATCGTACATTGTTGAACATGGAGCTGCGCAGCAGACCACACGTATGTGTCCTCATGTTGACCCAACGACGTCATCAATTACAGCTGCAGTTGGAACAACAGGACCATCGGGATTTGACAGTCGATCAATGGAAACGTGTCGGCTCTTCGGGTGAATCAAATTTTTTCTACACTAGGTCGATGGTAGACTCCACAAACGGTGTCATCGAAGTGAACAGCGGCCCTCATCGTGCAACGCACCACGGATGCAGGTTGGTGGGGGCAGTATAACACTATGGGAGACATTCTCCTGTGATTGCATACAGGGTGCATCGCTTTATACTTGATGTCTTTCACGAAGACGATGTCATCTTTCACCAGTAGGCTCTAATTATCCGTGTTTCCGATCCAGAACCGTGCTGCAGTGGTTCGAGCACCAGTATAGTGAACTCACGTTGATGGTTCAGCGACCAAATTCTCCTATTAAAAATCCCATGGACCCCATTCGCTTCGCTATGGGGTGCCATCACCGTGTACGAAAATTACATGACCTATGCGTAGGCATCTAATGCCACGTACCTCCACAAACCTACCAATTAACTGTCGGATCCCTGATAGAGATGTATTTCGTTCCAAAGACGGACAAACAAGCTATTAAACAAGTTGTCATGACGTTTTGGCTCATCATTGTATATACATATGAAAAGTATGTTGGGAATGCTGTAATTATACTACCGACTGGCGAGGCAATGACAACATTAGAAACAGAATAGTGCAAGCAACGATGGCATTCAAGGCCCAAAGAAGTCTGCTGGTATCAAACATCGGTCATGGTTTCATGAATAAATATCTGAAAATCTGCATCAGGAGCAAAACATTATACAACAGCGAATAACTAAGTATGGGAAAACAGGAAGTGAAGAGAATTGAAGCGTTTGAGACGTTAAAATTAGGCGGATTGATATGATATGAGGAGACTATCCGCAAAATCAACAGGAAGGAACACGGGAAAACACTGGCAAAATAAATGGAAGGTACGGTAGAACATTTGTTAATCTATCACGGAATAACTTTCATAACGCTACGAGGATAAAACTGTACGAGTTTAGTGTCGTGTGTATACACACCTATACGACAGGTAATTGAGGGGCGTTAGTAGCTACTCTGATATGAAGAGTTTGGCACAAAGGAGGAATTTATGACGATAGCTGCAGCAAACCAGTTGTAAGGCCTTACGGAGAGAAAGAAGAGAGTTTGAATGAACTTCAATAAGCGCTCTTTAATCCTACGGCCATTTTTCCTCTATAAACCCCGACATACCACAATAAGAAAAGAAAGCTCCCTTTGCGCGTCCAAAAGTCTCTCACAAAATGAGTCGCTGAAAGTCCCGTGGGAAGTGCTTCGCTGATGCCTGCTATTGGGCACAGTTGCACCCCTGGGACGACTTCTTCCTGCTTAGAAGCAGACTCAGAAGCACCTTGTCCGCTCTTTTTACGTCAACTGAAACGTAATAAACCGACTGACGGTATTACAGCATTGGAGGCAAGACGCTGATGGCGGCTCAAAACTCATCTAGTTTGCTTCTTTCATCCCTCTTTCGTTCTTTTTTTTCGCTCTGAGGCTCTGATTCAGCAGAGGTCGCGTGGAGCATCTTTGACACGCCCCCGCAGCCCTATTCAGAGTGTGCCGATATTAATCTCAGGCGGGGGCAGAAAGACTGACTCGAGAGCAGCGAGATTAGATAGGGACGCTATTCACCTACAGATCCCAGGCCCCCAACTCGCTGCCAGTCTTACGTACAGCTCAGTGGATTTGCACAGACGTCTCTTGCTCTAGGAAGTTCATCACACGCTGCATTGTGTCTGCATCTGCATTCCAAGGACCAGAAACGTAGTATCAACATTGCTGTCATCTAATACAGTAGACGAGAATTTTTCTGAACGAGAATATACGGTCGTACCTACAGCATCGAAACAATCATCAGAATAAAACTGCCTGTATCGGTTTCATTACATATGTTTCTACAAATAAGAGTTTTGACCTACTTCTACAGATGATAACGCTTTCAGAACTATTTAACAAAGACTCATTGGACGACGTATGCTGGCACTCGGCACAAAAGGAATTTTGGTACAGTTTTATGTTACATTAAGGAAGTTGCTAAACATAAAACAGATCTTAGACGTTGAAGCTCCTCATCAGCTGCGTCGGAAGCATTTTCACCCTTAAGTCAATTTGCTAGTCCGCATCTGTAACACAGTAATCAGAGCTTCAGTTTCGGGGTACTGTTAGAGATTATCATTATTTGGAGAATTGTAACGGTGTACAGCCTCGGGAGGCCAAAGTCTGGCTAAGGTCAGGAAACCCGAAAATGGCCGGGAGGGCGGTGTACTAACCCTGTGTATGAAAAGCAAGTAAAGAGTGGAAATGTCAAACGTTCTAAGTGATCAATTTCACATTTGCCAGATGGCACAAAAAACAATATATCTCTCTTTGAAATAGGTTACTTGTATAAAAGAAACTGAAAGGTTTTCTGGTATCGTGAAATGACGCTGCTCAATTAATCGCTACAAAAAATGATGGAGAAAATTCGAAAAAAAAAATTATTTAGTACTTTCTATGTCCTGTACCAGGAAACTGTGTGGTTTTAAGAGTCAATAACAAAGTATTTTTTTTTTCAAGTGCCATTAATACTAAGGATGGCTACTACGTTTTATACGCGATAATACAAGTACGGTAAAACAGCAACACTAGTTAACTAGAACAACTGTCGTCAACAAAAGCAATGTCTCCTATCTTTTAAATTTTTTTACAAAAAAATAACAAAGTGAAGTTACCGGAAAAGGGTATCTTAGCTTTGACCTATTTCCTATACATCTCATTTCTTCGGTTCAAATGTTGTGAATATTACTGCAGAACTCATTGTGATGTTGAGGGAGAAATGACAACATCGTCAACAGGTCTTTCCGTTTTGCAACTGATAAACATGACGGATCTTTCAAACTAAGTACAGCTTAGCATATATATTAGCATTATACAGATATTTCCGTGTTTACTTGGGAGAAAGTGTGAGCAAGGAGAGGAAATTAAGTAATGGTCTGCCACAGCGCTATGTCTTAGGGCCCCTATTATTCAACAAATATATCTCTCCGATCTCCCCAATACCAGATCAACAGAATTCTGCTAAGCGGACGGTATCGCTCTTGCTTGTAAAACCAGGGATCTTGGACGAGCGGAGACAATTCTCACGGAAGATCCAGCCGATATGAGCACGTATTTTAGCAAGTGGCGACTTAAACCCAGTACAAGTGAAACTGAAGTATGTACAGTCCATCTGACAAACAAACAAGCTAACGCGGAGCTCAGAGTGAAACTTAACGGAAACACTGTTTGCCATAACAAGTGGCCCAAGTTACCTTGGTGTCACCCTTGACCGCACCCTTTTCATATAGAAAACATCTTGAAAACACTGCTGCCAAGATAATAACTCGTGACAATATTATTCAAAAATTGTGTGGAATGACGTGGGAAGCTTTAACAGATACCTCTCGCAACTTGATCGACGTCCCGTTGAACCACACTCTGCGGTTAATAACTGGGGCAATCCGACCAACACCGATTTATTGGCTTCCTCTGTTGAGTAACATCTATCCACCCCCAATCCGCAGAAGTGAGGCTTTGCTTAGGGAATACCGCAAGATACAAGAGAACCTGGATTTACCCATACAGGAAGACATACCAAGTTTACCACGAAATAGATTCCGTTCAAGAAACCCACCATTACGGCAAGCAAAGGAGCTAGATGCCAGTTATACTGGTGTGAGGGAACTGTAGAACCATATCTGTCAACGTATTGAAAATCCTGAAGAGCGTAAGTGTTTCCGAAAGTACAATTGTGATACTGCTGGCATAGAATTCGACAGGAATCTGTGGGTCAAATTGAACAGATCTCGTACCTGTATGGACGATGCGCTGACTCTCATTACAAATGGGGTGCTACAGAGTCTCCATTGTGTGACTGTGGGGTTCCGATACAGACAATCAAGCACATTAGAGATGAATGCCCCTTTCTTTCCTACCAGGGGAGTTGGAGGGACCTTATGAAAGCTGATGATACAGTTCTTATGTGGATTAAGAACATAGATATTGACATTTAGGTAGTTTTATATGTAGTTTTTGTATTTTCATAATCCTGTTATATAGTATTACAAATTTTATATACCTGTAATTTTAAACTGCATGTGAGCCATACGAATAAACAATAAAAATAAATAAAATAACAGCTTAGCATACAATAGCCATGTTCTTTCTTCATTCGAATTAGTTCACATCCCCCCACTCTTCTGCTTTAGAGTAAGAATTTTTAATAGCTGTTTGAGATACATGAGTATGAGACGTTTTGATCATATTGCGTTTGGACACCTTGCACACCTGCATTGCAACATGGTTTCAGGACTATCTCTAAAACAAAAGAAGTCAACTGTGGGACTTGGAGTTACACGGAATAGGTCCATAAATTTCTTTGATTAAAAATACAGTCACGGACCACAAACTTTTATCAATCAATCAGGTTAATAATTTCGGTCAACGATGACCATCTGCAGATCGGAGTGCAACCTAAAAAAATAAAGACGCAAGACGAAGGAAGTATCCGTCTCGGGCGAAAATTTCGGAATGACTGGATGATTTATTCAAGAGAGACCTCTTGAAAACTTGACCATTTTAATAACGCGTTGGTCCATCTCCAATCCTTATACAAGCAGTTATTCGTCTCAGTATTGTTTTGTACAGTTGTTGTATGTTATCCCGAGGGATACAATGTACAATCGTCAGGTTGAATAGTCAAAAACCCGACCTGGTTGGACGGCCCTGCCCATAATGCTCCGAATTTTCTCGACTGGAGAGAGATATGGTGACTTTTATGACCAAATTATGGTTCGGCAAACACGAAGACAAGCTGTAGAAACTCTCGCCGTATGCGGGAGTGCATTATCTTGCTTAGATTTAAGCTCAAGATGGCAACAAAATGGGGCGTAGAATATTGTCGACGTTCCGCTGTACTAGAAGTGTGCTGCGGATGATAGTCAAAGAGGTTCTGCTATGAAAACAAATGTCTTCCTGCACCATCACTCCTGGTTGTCGGACCATAAGGCGGCTGACAGTCACGTTTGTATACCACCGTTGTCTGGAACGTCTACAGACACGTCCTCGACCTGGAATCTCTTCGACTGGAGTATAGCTGCCATCAGTGGAGGTTCCCGCTTCGAAATGGGCCCAGATGAGCAGGGAAGACTGTGCGCTGTTTCTGTCATGGCTGTGAGGCTATGCTAAGTACAGAATGGTTTATGAAGGAGTATTTCACTCACAAGATGATGGGGAGTATGGTGGTGAAGCTAACGCAGCAGCTTGGGTGGTCAGCCATGAGCTGATGCAGTTTGAGGAAGTACTGTGCAAGGATGTGAATAGAGCTATCAATATGCTCCACGAAGTCGCTTCGCAGGGGCGAGACGTCTCACCTCGTGGGACGCCTAAGGCTGGCAACACATTCATGTCGCTGTGTAAGCTGGGGTCAAGGATTCATTGCTTGTGGGTGTGGTTATGTTGTGAGATGGGACTCAATATTCTTACAATTAAAACAATGAAATTAATTAATTATTTTAATTACAGTTAAATATACTGTCCTCACCAATGTCACAGTAGGTGCGGTAATTTTTTTCCCTACCCTGAAGGCATGATTCAGCATGTTTGCGTTTATCTGTGAACACCTTTACCAACGTTTCACGTTTAATCGAATGCAAATAATCAATCATCGCTGTCTTCAGTTCACTTATTGTCTTTGGGTTGATTTGACACACTACTGTTTTAGCCGCACCCTAAAGGAAATAGTCGTGTGGAGACAGATCCAGTCAGTGCGAATACCAGAGAACTTTCGTAATTAGTCTGTCTCCAAACATTTCATCTAAATGCCGTAGAGACTGGTGTGCCGTATGAGCGGTAACGTTGTCTTGCTGGAAAAATAAATGATTGATCTCATTTTCATTTAGTAGTGCAATAAATGTAAAAAATTACTGGGAACAATAAACATCGGGAGTTCCGGTAGTATCGAAAAAGACCTTCTCTATAATTTGCGCTCGTGTCATGGTAACCTACACTCGTATTTTCTATGCGTACGAGGGTGTTTCACTAAAACAAATAGATTTTTTTGTTATCAAATTGGGGAATTTTTTGAATTAATGTTACTAGACAAGTAAAAGTAAGTCTCATCAGGGAAAACTTTCGATCTAAAACACTAACTCCATGTTGGTTAAAAAGTCGCTGAAACCATTCGCAATACGCTATTCGTTTCGCATGGCCCACACAGTGCAATTCTTGCACAACAGTAAATTAATGCAGATACATCCCCGGTTCTTTGATTATGGCCTTATGTCCTGTTGCACGAGAGACTTTAGCCTCTTGTGATAATCTGCTCGCTGATTTTGTTGGACTCCTTGATGTAATGTCAGAAATGTCGTGAAGCTTCTGGCCTGTTAAAATTACAGGTCTATCAGTTCAGGTGCCTCATAAACTGATCCTACTGTGTGGAATCTGAGAATTAAATCATGCACAGTATCACGATGTAGTCAGCTGGAAACGGGAAAACGCAATCTAAATTGCAACCTCACATGTTCCTTAAAGTTGCCTCTTGCAAGTGAAACCTCTTCCACTAAAACGCTCTCTCTCCAATGGTAAGCATTCTCACTATACTCAGCCTATACTAGAACTAGGTAATAACACAATTAACAGCTGCAATCGACAAGGAGCACTGCTACCTCCCGTCCTACCATTGCAGATCCACAGAACACGCGCGGGTGAGACTTGAATGTACTGCCAACCTTATGTGCCCCACAAGGCGACACACGTGAGGCTCGCTGCTTCGGAGACACTTTGCAAACTCACGGTATTTGGCCAGCCTTCTCGGAGTTTAAGTCAGTGGTGTAATTTCTGCAATGTCTGCCAGATGCGTATGTTTTAAGAAAGAACAATGCGGCATAAGAATACAATTGACGATTCGTTAGGAAGTGTTAGCGAAGTATCAGGTACGTCGTGCAAAAGATTGGCAAGAATTGAAGTAGTAACCACTGCTTTTTTAGTAGGGGATTCTCAGCAGGATGGTCGGACTGACTTGCACATAGTAGTGGAAGAAGGAACTATACGTCATGAAAGGGTTGAACGACGAGAAGGGGAAGGTAGGGTGTGAGAGGTGCGGTTTGCTGGTATTCCCTAACCGTTGGTATCAATGTTTAACAATAAGGGGATCTCTGTTTATTCCATATCTGGTACTGTGAAGTGCTTGTATAATGTGGTATGGCTGGCAGAACAAAAGGACACGTTTGGGCAGTTTGATATGGAACTTTTGCAGTTAACGTACCTGCATAACTAGGAACGAATACTGTATCGAGAGTTCAAATGGTTCAAATGGCTCTGAGCACTATGGGACTTAACATCCTTGGTCATCAGTCCCCTAGACTTAGAACTACTTAAACCTAACTAACCTAAGGACATCACACAACACCCAGTCATCACGACGCAGAGAAAATCCGTGACCCCGCCGGGAATCGAACCCGTGAACCCGGGCGCGGGAGGCGAGAACGCTACCGCACGACCACGAGCTGCGGACTATCGAGAGTTCATCAACAGCTGCGTAAAGAAGTGATTCTTGTGCGGGCAATATGGAAATTGCTTGAATCACATTATGGGCGAGAACAAGATCGGAGGCTGAAGATCGGAGTATATGCACAGTTTTGTGCCCATTTTATACCGCGGCAGCTGGTGATGAGATGGGTGTTTAACATAGTAGGAGGCATTAACGCAGCAAACCAATTGTAGGTTATGTTTTTCCAGATCCCTTTTGCGCTTAGTGATAGAAGACGCAGCTTAACAGACTGAAGTTCTTAGGGTAGGTGCAGTGAACGAAAAGTATTACGAAAAGACAGAACAAAACGTAACGCTTGTCTCGTATATGGAGTGGTCGGGCGTTTCTGGAGGGATTTCCCGCTGCGAAAGAAGTACTTTGGTGGTAATAGTTTATGGTGTCCAAAAACCAAAGCACTGCCGCATAAAAACTCAGTTTGCACATGAACGGCATAGAACACCTTTTGTCTGCTGTGAAATGAATCAGATTTTGGTGTCTCAGTCACTCGAATAAGTGATGACTTATTTTATGCTCGCCACGCGAAGTGGTATGTTCGAGGACCAACAAATTTTTGGTCCTTAATATGGCGAGACAGCATTAGTGCCTAAGAGCAAGCGGGCGGCATTGATGTTTGTGCTTAGAACTAAGTCCCTACTGGCCCCTACTGGCTTATCTGTGAGCTCGATATAGGATGACTTGGCTGCTGCATGGACACAACAGCTTGGTGCAGTGGCTAGTGTCTTTTACGGACTAGACGGACGGTTATGACGGTGGTGGCGGGTACAGGGCTTTTGAATTTCAACAGGAGCACATCAGAGTGCTCCAGCATTGATGCATGCACGCTGGCGGTTTATAACTGATACAGTGCACTATGTGGCATACGAATTGTTCATTCAGTTTGTTTGCTAGCCACAAATTCTGCACGACTCTCTGTGGCTGTCGTGTGCCAAAGTGTGCTTGTTTATTGATGTCAGTCAGGAGTGTAGTTCTGTTTCTTAACTACACGCTGTAAGCGTGATTAATTAGGTTAATCCAGAACCATTTAGTTTATAATATACCGTGAGAATGACAGTTGTGAATTCGTCTTGTTACTTGATGTGTATGAATAATTGTTTGGATTATTGCAAAAGAATTCATTAAGATATACAGCTAGGTAGTTCGGTAAACAGAGGTGCGTAATTTGTTTTTGTAGCTGTCTAGTGATGGTAATAGTAGGAGACAAATCTGTAGATATACGTTATGATTCTGGTTAAGTCTAAAAGGTGTTTTCCCATTTTATGTTAGATTGTTGAAGTTGTCTCAAATATTCCGACTGGTCATGGCCGAGAGACAAGCATTGCAAATTGTGAACCTTGTTGCCCAGTTATGTATATTAGGGAAAAGGTGTGATTTTAATTCCTTCATTTTATTGAAGATGTTTACGTATTATTGCGTGGAGCCCTACGTAAGGACATTTGCTGGCTAAAGCAATATTTTGTTTATTGAAAGTGTATGCCTGTTACCTTAACAACAGGATTATTACTTAAAGTATGTCTCTATTATGTTATCAGAATTATTTTGATGTTCAATAAAATAATTGACAAATTGTGCCCCACGTCTGCACAACCCCCAGACTAAACCCCACTCGACCTAAACCCTAAACTACAAGCGCCAGGCTGGAGTGCGAACTTGGTGTCACAGTGTTACATCCGGTTTTATCATAAGACATTATGGAAACGTTACTTGTTGAACATGTAACATATTGCCATGAGCACATACTGTACGGTTCTGACATTACTTACCAGTTTTATGAATGTCTGCCTGTCTCCATATTTTCACTTCATACTAACTATACATATGTTAATGAGCAATTATTACCGTGAATGATATAACCTTTTGACACATATACTTGCACTCATTTTAATACTTATTCATAAATATCTTCTTTCTTCCTACGGATCACAGTTTTAATTTGAAATTGTCTTACTTGCTTTCCTATGCGTAACTGACATGCTTCTCCCAGCACTCAGTTGTGCGATCTCATGGTGAGACGTGACAACAGCAGCGAGTCCACTGAACATTATCTTCAATTACACACCAGCCTTGACTTAGATGCATCTATATTTTCACTCGAAAAAGAAAAAACCTAAAGAAATATTCTGTGTTGTTGTGTTTCATAAAGGTGACTAGAAGTGCACAAATGTCAATATCTCGGCAGAAGGTACCCAACCGCAGATCAAGAAGCCTCAAGCTTCATTTAAATTCATCAGAACCGCAAAAGACCCATTAAGAATACATTTTGTTTGTACTAATCATCTTGAGGTTGAAGCTCTCTTGTCTGTGTTTGCTTTAAGAATAACATATGTTTTTGGGTGGGGTCCGCCTTTAGCAAAACACAATTTTGTTTGTTATCTCAGACATGTTTCACTGCAGTTGCAGCATCACCAGCGTTTTTTTTATTATTATGGCTGTTAAACGTAAGGAATGTTCTTTACTGTTTAAATACATGTAAATATTAGTTTCTAAATCGTAATTACAGATTTTTGAAGACCACATAAATTTATGTATTCATACCTTCTTACGACACGGTGTGATTTTCCTACTGTGTTACGTTTTTACAGTGTCACTTTTTCTTTACATCTACATCTACATTTATACTCCGCAAGCCACCAAACGGTGTGTGGCGGAGGGCACTTTACGTGCCTCTGTCATTATCTCCCTTTCCTGTTCCAGTCGCGTATGGTTCGCGGGAAGAACGACTGTCTGAAAGCCTCCGTGCGCGCTCTAATCTCTCTAATTTTACATTCGTGATCTCCTCGGGAGGTATAAGTAGGGGGAAGCAATATATTCGATACCTCATCCAGAAACGCACCCTCTCGAAACCTGGCGAGCAAGCTACACCGCGATGCAGAGCGCCTCTCTTGCAGAGTGTGCCACTTGAGTTTATTAAACATCTCCGTAACGCTATCACGGTTACCAAATAACCCTGTGACGAAACGCGCCGCTCTTCTTTGGATCTTCTCTATCTCCTCCGTCAGACCGATCTGGTACGGATCCCACACTGATGAGCAACACTCAAGTATAGGTCTAACGAGTGTTTTGTAAGCCACCTCCTTTGTTGATGAAATACATTTTCTAAGGACTCTCCCAATGAATCTCAACCTGGTACCCGCCTTACCAACAATTAATTTTATATGATCATTCCACTTCAAATCGTTCCGCACGCATACTCCCAGATATTTTACAGAAGTAACTGCTACCAGTGTTTGTTCCGCTATCATATAATCATAGAATAAAGGATCCTTCTTTCTATGTATTCGCAATACATTACATTTGTCTACGTTAAGGGTCAGTTGCCACTCCCTACACCAAGTGCCTATCCGCTGCAGATCTTCCTGCATTTCGCTACAATTTTCTAATGCTGCAACTTCTCTGTATACTACAGCACCATCCGCGAAAAGCCGCATGGAACTTCCGACACTATCTACTAGGTCATTTATATATATTGTGAAAAGCAATGGTCCCATAACACTCCCCTGTAGCACGCCAGAGGTTACTTTAACGTCTGTAGACGTCTCTCCATTGATAACAACATGCTGTGTTCTGTTTGCTAAAAACTCTTCAATTCAGCCACACAGCTGGTCTGATATTCTGTAGGCTCTTACTTTCTTTATCAGGCGACAGTGCGGAACTGTATCGAACGCCTTCCGGAAGTCAAGGAAAATAGCATCTACCTGGGAGCCTGTATCTAATATTTTCTGGGTCTCATGAACAAATAAAGCGAGTTGGGTCTCACACGATCGCTGTTTCCGGAATCCATGTTGATTCCTACATAGTAGATTCTGGGTTTCCAAAAACGACATGATACTCGATCAAAAAACATGTTCTAAAATTCTACAACAGATCGACGTCAGAGATATAGGTCAATAGTTTTGCGCATCTGCTCGATGACCCTTCTTGAAGACTGGGACTACCTGTGCTCTTTTCCAATCATTTGGTACCTTCCGTTCCTCTAGAGACTTGCGGTACACGGCTGTTAGAAGGGGGGCAAGTTCTTTCGCGTACTCTGTGTAGAATCGAAATGGTATCCCGTCAGGTCCAGTGGACTTTCCTCTGTTGAGTGATTCCAGTTGCTTTTCTATTCGTTGGACACTTATTTCGATGTAAGTCATTTTTTCGTTTGTGCGAGGATTCAGAGAAGGAACTGAAGTGCGCTCTTCCTCTGTGAAACAGCTTTGGAAAAAGGTGTTTAGTATTTCAGCTTTACGCGTGTCATCCTCTGTTTCAATGCCATCATCATCCCGGAGTGTCTGGATATGCTGTTTCGAGCCACTTACTGATTTAACGTAAGACCAGAACTTCCTAGGATTTTCTGTCAAGTCGGTACATAGAATTTTATTTTCGAATTCACTGAACGCTTCACGCATAGCCCTCCAGTTTGGGTCATCTGCAACTATATACAACTTGATATAGGCAAAATATTTACGCAAAATTACGTTTTTAAATTGTCATGGCTACGCCTGAAACTAATAATTTATATGAAATGTTGTATGGGAGTGACTGTATCTATTTACATAATGTTTCACTTGTTATTGTTGTTGTTGCCTTCAGTCCTGAGACTGGTTTGATTCAGCTCTCCATGCTACTCGATCCTATGCAAGCTTCTTCATCTCCCAGTACTTACTGCAACCTACATTCTTCTGAATATGCTTCGTGTATTCATCTCATGGTCTCCCACTGCAGTTTTTACCCTCCACGCTGCCCTCCAATGCTAAATTTGTGATCCCTTGATGCCTCAGAACATGTCCTACCAACCGGTCTCTTCTTCTTGTCAAGTTGTGCCACAATCTCCTCTTCTCCCCATTTCTATTCAATACCTCCTCATTAGTTAAGTGATCTACCCATCTAATCTTCAGCATTCTTCTGTAGCACCACAGTTCGAAAGCTTCTATTCTCTTCTGATCCAAACTATTTATCGTCAATGTTTCACTTCCATACACGGCTACACTCCATACAAATACTTTCAGAAACGACTTCCTGACATTTAAATCTATACTCGATGGTAACAAATTTCTCTTCTTCAGAAATGCTTTCCTTGTCATTGCCGGTCTACATTTCATATCCTCTCTACTTCGACCGTCATCAGTTATTTTGCTCCCCAAATAGCAAAACTCCTTTACTATTTTAAGTGTCTCATTTCCTAATCTAATTCCCTCAGCATCACCCGACTTAATTCAACTACATTCCATTATCCTCGTTTTGCTTTTGTTGATGTTCATCTTATATCCTACTTTCAAGACACTGTCCATTCCGTTCAACAGCTCTTCCAAGTCCTTTGCTGTCTCTGACAGAATTACAATGTCATCGGCGAACCTCAATGTTCTTATTTCTTCTCCATGGACTTTAATACCTACTCTAAATTCTTCTTTTGTTTCCTTTACTGCTTGCTCAATATAAAGATTGAATAACATCGGGGACAGGCTACAACACTGTCTCACTCCCTTCCCAACCGCTGCTTCCCTTTCATGCCCCTCGACCCTTATAACTGCCATCTGGTTTCTGTACAAATTCTACATAGCCTTTCCCTCCGTATATTTTACCCCTGCCACCTTTAGAATTTGAAAGAGAGTATTGCAGTCAACATTGTCAAAAGCTCTCTCTAAGTCTACAAATGCTGGAAATGTAGGTTTGCCTTTCTTTAATCTATTTCCTAAGCTAAGTCGTAGGCTCAGTATTGCCTCACGTGTTCCAACATTTCTGCGGAATCCAAACTGATCTTCGCCGAGGTCGGCTTCTACCAGTTTTTCCATTCGTCGGTAAAGATTTCGCGTTAGTATTTTGCAGCTGTGACTTATTGAACTGATAGTTCGGAAATTTTCACATCTGACAACACCTGCTTTCTTTGGGATTGGAATTATTATATTCTTCATGAAGTCTAAGGGTATTTCGCCTGTCTCATACATCTTGCTCACCAGACGGTAGAGTTTTGTCAGGACTGGCTCTCCCAAGGGCGACAGTAGTTCTAATGGAATGTTGTCTACTCCCGGGTCCTTGTTTCGACTCAGGTCTTTCACCATTCTGTCAAACTCTTCACGCAGTATCGTATCTCCCATTTCATCTTCATCTACATCCTCTTTCATTTTCATAATATTGTCCTCAAGTACATCGCCCTTTTATAGACCCTCTATATACTCCTTCCACTTTTCTGCTTTACCCTCTTTGCTTAGAACTGGGTTTCCATCTGAGCTCTTGATATTCATGCAAGTGGCTCTCTTTTCTCCAAAGGTCTCTTTAATTTTCCTGTAGGCAGTATCTATCTTATCCCTACATCCTTACATTTGTCCTCTAGCCATCCCTGCTTAGCCATTTTGCACTTCCTGTCGATCTCATTTTTGAGGTGTTTGTATTCCTTTTTGCCTACTTCATTTACTGCGTTTTTATATTTTCTCCTTTCATCAATTAAATTCAATATATCTTCTGTTACCCAAGGATTTCTACAAGCCCTCGTCTTTTTACCTACTTGATCCTCTGCTGCCTTCACTACTTCATCACTCAGAGCTATACATTCTTCTTCTACTGTATTTCTTTCCCCTGTTCCTGTCAACTGTTCCCTTATGTTCTCCCTTAAACTCTGTACAACCACTGGTTTAGTCAGTTTATCCAAGTCCCATCTCCTTAAATTCCCACCTTTTTGCCGTTTCTTCAGTTTCAATCTACAGTTCATAACCAATAGATTGTGGTCAGAGTCCACATCTGCCCCTGGAAATGTCTTACAATTTAAAACCT